>NC_134456.1:176732487-177355896 GCF_047948215.1 Lycorma delicatula | reverse complement strand
ACAAAATCCCTTTCCATGATAAAACATATAGGCTGGTAGCACTATATGTCATCAGGTGTTTGTAAAGGTTAATCAGCTACTTTCATTTACTAAACAAAGTGCAAGGTTTGTTACAAAGTCGATGTTACATATGTGTTCAGGGAAATTATGATTTGTGAGGTGTTAAGCTGCAAGGGCATTTACAAGTGATTAAACAATTGAAGAAAGACTTTTGCTAGTATATGGTGCAAGAGAATACGTACACAAACAAAAAAACACGATAACATAACAGACAGATTCATTCAGCATTTTGGTAAGAAAGCTCAATAAATTACATTCTTAAAGTAGGTAAACAAATACCTTTTCTACATCTTATATGATTTTATAAATCTGTGAATTATGCAATTATGATATTAACTTTAATTTTAACTATAAAATTTCATAGAAAAGTAACTATTCATATCTATTTAAAGAGATATGTCTGTAATCAATACAGAACATATATTTATTAAAAAAGGGGTGTTTATTGAGTTTTTCAAGAATGAATATTTTCAAACGGTCAAAAAATTCTACTTCTAATAAATGAACTACGCATATCAAATTACGCCTTTTAAAAAAGCTCAAAATGAGCTGCAGCACAGCTTTGTAGCATTAATGGCTGCAGAGCTATGTATATTTCTGTCATCAATAGTTATATGAAATTTTCAAAAATTGATAAAAAATGCTAACTCAAAAAATCGAAATGTGGCATATTTAGCACACATAATGAAACTTTAAACTATAACAACAGAACAAAAAAATACAGTCATACTGCTACATCTAATTTATGTTGCAGAAGTCCTATTAGAATTAATTGAAAGAATGGTAGTTAAATTACATATATATATCTGAATAATTGATAAATAAAATAAATTATAAAATCAGAGTAATCTGAGTATTAGAAGTTATTTCTAACTTCTTACTAATTTTTTTTAGAGTAGAAGTTATTTCTAACTTTCGTGGTTAATAAGTTATTTCTAACTTCTACTATGAGAAGATTCAGTTTAAAATTACACAGAAAACACGATGTTGTGACGTCGTTTTTTAAATTATGCGTACACATGACAAAAATAACGCATAATGACAGTACAAATTGATACACCTCTACCTTCCATTAACTACCACACTTCAATGCCATCTACAATCCTTATATGTGTCAAGCTCCATTCGTTAATAAACTAACCTACAAATTCAGTGACAGGTGTTAATAGGACGTGCACGTTGCTGTTTTACGTAAGTATTAACAAGATGCAATGTTTTCATTTAAAATTTAATTCGTTTACTCATTTCACAACGTTTAAACATAATGTAAATTAAATACATTGATAAACTAACGTACTGCCCATGACGAGTTTTATTAAATTATTTTCTTATTTGATGATAATACATATAACACATGATTAAGTGTCAGTGAATGCTTCTAAAAGTTCTAGTGCTCAAAAGCGCGGATTTTGAATAGATTTAGTCGAAAAATCTTTAAAAACAAATAACAAGTACCTTCAATAATCAAATTAAAGATACCTTGTATTATTTTGTTGTCTTAAATCAGTATTTTCTTATAAGTCCGTATCTTTTTTTAAGTTCATTTAATTAATTTAAAATCTGAGTTAATTTTATAATGAACATCCTCTGCAATCTTTTGGTTGATGAACAACTTTGATGTGCAATGTTGGCTATACTGATGTCAATTTAATTAATTTGAGTTTATACGGCCAGTATAGATATTTAATGTTTTTCATATTATTTTTTTATGTTGTTTCTTCAGTTTTTTATGATTAATTCATTACATATTTATAGATTAATAAATTATTAAGTAATAAGATATAGATCTAGAAATACAAACTCCACCAGTTACAAAATCGAAAAATACATTTTTAAAAAAATAATGGTTATTTAAAAAGTATCCTCATAAATTAAATAAAACAAAACACTAATCCTTAAAATACAACTACCTAACAATAGAGGAAAAACATTTATTTAATTAAAAACTACTTTAATTTTTTTATAATTGTTTCTACCAATACAGAAAATAATGTTGTATAGTAATTTCTACATAAACTTCTCTACATATCATGACTTTTCTTCAAATAATTTTGTTCTTTGGACTTTGACAAATGAACTTGTTCAGTTACTTGAGTTGTAACTAGAAATATTTAATTTTCTTTTAAACCTGTCTGTTGGGAATTAACATTGCTTTTTAAATAACTAATGATGGAACCATTGAATTAAGATGTATAAAAGATGCCTACATCCCATATATTTTTATTGTTACCATATATCTAATGACTTTTCTTATAGCCTTTAAAACTCGTTCTAAATTTTTTTTAGATAGTAATCAGTAAAACAGTTTGAGTAATGTATCAGAAAGGTTATCAATCTCTGATAATATGCCCTTAACAGTTTAAATAAAATTAAAAAAATAAATAAAATTTTAAAAATAACTGTAGACTAATATGTATATGTAATATGTATAAGTCTTGGAACAAAAATATATATGCTTTCTTTTTTTTTTTAATATAATCTAAATGGTCATTCCAGTTCAGTTTATGATCACTCATTACACCTTTGAATTTTTCTAGTGATGAGTGATACAGATTTTTCCTGAATTCATTGCATTACCTTTGTTATGTAACTAACTGATGTAATTTTTGTACATTTTTCTTTTTTATCTCTTTGTGATTCTGTTTCTAGTAGATTATTTTTATTCAGACAATATTCCATCTGTTGAACAATATTTAAATATTTTTGATTGAGATAGAAACAAAGTTATTGGTCTTATTTTTCTGGTCTCATTTTATCATTATGTTTATGTAAAAGTTTAACTTTGGCTATCTTTAATTGTTCAGGGATTAGTTATCCTTAAAATGAGGCATTAATTAAATGTACTAATGAACCAACTGTTCCTTATTATACTTTAAGGCTACATATGATATTTTAACATAAGATTTATTATCTTTTGAGAACTTATAATTGAATCTATTTCTTATTCATGATTGGTTCTAATGCCATATTAGAATAATCTGGGAAACTGTGTGTATAGAATTTGAATCTTTGTTAAATATCATTCTGTTATTCTACATAACATCCAAGGCTGCTGTTTGAAAATATTTTTTTTGTATGGGTTACTAATTTTCCTTCTACCTATTGATAAATTCTCATTATAAATCCACAACTTTTGAAGTTGTTTTTCTGAAATTAATAGCCCAAATAGAAATTTATAATCTGAAATGGAAATTTACAATAAATGAGAAATTATCATTATTACTTTCTACTGACAAGTTAAAATTCTTGTAACTTTTAAATACTTTGAGAGTTTTACCTTTTTAGGTCTTTATGCTACCTTTACACTTTTTTATATCTTTGCTTATTGTGAGTTGTTCTGTTTCTTTCTACCAAATATATGTTTCCCTAAATTGATTTTTAAAAAGGTTTCTATTTTTGTGTTACTTTTTCCAAAGGACAAGTTACATTTATTATACATCTTAATGAGTTAATAAATTTATTATATTTCCAGTTAGGTTCATTTTCTTTGATCAATCAGACCAGTCTTTCTTTTCTAACATTATTTTTAATTCTGTTCGATTGCAACTTTCATAATTCTGTTTATTACCAATTGTCTGTTCACTGTGATTTATTGTGACATTTATAACTTCATACCTGTGATTTGATTACTTATATTTTTGATTATGAAAATTTTCTTGTTGAATCTTAAATTACAAAAAGTTTATGAGTAGTAAAATGAATATGAATTTTAAATTATTAAGTTGACTACAATTTTTAAATATTAGAATTCTACTTGAATTTTATTTCACAGTAAAACATATTGATAAGGGAGAATGCTCTGTGAGAGTATTAAATGTGCAAGAAAAAAGCAGTAAGAAAAAAAATTAATTTTGTTAACGACTATAATTGTATTTCCCAGTTGTAATTGTTATCAACATATGACTGAAATAATATGCGGTATCATAAAATCATAAAACAATGTTGTCAACCTTATTTCCAATGTACTCATAATGATAAGATATTTCATAATTCAGATAATATGATGAATTACAGTTATATTGTTGCTTAATTGGTGTATGTACTTATAATGCACAATTTTACAGCATTTATGAAAAGATACGTAAAGCAAAGTATGAAATTACATATACACATACTTGTTTTTTTTTTAAGTAATGATTATAAAAATAGTGGTAATATAGGATTAACATTTATATAAAAGGCAGTTATGCTGAGAACCTTGTATGCCTTACAGTAAGTAAATTGGTATTATTGTGCTGCTGTATATTGTATGAATAAACTCTACTGAATTTTTTAAATAGACTACATCATCCGGTTTGTTTTGTGCTTTATTTGTTAATAATAACTAAATGTAAATATTGCTTTCTTAATAAATACTAAACAAATTGATTTTGTTGGTATTCTACAAGTAATATTCCATAGAGTATTGTATGTTATGATTAACAGTTGACTGAAAATGGTAATAACATTTTTAAATATAGCTGATCATTATGTAAGCACCATACTACAGTTTTTATTTAAATCTATTTTAAAAATTCATTTAGAAAATTGAATTAACTGTTACAAAGATGTAAAATTAGTGTCAAGAGATGCTATGTGTATATAAATGAGGTACGATTAATGGTGTAGTTGTGGTGAAAGTAATATTAATCCTGCTTCTGTGTAATTTTATCTACAATCCCCTCTAAATTTTTTTATCTAAAGTTCCCCTATACGAGGCTTGGCTCATAAATTTTGCACACTAGCGTCCTACACGGAGACAAAAGGTACTATCGGGTTGGGAGTGGCAGCACATGATACCTAAAATTCCCCTCTACAAACCTGCGGTAATGCGTTGAAATCCGTTTACCGGTTTGTTTTCAGTAGCAAGTAAATTGGAGTCGAGTACTGCCAATTTCTCAACATGGTTAAAACAGCGCGCAGTGATCGAACAGCATAAAACGAACGTGAATACGAATATTTTTCACGGCGATTTACGGCAGTGAAAGTGTTGATAGGAGTACTGTGAATAGGTGAACATTGAAATTTCGCGAATGTAAAGCTGATAAAGCGACAATTGAGGACGCACCTTGCAGCGGACGACCATTTTCTGTGACTGATGAGAAACATCAAAAGAAGGTGTACGATTTGCTTCGAAGTGATCGGCGAATCATCAAGCAACGCATCGCTATTCAGTTAGGCATATCTAAAGAACGAATAGGCCATATTATCAAGTAATTGGGTTACCGTAATATCTGTGCGCTATGGGTACCGCGTAAACTCTCTGATGGCTTTCCACAAACTGAAGTTTGGCCAATCCGCCATATTTGCCGCATTTGGCTTCGTGTGACTTCCACTTCTCTCGTATGAAGAGGGATCGCAAACGTAATCATTTCATCACCGACGATTAGGTGAAGGAACCTGTGCCCACTTGGATCCGGGAAACACCACCAGAATGTTTCAGTTACGGAATGAAAAAACTTGTCAGAAGTTGGGAAAAGTGTATTAGTGTAAACGGGGATTATATTAAAAATAAATACTGCATTTTGTACCTAAGGACTACACTTTTATTCATTTTTTATTTCATCTTATATCTCTTTTCATTCCCATGCTATGCATATATGTGCAGAATTTTTCAGCAGAGTCTCGTAGATACATTTGTAAATCTAGTATAACTATGAACCATAATTTGAATGTTGTACATGCGTACAATATCATAGAATTCTTTTTATAATTAAATTAGAATGCTTTTTAACAACTATATTTTAGTGAGCCTAAATAAAAATTTTACAAAATGTTCAGTAAAACCATCCGATTCTGTACTTGGATAATAGATGTACCCTTAGTAATAGAATATTATCTTTCCTTTTACCCAATTGAATACCAGTAAACACAAGCTTTCTGATGTAAATTTACTTAAATAATTGACACACTTTACTTTGGTATTATATTTAACATCATTGGGTTTGTTTATTTATAAGATGCATTTTATGATACCACTGAAATAGATAGATGAAGCGAACTCATTTTTTGAAATTTATCTGTACATTTCTTAGTTTTTAGCCACCTCATTAAAACAGTCAATTTAGATGTTGAATTTTCAGGTTATTTCTGCTTTTACTTATTCGTAAAATAAAATTAGAAAACTCAATTTTTATAGAATAACAAAACAAACGTTTTAACTAGTGAACATAATTACAAAATGTATTTTTTAAAACAGTTAAAATTTTATTTGAATTTATAATATTTGAAACATCAACTGGAAGTAAAATCTGTGGCCTTTGTAATCTTATCAATACAGATTAAAAAACAATTAGTGCGTGGTTGATATTTAATCAAAGTCCACCTTCCTCAAATAGTAACAAAGTTCTCTGAACTGCAAATTATATGGAAATTTAGCAGGAAGGTTAAGTTATCATTTTACGTAAAACAAAAGTCAAGTATTTATTTGAAGACAAATCTTTACTTAATAAATGTGATTCTAAAGTAATACGTATTAGATGTTCACTCATCAAAATCTAACTTGCTATTAAAAATAATTTGAAGGCTCTTAAACTAAATACTTACTCAACGTTATTACCATAAATTGTATTATTTTTAAATAATAGAATAAAGTTTGAAATAATCTACATAAAGTAGGATATTAACAAACTTTATAGTACTAATGTGTTGTGGGATATTATATTATGCATATTTATTTAAATTCAAAGCCACAAACTTCAACAATTTGTATCCTATGATATAAATATGAATAAATCCACTTAATGATATTAGTGTAATATAAAAAAAAACAGAAAAGATAATTAATAAATGGTTTATAGACTCAAATTATTTTCAGAAATTCATATAAATAGTATCATACCTAATAAAGTGATAAAAATCATTACTTTCTTTCTACATCATGGCTAAAAAGTCCTTTCCGTATAAAGAAATAAACATGAATTGTTTGTCATTACGAGCTTATCCATTGTCTGCTCAGTCGACCTTCTTTCACCAATCGTTTTACTACATGTGATTTTATCAATTGTATAAAACACACTCTTCGAGCAAAGTGGCACGGTGATTAATAAACTCTGATAAATTAAAAACACTGTGTTGCCATGGGACTCGTCTTGTGGAAAACTCCATCTAGAAGAAATACTTTGTAGATTGCGGTTAGGCCATACCAGAGTCACATATGAGTATATATATTTTTCATATTCCAAATTTAAATTGATATTTTTAGGATTGCAAGAGTAAAATGTAAAATTTTTATTTAATTCCATTTTTTATTTAAATTTTTATAGTAATTTTCAGGCCTAAATAATGATTTGAGACATATTAATGAAAAATGTTGTTTGAATAATCTGTATTTGACATAGAAGTGGTGGTTAACCTGATCCGAGATTGGCTTCTGTTAATTCCTAATTATCAAACCCTATGAATTCTACACATGTGGAATAATTATATAAAGGTTAATGATAGGATCCTGAAGTGTGCAGCCTGGTTAGCATTTTCAGGGTGTCAATTCCCAAGAGGACTTTTGAAAATGGACAGAAACAGTTTACATTATGGAGACTGACACTATTAAGCTACTATCCTCCCCATAAGGTGTTGATTCTGTGCTATACCAAATACCAAAAACCTCTTATCTAAAACACAAATGTGCATTAATTACCTTCACATTATATAGCTGAAATTATTAACAAATAACAGCCAACTAAGAAAGCATAGTAGCAAGACTACTTGTCCAGGCACTGTGATGCTTAAGGGTGTACTACCTGGCATACTTGCGATCCATCCATTTCACATGATTGTTTCTTTATTTTATATTTATGATGTATCTTGTTTTCTTGTTTACAATTAATGCTGTAAAGTTGACTTTTGAATGCAATTATTATTTGAAATAAACGCTATTATTTAGTGTGCACGTGGTTGGTTTTTTTTTAATTACATGCACTAAATAATGGTTATGTTTAATGATAATTGTACTACTTCTTTATAATGGTTATATGTAAAATGTACATAGATCTGAATTATATGTCAATTAAATATTGATAATAACTGAGAATTCAACTTTTATATCAGTTATTAAAAAGTAATATAATTTGAAGTCTTCATTAGATTAAAATTTATTACGATCATTTAGAAACAATTTTGTTTTTCCTTTACCTATTGATAGCTCCTAGTGAAACCCTGTTTGGGATCTTACAGCTCTTAAGATTTTATGGTATCAGAGAAAGAAAGTAAGTAAAATTCACTAAAAAGTCACCTTTTTTAATGGCATGAAACTTAGATTTGTATCTATAATAAACAGTACTATGTTATACTTATTGTGAAAAAAAATTAACTTTTGTAGCCGTGGAGGTGATTAATTCTAAAATTATGTATAACCAGAGTTATAACCAGAGTTAAGAAATATGAATAAGTATTATTGTCACTGGTATTTGTTTATAATTGGTATTTTAAGTGCATACTTTGTACTATTAAGAAATAAATTTCACCATAACTTATGTTTCAATAAATTAATAAATGATGGCATAATTGGTCTTAATAGCCTGCAATACCCAACAATATTTTCCATCTCCAAGATAATAATGAAATGTTTACATTTATCTTCAGTAATATAATAATGAAATGTTTACATTTATCTTCAGTAATTTATTAAATGTAGTATTCAGTAAAATATGTTTTGGACAGAATAAAACAATTTTATGCAGACTGGAAGAAACAAGTGTCATTTTGCACTTGAAAAGTTGTTCTTTGTGGCATTGTAAATTAAAATTGTGCAAAAGGTTATGTTTGTATAGAAATAACTGTGGAAGGAGCGCATAATAAAAGTTAAGGAGTATGGCCAAAATGATTGGAATTTTTGAAAATGTATTATATGGGAAATTAAAAGAGTTCTACAGATAAAATTTACGTTAAAAAAATGAAATACATGTTAACCAGCCAAACTTTATGATTAAAAAAATTGCTGATTGCACACATGGGATTTCAGTGGGGAGGTACATTACACCTACTTGCAGAGTAAGTTCAGAGTTTACTGAGTGAAGAGATACATTACATACTCTTTACTATGCTGTATACTTTTTATGATGTATTTTTAAGTTTCTAATGTTTGTTTAAAAGTATATGATAATTTTAAGAAATTGAAACTATTATTGGTTTTGTTGTGCATATTTTATTTATCTCTTTAAAGCCATCTGAAACATTATTCTTTATATATGATTAGGTGAGAATCAAACTTAACAATAAATATAATTTTTAGAAACAGATAAGGTAATGTCCATTTTTTAGCAAAGAAGGTGGAAAGACCAGATTTTTTTGTTAAACACTGGTGTTTGTAAGATATTGTTACTTATAATTTTTTATCACATTAATAAATAAATAATTTTTTTATTTCAGCAGTACTTCATTACAACTTTACATTTGCTCAAAATCAGCTGGAATGGAAATTGATGCACTCTTAAATAAATAAATTTAATAGTTATATAAATAAACTGCTACCACTCAAATAACAAATACTTTTTCTAGCATCTCATGAATCTACTGTTACACTTACGGTGCAGAAATCAGTTCTTGAGCAAGCTTCGCTAAAAAAATTTTGCATCCACAAAAACTGGGCATCAGAAAATGAGTTGATTAGACAGATAATTCGTTCGTTTATGTAACAAATCTAGAATTATTTAAAGATTCCTGACACATTAATTTTTTACGTTCAACAGACATTTATTATCACTTCCAGATGATATCATTGTAGAATGTCTGTATTCAAGTCTTCTTCAAAGGACAATTTTGCTTTTTGCATTCGGTTTATTCTGAAATATGTCCTATTTAAAAAAAATTAAATCAAGAATAGAACAAAAATAATGAAATGTAGTAGAAATAAAGTAGATAGATCACTGGATATAATAATAGGATGAGAAAAGACTATAGAGGTAAAACACTTTGGTGGATTTTTTGCTTAATTAATTAATTTTATTATTTGGGAAGTACAATTACTAAAGATGGATGAAACAGGGGTGATATAAAATGGTGAATAATACAAGCTTTCAGTCAGAAATATAATTTGCTTACATCAAAAATTAATTTAAACAACAGGAAAACATTTTTGAAAGTATATGTTTGGAGCATAGCTTTGTATGGAAGTGAAACTTCCAGATCAGAGTACCTGAGAAGAAAAGATTAGAAACTTTTGAAATGTGGTGCTACAGGAGAATGTTAAAAATCAAGTGGGTAGATAAAGTGAAAAATGAAGAGGTATTGTGGTAAATTGATGAAAGAAGCATTATGTGGCATTTGATAGAAAGAAGTATTTGGAAAAATATAGCTAAAAGAAGAGACAGAGTTAAAGGCCATATCTTAATGCATCCTGGAATAGTCACTTTGATATTGGAGGGACAGGTATATGGGAAAAATTATGCAGGTAAGTAATGTTTGGAATATGTAAAACAAATTGTTAGGGATGTACAGAAATGAAACGACTGGCACTAGGTAGGGAATCTTGGAGAGCTGGATCAAACCAGTCAAATGACTGAAGACAAAAAAAAAATTGAAAGATCATATCTTTCAGATTCATCAGTTTTTAAGAAAAACAGTTTATATAACACATCAAATACTCATAGAGGAAAAATTACTTGACTACTTTAATATTCAGAAGACACAAATCTGTTATAAAAAAACATGTATGAAATGCATAACAATTAACAGATACATTGTAGGTCAGAAATATTCCAAGAGCAAAAATCTCAATCTTTCTGTATTACTGAGAAACAAGTATTTCTACCATATATTTGGTAGATATAATGTGCATGGCAGCAGGTTAATAGGTTTTCCTTTTTGAGGAAAACTAACTATTCTACTTGGTGTAAACTCTAAAGTAATGTTTATTGGTTGTTTGAAATTATATATCTCAATATATTAAAAAGTAATAAAATACATAGGTTGTTCATGTGGGGAAAAATTATAATTTTTTAGTGTTTTGTTTCAATACATTTATAATTCCAGTTTAATATTATATGATACATACTTTTATTTTAAAACTAGCATTATTTATCTTTTTGTCAAAAACACTCTGTGTTTTAAGAGAAGAACTGGCTTGCTCTTTTTTTTAAATGCTTACGTTGTATACCTGTACAACTAATTTATTATTAAGTTGGTAATATTTTTAGTTGAAGTTCAAGTCAGCATTCAGGGTTACAACTACAACTTTTATCTTTTTCTTAAATATAGTAAGGTTTTTCACATGCACCGAAAATTCTTAGAGCAGTACTTCCAAACTAACATGTTTGAAAACACAATACTCTGGAGAATTATAGCACAAGAAAAACTACAGAAATTTTTTTTTGAATTGTCATTTTTATTTAACTGATCTTATTTAAAAATGAAATAATAACATTAAGCTTGTTAAAAATCAAATTGTAAGTATTTCTATTTTTGTGGTCTAACTGCCAGGCCAATTTTATTTCATAGCAAACTAATTCCCTATCAGTCTTCAAGGAACAGTTTTCAGATTTTAATAAAATCTCTTTACTATTCTGTGCCAATCATACACTCACACACACTTGTACCTGCTTTCTCATATGCGTGATAAATGCAAAATTTTGAAATATTTAAGGTGCCATAAGGACTTGGTTTATCTCTTCACTTGTCTTATTGCTTTCTCTGTACATTATTTTTATTTTTAATTAAAGTAAACTCTGAGCTGTTTTTGACACGAACTAACACCCAAAGCTAAAAACTTGAAATTTTGCAGAAAATCTCCTTTTTAGTAGATGTAATATAAATTTTAGCAGCTACAAAATAATTATTTTTGTAATTGTATTTGCACACTTTGCAAATCTTTCTGCTCATGCTGTTGGTACATTTTTGATGTTTGTTGGATATTGTAGCATATTTCTCTGTCATACTCAGTGGTAACTTATGACACAAGTGCACTTAACTTATCTGTAGAATTCTGATAAACTAGTACTTGATGAACAACATTCCTGTTAACAACTTAGTGATAAAAGATGACATCTGTGGTAATGGTCAACACATCATCATTAACATAGAAAATGGAGTTTTCTGCTGGCCTCCATGGCGTGAGAGACACTAGCTTCGCTTTTCATCCAGAGGTCTCGGGTTTTGATTCCCAGTCAGGCATGATATTTTCATATGCTACAAAAAATTGTCATTTTATTTTGTCCTGTGAAGCAATGTCTAACAATGGTTTCAGAAGCTAAAAAAAATGTTTTCTGTTAGAAGCTAAAAAAAAAGCACCCTGGTGCTTCAATAACGTCTCAGAGGATGTCATTGAAAATTGATTTCAAAGCAGATGAAGTTACTTTAGTAAAGATTCTTGGTTTCATATGGCACCATAGAATTGACACATTTAAATTTTCAGTCATTAAATAGAACTTGACTCTCAAAACAATTAAACATATAATTTTGTTTGCCGTAAGAGGACATTTTTTATCCTCTTAGACTTTGAATTAAATTAAAATCCCAAATCAACTTGAAGAGCTTCCAAAACTATTCAGCGTGGAATAATTTTCAAGAATCTTCAGATATATTATAAATTCATATTCCACAAGAAATTTTATCTAAACACTAAAGTATTTCAAAATACTCTTGAATTTTCCATTGATTCAGAATCTATTTATGTTTCATGCATGTACTTTAGGTCCATTGACACTAATAATACCAGAAGAGCTTAACAAATTCAAATCACATGTTTACACCCTCATCAATATCTTGGATGTTATAATATCTGGTTATTATCCAATAACCTATTATATTAATTTATATGTAACTCAAGCATGAATTAGAGCTCCCTCATCACAGTGGTTATGTTTGTTACAAAATGAAACTGTAAGATTCAAAATATTACAAATTCTAATCCATGAAAGTATAATTACAGTAAAAAGAATCCCACAAATTATCTGTCCAGCGATTACAATTTTCAGAAAATGTAGAAGTTGATTTTTAGTGGAAGGGACAATCATTCTTGCGTCAGATGTAATTTCAAAAGCAACTATTAACTATGCAGGTGGTGAAGAAGTAACATAATAATATTAAAGTGTTTTGCAACATCACACAACTGGCTGACAAGTAAAGTGTCTTTCCCAGTTTAAGAACACACTGTCTTACTGGATTGTTGTTTAAGTCATACATAATTCTCGGGCAAGAAAGTCTCATTTTTCTCATTATCTGAAATTCAGTTATAGAATGGCAATCATGATAAAGCAAAAGGAATCATGTCCTGTTGAATTCATTGTTATGAAGTAGAATTAATTGATTTTTTCAATAGTCAGATTTGAATTCAGATCAAATACATCCTACAGTGCTACCACTACTATATCACATTATAAACATAAATACAAAAAAAAGAAGATTATAGCTGTCATGGTTAACAGATTTATCGATAAACACATGCATAATAAAAAATTACACATAAAATTTCAATTGTCAGTTTCAAGAAAATTTACCAGTCGACAATCTTTATCTTTTGTTTTTGTCTTTTATTTTAAAAGGTGATAGATAACCTTCAACAAATAGAGAGAACTGCCTAAACCACTCTAATCATCAACACTGCTAATTGGACTACTATCTTTGTTAGAATAACAAAGAGAAGAAAAACTGTACTTATGAAATAATATATCACATTATGTATCTGTTTTATTAGGAAGATATCACATTTGGGGTTACTTGAAATGTGTTAAAATTATATGAAGATCTAATGATAAGTTTTCTTATATCTTGCTCAAATTTTGTTGGAGTTCACCAGCAGCTTTAGGATTTTGTTGACCTCCAAGGAGTGAAGAATTTAAGATGAAGCACTTACTGCTTTGTCTTAAAAAGAAGTATACATCCCATTTTCAGCTTTCAAGAGCTCTACGATGTGGGAATCTTCTGTTAAGGATTGTGAAAATAACACTTTATTATAGATATTAAGGAAAATATAAGTTTTCAAAGTTAAGAAAGCGTTAACACATAAGTCAATGAGCAGGGTGGGTATGGATCGGTATACACCGTTACGAAGGATCGTCCACACTTGACACATGCAAGTATGTATGTGTGCATGCGTGCGTATGCTCAACAGCGCGCTGAGTGCTCACAGATACATAACGTCTGACCGTTTCTCTTTTGTTATATTTATTGTTTGTTTATATTGCTAAAATATTTAATTTTTTTTAGTTTTACAATTTTTTTTATTTATTTTAATTAACAGAAAGAGATAGTAAATTACGGTAGGTAAGGGCTTTTTAATCAAGCGGCTCAATTTCATCCATATCATCGGATCTCGTATCATCTGTATTATTCTTGTTCGATGACTCTGATTCTTTGGCGCTCTCATCACTGCTTTCAGTGCCACTGTCACTGTTACCATCGTTAACGCAACTTCCTTTCAGTTTGCATGTTGGAAACTTGATCTGTTTCATAAGAATTTTTTTCTATTGTTAGTGCGTGTTCGCAACATAGTTTCCAATATTCCGTTGGCAGTTCAGAAAATTTTTTCTCAGCAATTTCTATATTATTTGTTTTTCCGACTAGAGATATTTTCGCCCACTAGCTGACTTTTTATTTTCGCCCACTACCTGACTTTTTATTTTCGCCCAAATCGACTCAATCGGGTTAATTTCAGGATTACCATCCTGAAATTACGTTCAGCACTCATATTACGTTCTGACTGTGATCCTGCAATATTTTATCGAAGTAGTACTCTTCATATTGGGCATTATTAATTTGCACTAATTCGTACTGTTCTGTTTTTAACACATCAGCTGAACACGGAATATTTCGGTCTCGAAGCCACTCTTAACAGTTCATATGTTTTGTTGTTTGAATTTGGCACCTTGTGTAACTTTACATTGTTGTAACGAGCATTGTCAATAACCAAAATCGATCGACGTGGAAGATTTCGTAATTATCGGCATTTATGTTCCGGTATTCTCTTTCTTTTTTGACCCGATGTAAAAATTAAAAGAACATTCTGAATCTCTTCAGCTACATTGCCAGAGTGAACCAATATCAGCTTAGATCATTTGGATAAAGATGTTTTATAGCCTTTATTTGAGCCATCGATCCAATCATACCTTTTCCAGTGTATCGAGTAAAGTCATCAGAAAAAATTATTAGTTTTCTTTTCTGTCTGTAAATGCTCATTTTCTTTGGATAATTTACTCGTTTAATACGTATATCTTGTGTTTCTACTAAAACTTTCCTGTTATTTTCAGTTTTCTTCCATCTAAAACCCATACTCTTCAGAATTTTCCTTAGAGCTTCGTGACTGTAATTCATCTGCAGGTCTGGGTGTTCGGCTTTTAAAACGAATAATAACTTTTTCAATGTCAGCAGGGCTTTATGTTTTATATGATATTTCGCAACGCGCATTTTTGGAAGTTGTCGATGTTAACTTTCATTTTCATTCTATTACGAGTTTTTTCTGGCGTACTAAAGTTCTGACTTTCTCCCAGTTTATTTGATTCCGTTATCACTTTACGCACAGTATGAACAGACACTCCACAAAGGTCTGCTACGGGAGCTTGAATTTTACATGTACCATCGCAGGATTTTTTGGACTAGTTTGCTATAGACATTCATTATTATACATTTGCTTTGGCTTTTTAGAGGTATTCCTCTTCCTAATCTACGATTGCGTCTTGAATGAGGCATTGGGAAGATTAAATATTTAAAAATTCCGTTAATGAAACAAAATTAGTTTTGAAAAACTAGTAGTGAAAAATACTGATTAAAAACGCCAGTAACAATGTACGGGTCAACTACACAAATGCAAGAAGTCAATTAAATTCCTGCTTCCACTCAGTCCTTGAACACATCGCACTAGCCCCTCTACCGTACTAGCATTGTCCACACCACTTCACATGCCACTACCAATCGAGTTTCTGAGCCTCCATGTGTTTACGCATTATACAAGGTGTGGATGATTATCTTGACTTTGAAGATACATGTGAAGAAGACGAAAATTCATCAAAAGTGTTAAAAGGATTTAGTAATTACTGTGGTCCTTTACCATTATCAGTTGTACCATTCCATTATCAGATGCACTGATTGATCTTGTTACGTAACTCCTTCTCATTGAAACATTCCAACAATAAATCCAGAACCAGTTTTTATTCAACTCCCAGTAAATGTGTTAAAACTATTGACAAAAATTTAAATTCTTCTACTGTATTTCTGGTTATAGTGATGCAGAAGTTACTTGAAGAGTCGACAAGAGTGAATAAAATGAATGACAGTTGCCTAACACTGGTGATGTACATATTGTTAAGAAGGGTAATTTTCTTCCACTTCAATGAAAAGTAGCTCTTTTTTTAAAATGCATTATTGGTGTTATAAGAGGATTCATGTAATAATCAATGAAACTACAAGTTCTGTAATCGAATGATTATCGTAAAATTGTGCTTACTACCAATTGTTGCTAATTATCATTTTTTATTGATTATATAAGAAATTATGCTAGGTTTAAAATTTGTGTTACATGAATATCAGAGTAATCGTAGTCAGTATTAAATTTATTTTCTCCTAGTGCGACGGCCACGACGACCAGGTTCATCCTCGAGGCATTCTATAGTAAAGAAGAACATTACGGTCGAAGAGTACGCTCACGCTCAAAATGTGTGGAAAACGTTTGATTGTAAGACGTTAGGTGATTACCACGATATTTATCTTCTATAGCGATGTATTATTGTTAGCAGACTTCTTTGAGAATTTTCGTAGAACGTCTATGCAATACTACAGTTTGAATCCCTATCACTTTTACTCTATCCCCACTTCACTTGGAATGCCATGTTAAAATTTACCCGTCAAAAACATGAACTGTTGACCGACATAGATGTGAATCTGTTTGTTGAAAAATACACGCAGGTGGTGTGGCGATGATTTCAAGCAGTTACGTCAAGTCGAACAACCTGATCATACTGGTATTGCGATCAATATTATGATCACAATACTTTATACGGAACAGCCATGGTGGAGCCCTTACCCTATGCCAATTTAGGTGGATGAGTGTAGAAGAGAGTGACAATCTCCATATTAACACTATAGACGATCGTGGTGAAAAGAGCTATATCATGAAAGTGGATCTTGAGTATCCAAAAGAATTACACGGTCGTTATAAGGACTATTCGCTTGCACCTGAACGCTCAACACCAACTGATGACATGTTATCTCCTTATTTGAAAAAAATAAGTGAAGAGATGTCTTTTCAAAAACTTAATCGCCTTGGCTGAAACCGTGCATCAAATTCAATATTTAAAAATGTACACAAGCGCGAAACAGTTTTGAAAAGGACTTTTATAAGTTTTGATGAATAACGCGGTGTACAGTAAGTCCTTAGAAAACGTACGAAACAGAATAGACTTCCAACTGGTTACTGAAGAACTTAAACTAAATATGGTGATTGCAAAACCGAAAGTTAAGGCTTGTTATGTTTATAATACGGAGATTGTCGGGCTAAGTTTGAAGAAAACGGAGATATTCATTAATCGCCCGATTTAAATTGGTTTCACCGTATTGGATAGTAAAATGATTATGTACGAATTCCATTATGATTACTGGTGGAAAAGTACGGGCATACCATAAAGATTCTAATGACCGATACGGTTAATCTGATGTATCTTATCGGGACTGATAATGTTTCCGACGATATTCTTCATGATATTGATCGATTTGATAATTTAGATTACCCTCGCGAACGTAGATGTTTTAGCAATACCAATAAAAAACGACTTAGAAAATTTAAAGACGAAATGAATGAAAAAGTTATTCGTGAATTTGTTGGTCTTCGGGCCAAGATGTATAGCATTCTTGATTTTAACAAAAATGAGAAGAATGTAGCAAATTGTATTTTTGGAGTATCCATTGCTAAAGATAGGCACAGTTTTTACAAAAAAAGACTTAATGATATCGTTATATTCACAAATGCGTATGGTATCAGCAGCAGTTTGCACAATATCTTTCATTAATCAGTTTAAAAAGTCGCTTTCACCATACGACGATAAACGTTACATTATAGAAAAAAAGTTACACTATTTGATATGGTCATTATAGCCTAAACAGAAAATGTAAACTACCACCCAATAAAAACACTCCCCAAAAGAGACTGAGAACAGTAGACGAAGTCTTCATGGTCCACAGTCATAGTTATTGTTTATAGATATTTAAACATTTTTTATCATGCAGTTACATATATTGGCTTTGTTTCAGTGTTGTGGAAAAAATCACATATGTAATAATATAAAATTAAACATGCTTTTAAAGTATTCGTTGTGAAAAAATCATATATGTAATATATAGAATTAAATAAAGAATTTTAAAAATTAAAAAATTTTTTTTCTTAATTTCTCTCACCTCCCAATGACTCTTTCCACCTCTACACCTCTCCTCCATCCCTTCTAATCACACCAATCCCTCCCCCCAACTGTCCTTACTCCTTCCGCACCCATAACCCTCTTCCTACTTGCCACCAACTTGCCTTTATCACCTTACTACCCCACCTTAAGACAACAGATAACCACAGCAAATTTATATAACTGTAATTTAAAAATTTCTAAAATAATATTTCTTTTTTAAAAGTAGTAGCCTAATTTAAAAAAAATTACATTTAAAAATAGTAAACTTAATTTATAGAACATTCTATATGACGATTTAAAAAAAAATAGAAGTATTATTAAAAAAAAATTAATTTTTTACTTACATCTGTGATTAGTCGTACTCCTCCTCATCACTACCATTATTCCACCAGAATTTGATTCATCGCTGATAAAAGCCCCTTTGAGTTTATCATTCATGATACAGCTCGTTCCTCTCTGGTAATTTAAGCTAAGACGCGGTGCTGGTATTGTATGGTGGATGAGAAACACCCATCATACTCATTAATCGAATACTCCTCCGAGTGTGAACAAATCGGACCGTACGAAATAGTTTGTGGAGTGCCCGACTTAATGACATCTACATAGTGTTCAGACCCCGTAACCTTCGTGTGGTCAGATCCAGTACTCTTTCTGTCGTTACAAAGAGTATGGGTTCATCTGTAACCGCGTACGTCCTATCAAATATATGTTGGAGTAACCCAATCACCTCACGAGATTGGTACTCTCGCACCGCGTTTTTAAAAATTGCAACCCACGTTAGGGCTACCAAACTAAAAGGTGTAACCCTAAGAGCATGAGAAGGAATAGATTCACTGTCAGTATCTGACATTATAAGACTAACCGGTTAACTGGTCAATATTTGAGTGACAAGTGAATAAAGTTATTTGCATAGCAGTATAAAAAGGAGGGAGATGCAATCGACATCCTGTCGCCTATCAGTTTTATCGCTTTTTTTAACAATGTATTTGCTGCATTATAATTTTAAAAAATATACATATTGCAACTTAATTAATATTTCTACATATTGAAAGGTTAAATAAATTCTTTACACAGAGATCTGTTTACTGCATTAACATACATATTACAAAATAAATAATATTTGTTAATAAAAAATACCCTTCAACAAGCATTTATTTTTTATAACTTTTATAATTTAACTCTTACTAAGATGTAAATTACATATAATATTATGCTTGTAGTAATAATTACAATTTTATTTTCATTCTTAGTATTTATTTAACATTAATAATATTTGTTATAATCTTTTTTCTGTAATCTAATTAAATTCTTAACAAAAAGTTTTATTTACTGCATAATAATGTAAAAAACGTTAAATAATATTCGTTAATATAATTTTATTGATTTTACAAATATAAAAAAAACCTTCAACACATGTTTTATCACTTTTACAATTAAACTGTTTATTAACACAAAGACGTAAATTTCATAATTATACTTGTAGATAAAATTTTAATTCCATTCTTAGTGTTTATGTTTTATTTCTTTTTGTAAAAATATGCAATTATTTTTTATTTCTTTTAGAAATATGAAAATAACTTTTAATTTCTTTTTGAGATGCATTTATGTATAACCATATTTTTATTTCTATTAGAAATATGAAAATCACTATTATATTTTTTTGACATGCATTTTTATGCTTTATAAAATCTATTTTTTCCGCTATTTTATAAAAGTGGGTTATAAATACGAAGAAAAATTTTTAAAAACTCAAATATACTTACAACGTAGTTTATAAAATTAAATGCCTTACTTACATATTTTACAAAGGGACATTATTTTTTCCATATTCCATACGAAAAAATTTTTTTTTTTGTAATTATTTGTCACAGGTTCAAAACTTATCGAATCACTTACAAAAAAATATAAGTATTCGCTGGTTTTTTAACTATTGTACCCCATTTATTATGAAGGAATACAGTTAGTTTAACAGTGAATGTAAAGACGTCAGTAAGTAAAGAGCTTCATTGTCAGGCCCGTCGAAACTACCCTACTAGACGGGTAACTAAAAAACTGAAATATTTATTTCAAGGTGATTTAGTCGAGATGATTTTCATACGATAGATCGAACAAAGGTTACCGGTATATGTTAACCATGATAAATTGTTTTTCTAAGATGTCATTCGGTGTAGCGGTAAAAAACAAAACTGGTACAGATATCGCCAAAGCCTTCGAACTTATATCGGATAAAAAACAAAATGCGACTTTTTCAAACCGATTCGGATAAAAAATTAAAAATCTATCAATTAAAAAGTTATAAAATTCTATTGTAGAACGCTTTAACCGAACACTGAAAACAATGGTGCAGAGAAAGTTTACCGAACAGGGTACTTACAAGTGGTTAGATTTGCTACCAAAATTATCGCTAAATACATTAATAGTTGTCACCGCACTATAAAAATGAAACGAAAGACGTAAATAAGAAAAACGAAGCTATTGTTTTAAGACGACTGAATACGGTACTTTATCGAAAGCCTACTTTACCGATATTCAAAGTTGGTGACCGAGTACGTATAAGCAAATTTAAAAACACCTTCGCCAAAGGATATTTACCGAATTGATTCATTTACTGTACATAAAGTGCACGACAATACTCGTCCCCTGTACTTATACTGAGGGATATTAACGGTCGTGTTGAGTGGTATATTTTACAATGAAAAGTTAGCTAAATTATTCTTCGTTAACAATAACGTGTATTTAGTGGAGAAAATCTTACGTAAAAATGGTGATTAAAGTGGTAACGGGTTTTAAAGTGCTAAATGTTCAATGAAAAGCACAACAGTTGGATAAATAAGTCGGATTTGGTATGTTGAACTCTTCAGTTATAAACATGAATTTGGGACATCAACAAGTCGGCAATATTACGCTTCAAAGCTTCGATGAATATACTGGTGGCGCCAGTGGTGGAAAAAACGACACGGACCTCTGTTACCAAACACAGTTTTATTATTTGTGGACCGTCTAATTGTGGGAATACAAATGTTCATTGAAAAAAACTTGTTATTTTTTGCCTGACGGCTTGCGATTTAAAAATTTTTATGTTTTTTTTCAAATAGCTATACCATCCGAAATATAAATTTTTAGAACGAGTCATGATTGGTATACCAGATCGGTTATTTTTCCTAGTCTGAAGACGACCATGTAATTGTTTCCAACCAGACTGAACCGAATTCAATAATGATTTTCGATGATGAAGCGTGTGAAGAGCAACATAATATTCGCAAGTATTTTTCTATGGGATGTCACAATAACATAGATAGTTTCTATCTCACACAAACTTATTCTAATGTTGATAAGCACCTTTACGAGACAACGACAACCTTCTTATTTAATTCAAGCAAGACGATCTCAATTTTCGTCGTATATATCACGATCATGTAACACTAATATGAAATTCGAACAGTTTAAAAGATTTTGTGGAGAGGCGTGGGAAAGAAAACATGGATTTATAAGTGTGGATAAGGAAGGTGATATAAACAACGGTCGATATTGAATAGGCTTTGATATTTCTGTAAAAGAGATCAGTTGAGTTACAGCAGTTATGACAAGGATACAAACCTACGAGGACGGTATCCCGTACGCGAACGCGATACACTTGCTGCTCATGATTACCAGTGAAGGGAAGATTTTCAACAAGCATATATGGTTAAAGTTTTTAGAGGAATGCGATAAATACGAATTGCTGATCGAGTTGTTGGTTTACGATAAAAACATGTTGAACACTAGTCAGACACGGATGGAATTTTATCTCAAGATTTCGACCGTCCCCGCAGATATATAAAAACCCATTATTGGAGCTAAGAGACTGTCACGCGTCTATGAATTATTGTAATGTTTACATGCACATGTTAGACTATGGTATTCGACTTCAAGAAGCAAGATAGAGAATTACCCTTCGATATTGTAAACAATAAGGCTCAGGCTTTATTTTCAAGTGATTTTCTAAAGACATCGCTACCAACGATACAGTTACACCCCAATATATTCGGATTGAGATATAAAAATAAACGCTGTGGTGGTGATGGTCTCATTGAAATCCAAAACGTACTACTGTACAAAGATGGTGTGAATATGCAGATGCAAAGCCTGATGAATTTTGGCTATTCAACAGCTATTTAATACATTTATATTCACAAGGTGATCGATATCCGATTAGAAGATTCTCCCAAAAATACATTGCGAAGACTCCTAAACGTGATTACTCGGTAGTTGCGGATATTCCTATGCGGGTTGGTAATGTAAAAAGATCTGCTGTTTAAAATTGCCAGTACAGAACTTTCGATTCCGTCTATTGATAAAGCAAATATTACCGCGAGTTGTGTAACACAAAACGCCGAGGTTGACCTGCACGGATGAATATTTCTCAAATCGATGTTGTTCATTTTTTACAAAGAAATAAGAAACTTGCAGTTTTTTAGATCGGTCGAAATAAGGTGATGACATGAGCCGTTTGTAATCAGTCTTTATTATGATGTCACACCAACCCCCTCGAGCGAGTGGTTATGGAAATCGATAAAATACGAGATTCGATTAAAAGAAAACATCGTGGTATTACCCAAGAAATAATAGAGACTAATGAAGTGCTACAAAAACACTTTAAACCAATTGTCGAACCTTTACGTGAGCTTAAGGAAACATTTAACAAAAAAAATGAAAGAAAAGAAGTAAAGAAAGAGGAGGAGGAGGGCGAGAGCGGAGTATCTACATCGACAGTTATGAGGAGACATTTTAAAACATCGATTCGTTAAACCTATAGAATCATCACCTGGTGATTTTGCACCATCTTTGTGATCTTATTTGGATCTAACTGTAACGGATTGAAATAGACTAATTGATAACGTATGTATGGTAAAGAACGTAAATGATCAATGGATGATTGGAAATAGGATTGTGGTGTTCGAAGGAGATAACATTAAAATCGGTATTAAAACGTATAGAGGAACAAACGGTTTATACCAATTGCTTTTTTGAAGGCACCCAAAGACTATACATCCAGAGACAAGTGTAATTATAAGAAAATATTACATTAAACTGAAGCGCATAAAAGGCAAACGACCGGTTGTTTTCTAAGCGGTCTAACAAATACAATAATTTTATCAAAGAAATGTTTCCACAACCAAGACAATTAGGTAATCAGGAGGCGGAGGAAGAAGAACAAGAAAGCCCTATAACAGGTTAGACCAGATTACGTGAACTAGAACAATCCGAACGAACTTTGTGATAGACTGCGTCTATTGGTAGCTTCAAGGCGTGCAGGTCATACTGGTTATAATAGCTAAATAGTTTCCATTATAGAAGAATTGCAAAAGACGGGTACATAAAAAAGGGTAGAGCTAACATTTTATCTTAATCAGCCTAAAGATGAGTATCGATAAGTGTGGACGGTTTCGCGGTGGAGCGTACGCTGGTAATAGACCATTGTCTACACAGGTTGTTAAAACGTTTGATCAAAACCAGTGTTAAAAATTTCGATATCAAAAAACGTAGATTGTGTAATGTGGGAAGTCCAATAGAGTATGATGATGCTACCACTTTCGGCTTTATGAATAAGATTTACGAAAAGCAAAGTGATTTGACTAATGGATACATAGCGACGGGTTTACCATCAGACAAACACAGACTGTTGTTTTCAAATAAGCGTTTATGTGATGTCGGTGCACCTGTTGACAGGACCGATGCTGTTAACCTCAATTGTTTACACAAAACATTGTTTGGTAAAAATAATATTATTAAACTGAAAGGAAGCGTTTTTATGAATTCTGAGAGGCAACAAGAGCAGAGGATCTCGTCACATAGTTGTATGTTGATCTTAGGAAGCGTCTTATTAAAAAAAATATCGATCAAAAGTTACCTATATCAAATCAGACTACAAAGGACTACGTTGTGGAATATCCATAATTCAAAAACTTATAATACAATATTTTGACAATTCCAATCTTCAATGACTTGATCGACTCGCCTTTATGCAAGTTTTAGACAATAAACATTTTGATGATATTGGGGATAGGTGACAGGAATTTCTACAAGATTAGTATTAGTACAATGCTAAGGTGCCGAGAAAAAAATTGTCTAATATAGGTGAGAAAATTAATTACAAAAGGACCAACCAAACGCAGATGTAAATACCATTGAAAATTAAGAAAGTCACAATAAACAGGCACACTCATAAAATAATAACGATAAGGAGGATCTGATTAAGAATCAGGTACACCAACCAATCATAGACTCAAATAAACATTCAGTACGTAATCCGATCACGGATCGAAAAAAAAGTAGTTCTTCACATTCATCATTCGCCAAATACGGATCCAAGGTAGGTTGGTGAACGATCGTGAAAGAAAACTTTCGTCTCTCCAACATGGGAACGGTGGGGAGGTCAAAACGTATGGTCAGTAATCAGATCCGTAAGGGTCGGGTGAGGAAGTCTAAACGAATCGTCAGTCTTACGCGAGGTAGCGGACTGTTAACATCTCTAACTGCAAGAGCTGCAAAGGTAGTTGGAAGGGTGATAAACAAAGGCGTCGATGTATTAATGCTAGAATTATATATACCAGGGTATCAGTACTGCGGACCGGAACGCAATTTAAAAAATGCTTAAAGAGAGGCGATCCGGGTATAAAGAAGTTGAACGCCGCTTGTAAAGAACACGACATCGCGTACGGCAAAATACAACGATAAAGAGAACAGAGCAGCAGCAGATCGTAAATTAGCCGATCGCGTTTGGGAAACAGTGAAAGCTAAAGATTTTAGTATTACAGAAAAGGCTGCTGTATTAGCCGTTACAAACGCGATGAAACTGAAAGCGAAAGTAGTGTAGAAATGCCGGTTCTGGGACAGGGTCACAAAAGTCACTGAGGTCACAAAGGTCACTGACGTCACCATTTTTTTTTGATCACGTGATAACCGCGTGATAGTCACGTGATATTTTTTGGATCACGTGATAACTGCGTGATAGTCACGTGATTTTTTTTGAAAACGTGATAACCGCGTGATAGTCACGTGATCCAAAAAAATATCACGTGACTATCACGTGATCAGAAAAATATCACGTGACTATCACGCGGTTATCACGTGATCCAAAAAAATTGGTGACGTCAGTGACCTTTGTGACCTTGTCCCAGAACCGACATTTCTACACTACTAGCGAAGTTCGGTGGTGGATGTGGTGGAAGAATACGAAGAACAAGAAGATGTATAAAAAAGATTAATATATAACATCTTGCAGAGATTATGAAAAGAAGAGCAAGCATTGCAGGGAGGGCATTATACCCTACCTTTTTACAGGATCGGGGATAGGTGACAGGAATAAAAAATACCGTCGTCTTCGTTAACGTAATCTCCGATAAATACTAGTGCGATCGCTATCGAATGTCGAATTAATGTTGTACGCGAAAAAACTAAAAATAATAGATTTTTGAGGAGTCTTCATGTTGGATGCATTTCTCGAAAAACCAAAAACTAAAGAGTCAGCGATAGTTAATCTTAATCGTAGTACCGGACATGGAACACATTGGGTATGTTATCGAAAACGAGGGCGATTGGTAGACTATTTCAACAGTTCCGATAACTTGCGTCCACCTAATGAATTGATGCGTTATTTTCCATCCGACTCGATTATAAATTAAAATTATGAAAACAGACAGAGTATAAACATGATTATCTGTGGTCGTTTAGGTCTTCAATTTCTCAGTCGTGGATGTCCGCATACCAATAACGATTATAACGCTCTGCATAAGTGGAAATACATCGTTATTACGCACTACATTCTTCCCAGTTTTAGAGCTAACTGATGGTGAGTGGGAATTGGCGTTGATAAACCTAACCACATACAACTCGTTAGGAATGTGTGAGGGGATCAACAACTCGTTCACCGTTTTACAGGTTAAACAAAAAAAGATCAAGCAAACACTATCGACGGGTCGTATGAGGTGGACGATATTGCCAAAACATTAAGCGATGAATTAAAAGGCAAACACGACATAACCTTATTTATGCAACCTAATAATAACACGCTGAAATGTAAAATTAAATGCACCGCCATCATTGACCTAACGTCGGAGGATAGCTTGGCACCGCTGTTGGGATTTGAAAACGCGAGTCTAGCAGCGAATATATGGCATGTGTCATCTAAACCGGTAGCCATTAACAACGTGATCGCCGTATGTGTGGAATACAATTTTATACGAGGCTCCTGTACGAAGATATCAGAAGGTTAGGCGTTACATGAATTTTCGCTAAACGTACTGCCAGGTTTCAAAATAATAGAATCGACAAAGAATATAATATACTTACCGGTTAATACACGGAATATAAATGAGATCATTGTAAGGTTTACCGATCAGAACGGAAAACTGATCAAATTCTGCGGAGACAATAACCGTGAGATTACATTTAAGATGAAGATTAGGAAATGGGACTAATATACAATAGCAGTAGCGGGTCGGTACACTAACCGATCAGACGACGTTTGAAAATCAGAGGGTTAACATCGCAAAAAGTGTTGTTCCTTTGCAAACTCTGTTTTAAGGTGTCGAATCGTAATGGCAACAGCAAATACGTTAGACATTGCTGAAAGTGTTTCATATGATAACACAGTCACTCAGTTTGAGTATCACACCTATTTACAGTATGCATCGTCGACTTATAACAAAGCGATGAAATCCGGATGTTGATTCACCAACAGGACGTGAACACGTTACCGCATAAACGTTTTTTGATGGTCGAAGGTACATTGACTACTATGAATGGAGATAAAAAGACGGTGGAATCATTATTTACCAACAACACGGTTCCGTTTCTGTTTGAAGAGATACGATATGAAATAAACGGAACGGAATTTTATCGTGTACAAAAGTTGGAAATTACAACTACAATAAAGAATATTCCGTCGTTGCGTAAAAGCGAGGAGAATATTTTGAAAAACTTCGGTTGGAAGTTTAACGTGTCGGATAAATTTACTTTAGATGAAAAAACGGAATGATTTTTCTTCCATATGCCTCTGCGTATGCTTATGGGATTCGCCGAAGACTATCAACACATAATATTTAACGTGAAACAAGAATTGGTCTTGCTTAGATCTTCCAGCGACGTAAACGCGCATGTATATTCGAAAGAGATGCCGGATTCCAAGTTGAAAGTGATTAAAGTGGCGTGGAAAATTCCATATGTTCACGTCACTGATACAATGCAATTGCAATTCTTAAGGTAGTAGAACGAGGTAGACCGTTGGCGATCACTTATCGTGCATGGCAGATTCACGAGTATCGGGCTCTACCGCAAACAAACATACACTCGCAGAAGGTAGAAACGTGTCCTCAAACGGAGAAACCAAGTTATGTGATATTCGATTTACAGACCGATAGAATAGATAAAGCCACAAAGACTTCGACTAATTTCGAATTGTGTGAGTTGGTAAATAAATGTACGACTGTATTTGAATTCACAATACTATCCGTACGATAAGCTCCAGGGTGATATAAATAAGAGATATGAATTGTTTGACAGCTTTCGTTCCGGAAATTACAATAAGTCAGAGGATGAATGTCCTGCTTACAGTTTAACAGATTTACAAAATCATATGCCGTTGATCGTTATCGATTGTTCTGAGCAGAACGAATCGCTTAAATCGGGAACCGTCGATGTACGTATCGGTTTTGAAACTAAAAACAATGTACCGGCCAATACGGCTGTCTACTGTCTCATTATTCACGTACACACCGCTTACGGAAATAGTGAGAAAGATTATGTAATGTGGGAAAAGTTTACAATTATTGATTAAAAAGAAGAAGAAAAATTAAATAAAAGTACACGTACACCATCATGGTAGTGGTGGTGTAGGTGGTCGTGTAAGTGGTGGTTGGTAATTTTGGGCGTGTTTAAAACAGGCTTTTTGATCGGATTACTTGTGTCTGTTTTATTTGGCATTTATTCAGAACCCTCACAATGTCGGACGATAAAAACAGTAAGGTGTAGAATTGTTTTTTCATCAGAAAATGTTCCGCTAATATGGTGCAATTCATCGGCGGCTGAAGCAATTTTTTCATCAAATACCACCGTTAATATAACACCTATGGTAAAAAACTTGTCGTTATCAAACACATTAACAACAACAATAACAACCACTATTAACGGGAGGTCAACTTTAAAAGACAGCGTATTCAGTAGCACAATATCATTACCAATCAGTAACAATATTACAACCACCAATGTAAATAGCACTTTGTCATCATTACCTTCAACAGTAGCTACGTCCTTGAAAACATCTACCGTAAGAAGTACACCATATACGATTATAAATGTTTCTTTACCAAAAGAAACTGTGGATGATTATCTTGACTTTGAAAATCCAGGTGAAGAAGAAGAAAATTCTCAAAAGGATTTAGTAATTACTTTTCTTTTAATTCCATTATCAGGTGTACTCATTGATCTTGTTATGTAAATTCTTCTCATTGATACATTCTAACAATAAATCCAGAACCAGTTTTTGCTCAACTCTAAGTAAATGTGTTAAAACTATTGACAAAAGGTTAAATTCTTCTACTACATTTCTGGTTATAATGGTCCAGAGATTACCTGAACAGTCTGCAACAGTGAAAAAAAGTGAATGACAGTCGCCTAACTGTGGTAATGTACATATTAAGAAGGTGATGTATATATTGTTCTACTTCAATGAGAAGAAGCTCTTTTGTTAAAATGCTTTAATGGTGTGATGAGAGGATTCATGAAATAAACAAAGAGAATTATTTTTCCGATCTATAAAATTTAAAGAAATAATTTATTTTGTGCTACCATTTATTTATTGCAAATAAATTTGTAAGATAATTCTATTGTATATAAATGTGCATTTCTTACAATCATTTAAATAAATTCAAGGTTTTTATTTCTTATTAAATTAAATAAAATTAAAAAAAACAGTATTAACTATAAATTTTTCTTCTGTTACAATGATACATGTTATATATCACGTTTATATTAGATGTTGCGGAGGGGCGGGTGTGTTACAAGACTTATAGCTGGGTGTAGGTGTATGTAGGTAGGTAGGTGTGTGTGTTAGTGTACAGACTGATGTGACGTTAAGATTCACAGCTTATGTAGAACATTTTTCACTCATTACATCAGGGAGCCACTGCAGCCGACCATCACTTAATATCAGGTCTGAATCTGAATCTTGCACCGAAAAGCCGCTATGATCATCTTCACATGAATTTAAATCGTTTTCGTAGCCCTTTTCGAAATGGGTACAAGTTGCTATATTCAGAGCCTTTAGAAGTGCTCGCTTGAGCTTCTGCTTCTAAAACTTCAAGTCCTTCAATACCTTTTCCAGCCGGAACATTTAATTTTCTTTTTTTTCTGTTTTTCATGGGTTCTGCTTCATTCTTTCTTTCAGGTAGGTTTCAAACGATTGCAAATAGTTGTTAGAATCAAGATTTTCAGAATCTTTGTTTTTATGATCATCAGGAATCCTGTTCAGTACTTGCTGCCGATCCAAAGGCACAATCCCTGCTTCTCTGAAGCCATTCTTCATGTTGCTTTCTTCTGCTAAGTTATCAATATACTTTTTTAAGAATTGGGGGAATCTGTCTTTAGGCACAGTGCCACGATCTTTCGTCGCTTTTCAGTCGTTAAGTGTCTCAAGGCACTTAAAGGGTATAAAAAAAGCCACATCTAAAGGTTGAGTACTGTTCAGGTGGAGCAGCACAAACTTGATGTTGTTACACATAAATATGTCAATAATATGTGGCTTGAAAGGTTGTCTCCTATCAAAAAAAAAAAAAAACTATCAGACTCAACACCTTATTAGCATCTTTGCCAGACTTATTGAAGTATGGCAATGCTATCTTCTCAAACCAGTCCTCGAAAATTTCAAGGTGAACCACCCACTCTTTACCTATTATAGGCAGCATCCTTAGATCACTTTCAGTCCAAGAATCGTAAAGATTTCCTACCTTGTATGTAATGAAAGAAGGAAATAGAGTTCCATTGGCACTTGCTGAAAACATAACAGACGTCTTGACTTTGAAAAATCGATTATACGTTCAGGATTATGTGTGCCTCTTTTTACTGTAACTTTTTTCGGCCGGGATCATCAGTAATATTGGTCTCATTATAGTTTACTATCATAGATAGGTCTACGTCCTTAACCGTCAATGTGATTTCATCAAAGTAGCTGTCTATAGTTTCCTCATTGAGAGCCGCTCTACTCCTTCTGGCACAATCTATTAGAAAGAATCCTACTATGCTTCTTTATAAATGATTCAATAAAATCTACACAAGGAATATTTAAATCTTTGTTTAGTTTATCCACATCGATCAAAATACACCTTGACGATTAACCTAATATCCAAAACCGTTAGTGGAAATTCCCAATCTCCAGCCAAACTCATGCATTCCACTAATCTTTTTTGCTTTTCAATATCTAAAACAAAAGGCCTTCCTACCTTTTTTCCCTTTTACTGCTGCAGTAAGAGCACACCTTGAAATCCCAATTTTTCGGCAGGCTTCCGTAACGATAAGCCTGTTTTCTTTCACTTGATCTGTATAATCTTTATACGTTTGTGCTCTAATACACCTTTCGTACTACGACACATTTTCCAGATGAAAAAGAGAAAAAAACTTGTTATATGTTTTAAATTACATTTAATATGATGTCCGTGTGGAGTAACTCAAGTCACTAATGTTTGGTGGCCTAAACAATGAATTGAACAATGTAGAGAAAAAATAAAATGGAAGTATAATCTATGAAGTAAAACAACCGTAAAAGCACTGTTTAAGGTTATGTTTGAGAATGTTTATATTGAATTCAAATTAATAATACAATTTTTGTGATTAAAGTTATTAAATACATAAATATATGATGATATCCCAATTATAAATACAGGTTTATTAACTTACCTTTAAAGCACACACGGTATTAAAATATGTAGTCCTAAACTTCACCAAAATATGGGTCTGATGGCATGAAAAGTAACATTGAAACGCAAACAATTTTGCCAAACTCATTGTTCAAAATTTACCCAGCAAAATGGCTTGAATACTTACCCCAACGATTTAAGTAACCCCGGCTGATGGTATACTGTACCTTGAGTTACGATAAGAATTATAAAAATATTGATTTTTTGTAGCTATGCGTTATAATTTAAAAAAATTGAAATTACTGAATTTTTCGTAAAATTTTACTTTTTATAAATAGTATTCAAAAAGTATTATTCCCAAAGACTACCTTTTATAACCTTTTTTTTTTAACCTACGGGACCACCGTTAGATATTGCTTCAGAGGATGAGATGAAGGATTTGCAGCGTGTGTGAAAATGTCATGCCTGACCGGGATTCGAACCCGGGATCTTCGGATGAAAGGCCGAGACGCTGCCACTCACGCCATGGAGGCCAGAGCCTTTTATAATATTTGTTTTAAAATTGCATACAAATTAGCTATGGACTTGCATTGATGTAAAGGAAAATTCGCCTAAGAATCTGTTAACTAATAAACCGTTACAATACGCTAACTCAAGCGTGGCCAACAGTTTTTGCCTCCGGACCGAATTGGATTGAAAACTTTTTTCACAGGCCGAACGAAATATTAAAATTGAAAAATTTTAAATACAAAAACGATTCATTTAATTAAATAAAATTTTATTATGGAATTTGTTATACTTTTATTTAGATTCATTAAAGAAAAAGTTTGTTCATAAATATAAGTTGAGCTGAAGATTACTAAATATTTCTTGTCAAGTTTTTTTTTTATTTTCCGTATTTTCCATAATGCAATTCCTTATAAAAAAGCTAATATTGAAAAAATTTTTGCGGCCGGTTTCGGCCCACGGACCGTGTGTTGGCCATGCCTGTCCTAACCCCAACCTGTAATTTCGTTGGTTTGAATGACGTTAAGTATATTTTTCATGTACGTGAAAATACTAGCCAAAAATTCAAAGTTATAGCATATTATTTTTCTCTAAATAGTATAATTATATTACCCTAAAAAATCAGAGTTGTTTAGAGACTTCGGATAAATTATTATAATATAAAAATATTCTTCGGAGAGTTGGACGTGAAGAATTTCTTCGCAGCTTCAAAACTTTTTTGTGTTTCACGTGACTTTTCTCCAAAAAAAAAATACCTCGATACAGTTCTGAGAACCATTTTTAAATAATTTTCAGGCTAAATAACATATAACTACACTAATTTTTTTACCATAATTAGTACTCAAAAATATTTTAATACTGCATTATATTATCCACGGTGCAAAACGGGGGGAAAATTTTTCGGCGGTAACTTGAAAGTAGGCATTTCCGCTTTGTATTTATATGGTCTTTTCTTTTATTTTTAGCTTTTGAAGTAATGTCCATTCCTGTGAAGAGAGAGTTCACTTTGTAGTGGTTGTAAAACAATTGAAAACACAAATATCTATGTTGTTATGCATTAAGTATAATAAAAATTTAATGTTAAAATTTTCATTTGAGATTATTGTTACAGAAATTGTGATTTTTAATGTAAGAACTAATTTCAGTGGTTAATCTTGTGACGCTAATTTTTGTTCTGAAAATATTTTAATGTGTTCAGTTTAATCAAAGATTTTACAAAAATTATTTAGGAACCAGTTAATTTTCTTCCCGAGTTTTGTGTTGGTTACTTATTTATGTGCATTCTATATTAACTATGAAAAGATAAGGCAAAATTGATCCAAATTAATAAAATGTTTTACATTATTCATGATAAATGAGCTAATAAACTTGATAATAAACTTCATGTGAACTGTGTTATAAACTTTAAGTCTGATTACAGATTATTCAAAAATATGAATTTTACCTTACATTCTAAAAATATACATATTATGAATCTAATTTACTTTTAAAGTGTGTTTTAATGTAGTTTTTAGTTTCAGTTCCAAATCCAAAATCCAAAATGATAAGTTAAGAAATATATACAAAACTAATTGATTAGTAACTGATTTGATACGCTAATGGTTACTGTTTAATATACACCTTTAAACATATAATTTTTGTACTTGTATTCTCTCAAGTGAGACTGCATGTATGATAACATTCTATTGTATGTGTATAATACATGAGATAATGTATGTGTAATAAACATGTATATATAATAAAAATATACGGTAATTTATGTTAAAAAAATAACTATGAAAGTGTGTATTTTTTATTTTACAGTGCTATTTTGAATCAAATGAAGTAAAAATGATGTGTTTGCGATACTTTAATTATCAATTACAGAATGTTGTATTTCTTGGAATATGTTTCATGGTATTATTTTCTGCAGATTTTACAGTCACTAATATGCAGGTAATTTTTTCTTATTTCAATAAGATCTACTGAAATACCTAATATAAATATTTTTTAATTATTAAAATTTTTTTTTCAAAAATATCACAGTGATTGATCAACCATATCAAATTACTTACTGTAATATATTATCCTGATTTTTTATTTGTAGTGTGTGTAATATCTGAAAGCGAGTTCTTCAAGTAAGCTACGGCTGTTCAGTCTCATGTATTCATCTCCTCTTTATTTATTGTAATCAAATATACTAACTGTATCATCTTCTTCTTTATATAAAATTATATGAACTTATTTACTATTTAACTGGCCTAGTTGTCAGCTGACAATTATTTATAATATTTAAAATGTATTATTATAAGATATTCTAAGATATATATCCAACACGATCATTACATGAACAGTAATATTGTAATAATCATTTCAAACAAAAACATATATTCAGCATTCATACATATTAAAGGATATAATTTAAATATGACTAAATATTGTTTTATGTATTCAAAATGAACCATCAACATTAGTTAGAATTAATTTTCCCAGATGGTTATTGATTCAGCATTTTTTTCTGGTCCTCCAACTGCAGATTTGAAGGTTTATTTGTGTTATTCTTCAAATTACAAATAATATAAACTGCAAGTTATATTCTTCAAACCTTCAATATTTAAAACATGATTAATACAAAAATAAAATTATTTAAATCACAAATATTATACAATTGGACATGGGTTGCAACAACCCATGTGAATTTACTTTAATACTTTAATACTTTCATGATGTGAATCTTCACATCATGAAAGTAATATATTTCATTTCAAAGTAATATATACATTTTTTATTTAATTATTATTGTTTTGATTTATTGAATTTATATTGTTATTGATGTATATTATTAAGGTTTTTGTGTATTATGGATAAGCAATAACTGTCATGACACGAGTGTTTTGTGTCGCTATAACAATGTTTATAAAGATAATAATGCTAGTGGCTGTAATTATAATGATATAAAGGATTTTTAAATATATCCATAAAAAAAAAAGAATTATTAGTATTAGGTTATATGACAAGTTTGATAGTCAACAGGAAGTTAATAAGGGTAGAGAATTCAGTGTGGTAAATTTAACATCGTCTACACCTTCATTTAATGTATTGGAAGAAAATCTTGATGACCTGATGAATAATTTTTGTAAAACTGCTGTTCTATTTACTGAAGAAAAAATTACTTCTAGTGTTGTACTTCAAAAATCTGTTAAATTTGAAACTCAACCTCTAGTTTAAATAATAATTACTGTATGTAAAAATTATACTTCTAGTAAAAGTGACGTTAATAAACATAGAAAAACATCAATTGTTAAAGAATCCTGTTACTTCTAATCTGTCATCTCAACCACATGTTGTTTCTAAAAATTTACAGTCATTAGGTAAACAAAAATAAATATCTTTAGAATGATCTAAAATACAATAAAAACAAACTTAATTGAATCAGAAAAAATACAAAAAATTATAATAGTAATATGCTTAATAATTACATTAAATGTGGTATAGCAAGAGTAATCTTAATATGCTTATTAACTACATCTCTGATTAATTCTAATTATAATCTGTGTAATTGCAATAATACCAATTATTGCATGCGAATACCCATTAATGAAAGTTTATATAATTTTTATTGTTAATTATGAAGACTGAGACCTTTTAAATTTAAGCTTAGATACTGCAAGTGTCTCCAAATTTGACATCATCAACAGATTATTCATAATAAGTAGAATATATGGTGAAGGTATATATTTCAGTTGTAACCGGAAACTGTTAAATTGGTCAGCTTCTTGTACAGATGAAACATTTCATAAAGGCAATAGTCCAGTGTTCTTTCTAGATAAAAATATTATTAATACATTATTTAACATACATGATAAATTAAAAATATTGAAATTCATATAAAATAAAAAATTACACAAATAATAAAGATTTGAACATTGGTTAAACTCTAAAAATAAAATAACTGATGAATATAATTTAAATAATTTAGAATTTAATGAAAAGAATAGTTTCCATAATTTTCAGGTGCTTGTACAGGTATCAGAAGTTAATTTAATTTTGGATTCATTCAATCGAGAATGATTGATGAATAAAAATGTAAAAAACAAATCGTTGAACATTTTATAGTAATCACAGTAACAATGCCAACTGAATCATTTAATAACAATTAAAAATAACTGTGAAACTTTGGTTAATGTTAATCATCATTCATGATGATGATGACAACCTGATGTACGAGGATAGAAATGCTGAACAAATCAATGAAACAATTGATCAATCAATTAGTAAATCATTCGATAAGGGTCACATCAATTAATTTGCAATGATTTGCACCATATTTAATTATGACGTCACTATTATAGTAACAAAGTATGTTCTGATAATTTTTTATTACAATTAAAACTATTTATGCCTAATATTTTGTTCAAGATGTATATGGAACAATCTATTTATTTATTTCTTAAAAGTATATATTTTTTCAAGTATGTTTCACTAAGATTTTGCTGTAAATAAACAGTAACAGTGGTGTAATACAAAGTATATGAAATGAGTTGTTAATTTATTATAGGCTATAATGTTATGACTTTCTTTGACCTGGAGTAGTTATTTACGAAAATTATTTTTTAATAGCACATAAGCATTATTTTGTTGCAACCAGTAGCAAGTGTTCTGTGCGCCAGGTTATAGGAACTGGGTAGAAGAGGCAAGTAGACGTAGCTTGGAGGGAGGACCCACCTTAGATTTTACATATATTATAGATTTATATTTTATGTATTAAGATAAAATAAACGTTAATATATATTTTTTAAATTTAAAAATTATAATTACTGATTAAATGTAATATCATCATATCTAATACATTATAAAAAATTATTACATATTTTGCACTGATTATTTACCTTTTTTTTCTTCTGTAAATATGTGTGTAACCTTGTTTATGGTGTCACATAGTTTATGGTTTGTTAGATTTAAATCCTGTACTTACAATACTGTTTTGTTAGTTTAGTACAAAAATTTCTTTGGTGTGCAGTACAGACATTGCTGCCATCCAACTAAGAAAATGTATATCCTACCCATCACAAAAGGGTTCAGTGGGGTACTGAAGCAAACTTATGGAGTTCCTATCCAGAGAAATAAATGATCTAGGATAAAGTAACGGAAGAGAGAGTAGGGAGGAGATTAATAGCTTATGTAGGTAATGTTCAATAGATCACATCATACTGTTGTATCCACCCCACTTGTTTAAAATAATTTTTTAATTAAATAATTATAAATATTTAAAAAAATTTAAATAATAAACTGTGAATTTAGAAGAGTTATAATAAAACTAAATGTAACAAATATGAATATAGTGATGGTTTTATGAATATTCATTTTGTTTATGTATATTCATTTTAATTACGATCTGTAAATCTATATTTCTGAATAATTTTGAAAGATTATAAATAAGGCTGTGCCAGATTGAAGAAACATACATCATATTTGTGAAGAGATTGTCAGAAGGCATGTACTTATAATATGAAATGTTTTAAAGTTTTTGTCTTTTAAACTTTAAAGGAGATTATCAGAAATAAAAGCCTTACTAATTAGTATCGTGTAAAACTACACTTATTCAAACTTGACTAACTGGAACAAAATGAATGTGTGATTTATTTAAATTAAGTTGAATTGAAAATTTTACTTTTTTTTGTAATGTATGAAAAAAGTAAGTAATGATAAGGAAATGTGTGTCCATTAGTCATTTCAACTTATCACATTCTATTTGTATTTGTAGATGTCTTGCTTCCTTGTAATTCCTATGTTACCTTTCTAAACAAAATGTTTTCAGATTATTTGAAATCTTGTGTTGAATAAATCTGATTTTTATTGTTTCAAATAACAGAAGTTATTATTAAAAAAAAAAGTGTAAGTACATTATATATTTGTATTAATTAGTGGTTAATGAATAATCAGTTAGCAATAATAACATGTAAGCAAATTAGTTGTAATATTATTTTTCTATCAATTCTTTCTTTTCAGAAAACATTGTTGTCGAGCATTTCTGATGAAAAACCAGAATTTACAGTTGAAGGATACACAAGTCTTGGTTTAACTTATACAACATTTGCATTAAGTCTATGGTTTGGGCCATCATTGGTTGCGATTCTCGGACCTCGTTTTGGCATGTCTTTAGCAGCATTTTGTTATACGTATGTTTTGTGTGATTTTGAATTTATGAAAATTTAGATATAAGTAAAGTGGTTTGAAGCTAATATATTTTAGTGGAAATAGTCTTGAGATATGGTACATTTATAAAGTTCAGAATTTTTAAATAATAAATATTTAATAAGTTTAACATTACTAAAGTTTTGACTCATAATATTTCTAATATTTCTTTTTGTGAGATTTGTAGGAAGTATGTTACTGATCACTTTCTTCCGACATAGCTGGTACCATTTATTTCCAGTTACTTCAGCTATGTTGTTAAATAACTGAGAGAATAATATGTAATTTATAGTAGTAGCTTAAACATTAAAATACTCATTTTTTTCAGTAATTAAAATTTTGCGTCAAGATTTCTTTGCAAACTTAATGCAATTTTTTTGTTACTGGTATTGAAATTAGTAATGTTGTTAGTAGCACTCATCTTGAAATGTCTAAGAAACCATTTACTTTATTGTCAAATTTCATCTCTTTTCGGGTTGTTCATTATTAAATATTGCTTATATCAAATTTAGTCAAAAATTAGTGAATTTGTAAATTTCACATTATTCAGATATTGTGTTCATGGCTTTTACATGTTGAGTTTAAAATTTTTGTTTTGTGATAAAAAACTGGAAATGGCAGCATGAATGTTATTTTTCATAACTGAATTATATAGGAAAATACTGAATGGCTGTAGCTAATACAAATTCTTCTAATAGCAAATTTTGTCAATTTATTTCAGACTGTATATTTTGGCATTCACTCTTGAAGAAGCATGGGCAATATATACTGTTGTTTTTATTGGTGGTTTTGCTGGTGGAATACTTTGGACTGCTGAAGGAAATTATATTGTTTGCAATTCTAGTTCTGAAACAATATCTCAAAATGTCAGCATCTTTTGGGCTTTCCTTCAGTCATCGTAAGTATATGCATAAACATTTTGATGTTTGATCTATGTTGACAGTCATATTAACATCGCTAACTGCTGAACTGAAAACGTAGTATATCCATTTTTAAGTTTTAGTGTTTTAATTGGTGTGATTAGCTCCCTTTGAAGGGTCACAGTTAACCCTTTACTAATACTAATTTGCCTACAACTAAATTCCTAAAAAGAAGAGGAGGGCTTTATCAAAATTTTCAGAAAGCATTTGTCCAAAGTTTAAACGAAAACCATAGTAGTTTTCAGCAAGTTTTCATAAAAATTTTTTATGAGGTCCATATAAAGAAGGGACAAAGAAGAAGGATCATGACTTCATTGATGTAATAGACCAACGTTCATCATTTATTCTTACAACAAGCCTATAGATGGTTTGTAGCTGGATTGTAGCAGTATCCCTCATGCAGTCTTTTAAAGATGTAATTTTAACTCTTAAAAGGAGTAAGGTAATGTGGGCATCTATGTAGCGTACTTGCATATATATTTATGTATTTTTAGTGCTGTATTTCCAGAACTGCTGCTTTGGTTTTTGGCTGCTTTGGTGAAATAGAACCATACTTTATTTTAATAAGTCTTGTTAAAAATGTGGTTCTTTAATTTTGCTAATTTGGATTATTGATTCAAATTCACTAATAAATTTAAATATCTGGCAAGTTTTCATCAATTTGTTCAGACATAATCTTGAAAATAATAATAAACATTAAATTAAACAATTATAGATTCAGTAGAAATATCTGTCTATTGGTACCATTTGCTGTATGAGATATGTTGCACCTGGAAATTACATAACTTATTCTGACCCAGACATACTAGAAAAGGTGAGATATAAAATCTTTCTCTATTTATAAAGTAACATTTACTCATATTCTAGTGTATTGTGTTATCTAGTGTATTGTATTATTTATTCTGATCTTGATGTTTCAGGTCATTAATTGGAAACTTATATACATATTATAAATTTGAAGGTAAAACGCGAATTGATGGACCAACAAGAAGAAATGTTTTATATGTATTGGGTGGATTAGCTGGAGTTTCTGTTATTATGTTCTTGTTCTTACGACCAATCAGAAAATTACAGCTTAATTCTGAGTCAGCCATTCAGGCAAAAGATGGCCCTATACAAGCATTCAAAAAAACTTGGTCAATGTTTCTATCAAAGAACATGTTAATACTCAGTATAACGTTTATTTATACAGGTATTCACATATAGAATTATTTATTAGTAGTAATTCATTTTTTAATTTACTCTTACAACAAACAAATTCATGAATTAAAATTATAGTATCCCATGAAGAATCTTATGTCTCTGATTGGCCAAAGGAATTTTATTTACTAACACATTTTCTTCAGGTTTCATACAAAAAGAAAAATATAAATCACAAAAAAAATATTATCTTTTTTAGTTACTTGCAAATGAAACATCCCAGCCCTATAGGGGAAGATATCCGCCTTGTATTGCTTCTGGTCGCCACCCCCCCCCCCTCGCATTCCTTTCCCTGATGGGCTTTAATGGAAATACAAATGAAACAGCAGTCTTTTAAAGTAAAACTCCATTTTTCAATAGATGAGAAATTTTATTTTTTAGTGAAACAATATCAGTTATAAAAAAAATTAGCTGAAATTTTCCAACAATTAAAGAAGTATAGGATAAGGATGACTACTAAACTGAAAACTGAAGTCCATTTGTACCTACACATTATTAGTAGTAATGCCTTCATAAATGACATGTATACATGCCTAAAAAAGCTATTTGGTTTCCCTGGTGTTCACATAAGCACCAACTCTTTCTTCTCTCTCCACGTTTTCACTGGAGGACTTTGAATACCTAAATAATAATTACTGGAAGATCAATAACCCCAAAACAGTTTATTGTCTCTAAAAGATTCTTTAATACTATAACCCAAGCAAAAATTCAGCACTTTATGTTTTTTTTCAATTGAATAGGTCATGTTTTGTGAAGATGATTTTATGCACATTAACATAATTATGTTAATGTGAAAATTTTAATTTGCACATATGTTAATAACATGTTATATATTAATTTATAAGAAAAATAATTATTTTTTTGCATTTCTTATAAATGTGGAAAGCTATTCAACTAATCCTGGTGGCTATGTTCTGAATCATTTGTCATCTTCATAAAAAAAGAACATTTTATGCTACTTAATATATTTGAAAACAAGAATTTTATTTTGAAGAGTATCCATGTTGTTTATGACAAAAAAATGCATACTTTTTTGTGTACATCCAAAATTTCAGCCAAAGTGGTAAAAATGTTACTTAAGCCAGTTAAAGGTACATTTTTTCATGTGAAATCCTACATAATAAATCATAAATATTTTGATTCTGAAATATCAAAATCAATTTATTTTATCTGAAATATCTGTGGGAGCAACATTGTGAATTACAAGATGATGCAAATGGGGAAGGTCGTGGCAAAACCCATTGTTAAAAAAAAAGAAATACAATTTTGAATTATTTTTGTTTTACTAATGCGCGTGCGGGTGTGTGTGTATTCATTAAAAAAAAATTTTTTTGACACCAGTCACTGTAGGACCACATAGAATAGTTAACTTCTGGATGGTTTTTTAGCTGTCCAGTACTCCATTCTTTCACTGTGTTGCTTCCTCCTTTCTTCTGACCACTTTAGTTAGCATATGCTTTCGTCACCTTCAGGTCCCTTTGTATTCTAAGATTTTTTCCTAATTACCCTTCTGTCTTTTAAATCCATCATGTTTATATTTGCTATAGGGTCTCTTTAACTTGCTTGAACCATTTAACGTTCGTCTTATTACCATGACACTTGTCAAAAATTCTCTTCGTAAGCCAGTTTGAATCCATTCTTGTCAGATGTCTATAGACTTCCAATCTTTTCTTACATATTTCAGTAAAGTTTCAGTCTCATTTCCAGTAAAATTCCTCATTCTTCCTTAATTTCCAACCATTGTTAGTTTTTCTGGGCCCTAGGATTTTCCTTATATCTGTCTTTTAGCAAGATCCAGTTATCTACTTACCCTTGCTTTAGAGCTATGCATTCTGCCATATATAAAACTCCTGGTTAGATTATCCTTGTGTAGGCCTGAATTTGCCCATCCTTGAAATCCATTTCTTATTGAAACATCCTTTATTAGGCCATATTTAAGAATCTTATTGATCCTGTCGATGTTTGCTTCCTTGACCATTCCATTTGGTTGGACAACTTCACCCAAGTAATTTGCTTGTCTTTTTAATTCTTTTAAACTCTGTGTGTAACAATTTTGGTACATCTTTAATATTTGTCATTTAGTCTGTTTTTTCTATGAAAATCTGCCATTTTGACCATTCCATGCAGAATATTTATTTGTTGTTCTGCCATTTCTAGATCTTCTGCCAAGAGACAAGAGATCATCTGCAAAGGCTAGACAATCAATGTTTAGATTCTCCCTTGCATATACCAGTTTGACCTGTTTTCAGGCCTTTATCTTTGCAAGCTTTCCTCCATTCTCATATGACCTTTTCCAAGACTAGAAGATAGTCTGTCCTCCTGCCTGACTCCTGTCTTGACTCCAAAAACATGAGATATTTCCCCTTTAAATTTAATCTTGGACTTTGTGTCTGTGAGAGTCTGCTTGATGAGGTTTTATTAGTTTTGGGTCTGTCCCAAATTCTTTAAGAATGTTAAGCAATGTTTTTCAGTCAACTGAATCATAAGCCTTTTTAAAATCTACAATGGAGATCACTATTCTATTGTTCACCAAATTGATGAACGAAGTTGATCAGGATGTTTCCTGATGACTGTTTTCAGGCTAATCTGTTCTACACTAGATCTCCCTTTCCTGAATCCACCTTGATACTCTCCAATTTGTGGATCAATTTTTTCTTCTAATTTGTCAAGATAACCTAGAAAAAGTTTTGTATGCAACTGGCAGAAGAGATATTCCTCGATATAATTGTTGACCTGAAGTGGATGAATTGGAGCTGTTTTTCACTCCTTTGTGAGTTCTTCTTCCCAAATCTAAGTACTGTATGCATTGAGAAGATTTGTATTCTCACTGGCATATTCTCACATTTTCACTATTATAAAGTCTTCATTGCATTCTTTGTTATTTTTGAGGCACTGTATTATGTTTTTAATCTCTTCCAGAGTTGTTGGTACTAACTGGGAAGTGATAACTGGTTCTACTGCTGGGAATCTTTTCTCTGATTTTTCATGATTGAGTAGTTCCCCAAAATATACCATCAGAATTTCACAATTCTCCTTGTTAGTTGCCAACTCTTTCTTTTAAAGCGGAGACTTGGAGAAGTGTTATTTGGTTAACATCTGCTTAAATATTCTATAGTTGTTTCTACTATAGGTACAAAATAAGAATTATTTTGCTTGTATTAAATTCTTTTATTACATTAGAAAATCTAATGTTTGTGAGATACTCAAGAAATATAGATAATTTATTTGAGCTTAGTCTAGTTTCACTGACATAGATTTCCATTATACTCTGACATATCCAAAACTAATTTTAAAAAATATAAATATTGGTAGAAAAAAAATTAAATAAATTTTTTTCTTTCAGGATTACAACATGCATTTATATATGCAGTTTATAGTCCAACTTTAGGATTTACAGGACATTTTGGAAGCAAATCTAAACAATTAGTTGCATTGTCTGGTATGTTTATTTCTGTGGGTGAAATAACTGGTAAGCAAATGAATTGATTTTTTTAATTATAGTTTAGATCTGTGTAGTGGTTTAGCATTGTTATTTAATTTAACGAAAAACCAAAGATAAAAATAAGGAAGTGTTTTTTTAATGTATTCAATGAGATTATTTTGTGCCATAAAATATAAAGCAGTATCAATGCTGAAACTGTTGCTGTTGAATATCATCTTGGAGCATAGTATGGACTATATATATCTATATATATATATATATATATATATATATATACAGCAACATAGTGTGTATATATATACTAGTGCAGAAGCACTTAACATGAGATAGAAAACAAAAATGTTGTTCCAATTAATTATAGTGATTTGTTTTAAGGGTAATATTGATAAATTGGATTCTCTACTACACTATGGTCCCACTATTTAGTGACATCAGAAGGATAAAATTCTGAAATATATAATGGTGATAATTAAGAATCAAATAACAATTATCACAGTCTCCTAAAAAATGTTTCGTACAATGTTAATTAATGCTGGGAATAATTTCTGGAGTTACATATTATTGGGGAGATAATGTTATTGGGTGTTGAAGATTCGACATCCTTCATTAAATATCACTTATTTACAAAATAGTGGATTGTATACTTAATTTTTTAAATAAATACTCCATCTCTTCTTCCTTGGGTAACAAGAATTGAGTCAGCTACCAGTTTGTTAAATTTGCTATGCCATTCCTTTTAGAAGTCAGCAGTACAGATCTTCTTTATTGCAATCAGGGGGGTAGGTGATTCAGCCAGCGGGACTTTTTATTTCTTATCAAGGGATATATTAAAACTGCAACTTGTGTGCTAAGGCATCTCAGGTAACCTATTATTCCAGTTAAAAAAGTGATTTATTTAATTTTCTACTGATATAATTAATCTTAATTATTAGTATTTAAAAATATATTTACATGAATATATGAAAACAATTTTTTTAAAAACAGTTCATTGTGACTGCTTTTCCTTTAACCATTTGTTATGATAATATGGAAGTCTTCCATTTATTATTGGAAATGGAATGTATTGCTTGACATGTTATCTCCCTAATAATCACCTCAATTTTTTGAAGAAGTAGAAGACTGAAACAATCATGATGAAGCAATCTTTATGTCAATATAGCCATTTTTCAATTTGGGATGTTTTTGAGTCTTAATCCTATTTTCATTCATGAGTCACAGATATTAAATTCATGGCCTGATGTAAGAACCAATATTCCTCTCAGAAATTTCATCTCTGAGGGTGATTGTCTTGATTATATAATTATTATTATTCTCTGTGGTATCTTCATATTCAGCTTCTGAAACATTTAAATTACAAATCTAGAAGAATTTACAATCTTCCAATAGCATAATAATTTTTTTTGTGATTCTTCATGGTTCTATTACAATTTCCTTTTTTTTTAATTCAAGATATTTTTTTATCTTTCAAACCACTCATCACTATTGGCAAAAAGGATAATGCTTTCCTTAAAAGCATTAAAATGCCTATTCAAATTATTTTATTTTAAAAAATCTGATTTATGATACCTGGCATTTCCATTGCCAGTAGGAATGTCAGACTTGTCGTTACTTGAAATATTAAATAAATTTATTCTTTTTATGCTGTAACAATGATACAATGGAGATAGTAATTCATACTTATTAACTAAAGAAACTGAAAATTTTTATACTCTAGTGAAATCTTTAATCTTATTAGTTTACTTTTTTTTCAGGAGGTGGATTACAAATAATATTTAATGGATTTCTGAGTAAAATTAAGCATAAGAGGAGTGGAGTAATCGTTTTTGGATTATTGATTGAAGTTATTTCTTATTCATTAATATATATTAATTTGCCAAACAATGCAGTATTTAAAGAAACTACAGATATTTCATTTATAGAACCTAGGTAAATGTAAACCTTTTGACTTATGTACTGTTTGACTATTGTAATGTAGAATAATACTATAAAGCAAAGTAAGTGTAGGTTTACCTTATTTTTTAGGTCCAACCCAGGACATATTTTTCAAATTACTTAAAAGTCTTAAAAGTCTCAATTTACTGAAACATTAATCTTTACTTATTCAGTTGTATTTTTCACTAGACATGACTTTTTCAGAAATGGTTTGTTTGTTTTAATTAAATCATAAAATTCACAAAAAGAAAGTTCTGAATTAATTTTAACATTAAGCAGATTTTTAACAGCAGATATTGAAAGTCTACCCCTTTCTGAAGACCAAATTTTCCCTGTAATTGAAAAAACTCTCTCAACTGGAGCAGATGTTTCAGGCAAAGATATCGCACACTCAACCACTTTAGAAATATTGCAACATGAAATATTAGTCTTTTGAAACATGTTAAAAATTGCATTCCACTTCTCTTCAACAGCATCTGGTACTTTTCAGAACTTGAACCACAACCTACCCTTTGGTTTTAAATTACCTGGTTCAACAATGTACATTCATCAAGTAGGTCATCAATATTTATGGAATCTTATATAATTTCAATAACAATTTGTGCACGCTCTTCTAAATCAGACCAGGCAATCTGTTCATAAATTTATCTACTGACACTTACTATCTTTATCAAAACTGGTTCTCCACAATTCTAAGTATTAGAAACTAGAATTATAAAAATTGTTTATGCTTGAGAAGAATTTTTGTTCTTGAACATCATTATTTTATTTTAGAGTGCATAGCAATTCTTTGGCAGAAGATGGTATAAATTTGTGAGTTTTTCTTTTCTGAAGTTGACAAATTGATTCAAAATATGTCTGAAAAGCTTCTGCTGCTATAATAGAATTAGCGTACAATTTCAGATCTACATTATTAAATAACTGTGTCATACCATATAAAAACTTCAAAAATAGTTCACTTTCTGGATTTTTCAAAAAATCAAATAATAATTTTGGGCACTTGTCACAAGATAAGAAGTATGATTTTAGGCCATCAAAATGGAAAAAATTCTTTCTATTGTTGGTAACAAACTAAGGAACAACCTTGTGCTTCTATGAGATAATATTTTTTGAAATCTGTTTTCACAAATTCACATAACTTTAAGTTTTGTTACTCTTACTGTATATATGTTAAAATATTTATAAATTTTTATAATAGTAACTTCTATGGCTAGGGATAGAAAATCACATGCTATTTGTACTGAATTTTGTACAATGTGAGCTGAACAACCAATTCCTATCATAGGTACATCTAAAACACTCTGAAGTTTTTTGAACACATTTTCATTCCCTTTTCTCTTCACATCATCAAAATTACTGTTAACAGCAGTATAACAAACCAACTTTTCTTCAAATATGTATTTTTCACACACTGCAAAAGATACTGAGTCAAAATTTGAGCAGTTTCACTTGACACTTCATCGAAATTTAAAAGTTTAACTTAAATTCCCTCCTCCAGACAGAAATATCTTACAACAATCGGAACAAGTTTTACTTCACTTCTGTTGGAGCATCGTTACTGATACATAATTAATGCTTTTCGAAGAACGCAACACATTATTATCAAATATAAATGGCAAAAAAACGTTTACAATAATTGCCTCGGTTTCGGTTCTAGCAGATGAAAATTTTGGGTCATTTAACATTTTAACCAGTTTAGATGTGCAGTCTGATGTTTTGAAACTGAGTTTGTGTCTAGCAGTGTGATATGAAAATGTAGCCCCTTTAACAGTACACTCTAGATCACTGTTTTGTTATTCCCATCTTTGGCTTTAAAAATATATCTAATGTTTGTTGAAGCAGTAGCATTAATAGCACTTCTATATTTACCTGCCTTCATGTGGTTAATGTCACCTTTCCTTTCATTTATGTGCAACAGAAAATTCTCCAGTATGTACTGTGCAATAAACATGTCCATTGTTACTGTCATTACACAATTTCAAAAATTTGTATTCCTCTGACTGGTTAACATTAAACACACATTTTTTTCCCATTGTTAAACGATGAGACAAAAAACGAATGGAAATAAAATTATCAAAAATGTGTATATGAGTTACTTCTTCACACACGAAAACAACATAAACATATCATCACTGTTGTGTTGCCAATTGACTAAGGTAAAAGTTGTGCCAAGAACAGTAGCCACGCCTTCGTCAAAATTGACGTCAGCGCTTGCTCCAAGGTCGGTCGAGAAATGCACGGCCGTGAGAGAATGTTTAAAAATGCGATGTGAAATATATAGATCTAAAATTAATAAAAATCCTCTCCAGTCATAAAAATCTCTAACCCTGGAAATTTTTGCATCCCTGGACATTACTCCAAACAGCACTAAAAAACCAGGACTATCCGGGCTAATCCCAGACGTATAGTAAGCCTATGTAAGTGGTCATTGTATTGGTAATCCAATTGAAAATATTTTTCATTTTTTCAATGTTTTGATGTCTCTTTAATCTAGTAAACAAGGGGAATACTAGAAAATGAATCTGTGTGTGAGTATTTATAGCTGTTTAGTGGCGTCTATTTTACATATTGTCTCTAGAACTTCTAAATGTATGATCATGGAATTTGAATTGTGGCCTGCGTATCAGTGTGTGATACTATTAATTTTTTTTTTTAAATGTGACAAGACATTAACATTGTAAGAGGACCTTTAGTCCTCTTACAATGTGGCTTCTTCCAATTAAGAAGAATGAGAGAAAATAATAATGAAAAGAAGAATCTAGAAGGAACTAAAAGGGATTTTTTTCTCTGAGTAACAGGTCTCTTTATCCAATTTGTTATTTGTGTTCAGACAATGGCACCTTGAAAGAACTGTTCAACCAGAAGTATTGCCAGACCTGAATAAGAACTTATAGAAAAACCTAAAGAAGTCTCTTGTTGTTAATACAACATTAGTTTCTGGTGGTCATTATAATGTTTTTAATGAATTTGACTGTGTTTTGGTATTTATTAATCTAACTGTCATTAAATAAAAATTGTCTTTTTATTTGAATTAAAATTTCTTGTGTTATACGTTTATTGTTATTATTATTTATTCTATTTTATACAGTTGTATTTTTAAGAAATTTTTACATCTGTTTGTCTCTCAATATTCTTGTCAAACTGTGAACATGAGACAATATTAAATAAGACTATCAGAATTAGGCTGACTAGTTTCTGTTCTTGTCATATATGTTATATAAATAAATATATGTGCAATCTCTGCACAAATGTATGAATATAACATTTAAAAATTATATATTTTTATGTGTAAAATATAAAAAATTCTTAAATTTTATTTTTTATTTTTATTACATTCACATAAATATACATATTAAAATTACTTACCTATTAACTATTAATAGTAATCGTGTGCCAACTATCTCAAATAGAAAGCGATTATTCAAAATATTTTTATAATACTAACACAGTTGTACTCTCAATCCTGTAAATGCTCACAGTACGCTGCCACCTACATGTATCGTACCCATAAGTACAATTATTTGCTTGCAGACAATTGTATTTAATATTTATAGATTTTATAATAATAAGAAAAAAGGAGAATTTTAGAAGACTATATTCACTTAATAATGTTGAAAATAACTTAACATTTACTAAAATTGAAATAATGTGTAAGATGTTAATGCATAACAATGTGATCTGTAAAAGTAAATTTTTAACTTATTTAAGAACAAAGGTGACAACTTTTCTTAAAGCTAGTTCTTGAAAAAAAACAGTTACTAATTATCAACACATGATTATTGGTTTACACAAAATCCATACTTAAAAGAATCAAACTATTGGAGTAAATTAAATTCATTCATTATTTATTCAAATATTTTGATTTATCTTCATATTTATATGTATATGTAAAAAAAAAAAATAATAATGAACAAAAAGACAATTAATGGATTTCCAAGTAAAATTAAAGGTGTCTGGTATCTTGTAAAAAATTGGCAGAGAAATCTAATTATGAACATTAAATTACTTTCAGGAACGAAATATTTTAACAAAGTGTGTACATGTCCTCTACTATTATTCTAAAATGTTAGAATTATTCTAACATTACAAACATTATTGTAACATTACATTAATGTTACAATTATTCTAAATATGTTAAATTTATCATAACTTTACTAAATTACTTAATTCTAATCTCATAAATAATTTTCTCTTCAAGAATAAACCTCGAAGTGATTAGATACCTTTGATAGATAGTGCATTTTAAAATCCTATGTAGGCTGAGTTTAATAGTTTTTAAAACTTATAAATCATTCAGGAATATTGCCTAAACTAGAGAGACATTTTAATTTTTGCACTTATAAATTAATAATTATTTCTACTTACCTGGTATCTTAGCTCTAGAGCTATGCTGCAAGAAGGAAAGTATGGTAATAAATCAAAAAATGGGATATGATTTTTTTCATTTCTCTACATTTCATGACTCAGGGATCCCCAAAAAAAAAAATTGTACATACGTACAAGTACGTGTTTGGTGTGATTGAATTTTAATAATTTTTGAATTGCTAAACCAATTTTGATGTAATTTTGTACACAAACTCGTGTATGTCGGGTAATTTAATTTTTTAGTAAAATTTTGGGGTCAATATCTCCAGGGAATGGAGTAGATAGTTTTTGGGGTTAGTTTTCTTAAACTTTTGACAACATAACCCCACTTTAAACTAAGCTCAGTTCATGTGTGCATGCTTACTTTACAGTTTAAAAAAATGCTCTAAAATTACCTCCTTTCCCAAAAACTAAAAAACTATCTTTTATTTATTTCATATTTTTTAACTGAATATCTTATATATCTTCCTAGCCATATAGTAATGTAAGTGACCCCAAAAAAAAACTACTTTGGGGAAAATGTTGAAGGTAAGGGAGCCGATCAAAGTTTAAAACATCAATTTTTGTGAATTTTTTAAGACTCTTTTTGGTGTATTATATATTGTAATTTATTGTTTGTTTATTTATTATAATCGTGAAAAATCTCGGTTTTCAGATTTCAACGTAAATATCCATTTTGATTAATTCAGGCGTGACGTATGTATCTCGCATAACTCAAAAATGACTTGCTGTAGAATGCTGAAATTTTGGATTTTACACTGTTGTAACATATTATTGTGCACCTTCCCTTTTGATTGCAATTGATTAGACCAAAAGTGTCCAAAAAAGCCCAAATTCCAAAAATTTGGATTTGGACTTTTTCTTAATTGCAGCAATAAGCCCTCATAGAGAGCTTTTTAAGTAGTACTTATTTTCAGTGCTTCTGGAGTAATAGCCCAATAAAAATTTAATTGATAAAGTATTTGAATTTTACGAAGGGGAAGGCACATCGATGAGAATTCGACTTCATTTCCTTTTTTTTAACATTTTTTTATTTAAATATATTGATTTATTAATAATTGTTAACCTCTGATTGTAAAAAAGATCTTACAATAAATAATAATTCAATAATAACAACAACAAAAAATGTAATAAAAAATACATGTAATTTAATAGGTGTACAAAGAAGTTATGTAGTGTCCACATCAGCTTTTTACATATCATTTTTCCACTGTATAAGAGTAAATATTCAATGCCAAGAATATTACAACTTCGTTATCAGCTTTTTTTCTTTCAGATTAATAGTTGTAACATTTTAATACTTCCATATTTGTATTAACAAATGCTATCAGAATGAATGAACCTGTCTTAATAATTTTTTTGCTGCTTCTATTACATTAAAACATATTTTTAGGTATTATGAAAGTTATTTAGTCTTAATTAATTAATTTTTTTATAGAAAATTAAATTTTATCTAGTTGATCAGTGAGTGATTATAATACATTTGGTTTACATCTCAAACAGTAAAAATAAATAACTAAATGAAAAAGTATTAAGTTTTAAAAATATTTAAGTTCTGACAATTCTTTAACATTTAATTAATGTATGTTGAAAACTGAAAATTCTTCCTACAAAGAATATGCCTGTATTAAAGTAGTTGTATTAAAGTAATATGCCCTAAGAGTAAGAGTTATCCTTCTACTTACTTTTAAGGCATATTACATTTACTAGCATTCATTTAGATGTCTGATGTTTATACGCATACATAACTAATATGAGGATCTGTTTCTGAGTAGATATAGTGAATTGTTTTGACCATTTGAACATTTGTTTTTGACTATATTTGATAGCAAAAAATAGATAAAATGGTTATGATAAAGCAAAACAGTTTAAAAAATATATCTGAAAAAGTTAAAACATTTAATTTTCAATGTATACTGTGCAATGTTAAAAACATTGTAGTGTTAAAAAACAAGTATAATACTTTAAATTTTGTTTCTCATTGTTAAAGTAATTATTTTATGTAAAATACAATTAATTAGTGGCTCACAATTAGTCCAAGAACAATTGAATACATAAATATTTTTCATAACTAATTAAATTGATAAAGTATAAAGTCTGTGATTAAGATTTAGTCTGTGATTATATAAAATCAACAGAAGATTTCTTTCTGTTTCATCTGCCAGAATGAACAGCGGTCTACTTAAAATAGTAATCAAATAATAAATAAAAATTTTCACTTACTGGTTCATATTTGGAAGTTATTAAATATTTTCCTAGTTGTCTTGGAATACACATTTAAAAGAAATAAACAAATGCAAACTACAGAACTAAAGCAGATAATTTAGTTCAGCATTATAAACCTTAGAGATTACATAGTTTAATGGAGCCATTTCTATTATTCTATAAAAAGATATATGTTACATTTGTAAGATTATAAAATGTGGTAAAAATATGTTTTTTTTGTATTTATTTCAAATTACTTATATCTAAAGTGTGAATAGAATTAAATTTTTTTAAATTATCTTTGATAAATTTTTTTTCAGTGAATTTATTGCAATATCATGCAGTTTCTTATTAGGGGTGGGAGACAGTTGTTTGAATACCCAGAACTACTCTATTATTGCTGTAATTTATCCTGATGAGAGCGCACAGTCATCAGCCTTGTATAAGTTTATGAAGGTAAGAATGAATTTTGTTATACATAAAAAAATCAATTAATTATTAGGAAAAATAACATTTCCTGGCTTTGGAGTCAAAACTGAGTTGGGTTCAGATGCATTGATTTAAAATCAGTCTATTGTTTACAATGCTTGCACAAATTAACTTTGAATTTATAATTTTTATTTACCACTGACACCATTGTATACCAAAATGAAACTTTTTGAAACATTAAACATGAAAAAACATTTCCTTCTGATTGTTACACTGAGAAGGCTAACTAACTTTTTCAATGTTCTACCAATTCCAATAGTGTATTGTGTTAGTATTTTACAGTACATCCGAGAAGCCTTTCTCTGCAATTAACATGTTGCTACTGTTTTTAAATTCATGAAGTATCTGATTCCATGCAGTATTCAGGTCACATGTGACATTTTCACAAGCTACAAAACTGCCATTTCATCTCCTTTGAATTAATAATAATGATGGTCCTAGAGGCTAAAAACATAAAATAAAAAACATTCCTAGGAAATAATTTCTTTACGGTTGTATTCCTGCTCCCAAGGACACACAGGACACTCACTTGATTTCTTGTTTCATTTGTTAAGCCAATGGGTGATGTGAGCAGATACATTTGTATTGTTGAGGAGTAGTTGGTGTTATGTGTTTGCGTACATGATGGATAGAGCAAACAATGCCAAAAAAATGAATAAATTTTGCTTAAGCTTTATCAAGGACCACCTCATAAAGCAACAAGCTTCAATCAGGAGAAAAGGCATTTAATACAGTTCGCTTACTGGACAAAAGAAATTGTGAATGCAAATACATATCACTTACCAATTCAGCTGAGCATTTTCTAATTAAACTACTGCTAGGCATATTCGTAAATAAAGGGCAAACTTAATATACTATGGTTAACAATGCATGATTAGGCTTACCATATGTCTGGGGTTAGCCTGGACAATCCTGGTTTTTTAGTGCTGTACAGGATTGCAAAAATGTCTGCGCTTTGAGAATTTTATGACTGGTGAGGATTTTTATTAATTTTAGATTTATGTATTTGACGTCGACTTTTTAAACATTCTCTCATGGCCGTACATCTATCGGCCAACCTTGGAGCAAGTGCTGACGTCAGTTTTGATGAAGTTGTGGCTTCCAGTCTTACCACAATGTTTTACTTAGTCACTTAACAACACAACAGGGGCAATGTTTTATGTTGTTTTCGTGTGTGAAGTAACTCATCTACACATTTTTGATCATTTTAGCTCTATTTTTTTGTCTCATCGTATAGCATTGGGCAAAAAAAATGTGTTGTTTAATGTTAACCAGTCACAGGAATACAAATTTTTGAAATTGTGTAATGACAGTATCAAAGCACATGTTTATTGCACTGTATGTACTGGAGAATATTCTGTTGCACATAAAGGAAAGGGTGATATTGAAGACCATGTGAAAACAGCTAAACATAGGAGTGCTATTAATGCTATTGCTACAGCAAACAGAAGACATTTATTTAAAGCCAAAGATGGGAATAACAATAACAGTGATCTGGAGTGTGCTGTTAAAGATGCTACATTTTCATACCACACTGCCAGACACGAACTCAGTTTCAAAACATCAGACTGCACATCTAAACTAAAAAGTTAAAACGTTATACGACCCAAAATTTTCAGCGGCTAGAACCAAAACGAGGCAATTATTGTTAAAGTTATTTCGCCATTTTTATTTGATAATAATGTGTTGCGTTCTTTGAAAAGCATTAATTATGCTCAAATTTTGACTCAGTAGCTTTTGCAGTGTGTGAAAAATACATACTTGAAGAAAAGTTGGTTTGTTATATTGCTGATAACAGTAATTTTGGTGGTGTGAAGAGAAAGGGGAATGAAAATATGTTCAGAAACGTTCAGAGTAATTTAGATATACCTGTTTTAGGAATTGGTTCTTCAGCTCACATTGTACACAATTCAGTACAAACAGCATGTGATTCTGGACATAGAAGTTACTGTTATAAAAATTTATAAATATTTTTACATATATACAGTAAGAGTAACAAAACTTAAAGTTATGTGAATTTGTGGAAACAGATTTCAAAAAATATTATCTCATAGTAGCTCAAGGTTGTTCCTTAGTTTGTTACCTACAATAGAAAGAATTTTTTCCATTTTGATGGCCATTTCTGAAAACAATGTCATGTCTACTGAAAAATACATCTAAATAAATAAAGTCTAATGTTTCAGTAAACTATTGAGACTTTTAAGTAATTTCAAAAATAAGGTCTGGATTGGACCCAAAATAATATGGTAAGCATATTAACGAATATTTGAAAATGAAATCATTTTGATTAACATATGTAATGATTTATAGATGAAGACACAGAGCAGTGTGATGCAGCCTGCTTTGCTTTATTAGGATAATTTCAAATGCAGTGCCCATATAATAGTGTTTACTGATGAATGTGCAATTTATCACAGTTCTCAAGTCAGGAGTGTGATTTTCTGGGCTAGGAAACCCTCATTTTGAATGCAAGTTGGAAAGCACCCATCACACGTCATGATATAGGTGGAAGGACATCGCAATGCTTGTTTGTGAATGGTGGGTTCTTTTTTATAAATATTGGAAAGATGGTTAATATTTCAACTTTAAGAGAAGCCATTCAGTAAGAAGGCTTTCAGTAAGATAAGGACCAGCTCATTTTGGTGTTTGAGTACACAATTTCTTAAATAAACTATTTCTAGATCACTGGATCCACCATGGTTCACAAACACATCAGTCTCATCTCAATGACTGCCATGAAATTCCAACCTTACCTGACAACTGACCCAACCTTACAACTCTTTGTTGGGAATAATTAATGCTTATTTATTACAATTTCTGTATGAAACAAATGAAGAATTGTACAACAGTGTGGAGGAAATCATTTGAACCATAATTCCTGAGATGCTTCACAGCTTGGCAAGAAGGACCGACAGAGCTACATAGCTTTGTGCATTCACCATTATGGTTCTCTATAGATCCACTGGATAAATAATTTATTAATAAAAATGTGTAAAATGTTTACAAATATGTGCTAAGTACACAATTTATATTTGTCTAGGGGTACAGGAAGTTGTTGTACATATTGTAGAAGGAATTATTAGATCTGGCTTTATCAGATTGGCAGTTTAGCCATTAGACTTATAGTATAGTTACTAAACACGAAAAAAGAGTCCCGGATCTGTCTTCAAGTAACCTGTTTCACCAGATCTCCTCAAGGATAGACTGGTTCTATAAGCCAATATTTTAATTATGAACCAACACCCACTGAATCCAAAATAGTGAAGAAAGTGATCAGGATCAGTGAAGAAAGGTAAGGTGAAAAGGTGGATGGTGAGAAAAAATACAATGCTTACAAACAAGTTCCCAAAAGGACAAGGACCCCCAAAAGATAGTTCATGATCCTTTTTAGGCAATAAACCCACATTCGCCTTCTATACTTCAGGAGATTGTAACTTTGTTACCCACGGTGAGATCAGCACATTACTAATGAGCAGTTAGCTATTTAATTATAAAACTATTTTTCTTAAAGTAGGATATTTAGAGAATTTTCAGATATATCTAATAAATTTTTAATTTTATAGTACAATTATGTTAAATGTTTTAGAAGAAATAGTCAATTTCACAGTTGAGTTAACACAAGTTGAGTTAACAGTACTGTGCAGTCTTCCCTCCCAACCCCTGTATTATGTAATGCTGATCCTTTAGGGGAATACACCCTCCTACCTTCCACTCTGTATCTAGTCCTAAAGGGTTTTATCAGAGGTCATCTTTTAAACTTAGGCATATGACATCTCTGTCACCCCAGCCCAGGATGCCACTAATGCGAATGCCACAAGCAACATTCCCATTGGTGTAACTATTATTAAAAATAACAAGCATATCTCTAAACATCTCTAATCTCAAGTATCTCCTTTGATGAAAACTACAGCCGTCAAAGGAACTGAATTAATTACTTACCTACCTGAAAGGTAAAGTGAGTTCACATCCGACACAAATGCAGAAAAACACAAAAAAAGAAAATAATAACAAAACAACCAAAAACAATATAACACAAAACAAAAACAACACTAACAAGAAATCTAACAAAACAAAGTACGCAGGAACAAAACCAAGCAGTACCCTAGATTCCTTCCACAATCCGTTCCCTAGCCAAATAGTGCAGAAATTCTGCAGCGGTCCTTCCAGTTTTGACTGATATCAAGCGCTGCTTCGATGGTGTTCAGTCAACAAATTACTGCATTGTGCTCCAGATCATATTTAGAACACTTATACAACACATGGAATGCATTGTCCTTCACCCCACACTGTGGGCACAGACCCGAATCCACCAGGCCGAACCCAGCCAGTCTACCCCTGAAGACCCCATGACTGGTAAGAAACTAAGTTGCATACTTGTTAGGGGAAACCCATGAGGCGCCCCGCAAGTTTCTAGTGTCTGAAAAGAGATTGTGCATGTATCACAGGAGAAATTTCATCATTACATTTTGATAAGGATAAGATTCTTCTACCACATAGTGACTTAACATTTATTATTTACCATTCTTAAAAATACCAACAATCTTTAAATTTTCAACATGAATCTTCTAAAATAATGAAAATGTATGAGTAAAACAAGCATTTGAGTGCAGCCTGAAATAGTCATCTTATAAATGAGCCATAGTATTTTCTTAGTTAAATAAATTCAGTATTTAAATTAACTCAGATTTTACCCATATAAAATTTAAGTGACTATGTAGAAATATAACTTACAAATATAGCATAAATATAAAGAAATATAGCATAAGTCCTACCAATAACTATAAATAGTTACCGAACCTGCAGTACTGGTGGTCGCCGGCGGTCATACCCATTGCTATTTTGACAAGGAAGCGCCAGGTGATCTACAGGAGGCGACGGGCAGGCGAAGACCGGTAGACCATTGCCAACGAGGAACGCACTCGCACGTTCCTCGCATGGCAAGAGACCTGGGACCACGAGACCAGAGGACGATGGACCGCAAGGCTTATCTCTCTGGTCACACCGTGGACAGAGTGGCGGCATGGAGAGGTGGAGTACTACAAGACCCAATTTTCAACTGGTTACGGGTACTTCTGCGCTTACTTCCATGTCATAGGGAAAGCGCCGTCTCCCGACTGCCTCTATTGCTCTGGTGTACGGGACGACGCTGACCACACCTTTTTCAAATGTGTTCGGTGGGTGGCAGATCGAGGGACACTGGAGGCGGATCTCGGAGCACTGAGTCCTCACAATATGGTTGCGATGATGTTTCGTAATCTGAGCAGCTGGGAAAGTCTAGCCCGATTCGTCGGCAACATTTCCAGGACGAAAAAGGTTGACCTGGATAGTCCTGAAAATTAGGTAACACCTAATCAGGGTAGTATAGGAGGACTCAACTGGAAATAATGTGTTAAACGGTTCCGGATCGAATCCTGGTAGAAAGGGGGGTTGGTTTTAGTTGGTAGTCTGCTGATAGTGATTGGATAATTGGATAATACCATCAACAGGAGCCCGACACTCCGTGTGTAAATGCATTTCCACCTCCGTCCACAAAAAAAAAAAATTATTTTTATTATTATTAATGATGCAGTGTTGCAGTTCACTTACTTTCAAACAAAGATGACAGATGACAAACAAAAATCAGGGAGTTGACAGCCTACTATTCCTATAATGAATAAAGGAAATGACATAAGAGATGGGTGGGCGTTTTTTTTTTTATTAAAACGCGTACGATTGGCGTAAAAAGAAATGAAATCAATAAATAAAATAAGTTTAACTTTTAGTACTTCTTAATTTTTAACCTGCTATCTAGTGTTAAAAAAATATCAGTTATTCTTATTAGACACTAAATATTTAATTTAATAATAATGTTTTCTTAATTTTTTGTTCTTAATCATCTAACTATTGGACATAGTACGAGAGGTGGATCAAAATGTAAGTTGCACCCTTGCCGTGTTCTTGAACTGAAAGGGATATATTAATGTCTTGTGGTGGCAGCACTGTTTGCGTTATTGTCTTCACGTTCCGCCAGCAGGAATATGTACGACATTCAGTACGTCTGTAATATTGTTGTCAATACAGCGTATTCTCTTGGGGTTTCATCCAGCATCTAAGTGCGTACAGTAGTCTGATTTTTGTGGGCAAAAAATTACAATTGTTGTGAAATTCATTGCCAAATTGATGAAGTATATGGTGAGAATGCAATGTCACGCCTGATGATCACAAAATGGTGTCAAACAGAAGAACAAATGTGAGTGATGAACTGCTTTCAACTGCAAACACGACGGGCAACGCAGAACGCATGAATGAAATGATCTTGAGTAACCGTCTCATTAAAAATAGAGATATTGCAAGTGAACTTAACATCAGTTATGGTAGTCTGTTTGCTATTATTCACAATCAGCTTGATTACCGTAAGATGTGTGCACGATGGGTTTCACATCTGTTGACCGATAACCACAAACATCAACGTTTTACATCTGCTCTTTCTTTTTTTAACGTTATTCCAGGACTGGTCCACAGTTTTTGAAACAAATCATCACAGGAGATGAGAGCTGGGTGCTTCATTACACTCCTGAGACTAAACGGGGATCACATGAATGGAGTCACAAAGATCTTCCGCAGCCAAAATAGTGAACACATCCCCACATGTTCAAAAGATTATGCTGACAGTCTTTTTCGAACCTGAAGGAGTTGTTTACAGTGGATTTATGTCCCGAGGAGCAACAGTCAATGCTGAATCTTACTGTGAGACTTTAAAAAAATTACATTAAGTCATTGATGATCGAAAACCCAGAAGATTGAGCGATGGGGTAGTTTTTCTTCATGACAATGCTACTCCTCATTCAGCCTCATATGACAAAGTAGTTACTGCAAAAATTCAAGTGGTAAGTGTGGTCTCATCCGCCTTACAGCACTGACCTAGCACCCTGCAACTACCACCTGTTTGGTCCTCACAAGCGAGACCTCGAAGGGGAGCGTTTCGCTAATGATGATGAATTTAAGGAAGCGGTACTTAAATGGTTGAAGGAAATTGGAAAAAATCGTTATGAGAGTGGAATTTAAAAACTTGTCACAAAGTATGAAAAGTGTTTAGAAAAACTTGGTGATTATTTTGAAAAGTAGATAAAAATATGTAGTTTCTGTTCAATAAAAAAAAAAAAATTGTCTTATAAATATGTGTTTGTTTCATAGAGGGGTTGTAACTTACTTTCTGATCGTCCCTCGTAATATATCCATTAATAGAATGAATTAATTTGTGAGGAATTATAAATTAAATTTTTTAAGTATTATTTCTGTTGTTAACAATACTTCAATTTATTCCTATGATTTTAGAGTTTTTTTGTTGCTGTTGGATTATATTCTTCAAGTCATATAGGTTTACGTACACAGATGTCAATACTTACACCTTTGGCTTTTGTCGCAATTGCAGCTTTTATTATAGTTGATAGGAAAGTTGTTTCAAGGCCAATTTCTGAAACAAATATGACAGCGCTTGAAGGAAGAGATTTTGTGAAAATATATGATTAATTATTATTAATAAGTATTGTGAAAAATAAGTGCTTGAAGATTTATTTGATGATCCTGTTGAAAAGTAATTTATCTCTTTAAGTGAGTATCAAAAAAGGTGCTGGTCTGTATTAGTATTACAATTCATTAGAGAACAATGTTTATTACTTGTAGAAGGATCAAAATCAGGGAATTAGTTTTTAGGAGTATAATAGTTTAGTTTTTAAAATATCACTTAATTTATTTTTTTTGGGTTGCTTAATTTGAATTCTTATGTACTGACTTATGTAATCAACAACAGAATAAAGTTGAGAGAGATATAACTTTTAAGGTGGAACATTAACTTAACATAACACGAGTTAATGAAGAACATTAACTTAAATCATTTTTAAACTCATTTAGAATAGCAATGTATGATTAATTTAGGAGCTCAACAAGTTATTAATTAGGAAAATAAATGGAGGGAGGATAAGAAGTAGTGTTAACAAAAGGAAGAACATTAACTTAAATCATTTTTAAACTCATTTAGAATAACAATGTATGATTAATTTAGGAGCTCAACAAGTTATTAATTAGGAAAGTAAATGGTAGGAGGATAAGAAGTAGTGTTAACAAATGAAAGTTAATTAACAGAGAACCATCACTGTACCACGTAATAAGTCTTATTTATTATTCATAATTGAAACCAGTAGTAATGTATGAGAACTTCTAAGAATATAGGTAAACATAAAAAAATGAGCACAAGCAAAATGTTTGGTGTCTTTTATATTACTAAACATTTACAATTAACATGATAATATAAATCAAACTACCTATCTTACTATTTATCTTATTTATATAAATCAAAGTTCTGTTAAGGTCATTGTAATCATTACTGCTTTTTGAAAAAAGTCTTGATGTTTTCAACTTCTAAACACATCTATTAAACTATAAAAGATTAAAAAGTGTTGTACTTTGCTTAACAAGAAAACGTCATTATCATTTTTTTTAGTGAAATATGTTGTTTAGTTATGAAGGTCAAATTTTGTAATACTAAAGTTTCTATTTTACTACAAGAATCTTCCACCACTTGTAATGGTAATGAAGGGAATTAAAATTTGTTCAATGTCTGATAAAATATTATATTAATATCTGATGAATGTATAAAAAAAATTATTTATTCTTTTCCAACATTGTGTTGTCTGAATATTGACTAAAATTCTTTATATCAGAATCCTTTGAAATTTTTCAAAATGGTTTGAAGACTTCCAGTTGCTTGTTGGCACATGTAGCCTCATTGGGTACATAATGTCTAATATTTTTAATTCCTTAAAATGGTTGTGGTTTGAAATTTTTTGCAGAAAGAAGTTTGAAAATGATTAAAAATTGGATAACTCATTTTCAAATTTATGGAACTTTTCTTTCAAGGGTTTTCAGAGTTAATTTCCAGATCCTCTTCAGTGGAGTATAAACTATTATTATTGTTAATTACATCTGTCTGGAAAGGTTTAGGAAATTGTTGAGTATGCAATTGAATAATATATTGAACCTGTTTTGTAATTGTTTAATTAGTTGTTTTTGTGAAGTTTTCTGTGTTAGTAAATATCATGTTGATAAGATGTGTTAAGATCTTAATTTTAATGTGATATAAATAAAATTTCCAAGTTTTATTCATGTTAGCTGCAATATTTTTTTTTAATCCATGTAATTTTAATTCGTTAAAAGTTTCCATTTTTCAGTGTTTGGTTTTTTTTGGTGTGTTGTAGGACAACCATATCTTGTAAGTTTTCACCTCTTCTGATGCTATCTGTCAGTCATTGACAGAACTATTTATGTTACTTAGCATTACTTAGAGTGTTATGAGCTACTCTTAGCAGTGTTATGCCTACTTAGGCTCAATCTGCACCAATCTTCATGTCTTTGGTTTTGGACCATAGTGATAGTAAATTTTACCTTTTCATTAAATTATCTAGGAGAATAGATGCCTCACTGTAAATAGTTGAATAGGATATACATAACTGGCACCGCAGTCAATTTGCAAATGTCTTGTGTGTGTCTGCACATGCATATGTGAATTCTATGAGGTAATTTACAAGTTTTGATTCTGCTGTGGTCTATAATACTTATATATGTTCCTTGTATTTGTGTGATGTATGTAGGCATGATGCACAACAAAATCATATTATGATTAGAAATAAATTACATATACAAAGATATTAAAAGCAAAATTCAAATTTTAATAATTACTCATAAAAACCAACCTCTTCCCACATAGTAGGTTGGTATGAAATTTTTGAACTCAGACTTTGATTAAAACAACATATTAAACAGACACAGTGTACATCCAATATATTTTACAATTTCTTACTCAAAGAGTGGTTTCCGGATCTTTTTAAGATGGGCACCCTTAACAGCTATACTATAGTATATATACTGCACTGAAGAAGTAGCAAATAATTAGTTCTGAAAGACACACAGAAAAGAAATTGCATTAAGATGTTATATTTTATATTAATCAGTAATTCTAAATTATCATAATATTTTTGTTATTTTCTTTTGTGTTGTTCAATGAACAGGAAGTATTAAGCTTTCATTCCTGACTTATTGACTGCTACTAAAATGATAATCTTGTCATGAGTTAGTTTTTCTGACAGACATTTTTCTATATGTATTTTCATAATTTTATTGTAGCTAAGTTGGAAAAATATTCTTTCATTTTAAAAGAACCTTATCTTTAATACTTTCACAAAATTTGGTATTGAATAGCTAAAATTAATTAAACTTAACATCCTTCATAAGAGATTGTTTGTTTGTTATAATACTTTTGCTTAATAGTTTGTTTTCAAGTAGTTCTGGAATACTTGGAACCATTAATATTTTTTTTAATTTCTGACCAAGTAGAATGAAGTATTGCTAAATCTTTGACAAACGTTTCAATTGATTTACTATTTTTTCACATAAAAAGTTATGCAAGTTTGCTTCAGCTGATAAAAAATAGGTTCGTACATACAGTAGGTTAAAAAATTAATAAAACATGTGCTGAATAAAATACTAAACCAACAAATTTTATTTCCAAACAGAATTAAGATTCCAAAATAAACCATAAATGAAAATATAGTCTGTACAAATGTCTGGGAGTTCATTATCACTGAACAGCAAATTCACCCTAGAGAACAGATGTAGATTGAGAACAGAATAAGGATGTTGTTTGATACAGTTATTTAACTCTGTTTTAGATCTTTGTTATTCACTCTGAACCAAATAAAAACTTGGAAAATCATATGTAAGCTTGTAATCGCAGTTGTAGTAATTAATAAAATACTCCTTATATATTTATTGAGGGTATCATTATAACTCGTATGATTTTATGATATAATTTTTATATGTAACATTATGAAGATTAAACAACATGATTGCTGCAGTAGTCAGTGTTCACTGATTATTCCACTATATTATTACTTAACCTTTTATTGTAACCTTTTCCTTAATAATAATTATCCTTTATTCAGCAATATATTTTTTACTTTTCAAAGTACGTATTTATATTGTTTGTCTTTGATTTTGTCACTTGATCACAATAGTAATCAATTAATAATTAAAAATTGATGATGTTTAATAATTGGTGATAAGATATTTTCTGCAAAACAAGGCCACGTGTAATTTTCTATTATTCATTTGGTTGGTTACAAGAACTATTGAAGCAGATCGTCTGACCTTTTGTTTTTTAATTTTTTCTAATCATATGATCTTTATTTCAGCATTGGAAATACTCACATATGCATACATTAACTAAAAATAAATAAACCTAGGATGAGAAGCACTTATTAAAGTAACAGGGAATAGCAGTGCATGATTCTATGAATAAACACACATACACACACATACATACATACACACACACACACACACACACACAAATGAACATATGTCATTGAATGGGTGATAAAAAGATTGAAAACAATGCATCCTTTGCTAAAAGTAGTCTTTGTATATGTTATTAGATAAAGTATATGTATCAAGTAACTTACTATGTTGCTTGATAAAAGTTTCAAACTCTATTTTCAGTTTCTTCAGATATTCTTATGTAAATTTGCTAAGACTTGGAGAATGGATCATAAAAAAATTGTTAAATCATTATAACATAGTATTGCTATAAAAAATTTTCACTGCATTTGAAAATTTTCATTTCAAGCCCCAAAATACTTCATTGTAATATTTTACAGTATCAGTAATATGAACTGGAATTAATGTGAAACATTTCTGTGGAAGGAGAGTGAACAATATTAGTTCACCTATTAAGAGAATTAAATAAGGATTAAATGAGGGAAGGATAGAATAAATTTTATTCATGAAAGCCAAATATTTTCTTTGTGAATGTGATTCACAAATGTAATTTGAGAATGAACTCAGTTCATTCTAGGAGAAAAATTCATTATAAAAAACTACGTCTTAAAATTTTCTTAAAAAATTGTCTTTGATTTTCCTAAAATTTCATTTAATCTCAGTTTTGTAGGTATGGGAATATACATTTTTCTCATACTCTTCTCATTTACACATAATCCATGGTATCATGGTGTAAGGTTTGTTTTCCCCACCTAACAAATACTGGTGTTGATTTTTGCACAAGTTCACAGTTGTGGGATGCATGAAATGAAAAGATGTAATAAAAAAAGGTAGTTAATGAAAATTCAGTAGATCATGTATAACTACTGAATTTTGGTTAGGTTTTAGGTATGCCAAAGAAAAAAAAATTAGGATCTAGTCATTGATTCCTTTCTTGTGATTTTTCCTTTAAATGTTTCAGTTTTTATCAGAAATGTAAAATGAATTGTCATATTTATATAACCTGTTATGTATTATACATAAAGTATTTGTTACCTGTGTTATTATTAAAGGAAAATAAACCAAAAAAAATTATAGCTAGATGGATCTGAATCTCATTCAGGACACCGTTCATAATAACTAAAAAAGAGTAACATCTTTTGATAGGTATAAATCAGATCAGAATTTTAAAATTATATATTTTATTGTGACAAAAAATTATATTTTTTAAAATGTTATGAACGAAATACATTCTGTAAGTAGTTGTACTGCAATTAAAAGTTTTATATATATGAGATATATACCACCAAAACACAGTAAATAAGGTAAGTTAGACTTAACATATTAATTTCTAATCAATTAACATATTAATTTCTGATCAGATTTCGCTGGATCCTTCATCTTCAATTGGTATTGAATTCTATAACTACAGTAAAATATATCATTTTATAATTTGTCAATTTGTTGAAATCGTTTTGTGTTTCAAAAAGTTTGAAATATATAAGAATGTATATGCAAATTCTGCTGTCCAGTTCTGGGATTAATATTCCATGGTGTAATATTTATATCAAATATTGCATATATTCAGATATTAGATTATTTCAGTATTGGGCAGCAGAATTTGCAATATGTTCAGTAACAGATTTAAAAATTTTTAAAACAGAGAATGATTTTGACAAATAAACAAATTATAAAATGAATATATTTTAATGTAGTTATAAAATTCAATACCAACTGAAGATGCGGATTTTGCAAAAATCGATTATTGATGATTTATTTGAATTTTCAAAAAAAAAAATAAATAAATAAAAAAAAAATATATATATATATATAATTTAAATTTATTCTTATAAATAAATTAAAAATATATTTTACAACAAAATAATATGAGAATTTTTAAATTATCTACACAAAATTACTTCTTTTGTGAGGCTGTGATTTATTGGTATGTTTAGTTAAGTGATATGTGTTTTCCTAGTCAAAATTTTGGAAACTGTATGATTATAACAGGTATTTTGAATTTGAATAATATCATTATAAGTGATGTAATCGTTGTCAAAAGATGAGTTATTTTAGAAATAATAAAACGAAAAAATGTGGTAATGAAATAATAAAACTTAACAAAAGTTTCAAACTACTGATACAAATTACATCAGTTTTCTAATGTGACTATTCTTTTCTAATGTTTGTCAGCCAAATAAATAAAAATAAGATCATTTGTTTTTAAATAACAAAAATAAATAAGAATGCTTAACTTTTTTGAGATTAATCTACTCATAACAGGCTGCAAAACCTGAGTTGCTCTAGAAACTAACTTATATATTATTAGTTGGTTTTATCTAGTCTCAGACTAACCATTACTGAATAAAATATTTTTCATTATATTACGTGCACCATTAAATGTTCAAAATATAAGAGCCAGATTTGGTTGCTTAATAAATTTTTTTTTGTTACACTTTTTCCATTGTGAATGAGAAAAAAGGACACAAAAAAGTAAAAATAGACTATTAATACCTAATTAAAATAAAGTATTTTGCATCAGAATGTTTGATTCTATCCTGCTGAGAATAATGCCATATTGTAAAAATATCTTAGGGTATGGTATTTTAGGAATTGTTTAGTTATTTATTATTATTCTTTTTCTATTTGTGCATAAGAATTACTGTTATTTATTACTATTACTTATATTTAAAAAAAAAAAAACAACATAATTAATTATTTGCTTTTTATAATTATGTTCTCATTAAGTATTAGGTGGTTGATATTCTTATTAATTGAAATCAATATGTTTCTTGTCATTAAAAAGATTATCCTAGCAATACCATATTTAAGACCTCCCACATTCTATTACATTTTTTAATAATTTTAATTGTAATATTACTTAAATTACATTAAATAATCCATATTTTGTAACTTGTTACTATTTGAAGAATTTATAAATAAAAGAATATTTAATTTTTGCTTTATAACTAGTACTTTATTATACAAATTTAATTGTAAGTTTTTTAAAGTAATGCCATATCTGTTCTTATTTACTATTTTTCAGAATTATCATAAAACTTTTAAAAAATGTTAAATAATTCTCACGCATATCATACTTACATATACTGTACTTATAATGTGATCTCATGCCATAACTCATTAAAAAGCATTATTAAAATATTTATCACTGCTTTCATAAAGGATTTATTGGAGAGTTAAATTACTAATGTTTTTGTAATATACTGTATCTTTGAAAAAAGAATTTAAATTCTGTCTTTGGAGTTATATGTAATTGAATTCATGACATGTTTTATTGTGTTCCTTAATGAGATAAAAGTATAAAAAGGTATATTAATTAGTTATAAACTTTAAATGTATTATACAAAATATCTGTGTGATAATTTTTTTAATGTTTTTGTTAAATTTTGCTGCTGGAAATAAACATCTATTTTTGATAATGTGCATGTTATTTTTACGTTTGGATTTTGATTTTTTCCTTTTTTTAAATTCTCTATTATAAGATCTTAGACTACCTCTTTTTCATCCAGATTATAAATACTTTTTTTATTAAAATGGTACCTGTCATTAAAGCAGTAGGCCTTTGTTGGTAGGTCCTACCATCAAATGTACAAGGTGTGTGTGAAAAGTAATGAGACTGACTTTTTACTTACCAAAGTTTTTATTTTTTTCAAACAATATTATCCCCTTCAAAGTAGTTCCCTTGGGCAGCTATACATTGCCGGAGTTGTTGTTCCCACTCCTGGTAGCAGCGCTGGAAGGCTTCAACTGGTAGGGCTTTTAACTGGTCGGTCACAGTCTTCTGAATGTTCTCCAGAGTTCCAAAATGACATCCTTTTAAGATATGTTTCAATTTCAGGAAAAGGAAAAAGTCACAAGGACTCAAATCAGGTGAATAGGGGGGGGGGGAACTGTAGAAATAGGTTTTGAGGTCAAAAATTCCCTGATGGAAATGGCCATGTGACACGGGGCATTGCCATGATGAAGCATTATCTGCAAAGTCTGGTCTCACGCGAATCACTGTTTTCCTGATCCTTTCAAGGACACCTTTGTAAAACACTTGGTGGACAGTATGTCCTGGAGGAACAAATTCTTTATGCACGATACCCCTACTATCAAAAAAGCAAACCAGCATGGTTTTGAACTTTGATTTGCTCATTCAACATTTTTTCAGTTGAGGAGATGACAGAGTGTGCCACTCTGCTTTGTCGCTTTGATTCAGGATTGTACTCAAATATCCAAGATTCATCACCTGTGATCACATGATTGAAGAATTCTTGGTCATTGTCAATCCTCTCAAGAAGATCAACGAACACATTTCTTCTATTGTCCTTCTGTTCCGTTGTGATTTTTCGGCACCAATTTCACACAAACCTTTCGCATGTCCAAATTGTCTGTCAAAATTTGATGTACGGTGAAAGTGTTTAAATTTAACTGTTCACTCATCATCCTTACTGTTAAACGACGGTCTGATCTCACAAGAACCCATACACGCTCAACGTTTTCATCAGATTTTGAAGTTGAAGGTCTCCCTGAGCGAGGTTGATTTTCAACGTGTTCTTGACCTTCCAAAAATGATTTGTGCCAGCGGAAAACTTGTGCTCTTGATAAGCAATGTTCCCCATAGGCCTGTTTCAACTTTTCAAAGGTCACCCTCGCGGATTCCCCAAGTTTAACACAAGACTTGATTGCACAACGTTGCTCTAAATTCCGATGCTCCATTTTCGTAACACACAACAAAAACACAACTTCACTGATGGCGCTGTCAGAAATAATGTGTTAGCTGAATTGAGTTGAAACTCATACTGAGCATGTGGAAGGGATGAACAAACTGGTCTAGCACAGATCGGTAGACACAATGTTGCCAGATCGCTCGCAGTGTTACCAATATCATTTCTTTTCTCATATCTTGTATGTCCAAGAGAAACTCACTGTGTATGTGGCAAGTGTATGAAAGCTATTCATGCCAATGATGAACCACTTTGTGTTGAATATAATTTTTTACTATTATTTTACATAAGTTGATTATACATTTTACTTTAAGTTGGTTATTTGATCTCGCTTATTCACAGATTCATCAATTACACATTGTTAATTTTTTTTTCTTTGTGAATTAAGTTTTCACTCAGAAAATAATATTTTTTACATAGATTCTATTTTATTTACACAGTAAAAGGAATAAGTCCATTACATTTGATCCCACTAAAGAAACAATATTGTCTACCTAACAATTTTGTAAAAAATTATTTCTCCAAAAAACATTTATTTCATTAAAGATAGCATTGCTAAAATAATGGAAGCTTCAGTCTCCATTTCAGTAATTTGTTTTTCAAAGAAGGGTATTCAAGCCAAGTGCTTTGTAAATTCAGTGTTATTTGATTTTAAGTTTCAGATCTTACTGAGAAAATCTGTTTATCACAAAACCATAATGGTTTTGTGATAAACAGATAATGTAATTGTATTGTAGATTAATTTTGACAATATTTCATGTTAAATGTTAACATAATGTAGTTAAATATTTATTGTAAATAGCTGGTTTCAGTTTTATAAAACTATGCTGTTGCTGTAGTTAGGCGAGTACTCCAAGCCAAAAATCAATGTGCATATCTTGTTATTGGCTTTTCTTTAGTTCACTTACATTATAACTTTTAAAGAAACTAAATTGTTTTTTTATACAAGCATTATTTTATCTTTAATTAACTAAGCATTTGGCACCGTTGGTATTAAGTACAATTGTGTAAATTAAATTTCCACTTACCAACAATTTAAGGAGTGTAAATCCTAGTACAGTTGGAGCTGTTACTCCATCTTCATCTTCATAACAGTTGCAAAAATCTTACAAACTTGATATTACTGTCTTATTGAGTACGAATTAATTTTATTCTTGATGACCGACTATTATGAACATAACATTTTAATTTAAAAACGATTATTGATTTGAACTTAAATTAACATCTTAGAAAATCCCTGAAGATGGAATAACAGCTAAAAAGTACTAGGATTTAGACTTTTTAAATTGTTGGTAAGTGGAAATTTAATTTATACAATTATTTTATCTATTTATATACCAATTCTGACTCTGTAAAAATGGTATCAATGTGTTCACCAATGAAATAAAAATTTATTCATTTCCATTATTAGAAATTTATTATAATAATAATGATAATAAAATTTAATAATCATTAATCAAAACTTTTTATGCTAGTATTATTGTAATAATTGTCTCATAATATATTTTTTCAAGTAGTAAGATGGATTCAGAACCCAAGTCATCTCAGACGTCTGAAAATGATCTCTGTGAACTTGTTCACAGAGGATGAAATAATGAATGAGTAGTTAATTTTAACAAATTTGGATTTTCAATAAACAAAGGAAAAAGAAAAAGAGTTCATTACTAACTAAGGAAAGAGAGAGTAATGGGACAGTCCTTCAGTTCACAATGTGTGTCAAATCAAATCAAAAGAAAGGTTCTGCAACATTATTTCTGAAGAACAAAGAAGAAATATCTTTAAAAGTTTATTTTAAAGCTTGAACTGAGATCAGGGAAAAGTCTTTGTATCACCCACCACTTTTGAAAAATTTTTAAATTTTAATTAAAGAATTTTTTTCATTTTTCAATGTATAGTAGCATTTTAAGCTCCTGTATTGTATTTTGTTAGCTCATTTTTTATTGTTTAACTTTGTTAACATAATTTGTAAGCTGTAAATAAACAATACTAGACATATAATTAAATCATATCATAGTCACATATCATGAAAACACAGCGTGTTGTTTGTATTAAGTACTGGATTTAGGAATGAATTAATTTTGTTCAGTCTTATTGCTGTCTTAAGTTTGTTAACAGTGAAATGTCATAATGCCTCAAAATTGTGCAAATAATGTGGATGCCTTTTGTTATGTGGTGAGTTTACCGTAAAATCAAATAGTAAAACATTACACCTTTAATTAAAAAAGCATATCATTTGTACTTCAGTGTAAAATTGGTGATCAGGATAAGACATGGGCTGCTCATATAGTATGCACTAATTGTTCTGTATATATAAGATGATGGCTGAAAGGTACACGGAAGGCTTTGCCATTTGGTGTACCTATGGTTTGGCGTGAACCAAAGGATCATGTAACCAATTATTACTTTTGTTTAACAAGTGTGTCTGGATTTTCTAAATAATCCAAACATAGTGTAAAATATCCTTCATTGCAATCAGGCCTGTAACTCATAGTGAAATTATTCCATTTCCTGAGCCACCAGTGAATGTATGTTTCAAAACATACATTGGAAAGCCTTATTCTTCATCACTGTATTTTTAAAAAAATACAAAATTTTGGGCTTTTGAAGCCAACAGAAAGAACTTTTTCAGTACTTTATTAATGTAAATAATTTGGTGTACTGCACAAATATTGATGATCTTATGTTGCACAGGACAAGTTTATAAATCTGAGGACTGGCGCCTTATCATAGATTCGTCCAAGTATAGTTTAAAAGTGGTTCTACTACACAACGATAACAAATATTCTTCGACACCAATCACTCACTTATGGTATTAATTTGAAAGAGACATACGATGTGATGAAAGACGTTCTTAAAAAATAAATTATAATAAATATAGCTGGAAGATATGCCGTGATTTGAAAGTTGTAGCAGCTATTTTGATAGGCATGCAGTTAGGTTATATTAAGTACATGTGTTTTCTTTGTGAATGGGACAGCCGAGGGATAAACGTTATGTTACTAAACAGTGGAAGAAATGAGACAACAACTCCAAATGGGAAAAATCACCCATATCAAGCTAGGACTATTGAAAAATCTCGTAAAAGCAATGAAGAAGGATAGTCCCAGATTTTTGTACATCAGGTAGACATTTCTGAATGTAAGTGAAGGAAAAATTAAAGAAGGAATATTTATTTGTTGGACCACAAATAAGAGAGTTGGTCAAAGATTATGTATTTAACTTAATGTTAAATAATGTGGAAAGTGCAGGTTGGGCTTCGTTTAAAAACGTTTGCAAAGATTTTCTCGGCAAACAAAAACCCGACAATACCACGATATTGTTAATTTTCTTCTTACAGAGCTATGTGATGTAATATGTCTTTGAAAATACATTTCTTCCACTCACATCTGGAGTTTTTCCTGGACAATCTCAGAGACAAACATGTTGAACGTTTCCACCAAGACATTACGGTGATTGAAAGCCGCTATAAGGGAAATTGAATACTAACATGCTAGCCGATTACTGATGGACATTAATTCGGGATTTGCCTGAGGTTATTTATGAAAGAAAAGCGTCAGCGAAATCATTCTAACTCAGGTATGGCCATGCAAAATTATTAATTTTACAGATTTTAACTGTATTTTTCATTAATTTTTTTTTGAAGCGTAATTTATTTAAAATTAAGGGTGATGGAAAACTTTTATTTACAGTTCTGTAATGTGCGACAAAAAGCAATTCAAAAAATGATATCACACTTAGAGAAATATTAATTTTTTTTTGTCTATCAGTGTTATTGAAATATTTCGTGATATCTCGAATTACTAACTGCAACATTCGAATGATGTTCTCGCTTGGAATACACTACTAATACAGGCGAATATTACTATAGTTAATAATGATTAGTCAATTTTACTACTGCTTTTAATTCGTCACTCGCTCGGATTTGGAAAATGAAAAGGCCGAATACTAACTACTAATAGGAATATAAATGATGAGAGAATCTCAACTACTACTTTTCATTTTCGCTTGAGTGAATATTTTAACACAGAATTATAATTTCAGCCACGAGACATACTTATTTTCTGATGTCATTTCTCGCTACTTCGTTTACTATCTATCACCACTACTACTATTAATTTAAAAAAAAATTAAATTCGTACTCACCGTAAACTCTGTTACCAATTCCAGGTCTTAGTAATTAACAGATCGCCACACTATTTTCAATCCAATTTCACTTTTATTAATTACACAAAAGATATCACTTAAATAAAATGCCAGTTATATATTCATTTTTTGTTTTTTATAATTAAAAAGAGAAAAATCTGATGGAGCACTGCTAAATTCTTAACCACAAAAATAATTATTAATTAAGGTTCTTTCAGAAAATATGATAATATCACGATGATCAAATAAAATAAAAATTAAACAAAATAATGTTATTCATCACTTTCAAATGTCATTTATAATTTTCTTTTCTTTTAAATTAGTTTACGATTTATTTAATTTTAATTAATTTTATACACAAAAACATACATTAAATTACGGTTTTAAATTTTGTTCATAAATTAAAAAGTTATTAAACCTAATATCTGGAAAAATCAAGTAATAAAATGTAAATCAGTTTAAAATAGCAATTAAAAAAAAATATGTTTCCCAGGTTTTTTGGAGTTAGTCTATTCCTACGCAAATTGATTAGCTATTCAGCCTTAGAAAACACTCTTTCTGAGGGAACTGATGTTGCAGGTATGCAGAAGTATTTTTAATTTATCTCATATAATTCAGGTAATGAATTTTTATGCAATTCCTAAAATTCCAAAGGATTTTTCAGTTTGTTTAGATGTGGCATTTTCGAATATTGTCGTATTTGCAATATTCCAGTTTTTCCAAGGATCATCGTTGATTGCACTTTACATAATTTTTCTTAAAATAAACTCCAAAGACCGTTGTTAGGATTTATTGCGTCTGAGTTTCTAAGATTTTCATTTAACGGCAGAGTATCAACGTCCATTCGTCTTGAACTAATTAAATTTGTAACCTCATCAGTTATCCATTTTTGGGCATTTTTTTGTATTTTCTTCTATGCCAAATGCGGTTTTTTAAATCTTGGATCAACAAGAGTAGCTTTGGCTACTAATTTATTACCTTTCAAATGGCGAAGCCTTCTGCCAGTAACTTCAAGTAAATTTTCTTTAAAATTAATTCCAACATTTGTTTTTGAAATTAAAAAAAATAATGTATATTGCGATCTTCTTACTAAGGGAACAAACAATTAATGCCATTGTCGGATATTTTCTTCTGACAACTCGACAGTCATTTGCTGAATAGGCTTTAAAACACTAATACAGTCGGTGACGATTATTTATTCTAAGGCATTCAAATATTGAGGAGCATTTGGAATTTCAGATATAGTAACGGACAATGGATCTTTTACTTCCAATAACCTTTCCAGCATTACTAAAAAAGAATCCCACCTGGTAGAGACATCTTGTTTAGGTTTTAATACAGGTTTTCCTATGGTCATTTGCTTATCCCTTAATTTGCTAGTTGTCGTAACACTATGTTTAAAATGTGAAACAAGACACCTGATTTTTCAATAAATCTGATAACTCTGTTCTTTTTAATAGCATATTGTGCAGATAAATTAAGGGTGTGAGTCACACATTGATGGCAATGCAAATTTAAATGTTCATTAATCGCACTTTTTATATTATTACAACCATTTCTTTTTTTTCTGTTTAGCTTCCGGAACCACCGTAAGGTATTACTTCAAAAGGATGATATATATGAACGCAAAAGAAGTGTAGTCTTGTACATTCTTAGGTGGACCATTCCTGAGATGTGTGATTAATTGAAACCCAACCACCAAAGAACACCGGTGTCCACGATCTAATATTCAAATCCGTATAACAGTAACTGCCTTTACTAGGGTTTGAACCTTATATTGCATCCATTGTCTACAACTATTGTCACAATTTTGTCGGTGATATTCCGTTCTTCGAAAATTGTTTTTAAAATGGAGCCGATTGCCATTCCTACATGGGGAACTAATATTACGCAATTTGCGAGTACAATTGAATGCAGTTTGTTACAGTGCATAAAATGCTAGTCACTGTAATAAACAATTTATTGCCATCGGTCGACCAAATATTGGTATTACTGAAATATGTTTTATTATATTTAACATTTTTTAAATTTTTTACGATATTTCAGAGTAAATTTGTGGTAGCATTGTAAATGACAAATTTTCCTTACTAGGTAATGTATACAGTGGTTGCAATTTTATTGTATATTCTAAAAAAAACAGGATTTTCAACCAGTGGTAAAGGTTGGAAATCAATAGCTGTCTTTTAGGCGGAGCTATATTTACTTTATTAAATGAAATTTAATTAAAGATAGGGACCATCCTTGTCGGACTTCCCTTTTTTATTACGGCTTTTTCTTATGTTCTTCGATTATTACTGTTGCAGTTTGGTCCCTGTAAATGTTAGCAATTGTTCTTATCTCTACACTTGAACCTTAATTTTTTTCAAAAGCTGAACATTTTATTCCAGTCTACATTATCAAATGCCTTTTCTAAGTCTATAAATGCCAAGTATGTTGGTTTTTTCTTTAATCTTCTTTCTATTATTAATGTGAGTGCTAAAATTGTTTCTCTTGTCCCTATATTTTTCCTGAAACCAAATTGACTTCTAACACTTCTTCCACTCTCCTCTCAATTCTTCTGTACAGAATTCTAGTTAAGATTTTTGATGCATGAGTAGATAAGCTAACTTTTTAAATTCTTCACATTTATCTCCTCCTGCTTTCTTTGTTATCATGACAATAACACTCTTTTTGAAGTCTGACGGAACTTCCCCTTTTTCATAAATATTACACACTAGTTTGTTTAATCTATCTACCGCTTTCTCACCTGCATTGCGCAGTAATTCTGCAGGTATCCCGTCTACCCCAGGAGCCTTACTGCCATTCAAATCTTTTAATGCTCTATTAAATTCAGATCTCAGTATTCTATCTCCCTTTTCATCCTCTTCTTCCTCTACAACACCTGTTTTTAATTCATTTCCTCCGTATAACTCTTCAATATATTCCACCCGCCTATTTTTTTTTTTTTTTTGTAAAAAAAAGTCCTTTTCTTTTATTTTATTATATTTTCTTTTATTTATTATAAATCGGTGTACCATATTTATTTAACACATTATTAGATTTTAGCTTATGTATCACAAAATTCTCCTTAACGTTCCTCTATGCTCCGTCTACCAATGATCATTTCTCTTTCCACTTCTGGACACTTTACATTATGTAGTGTTTACATTACAATTACATTATGTTGTGACATTAAAAAATAAAAATATTATCGCACATTAAAAAAATAATAATTTAATATTGATGAATATACACTGCGGTAATGTACTGCACAGTACAGTATTTTTTATTAAAGATAAAGAAGAGAAAGTTCTCCATTGTATTTGCTTTTCAATGACGGTCAGGATATGATTCACCGACATAAATAAACAAATTGTCAACATTGTACTTGTAGTTTCAGATTACGGCAATTCAGTATGTATTGTAAAGTAATTCAGCTGAGCAGAAGTATCCGATCGTGTAACGGTTATTACTGTGTGCATGTTGTAATTAAGTAGGAAGTGTTTTTATTCAATACAGTACTGTTGATTTTTCCGAATGTGATCGTTAATCTGTTTTACTGTACGAACAGAATGGTAGGCCTAATTTGTATTTTTGCGTGGATTTTGTTTTTAAACTTTAATAAAATTTATTTGTTAATTTAAATTATCTTTTATAGTGTAAGGGGATTGAGTTTCTGTAAAAATGTCTTCAACCGGTAGCAATGAAAGAAGAAGGGTAAAAAACGTTATGCCGTTGTATAAAAAAGTTTAAATCCTGGATAGGCTTAAAGAAGGTGAATCGGTAGGTTCTGTTACTCGAAGGTATACAGTAAATGAATCGATCATTCGGTACATTAAGAAATCTGAACAATAAATTAGGATCTCAGCGGCTAATTCATCATCTCAAAGTGTTAAAATAGTTAGGGATTCTGCTAATGAGAAGATGGAAACTGCACAGGTATTTGGATCGAAGTCAGAATCAAAAACGGGTTCCAATAAGTGGAGCTATATTTGAAAAAGCTAAGAGCCTGTACGAGCATTTTCATCAAGGGCCGAGAAAAATGATGATGTTACCCCATTCCAAGCTTCAGAAGGCAGATTTAATAAAGTCAGGCAATCTTTAAATAACGTAAAAATTGTAGGGGAAGCTGCATCAGTAGACAAACTAGTGCAGAAACTTACCCAGGATAATAAATACCAGACAGAGCACATTTTTAACGCGGATGAGACAAACTTGTTTTGGAAACGAAAGCCCGATAGGATCTTAAAAACTGAACGATCAGCACCGGGTTTCAAGCTAGCAAAAGACAGAGTAACAATTTTGCTTTGTGCATATGCAGCTGATGATAGTTTAATTAAACCGCTAATGATTTATAGGTCCCAAAACCCGAACGCCTTGAAAAATAAAAATAAGACGCTGTAGCCAGTTTTTTGGCGGTCCAATAAAAAAGCGTGGATTATAGCTTCACTTTTCACGGTCTAGTTCAATATCTGTTTTGTACCCGAAGTTGAAAGATATCTAAAATAACAAAACAACCTTGATTTTAAGTTTCTTTTAATCTTAGCCAATGCTCCCGGTCATCCATATGAAATCCAAACAGCTCATCCCAAAAAACGTAATTTTTCTGCTGCCAAACACTACCGCTTTATTGCAACCGATGGATCAGGTAATTATTCAATTGTTTAAATTATATTGCATCAGAATAAAATTTAAAATTATTTTAGACGCGATGGATTCCGATTCTGAGTTGAATGTTACAGCATGTTGGAAGATATTTAATATTACTGACGGTATTACGTTCATCAAGTCTTCATTAGATGAACTGAAACAGTCAACTCTGGTGTTGTCCTGTAGTGAGTGAGTTTTTAAATTAAACAATTCTGTAAGCGCTTACGAGTAAATTAAGAAATGTACTGTATTTTATTTAAAAAATTTGTGAAGTGTACCTATGTACTGTACTAAACTGGAGAGTTTATACTTAATGTTGCCGTCTGTATTTCATCAATAACATCGCCCTAAGTAAGTACGCATGATTTTTTTTTCATTTTACATAGAACCTAACAATTCTTACTTAAATGAGAATTAGTTCCGTTCTATATTCGCAGTTTTCTATATTTGCGGCATTTTTACGGTCTCTAACCTCCGCGAATAAAGAGATTTTACTGTACCTGTTCTGCTGAAATATAATTTACACACAATACAGCAATGATACAAATTTTTCAGAGTCTCCAACCAGAGCAGTCCATATTGCAGTTAGCATGAAGAGCCTCAATCTGTTAAATTGGTTTTTATATATTAGCTTTCCATAATGTCTTTATATCAATTCTAAAAATAATAGCAACTGCTATGTATTCATGATTTCATTTAATATCACTAAGTATTTAATAAATTGATCTAAGTAATTACATTTATAAAGATTTTATTCTTTTATGTTAATTCCTCAAGGACAGCTTGATGGTCATTAAAATTAATTAATTATAGATATAATTTATATATCAGATTGTATAATTTATAACATAGATTAATATAATAGAAATAAGTAATTGAAACAGAATTCAACGAGCAATGACAATGACAAAGTTAAATTAATTAATTGAAAAATTAATTTTGATTCAAACTATTAAAAAACTTCAAACATTTAAATCAGCATACCAGGCATCATAACATCGCATAATCGCAAATAATGAAAATAAAAATACGTGCACGACCACACAATGTTGCTACTCTTCTAGCATCTTTATTATCATTACTTTAACTCAACTGCATTCCTATTATGAGAAACCCATCTTTCCGATCTTAAAGCCAAGAGAACTGCCCTTAGGAATTATTCAAAATTTTCCAATTTCTCACTTTATTAAGTGATTTACAAAAATAAAAAACCATGAAAGATGATTAGAGACTTTAGTACATTCTTAAACTACGAGATATTCTGTTTGAAACCTGATTCTAAAACTCATAAGTTAAGCCATCTTCATTTTTATTTCAATCCCTCTACTTTCTTAAAATAATGATATCCTGTACAGTAATCACATCTAACAATAGCCATTCATTTCCATAATCTTGTCTACGATAGTGACTGAAAGAAATCTTATTATTGGCCTGCGCCAAAACATTTTCCTTAACTGACTCAAAAACATGAGAGAATTTTTTTAAATGTTTAGATATCATCTGAAAGTTTTTCAAAAGATACTGTCTTGCAGAAAGAATACAGAAAAAATTAAGCTGTTTAAAGTAAAATAATAAATTATTTTTTAAACAATGTATGTCCTGTTTTGTACATATTTAGATATTAAACTGATGATATTAATGATGATAGTGGTATTAAACTGATGATTTATTAAATGAAAAACATTCATGGTAATATTAATGCATTTACATTGCATTTTTGTCTTATCTTTTGTAAGGCTTATCAATGAACAAGCCCTTTTAACAAAGTTTGTTATCGTACTGGTTGTTACAACTGCATTTTTACTTCCTTGTACGAAGTTAAGAACGTATTGTAATCGCGAAAAATTTCGGGTTTCAGATTTCAACGGAAATATCCATTTTTACCATCTCTGAATTCATTTTGACTACGGCGTGACAACTGTACGTACGTATGTATCTCGCATAACTCAAAAATGATTATCCGTAGAATGTTGAAATTTTTGTTTTAGGACTGTTGTAACATCTAGTTGTGCACCTCTCCTTTTGATTGCAATCGACTTTACCAAAAATGTCCAAAAAAGCCCAAAATTCAAGATTTTAGATTTTGGATTTTTTCTTAACTACAGTAATAAGCCCTCATTGAGAGCATTTCAACGATATATCATGTGGTACTTATTTTCATTAGTTTCAGAGTTCTAGCCAAATAAAACTTTAAGTAATGAAATATTTGGATCTTACAAGGGGAAGACACATCGATTCGAATCTGACTTCATATACCTATTTTTAACTTTTTTTTTAAATTTAAATTTATTAATAATTATTAACCTCTTATTGAAAAATAATATGAAAAAAGTCAGAAGTAATTAGTGAAATAAAATTTTATATACTTTAAATTTTAATTCTAAAATTTTTACAGATGTTAATAATTATTAATAAATAAATACATTTAAATTAAAAATAAGTTTAAAAAAATGTATTTATATGAAGTCTGATTTCGACCAATGTGTGCACGGTTACAGATAGATCCCTGACACAATCTCACTTACACCACATAACTACTTGAGTAACGTGAAAGAAAGTTAATATATATACTAAAATAAAATGCTGATATTGACATCACAAAATAATATGATGTCCACTTCAATGCAATTGTGTAACTGTCAACTTTATTAAAGAATTGGAGGGTCGTATCTCACTTTCAAATGAAATAAGTTTAAATGAAGTATAGCAAAAACTGTGTATATGTAATTTAATAGGCATACAAGGAAGTCATGTGGTGTCTACATCGGATTTTTTTTATAGACACTCTCACAGCAAATAAATCTACAAATATCATACTGGTTTTCCTACATTCAAATATATACATATACAGTCTTAATCACTATTCTCACCAGAAAATTTATTTTACACTCTGAGCCTTCTGATAAGTTAGACATAGTTTTAAGCATGTACATATTTTTATACTTTAAATAATGTTATTCTAAATAGTATTTTTTTATAAACGATGAAATAACTGCATTTGCTATATTTTAATCTTCAATGGTTAGAGATGAAAATTAATTAAAACTGTAAAATTTTCAAAAACATAAACCTATCCAAATTTTATAAATCAATGTTTTTAATAACTTCAAAACATTTTAAATTGCCCTGAATCCGTTTTGACTAGTTTCGGCGTGACGTCTACACGTATGTATCTCGCATAACTCAAAAACGATTAGCCGTATCATGTTAAAATTCTAGATTTAGGACTGTTGTAACATCTAGTTGTGCAACTCCCTTCCAAAAAAATTTGGATTTTGGACTTTTGTTAACCACAGTAATCCCTTATTAAGAACTTTTCAACGATACATCAAAAGTAGTATCTATTTTTACTGGTTCCAGAGTTATAGCTAAATAAAAGTTTAGCTAATGAAATATTTTCATCTTGCAAGGGATGGCACATCGGTTCAAATCCGACTTCATCTTCTTTTTTTAATTTTAATATATTGATTTATTAACCTCTGATTGTAAAAAAGATTTACAATAAATAATAATTCAATAATAACAATTTTAAAAAAAATATGAAAAAAATTAGAAGTTGTTAATGAAATAAATTTTTATGTAATTCTCATTTAAAAAAAAAAAAGTGTATATGTAGTTCAACAGGCGTACAATGAAGTCATGTAATGTCCATATCAGATTTTTTTTTTTTTGTTAACTAATTTCAAAAAATCAAGATGTCTGCATAGAAATACAATATTTTTAGCGTATAAAAACTATCAAACCGAATCGGGATTCAAATCCAAATCCTTTCGGTAGATATTCAGCGTAATTTTACATTATTGTTTATATTCAAAATACTACTTTGTTTACTCTTGTGGTCTGTTTACTACTAGTCGACAAGGCGAAGTTCATATTCATGAAGGACCGCAGCACTGTTTTGTTTAGCTATAGACACAGATGGAGGTATAACACAACCAACAGCAGCCTGGGCTTAGTCCTACTGAACAAAGTGACATGCTTGTCATTCCGTTCTAAACAAGAAATATTGTCCGTTTAAAATAGATTACTGTATTTTTGGAACCTGTAGTTTCTTTCTGACTAGGATAATAACAAATTAAAGATATGTAATTCAGCATTAAATTTAAAGCTGAAAGTAATAATTTGAATATATAGGCCTACGGAATCACAACAAGTTGGATGTAACTGCGGATTTTAAATAAAATAATATTTTTATATTAATTTACTAAATAATTAAACGATCAATATTACCTTAATACAATCCTTAACCACTTTCGTCTGCAGTTTCCGTAGAAATATCTTCTGTGATAGGCCAAACCCTCGATTTCTGAGCTTGACTCAGTTCCACTTCCACTGGAATTAATTTCCATTGCGTCTTCACTACCTGATTCCTAATCACCATCCATCCCTATATTTATAATAATGCATTCAGTACCATCTTCCATAAACGCATTTGTTTTCCAGTAAGAATCCATTATCTCCTGAACTTTCGACACTGATAATTTCCAGTTTCCTACAGTAATTGATAAATTCGCATTTAATATAACGGCTCTCAATTCTGTTAATGACATGTGAGACATATTGCGGTTCCAAATTCTTTTTACTAGATTTAAAATAAATTCAATTGGGTTAAAATTTGGGTGGTCAGGTGGCAACAATCTATGCACTGTAATTCCTTTGTTATTTAACATTTCGTCTAATTCATATTATGGTTCCGAGCGGTGTAGTTTGATGATTTCCAAAAGTTCTTCTTATGTTACATCTGGATTGTAGTTAATTTTATTCTTTTAGGGCCATTCTTGAATATCTTATTTTCAATGAATTGGATGACGGGGGTTTATTTTTTTGTTTATTGTGGTAAGGTGCGTTATCTATGACTAAAATACAATTTGTCGGTAGTGCTAGTATAACTTAATTTTCAATAAACTTCCAAAAGTTTCACTGTTTATCTCTTTATGATAATCTTCTGATTAGCTCTTGGAATCGTACATTAAAAAAGCACCATCTATGAATCCCGCGTCCCCACCCGCACGAGCCACAATTTAACAAAAATTATGGGTCGCTGCTATTAACAAAAATTATGTAACGCTTAATTTAATTACGTCTATAAATTATGTAAGCTTATAACTACACGCCTATTTTAAACTTTTAACCCATAACTATATCGCTCACGCGTCTCTGTTCATCATAATATCATTACTTACGTTAAAACAATCGATGTAAGAAATTTATACTTTATTTACTTGTATATACTTTTTTTAGTACGCTATATTTCCATCATATTTGTGTTTTAAAGGACAGTGAATAAGAAAACAATTGCTCTTATTACAAAATAAGTGGGCAAAAGATAAAATTCACTATTTATACAAAAATAACTGTAATTAAGCAGAAAAAATACTGATGTTTTATTTTTAAACATTGAAATTAAAATGACATCAAATTATTTATTAATATGAGATTAATATAAATAAATAAAGCCTAATAAATAATATAATGTTATGTAACACTATCATGATAGCGTCTGCGTCCATAAACACAGATAATAGTTTAAAACAGCAATCTAATCTCACAGCTGAAGTCGCAATTATTTTACCAGTACCAGTGGATCGTGATTGTACACAACAGTAGTTTGTAATCTTTCCGAATACGCACCTAGCCTTGTCGACTAACAATGTGCTTTTTTCTGGATATGTTCAGAATTAAATACTTCACAAAACGTTTTAGGAAGACTTGTTTGTTCGTAACGATATTTCAGGCACATTTCTTTATTACCACAAATGCAGGCAAATTAAATCAATGTCTGGAAAAAATCACTTGATTTGTATTTTATTGTTACTAATTCATTTATCAGACAGAAATATTTAACTCTTAGTGTCAGTGTCTGAGGTGGTGGAATTTGCTTTTTGATGATTTAGTCTTTGTTCAGCCTGCTAGTTCAATAACGCCAGACCCACCGGGTTGGTCTAGTGGTGAACGCGTCTTCCCAAATCAGCTGATTTGGAAGCCGAGAGTTCCAGCGTTCAAGTAAAGCCAGTTATTTTTACATGGATTTGAATGCTAGATGGTGGATACCGGTGTTCTTTGGTGGTTGGGTTTCAATTAACCACACATCTCAGGATTGCTCGAACTGAGAATGTACAAGACTACACTCATACATATCATCCTCATTCATCCTCTCTAAACGGTAGTTACCGGAGGCTAAACAGGAAAAAGAAAAGTTCAGTAACGCCTAGTGTTTTCTGTTGAGTGAAAACTATCAGTCTGCATAATGACATTCCCCCCTATCCCTAATATTTTTTTTCTCTTGTGGGTTGAACATGCTGAAGACGGCAGAAAAATTCATGAGATTAATGCATTTTTAAATTATACTATAAACATTTTGTGGTGTAAGTAATTATGGTATGAATTGTTTTAAAATTTAATGTGGTTAGGTTAAGTATTATTTTTTTCTACTATGATTTGTAATATTTATTACCTGATAATAATCATTTATTATTTAATAATGGTAATAAGTATTATGCTATTAAGTGTTATTACCTATTCTGAAGTAAAATCTTATTTAATTATTAACAGATATAAGCTTACTGGTTTTTTTATTATTACTTGTTTAATTTAATTATTTCTTTACTTGAAAATAAAAAAAACATATTTTCTATTTATGTGTATTTAAATTAATATTTCATGGAATAGGTGTTTAAGAGACCTAGCAAACAATATATATGTAATGCACAATTTGGGTTATTAGTAATGTTACTATTAAACATATTGTGACTGTAGATATAAACAGATAGCTAAATAAGAGACCAGTACTTAATAAAATATTATGTATAAAACATTGTACAGAACTGTCCATTTTTATGATATAAACTATATTTAAAATTAAAATTTTATTGTTAATTTTATCTTTCAAGTTTTCAGTTACTGTTGCATCAGTTTTCGGTAGTATTAAGACAGCTGTTTTTTTCACACTGGTGTCAGTTGATGTTATTGCTGATGTTTTGAATTAGAAACATTTCAGACTATATTTGAAAAGGGTATTAGATTTGAATTTTGTCTTACAAACATAATTAGGTTTATTATTGTGTATATGAATATTAAATAACAGTCAAGATTGAGTTATTTTTCCATGTATGTGTAGAATTTACAGGTTGTCTTAACATTGATCTTAATATTTATTACATCTGTGCTTAAAGCTGTTTTCTGTTTGTCCAGTCTTATTTTCTTTCTTTTCCCTGTTTAACCTCCGGGAATTACGATTCATGTATACTTATATGTATGAGTGTAAATGAAGTGTAGTCTTGCACAGTCTCAGTTCGACCATTCCTGAGATGTGTGGTTAATTGAAACCCAACCACCAAGGAACACCGGTATCCACAATCTAGTACTCAAATCCATATAAAAGTAAAGGTCTTTACTAGGACTTGAATGTTGTAACCCTCGACTTCCAAATTGGCTGATTTGGAAAGACGTGTTCACTAGACCAACCTGGTGGGTTTATTTCTCCAGTCCAGGACGTGCAATTCTTACAGTTTGGTTTATATATTTAACATTTTATGTTTTTTTTCTGACTTTTCAGCACCAAATGGTTTTTTGTTTTTGGAGGCATTATTGTAACCAGCCTTTTGTTAACTTGTAACAAAGTCAGCAAGATATTTATTGCCTTTAATAATAAGTTTTATTGTATTGTATTATTTATAGTGAACTTTGTTTTTATTCACTTTATTAAGAGAAATAGAGAGAGAGAGAGAGAGAGAGAGAGAGAGTGAAAAGCAGGAGTCATTTGTTACACATCTATTTGTATTTGCTGGTATTTTATATTGTCTTTGCAATCTTTAAGGAAGGACATGTTGAATAGCTTATGGAGTACGGTTCTAAAACCTGAAAGTTAATACAAAAATGGTGGGTGATTTAATGAAAATATCTTGATGTATATGTCATTGTTTGTTTTCTGTGGTTTTTTTTGATATTGAGGTTCTTATAAATGAAATGCAAAAAGATAATAAAGCCTGAACCAGGATGTCTATATATAAAAATCCATTTTATATCATACAGACCTGACTTATAGCACTGGATTGTTTTCATGATATCAAATTGTAAAGATTGAGTTATGTACTCCTAAGGAATACTCATTCTGAAGGATAATATGATAGTAACTGGTCTAATATTCTCTTGCATGGTTGTATTAAATCAATAATATAAGGCATTACAGTAGTTCTTATTCTTACAACATGCTGTTTCTATAACATCTGCAACATCTTGGGGAATATCAACCTGAAATTAAAATAGACATATTTAAAGTACAAAAAACCAGTGGACCAAGCCACTCTTTGTAATTTATTGCTATTAGCCACTGAAGATAATCAGAACTGGTTGTATGTTAAAATTGTACGGACACTGCATGTACTTACATAAGATCGAAAACAGAATGCTGTTAGCATATGTATATGATGTAATGGGGAATGACTCTATTGTGGCAATACCATAATAAAGTTCTAATGAAATAAGGTAAAAGCATTTTTGAAGTAATCACATTTAGAAATATTTTATTTTATTTTTGTGCTATCATTTTATTTAATACTGCCTTCAGTTAAACAAATTGCGTTATTTACATTAATTTCATTTTTTTAAATTAAATTATGTTTTGATATGTGGCATTTTCATGCGCTTCAATTATAATAGGAGAAAATTTATTTGAAGCAGTAACATAGATTCATTTAACATAATATAATTTATTTAATTTTTTTATTATAATTTATAACATACAGTATAATTTATAAAGGTCTACACACATATTTCAACAATGAAGATGGGATGGAGGATATGATAAATGAAACAATGCTAGACTCTTTTCGGGAATCAAACCACCTAAGTCCACCTAATTAAGAAGCCAGTATGCTACTTGCTGTACTACATAACATAAAAAGAATATTAATAAAAGAGTCACAGTATTTCAAATGCAATTTTACTTATAAAAAATGCAAAATCTCAAATAAATGTCATGGAAAGTGATAACTTAAATTTATTTTTTTGAATTCAGTATACTCCACTGTGTATGCTACTTGCGGTCCAGCAGACATAAAAATGATATCCTATTTCTGTATGTGTCCATGCCAACATGTTAAGTGAAATATTTGTTATCAATTTGATTTCCTTCCCCAGAAATTTCCACTTTGAATATTCTCAATGTAATGGATATTCTTCACACACCATAAAAAATTAAGCAAATATAATACCTGGATTTTATGTAATTTATTAGAGGATGTGATTACTGTGATAGCACAGTGCTTTTATCAAAAATAAATTGCAGCAACTGAATAAACCATTGTAGAACTATGAATATTAATAGATTTTCCACAAAAATAAGCTTTGTAACAAAATTGTACATAGATTACAGCAAAAAATTAACTTTTACAGAATTATACTATTGTTTTGAAAAAATTCATATTGTTCTTCAGTCTTCCAAATTTGGCAAGTACAGTGATTAACTGTATCTTTAGAATCTAAGTTCAGTTAATTTCTAAAATTTAAATGGTTCGAAACCACTTCATTACCTGAAGCATCTATAAATTCTGAGAATTTGTTTCTCATTATAACTTCTCTCATCAGCTTTGATTTTGTGAAACATCTGAATTTTGAATATGAGCTATTGAAACCTTTTATAAATTACAATGAAAACACAAATTTTTAGAAACTATATCATAATAATGACTTTTTGGACCACAACAATGTGCTTTAGTTCTTTCCATGATTTCTTCTGATAGCTGGTAATTTTACATTAAAACACTTCCTTTTCTTTAAATAGTTTTATCCTCAGGAAAGTTGTTTTAAAGTCACTGAAAGAAAATTGCCAATGAATAAAAAATCTCAATGGTCAATGTTAACCAATTTATTCTAAATAAACCAACTTGGACACATTTTTTTCTGTAATATTGTCAGGACCCAGCCCATGCTTGATTTCTGCTTAAGGTAAGGTAGGATTTTTATGTATGATTCAGCTTCAAAATTTTTTTTTTAATTTACTGGATGTGCCTGAATAAACAGGATGCTTGTATCACACTTACTAATCAGTTAAATATGCATTTCTGAAACATGTATTATATATAATTTATCAGATAAATTCATGACATCTTCCAAAATACTTTCCAGTACAAAAACACTAGATTAATTAATATTTTCTTATTTATAAAATGTATTAATAATTTTATACTATTTTTGAGGATGATTGAATTATAAGTATGAAAACCAATTTCTTCAGCCTAAGTAGTCTTGGTTGTGATATTAGCTAGTAGCTGATCAGCCCAATCAGAACAAGTACTTTTTTTTTATTCTAGAAAATTTAAGATCTATAAAATGGAAAAGCTCTTTTCAATTACATCTGACCACCTTGTTCTAGATTTACAGTGCAGTACTAAATTAAAATTCTTGACTGTGTATTATAAATAAATAAAAAAATATAATTTTTTATTAATATTTTGTTATCAAAGGGTACGGTGTTGAATATATTTGCCTCATAATTTAAATGCTTTTACTTTTCAATCAGTTACTTTAAAGACTAAATTATTAGGTCAATTATTTGTATTGAACTTTGGGCTGAGAACCCTGACGTTAGATGGGTAGGTATAGTGAATTTCATTTTCTGATAATTAATAAGTATAAAGTAAACAGTATTACTCCAGTTATTATTTATCCAGTAAACTGTCATTTTAATAGATCACTGTTTCCTTTTATACAAGTAGTTTTTCTTTTGCTATTTAAACTAAAATTTATTTTTAACTGTGTTAAATTCAATATTTTACTACACATATCTGGAGACACAGTTCTTAACACTATAATAACAAACATTATTACTTAAACAGAATCTTCAAAATCAATATACTACTACTACTGCTAATGTGATGCTAGAGTATATCAGCTTTTCAAAATTAAAATTTTTGAACTGAATGTCTAAGAATTTCTTTGTGATATACAAAAAGAAAAATCATACTGGATATTTTTAAAGACTATTTTAAAATGAATCTATTTAGTTATTATTATTTTTTTTAACTAATTGATAACTGTATTAAAATGCCAGGCCTAACTGAAATTCAGATTCATAGTTCTCTAGATTAAAGACAAACATTACCACTTTTACATAGAAGACCTAAGAAAAAAGTTGATATAGAAAAGTTGAAAATTATAATTTAAAAGTAGTAATTTTTTATTTACAAAAACTCAATTATTTAAAATAAAGGAATTTTCATTATTATTGCAAAGAACTAATTCAATATGAAAAATATTTCTCAAAATTCAGGATAATTTTGAAATATTTAAGAAAAATTAGATGAGAACTCAGCTATATTCATGACCCAGTAGAATGATAAGATAAAGCTATTGCAATTATTATGAGCTACAAAGCTATTATTAGTTTAACTTTCTTTTCTTTTAATCCTAGAAGTATAGGCAACATTTTATATCACCAACTAAATGAAACATTTAGTTGACTAGCCTAGTATGAAGCTTAAGATGAAGTCTGCTGCATCTCATTTTATAGCATTAAACGATAGTGAATTTAAACTGCATTGAATCCAGCAATTTGTACTCAATTTTTACAGTTCTTTATTTCATACAAAACCAATTGAAGTTATTAAAAACAGCAATGTATCCTTAGAAAATTAACAGAAACAAGTTTGTTAGGAGAGAGTCTGTCTGCTTTTCTTTTTGTTTGAATTTTGAAGAATCAATAGAGGAACTAAAAGAAAAATTTGAAAGCACTGTAATAATCCTAGGAAAAGATTAAAATATTAAGAATCACTAATGATAATTTTATTTTGACTAAAACTAAAATGAATGGTACAAATTTATTGCCAGGGGTTAAATTCAATTTGAAACTGAACATGGATAAAACAGACAAGTTGAAATGTGAAAGAAATGAGGATGAGGAATTAAATATTACATTGAAAAAATGTACCCAAATTAAAAATTCTTTTTTATTTAGGTAGTAATATTACAAATGATAGATGAAGTAATCCATTCACAAGGCAGAAAAGCTTTTATATAGAAAAGAAGTTTGTTGGTAGTAAATATAGATTTAGAAGTTAGCAGTTGCTAAAAATATTTGTTTAGAATGAATTAACAGTGAAAGCATGGCCATAAGGGAAACCAGAAATCAAAGAATAGAGGTTTTCGGAATCACATTAAAGAATAATTTTCTGAAAATTTGATGGGGTAATGTAATCAAAATGAAGAGGTTTTAAGATAAAGTGGGGGAAATAATTTTTGGAAGAATCTTGAAAAAAGGACAAAATAGGTAGACCTACAGTAAGAAATCCAGGTTTAGTGAAGTTTTTTTTAGAAAGAAGTGTAGAAGATACAGATTGTAAAGAAGACAAAAAGTAGAATATATGGAATAAAATGACATTAACATAAAATTTTACATGGCATAGAATCTTAAATTTACAAATGCATAAAATTTGACAAAAATAACTTATTAAATGAAGAAAACAAAATACTAATTGAATACATTATTCAGTTACATCGTTCATTTTTTTTTTGACAATTCTTATCTACAACAAAGTTGTAGTCATCTACAGTTACAATCTACTAGTAACTTCATGAAAGAAAGAGCTGCTAATTAGTTTCAAAAGGTGGTTTGGAAGAAAAAGTTTCAGAATTTTGAGAGCGAATAGTTTATGTTTAATTTTTATTTTTAAATCAGGGTAATTTAGGATTTATAGTAAGGAGTTTACATAAATTATGTCACTATGCTCTATTTTATTTTAATTTTTCAATTTTATATGAATTACCTGATAATAATGATAAAAAAAATTAACAATTATACTACAGTATACAGTAGTAGAAGTTTTTTTTTTTAATTATATAATACACACTGTAATTAAGTTAGTATAAATTGAATAAACAAGTATATTAATTTATATTATACTGTAATTATTATGCATAATATAGTGTATTACTTATTATGTGTAAGTACAATTAATATCACATTAAGCTGGTAAGAAGAATTTTAATAATATGTATTAATCATTCTATATTTAACAAAAAGTACTGCAATATTTTCATTTATAAAGAAATTGAACAGTATACTTGACTGTTTAAACTTTAAATTACAAAATTCAATAATTTAATGCAGTATTTACATAAAAAAAATTGTTACATTTTTGATTTTAAGTTTTATATGTGCAAATCACCATTGGGTATCATGCAGCTTTCTATTATTTAAAATAACATTACAATAAAAATCAAAAAACAAATGATTTTCATTGCAACTAAAATCTATTATCAAATTATATGTAAATAGTATTAACAAACAAAAGGACTGATAAAATGTAGAAGCTATGGTTGGAGCTCAGGAACCTCAACCAGGGAGTTAAAATTTAGTTATAGAGTTGTCTCTGCACTGGAGAATTACTGGTTATTATCTCATAACTTATGTCAAAAATAATGAGGATTAATATCTTCTTTGTTGATTTTGTGCCTGGAATGGCATATAAAGTATAAAATAGTCATATAATTTGTATTTCAGTAATATTTTATTCCTGAGGTTATCTATTAAAACAAAAATTGGAGACTTGCTTCTAATATGACAATATCACTTCCAACTCTCTTGTCATGTCATTAAAGTGAGACAGAACACCGCAGTCCTATTAAAAGCACAATTGTATTATATTTACTATTTATATTCTCCTTACAAATAATAGTTTTTTTTCTTACAAATCATTCACAGACTTAGCAACTGTGAAATGCATAAAAAATAATTTTTAAAAATACTTCCAAAAAATAGTAAGCCTGATTTTTGGAAGCAAGTTTCCTCTTCTCTTGAAATACACAAGAAATTTAAAATAAAATCAAAATAAAACAAACAAATCTCATTTTAATGAACTTCATTAATTATTAAATGATAAGACATTAAATAATGTCACAGTTCAGAGGGAGCAGTTATTAAAAGTGGGCAGCTGCAGGCTCATATGGAACAGTCATAAAATCACATTAAAATAACATTTCCTCAGAACAAAGTTTGCATTAAGCTGAGAGGAGTAATTTGATGCTAATACTTTATTTAATAAGTTAATTATAAACACAAAATTTAATAAGTTTAATATATATCATGCACAAAAAAAATTTATTATGTGCACACAATAAATAATTAAAATTAATGGCCACAAAAACAAATCAATTTAAACATATATTAAAAAAAACTTAAGTAAACTTAATGTTTACTTTAATTCTTATATCAAACATACATTTAAATAAAACATTTTGAGAAAAATTTAGAGATTTTAAAATATTGTACAAAATTGTTGCTTGTATAAACATTTTTTTATCAAAGTTAAAAAAGGTCATAATTACTATATATACTTTGAGTACTGTTTTCATATTAACTTATTTAAAAAGGCAAATATAAAAATAATTAAAAAAGAAAAATGAGTTACTGTTACAAAACTAACCCTGAATCAGATAAAAAACTCAGTGAAATATTAATGGTAATATATTAAAAAAATTTTAATAGCTTTAATTAACTTTTTTATTATTTTTTTAAAATAAAAAAATTACTAATAAATAGAACATTCACTTTGATTAGTTAAAGCTCTACAGTCAATTGCCAAGTGAATTGAACTTTACTTAAAACTTTACTTTGTCTATTTCTATATCTACATTTCTTTTGAATTCTATACAAGTTTGTTATTTTATTTCAAACACTTTTCATAAAGGAATCTGTAAGTGATTGAAGTTGAATTATAATAAAAAAAACTTTTCAAATACTGACAAGCAAATATCAATTTAGACAAAATTTGCTGAACTTTGAGTAACATTTCTTTGGTTAGGAAGAATCAATTTCTTTTTTCCTTTTTTGTATACTCATAGAACGAGTACTTTATAAAGTTTTTATCATTTTATTCAACTGAATAAACTCTTGAATAACTCTGAATAACTCTTGAAGGTTACTCTAACCATCTGAAGTTATTTCAACAGCATTATGTCACTAACAGCTTGAATAACTTTGAAGATGATACAAATATTGCTCAGACCTATTTGGTTTAACACAAAAATTTTAAATATGAAAATGTCTCTTTCTCTCTCTCTCTCTCTCTGTGTGTGTAGTTAATGCAGACATTTATTTCATTCTACTATTAAGTCAAATGCTTGGTTAACATACCTGGGTTGGCAATAACCTTAAGCTCTTAACCTTAACCTTAAAAACCTTAGCTCCTTTTTTTTATTTACTTACAAGTTTATTAATTTAATAATTGATTATATTTTTCCTTTACTACAATATTAATCTTTTGGTTCATTACAGCAGCATGCTCAATTTTTTTTAAATGAATTCATCATATAAGGTTTGAAGCTTGAATGTAAAGATATGTGAGATTTGGTGAAAAAAGAGGCTCAACCTGAACAGGATTCAAATCTGGGTGAGACCTGAATGAAGGGCTGATATGGTTTATCTTTTGAAATACATGTATATAACTGTTTGAGTTAGTCTAAAGTATTTGCATTTATTTAAGAAAAAGACTTTCAGCATAATAAACTCACCTTTAAAAATGTGTTAAGATTTCTGAATTTGAATCAGAACTAGAGTTGATATATCCATGAAATATGGATAAAAAGCCATAAATGGTGTGAGAAAGAGATACACATGCATACAATCTCCAGAACTAGTTTTTTTATAAGGCCCAAGAATTTGTTGAAGATGCTACTGTGACCTTGAAAAGAGCCAATTTTTTTAAAATAAATGAAACCTTAAGTTTGTTATTTACAAAAGAGACCACTTAAACAGAAGGTAAGAGTACAAATTATCTTAATGAGCCACTTCACTGGAGTATCAAATTTTTATTGATCAAGACTTTCTTTTTCAATATAAAAATATCAAAACTAAAATTGTCCTAATGTAGCTTACAATACATGCTTCAGGCAAATAAATTGTCTTTTCAATTTTTAAACTATGTACATGACAGCTGTATTTTTATGTTGAGTTTACATTCTATCCAAAATCACTTAAATCCAGTTATTGAATGGTAGGTTGTCTTGTCTGCCCTTAAGTTAATCGTTCCCAAGAGAGAGGCATTATTAAGAACCCCAAAAACCAAAATACACCAGCAAAAGTTTTGATCTGATTTAAATTCAATTAAAACTACAACTACAGTTTTAATTAGATTTGAATCGTTATTTTTCAGAATCAAAAAATAACTGACGAGCAATGTTGCTGGACACTGCTCTACCAGTTCTTTTAGTTTTAAATGCAATTTTATTCCAAGTAATTTTTATGAAAATAAGAACAGATTTAATCAACATAGTTAGTTGCTTTTAGGAACATAAAAGCAACTATGCATTACAAGGGACTAAAAATCAGTTAATTATGTTTGATCATACATACCTGTAAATGTTTTTCAAGAATAAAAGCTATATTACAAATCTTACACCTGGTTTGAACTCAAAATTTTACATGAGTGTATTTCTGATATGAACTGAAGGACAGAGTCCTCCCAGCAAATACAGAGCATCATACCTTGAATTTTAGCTAAAAGTCCCTTCTAAATTTTCACACACTATAGATATATAATCTTAATATTGATATATACCAGCAGTTCCCAAACTAAGTATCATGACAACCTGGGGTTTTGTTATTTAATACCAAGATGTTCATGGATTTAATAAATTTATTATGAGTTTTATGACCATATTTTACCTTCAAAAAGCACGCACATTGTAATTTAGAATACTTTTTAAAATGTCAACAAAAATTAACACTCAACCTTAATAATGTTTAATTCAGCTTAAGTATAATTATTTACATTATCAAACTTGTGCAATAAGGAAAATGCAGTTGATAAAAAATTTGTTATATGTAATTAATAAAAACAACTAAATTTTAATTTTATTTATTATTTTTATATCCTCAGATTGTATGTATTTATTCTTGTGTAATATAGCAGAATGAAAAGAAACTTTTAAAATTATTAAATAAATTTAGAATGATATATACATTTGTACAGAAATGGCAGTGGTTTATAAAAAAAATGATCAAATTGGCACTTTTGATGGAGTCAAATCAATGTAAAAATAAAAATGTGGTGTAGTAGTAGTGTAGAAATCAACTGAACTATAAAAATGATTATTACAAAAAATATTTACACTCATTCTAAAGAGCTTTGCTTTGGTTCAAAATATTTTTTACACACCCACGTAAATCATACTATATTAATATTTGAGGGATATTTCTAAAGTAAAGACCACTGGGAAATTTCTCTCCTTAAGGTTAGCGAACCGTGTTGTTCATGGCCATGCTAGCAATGTACACACTGGTATTGTTGTCTGTAAGCTGTTGTGTTGTAGTATCTTTGATTACATATGAGTTATTATATTATAAAATGAATAGGAAAAACGATGTTGCCGCCGGCTGTGAAATATATGGAGTTATACATTTTTTAAACCATCAGAACCTTAAGCCGGCTGAATTTCATAGGCAGTTGGTTGCTGTATACGGTGATAAAGATTTAGAAATAAAGAATTAATGTTCATGATGAAGTAACTTTGAGGAGGCCCTTTATAATCACCGAGAACTTGTTGAAATGCGTCTTTGATGAAATCAGAAAAGGTTATCGCTCAACAATTTCTGACCTGGCCCTTCTTTTTCCTGATGTTTCAAGATCTGTTATGGGTCGCATTGTTCATGACCATTCAGGCTTCAGAAAGATGTGTGTACGTTGGGTGCTGTACGTTTTAATGGAACATCACAAAAAAATCTAAATGTGATCTGCTTTGGAATTTTTGACGTGCTACATAGAAAAAGGTGATGGGTTCCTTAACACAATTGTTACTGGTGATGAAACATGAATATTTGTATTATAAAGTTCAAGCCACAGTCTTTTGGGATCAGTTTGGTACACTGCTAGCACGTGGAATGACTGTAAATGCAGATGCCTACTGCGAAACTCTACGTAAGTTACGGCATGCCATTCAAAATCAACGATGTGGGCAGTTGACTGATTGCATGCACGGTAATGCACATCCACATGTTGCAGGTCTGACACATGATTTACTGGGAACATTTGGATGGGAACTTTACGATCACTCATCATATAGTCCGGACTTAGCTTTTTCCGATTACCATTTGTTTGGGAAATTGAAAGAATTTTTTAGTGATAAGCAATTCGCGGGTGACGATGAATTTAAAAACGCTATTAATCAGTGGCTAAATGGACTGGCGACAGAAGAATACAACGAGGGTATGTTGAAGCTGGTGTAGCCTTACGATATATGTCTTAATTCATGTGGCAATGATATAGATTAGTAGTATAACGCATGTAGTTCAAGAGAAAAAAAATATTTATAAAGTTTTCAGAATAAATTTTTTTACAATGAAACAGTTTTTACTTAAGGTAACCACCCATAATTAGTATAACTTACTTTCATCATTACTTATATCAGTAGCCTTTACAAAGTTGATGCCATGAAATCTTGAGTGAGTTATGAAAAAAAAAAATTGTTTGGGAAATACTTGTATACATCATTATTGACAAAAATGTAAAATCTGTAAAATATACATACTTAAAAATAATATTAAAAACAATAAAGAGATTTCTATTACTATAGTTTTAAATCTCATTTCATTATGAAATGAACTGAAGAAGCCTTATTCCATATGGCTCTTTATAAGATAAGATGTAAAGTTTTCCCAATCCTTGGGTTCTGGCATTAAAGCTGATTAGAAGTTTTTCATGATAGTTTGTAGAAATATGTTTACAATCACATTATTATTTAATAAAGTTACAAAATTACTAGAACATATGTTAACTCCTACTACAGTATAACATTTTATGACACCAATTCTTAGAATACAGTATTATATTTGATATAATATTGTATCACATTTAATTACTACATCCGATATAATTTTATAGTAATACATTCTGATAAATTTATTGATATGTTTTTTTAAATAATTCAATTATGTATTCATTGATTTATATCAACTATTATGCTAATTTGCATCACTGTTCTGATATATAATGTATTTCTTTTAATTACTCATTATTACATAAAAAATGTTTGAATGTAACATTTTTCTTTAAAATATGTGAATTGTATACAAAAATTTAAATTAAATTAAAAAATTATGAATTAAATCTTTATCCATAGAAATGTTATAAAATTTTTAAAAAAATATTTCTTAATAAAATGCTATCGACTAATATTTCTTACGATTATATTTTCAATGCATACGTAAAATATTACAGTTACAATGCTAAAATTGTGCATAAACTTCTGATCTTATTTTACAGAATTAATGTTACCATAAAATTATTTCTGAATTTCTACTCATATAGACAAGATCTGCAACATTTAAAAAAATGTTTCAAGGGTTAAACAATCATTACAGAAGTTGGTTGAAGATTAATAATACAGTTTTAATAGATCTTTTATGCTATAACTACAACACTACCTAAAAGTAAATATTTTTACAAAATTATATATATATATATATATATTTATAGATTCTTTCATGAAGCAATGTACAATGGTATTTTTATGTAAATACATTTTTTAACCATTATAAAACACTGACTCAAAAAATGTTGACAAATATTTATTTTTTCTTTCAGATTAAAATATTTGCCACTATTAAAGATATGTTGGGGATTTAACTGATACAGGAAGCTATCAAATGGAATGATATGTAAATGGTAAGATAAAGGACCATACAGCAAATAGGGTGAGACAAAATAATGATAGGGAACGGAGGTATATGGCAGTTCATAGCTTTAAACCATTTGTTGAACAGCTGATGACAACTGACCTGAAAGGATCACATATTATAAGAAGTGTTACTACTAGCTAAGGTACAGTCAGACATCATTCACTTCATAACATGATAAAACTTTCATTTATACTATACAGAAAAATGCAATGAAAAATCAAAAACATTTTCCAGCAGAGTTCAATAGAAAACTCTTGCAGAACTATTGTCACGTGTAGAGACTCAGTAATTGACTGTGGCCAGCTAAAAGTACGGTATGATATCTATAACAGATCTCTAACACTGTGAAGCAAAGTCAAGGTGCAGCGTGCTAACTAAACTGCAGCTAAAAAATAACACCTCAGTTTCTCACAATGATACCTAACCCTAAATACAATATGTATTATTTTTTTGCATTATGAACAAGAACAATCACACGTATACAATATTTTTTCCTTAAATCTCAATCAACAATATTTATTATTAAATATTTAATAATGCAATAGAACATAAAAGTAGAAATTTGAGTCTTTTTTAATATTTTACAACTATTTTTACATATATTTGCCTATGAGTCACCGAACAGGCACTTGCCACTGTTGGTGGTTGGGGGAAATTGGAGGAGGGGGCAACCATCCGAGCGTTGCCATGCCGCCGGGCAGGGTACTGCGACCGAGCGGACTTCACCCTGCAAGGCACTGGTCCAGGCCGACCTCTGTAAAAATAAAAAGATATAATATGTTATAAAGTAACTGTAAAACCTATAGCTGATTAATTATAAAAAAATAATATAAAACCTATAGCTGATTAATTACAAAGAAATTAATATAACTGTTTAATGCAACACTGAAATATAAAAGATTTACACAAGCAGACAGGTAAAATGATTACCCTAAGAAATTAACAAACTTAGTATTTGAACTTAAGCTACCTTATAAAAAACAGAAAGATTTAAGAGACTAATAATCCTTATTTAAAAATATGGCGTGTCCTTAAAAAGTAACAATAATTAAAAACATCACTGATTCACTAAATTAAACATTTTTCCTGCAGAATAGTAATGATTAATAAGGTGCACAATATTCTCCCAGTAATAGATTGTTAAGTGAGATGGAAATAGAATCATCTTAAATAACCTTTCTGGTGACAGAAAATTCACTGACTGTAATCTATTTGGTATTGACTTTGTTTTTCAAGTCAGTCATCTTAATTAATTTTTTAATTTTTGTGATATTTCTACAAAGGTTTATGGACAGTCTGCCTCTGACATTATTATAAGCTTATTTAAAATTAATATAAAATATAGTTTAAAAAGCATACAAAAAATTTTGTTTGCATGTGAGAAAGTATAAAAGATTTTTTTGACTGCCTTTCAATTTTGAAAACTATTTTCTGTTATTTGTTTGTGTAGTTTTTTATAAATAAAAGTATGATTTTATAGCAAAAAATAAATTTACACAATAATGAGCATAAGCAGAATAGCAACTCATGAGATAATAAGGTAGGATAGATAGTTTTCTTTGTTTAGGCATGTACACCAGTTATGTCTATAAAATGAATGAGTCCCTTATACTGGCAGAGCTCACTTACTAAATGAAATCTTTGGTCACAGGACCTTTAAAAGAATAAGCAGCAAGTGATTAGAAATAGCTGAAATTACTATTATTTTATACCCATGTAGAAGACAATGTTATATGACAATTACATGTATAAGCATCAATAATCATAGTTACAACTGCACAAAATTATTTTCAATTTTTTATAAATCTGAATGTTTGTGTATATACATGTATTTCTGTATTGATGTTCACTTAAAAACAAGAACTGCTGGACAGGTATGAATGATTCTTTATCTATGTTTTTATTGAAATTTGAGGATAAGGTATGAATTTATCCAAATAGCTGCATTATTTTGTGAGTAATAAAAAAAGAGTATGTCATTTTTGATGAAGTCACTGATTAGAACAGGGTTTTAAAGAAATAATTATGTGGTTTACAAAAGTCAAATTTAGAAAGAAGAATGAATTTTATTTTAGTATTTCAGTTATCAAGATTAGGTGAACTGATCTTGAGTTATCAATTATTTAATAAAAAACATATTGCATGCCACAATTTTTGAAAGTAGACAACTGATCCAAATTTTCATAAGAAGTGCTATTTACATAATTAAAAGTTGTCAATGTTGTTAACTACAAAGATGTATTTACTTTTTATGTTCTATTTATGACTATTCAATTACTTAATTTATGAAATTATATAAATTTGTGTCCGATTTATTGTTTGTGTGGAATTATGTTGACAACATAAGCTGAAGAATGAAATAAGTACAATAATTCATTTGATAAAATTGCAGCAGTATCTGCTTTTCCTACACTTGAAAACTTTACTCATGGGTTGCCAAAAAAAGTAGGACAAAAAATTAAACCCACACTAGTTTAGATAAACTTTTTTTAATTTACTTTTTTTAATTTGTGTGCTTAAGAAGTAATTTACTGAAAATTTCAACTCATGAAAATTAAAGATAACAAAATTTTATACTACTTTACTTTAACAGATACAATTTTTTAAATTTCAAATGGAATTACTTCCCCTAACTTGCACAGGATAGGTTTTTAAGATATACATGCTATACACAATTTTTTTCTAAAAAAAAGATTCAAGGAGCAAGAACTGAAGCAAATAAAACTTAAAATAATTTTCTTAAAAAATATTGGAATTTTGACTGCAAGATCATTATTTCTGAGTAATGAAGTAGAGATTTGATACCCAAAGGAACACAGTTACTTCAGTTATTCATCATTCATGATTATGTGTGCTTAAGAATTTTGATGTAGTGGCTACAGGGTAAAAGTTGTCCCCATTAATAAAAAGCAAACTAGAGAAACATTTACTCTTATTATTTAAGCACATAGAGCAAAGCGCAGTAAACAATGTTAATGTATAATGTTAAAGCAATATTGTAGATAAATTAACAGTATTTTAATATGAAAATTTCATTTCTGGATAACTGAGCAAACAATACTGTCTTATTAAAGAAGGTAACAAGGAATGACAGTCATTCCAGAGAGGTAGCAAAGGAAATATCTGACCTATATCCAATATAAAATATAAACTATCACATTTTATATGGAATATTAATTTCAGTTCAGTTGAATAAATAATACTTACCTACACAAACCATTCATCCTTTTGGCTGGAGGAGATATCACTGAAATCAAATGAAAATCGTGTTTCATAAATTACAACAAAAAAAGACACAACTTAAAAATTTACTGAACGTAAAAAATTGTATTATTTAATTATTTAATTTGGGATTATGAACTTGGCATCAGATTAAAAGTTATTACACTATAGGTAGCTGAGACTGCTTTTAATTTGCTGTAATTTTAAATATTTTGAAACTTAAAGGATAATTGGGTAGTACTATTTTTTAAATGTTTTGAAATTAGCTGTAATATTTTATGTTTACTTATTTTCTTAAAATATGGATACTTATAAATTTTAACAAAAAAGTTAATTCCTAAAGTGAAATTAAGAAATCAGCTTTTTTATAAAATTAAGAAAAGAAATGCAAAGAATCAATGTGAAGTAACTACTAGTGAACTTTATCAAATGCTGTATAGAATGGGAGAATATATGTTATTCATGTATCTCAAGTTTTTCAACTAATATAATTTTAAAATTTGAATGAAAATATTTTTACCATCAAAATAATTGTAGCTATAAATCACTGCACTACAGGAATCCAACACTAAATAACAGACGACAAGCAAATAAAACATATCTCCAAATCATCTAAGCATCTGTGTAATTTTTGTTTAAAATTCTTTCACTGGTATTACTTGTATGAACCAGTAAAAATTACTTTAAAAATATATAAAATAAAAAATATGCAGGTTAAACTAAGAACATTTATGTTTTTGAAGTTAGTTTAGGAAAATAACAATAATTTAATTTGTATAAATAACAAAACATATTGACCTTTGTTTTTCTTTTCCTTTATTACATTGTTTTTTCTATTCAGAAGTACTGAAAGGAAGTTTAATCTTACTGTTAAATTCAGACTTGTTAGGAACTGAACCAAGGATGATATTGGGTTTTAGAGTCCACAAGATTAGTGATCTGAGCAATCAAGAGACAACTTATATACTTGTAAACCTAAGACTGAAATTATGTCATAAGTATTATAGATAAAAATAAATTAAAAAACGTAAGATAATTAATACAAGATAAAATATCTGAAATGAAATCCTCATTATTGTTTACTCAAATAGTGAGAATTCAATAGGGTTAATATTTATTATCTTGATAATTTATGTTTACACTATAATTCCTGAATGATTCGAATGTTATAAAGTAGATTAAATTAAGTACAAAATACAATTTTTTAAATAAAAAAATTACATAACTGCAAAGAAGAAACATGAAACAATGTAAGAGAAAGGTTAACATTACTGAAATTACTGAAACAAAACACTATTAACTGTAAGTAATGCATTGTTTAGCCGATAAAATAAGAGAAAAGAAGATAAATTAGTAAACTGATAATTCTAGAAATAAGAATGTAAATTATATTATAAAATTATATAGTTAGTTCAAGAAGGTAGTTCTAAAACTAAACTGCAGAAGCAGCAAGTTTCATCTATAAATAAACTTAGTAGCTAAAACTAAAATTCAGTAGTGCTTCATTTGAATGAAAGTCAGTGAATTTACGTGTTTCAAAAAATATGAGTATATTGCTTTTTCTAAATTTTAAACAGTATTGACTGCAGTGATCATGAACACCTATGCAAACATTTAAAATTAATGAAATTTGTAAACAACCCTACTGTTAAATTAATGGAATTTATTTTTCTAAAGACCTTTCGTAATGAAAAAACAAAACAAAAACAATTCCACACAGCAATATATATATATATATATATATCTACCTGTCTTAAAAATTTAAGTCTAATTTTTTCCATCATCAAAACGCTTTTGGGCCTAAGCCCATCCTCAGTGATATCTTTTATAAATTCTTAAACTGTTTACAATTTACTCAATAACTGTTATATGCCTACAAGCGCCCATGATGATGATGAGGATGATGATGAGGTAGAGTGTGTATACGAAGAGATTGATGAAGCAATTAAACACGTAAAAGGAGATGAAAATTTAATAATAGTTGGAGATTGGAATGCAAGCATTGGAAAAGGCAAGGAAGGAAATATAGTGGGTGAATACGGGCTGGGCAGAAGGAATGAAAGAGGGGACCGACTTATAGAGTTTTGCACGAAGTATAATTTAGTAATTGCCAACACCCAATTTAAAAATCATAATAGAAGAATATACACTTGGAAAAAGCCAGGCGATACTGCAAGGTATCAGATAGATTATATCATGGTTAAGCAAAGATTTAGAAATCAACTCGTTGACTGCAAAACTTACCCTGGAGCAGACATTGATAGCGACCATAATTTGGTGATAATGAAATGTAGATTGGGGTTTAAAAACCTGAAGAAAAGTTGTCAGATGAATCGGTGGAATTTAGAGAAGCTTGAGGAAGAGGAGGTAAAGAAGATTTTTGAGGAGGACATCTCAAGAGGTCTGAGTAAAAAAGATAAGGTAGAAAATGTAGAAGAAGAATGGGAGAATGTTAAAAAGGAAATTCTTAAATCAGCAGAAGCAAACTTAGGCGGAATAAAGAGAACTGGTAGAAAACCTTGGGTTTCAGACGATATATTGCAGCTGATGGATGAACGTAGAAAATATAAGAATGCTAATGATGAAGAAAGTAAAAGGAACTATCGGCAATTAAGAAATGCTATAAATAGGAAGTGCAAACTGGCGAAAGAAGAGTGGATTAAAGAAAAGTGTTCAGAAGTGGAAAGAGAAATGAACATTGGTAAAATAGACGGAGCATACAGGAAAGTTAAGGAAAATTTTGGGGTACATAAATTAAAATCTAATAATGTGTTAAACAAAGATGGTACACCAATATATAATACGAAAGGTAAAGTCGATAGATGGGTGGAATATATTGAAGAGTTATACGGAGGAAATGAATTAGAAAATGGTTTTATAGAGGAAGAAGAGGAAGTTGAGGAGGATGAAATGGGAGAAACAATACTGAGATCTGAATTTAAGAGAGCATTAAAAGATTTAAATGGCAGAAAGGCTCCTGGAATAGACGGAATACCTGTAGAATTACTGCGCAGTGCAGGTGAGGAAGCGATTGATAGATTATACAAACTGGTGTGTAATATTTATGAAAAAGGGGAATTAACGTCAGACTTCAAAAAAAGTGTTATAGTTATGATACCAAAGAAAGCAGGGGCAGATAAATGTGAAGAATATAGAACAATTAGCTTAACTAGTCATGCATCAAAAATCTTAACTAGAATTTTATACAGAAGAATTGAGAGGAGAGTGGAAGAAGTGTTAGGAGAAGACCAATTTGGTTTCAGGAAAAGTATAGGGACAAGGGAAGCAATTTTAGGCCTCAGATTAATAGTAGAAGGAAGATTAAAGAAAAACAAACCAACATACTTGGCGTTTATAGACCTAGAAAAGGCTTTCGATAACGTAGATTGGAATAAAATGTTCACCATTTTAAAAAAATTAGGGTTCAAATACAGAGATAGAAGAACAATTGCTAACATGTATAGGAACCAAACAGCAACAATAACAATTGAAGAACATAAGAAAGAAGCCCTAATAAGAAAGGGAGTCCGACAAGGATGTTCCCTATCTCCGTTACTTTTTAATCTTTACATGGAACTAGCAGTTAATGATGTTAAAGAACAATTTAGATTCGGAGTAACAGTACAAGGTGAAAAGATAGAGATGCTACGATTTGCTGATGATATAGTAATTCTAGCCGAGAGTAAAAAGGATTTAGAAGAAACAATGAACGGCATAGATGAAGTCCTATGCAAGAACTATCGCATGAAAATAAACAAGAACAAAACAAAAGTAATGAAATGTAGTAGAAATAACAAAGATGGACCACTGAATGTGAAAATAGGAGGAGAAAAGATTATGGAGGTAGAAGAATTTTGTTATTTGGGAAGTAGAATTACTAAAGATGGACGAAGCAGGAGCGATATAAAATGCCGAATAGCACAAGCTAAACGAGCCTTCAGTAAGAAATATAATTTGTTTACATCAAAAATTAATTTAAATCTCAGGAAAAGATTTTTTGAAAGTGTATGTTTGGAGTGTCGCTTTATATGGAAGTGAAACTTGGACAATCGGAGTATCTGAGAAGAAAAGATTAGAAGCTTTTGAAATGTGGTGCTATAGGAGAATGTTAAAAATCAGATGGGTGGATAAAGTGACAAATGAAGAGGTATTGCGGCAAATAGATGAAGAAAGAAGCATTTGGAAAAATATAGGTAAAAGAAGAGACTTTTAGGCCACATACTAAGGCATCCTGGAATAGTCGCTTTAATATTGGAAGGACAGGTAGAAGGGAAAAATTGTGTAGGCAGGCCACGTTTGGAGTATGTAAAACAAATTGTTGGGGATGTAGGATGTAGAGGGTATACTGAAATGAAACGACTAGCACTAGATAGGGAATCTTGGAGAGCTGCATCAAACCAGTCAAATGACTGAAGACAAAAAAAAAAAAAAAAAAAAACAATAACTGTATTAGCTTTTTACATTTTGTAAAAATTCTTTGTTTAAAATAAAATATATTTAAAAATTGTAAATACATTTAGAACAAATATTTGTTCCGTTAAGAATCAAAAAGAATGAAAATTCTTTACAACTATTAATTTATCATATCTTATCTTTGTATATCAATTTAAATAATTTTAATAAGAATATCCCCATCAAATTTTGTTTGCAGATTTACAATGCTGAATTCATGTTTATATGTTCTGAATTCATGTTTACAATTTTTCTAAAATTTTTAATTTTTTATTAATATTTTCATCTTCAATATTTAGTCTTTCAACTATTTCCAAATTATCTTCTAAACTAGTTATATTATGATTATAATTTATCAAACGGTCAGCAACATTTGAGAAATCATCTTTCTTCTTTTAAATGATCTAAAATGTTCATTAAATCTATCTTTAAATGATCTATTCGTTTTACCAATATATATCTTTTCGCAATTGTTACATTTAATTTTATAAATACTGGAAGAATCATATTTATTTTATACTTTTTCATTATTATAAAATTTTAAATGGTTTATTATATGATTATCAGGTTTATAAGCAGGTTTATATTTTTTTATCATTATACGCTTCAATTAAGTTTTCTACAATTTTATTTGTGTAAGAGTATTTTACATAAACATTTTCACCATTTTTATTGTCATTTAAGGTTAATAATAATGTATTATTGAAAAATTCTGAATTATATTTTTTATATATCAATCAATGAGGTGATATCCATTTTTTACAGTTATATTTTTTATACTATTTATTTCATTATACAATTCCTGTTTATAGTTTACGTATTTTATTTCTCTGTTTATCATGTTCTTAAAAATATTAACCTTTTGCGACCAAGGATAATTGAATTCCTATTTATAATAATTTCATTTGAGATAGGTTTTATATATATTCCAGTTATTATTTGATAATAATCTATTTTTCTGTTTTATTTCCATTTCACATGTAAATTTTAAAGTTTTACAATACGAATTTAATTTATTTAAAATTACTTCATGTTCATTATTTATAACTGGTTCATATGTAACTAAAATATCATCAACATATCTGACCCACAATAAAATTTTATGTACGTGACTTATGCCATATACTATTCTACTTTCAAATTCCTGCAGATAAATTTCTGAGATTATAGTAGTAAGCATAAGGTATATATGGATATAACCTGCTATGATATTTTAATTTATTAATATAATTAAATATTTCCTTATATTTAACTACAGGATCTTTTGTAATTCTTAAAAATTTATTGGTTGGGTCATTAATCTTTTTAAAACCATTTTAATTTATATATTTATTTACTAATTCATTGTACTATCAACTGAAATAATAAGTTTTTGTTTTATCGCTATACAATTATTTTCTTTTAATTTGTATTTTTAGTTTGCAAATTTTATTTTTATAATTTTATTTTATCTTTTTCCACATTAGTAAAATTAATTTTATCTATATCATATTCTGAATCTATTATCACGATTTTTATAATTTTATTTTTGTTATTATTTAGTAAGTTTAATTTAAATGAGTTTGCAATTATTAATTTTTCTTCATCTTGAAAAACTTTTGTTAGATTCATTAAATTATCATTTATATTACATTTATTTGACTTTTTCTGTATATTATCAATATTTGTACAAACTACACTATCTTTATTTATTCATTGATTGTTATTGATATATGATTTATTTTATAAATTTTATCTGTTCTATACATTGTTTTACACCTACCATTTTTCACTTAGATATTAATAGATAGATAGATATTAATAGATAGATATTAATGTTATGATTTTTATAAAATCATATATATATATATATATATATATATATATGTAATTGAACATAATATTACCTAAAATTTTTGATAAATTTAAATATATATTGTATAATTCAATGTTTATGCAAATTCTCTTGTAATATGCATATTTTATTTTGTGCTTACTTCTAAAACCTTCTGCATATGCCTTAGTTTTTATATATGATTTTATTGTATTGAAAACCCTTAATGTTTATTTTTGCTTTTTATTGTTATTTGTTATTTTATTGTTATTTTTATATGTTTATTGTTTGTTTTTGTTTTTCTTCTACTTAGGTAGAAGATTTAATTCCAGAGATTTTTTATTGAATTAATAACTCAAATATTTATTGTGTAATAACTCAATTTTTTGTGTAAGTTGTAAAGCCTAAAGGACAACTTTGCCTGGTTGGCATTTATTATTAATTTATTTAGGTTAAACTTTTTATAGTCCATTTTTTCTTTTTTCTTTCTTCCTCTGTATGTAAATATCTATATATACAATATATAATATAATATTCTTTCAGCCTCCGCAAAACACAGAATTAGAGACACTCTTATCTTTAATCTTTTACTTCATCAAAGCACTTTCAGGCCGAAGGCCATCCTCAGTGATATCCTTTATAAATTCCTAAACTGTTTACAATTTACACAATAACTCTATTAACTTTTCACATAAGATAACACACATGATAAATTAATAGTTATTGTAATACTTTTTCATTCTTGACTAAACAAATATTTGTTCTAAATTTATTTTAAATGTTTTTTTAGATTTTTAAATTTATTTTATTTTAAACCAATAATTTTTACTAATAGAGTTATTGTGTAAATTGTAAATAGTTTAAGAATTTATAAAAGATATCAATTCTGTTCTTTGCATAGGCCGAAAAAATTTAATATTGTATGTATGTATGTATATATATACACACACACATGAGATCTATAAGTAAAGTAATGAGACTGGTTCAGAAAAATTTTTTATTTACAATCCAATTATACATGGACTCTACACCTTCAAAATAGTTCCCTTGGGAAGCCACACAATGCTTCAAATGGTTTTCCCACTTTTCATAGCAGTATTGGAACTCAGAAACTGGAATATTCTTCAGATAGTTGATTACATTTTTTAAAATGTTTTCTGTTGTTTCAAAATGATGTCCTGATGTCCTTTGAGGTGTTTATTTAAAGTCAGGAACACGAAAACGTTGCAGGGACTCAAGTCAGGTGAATAAGGTGGTTGAGGAACTACAGGAATGTTTTTCTTTGCCAAAAATTCATTAATTGAGAGGCAGTGTGACAAGGTGCATTGTCATGAATAGAGACCAGATTATATGCAACATAAAAGGCTTGAAATAATATGCATGCAAATGCATAAAGAATGTTTAAAATATGCCTGAAAAGTGTCAAAATATGCAACTTAAAATATTAAAAATATAGTAATTTTTAATTTTTTTATTTCAAAATCAGCATACAATTAGTAAGTAGTTAAATAACATATCAATAAATTTGGTAATTAACAGTTATTTAACATTTTGTTGCTTTTGTAAACGTAAACAATCAGGTACTGTTCTCCAAATGTTCGGTAGTAAGATTGTGCCTTCGATCACTCAAAATATTTTTATAAGTGGAAAAGGTCGTTCCACATCTACTTAGGTAACTGAGCAGTATTTGAATTTGGGTGCTACGTTAGAACTTATTGTTTCTGGCAAAAGTTCACCCGTTCCATTAATAAAACTATCAATTTGACAGAAAGGTTCAAAGCCTGGGTTATTGTTCAAAATGTTTTCAAATTTAAGTTTACATGGGAATACCTCTCCTCTGGCAATGCGAATTCATTTGGCAGATTTTACTCATTAACTGAATTGATTCAGTCAATGCCAGACCTTGAGTTTCAAGTTTTTTAATACTCACAGGTATGTGGAAAAAATGAGCGCTAATCACAGCTATGTTTTTTTTATATTTGAATCGTTAAATGCTTCCTTGAACTGACAAACTGCCATATCCTTTGCGTTATCAAAGTCGATGACTATACCTTTGATGGCCTCAAAATGTTCATTGTAAAACAGTACAGCTTAAATCCACATTTACCTTCGAGTTTCCACTGGTTCGGGAGGTAAAGGCACATTTGGCAGTTTTTCTTTATAGGCCTTATTGCGAGCAGGTGCCTTAAGAAACACTTTCTATGTTGATGAAATCAGTTTACTTACATTCCCAAACGTGGATCGTATTTCTTCAGCGAATCGACATACTCTGTGAGCAAAGCACGTCACATGAATCATATTGGGATAAAATACCTCGAGGGCTTAGGCTGCCTTGTTCATATAGGGAGAAGCATCTGAGAGAAATATAAACACTCTTTCATCTGCAGAAGATTTAGAAAATATTTTTTTAATATGCTCATTCACAAATCTGGCGATCGTAGAATGATTTGTTCTTTTCAAGGTCTTTGTAGACTACCAGATAGGAAGAAGAAGGCTTTAGTTTTAATGCACCGACAATTAAATTCGCAATGTAATGGCCACAACTGTCGGTAGTTTCATCAGTTGAAATCCAAATAATACTATCCTTGAGTTCAATGTGTATTTCTTCCAGAATATGTAGGTAAATTGTCGGTATGCAATTTTTACCCACTTTTGATTCATAAGGTATATTTTGATTCGAGCAATATTTTCGCAGAAAATCTTTGAAGGTAGGCCGGTACTATTGACCAAAATGTCAAGTCCACAAACAACTTCTATGATAGTTGGTGGTTTATCTGCAAAAACCACAAATATATATCTCATGAAAAGACCTCGATTGGCTTTGTCCAATGATTATAACTGTCCCGAGGTAAATAATTTGAATGGTAACAAAACATCTTTAAAATACCTTAATGTCAGATTTGTACTTTTACGCAATAAGCAGGAAAGTAGCATCCTTCATACGGTTTCACCTTAAGGTAGTGACAGGTTCAAGCGATTCCCTCAAGAACATCAGAAAACAGAGACGGATCAATTCTTATATAGACTTTTAGTGATGAGCAATTTTGATCGCTCTTACATCTCACCAATATGGACAATATAAGTGCGGTATGTCATGGAACCTTGAATATTAGCCAGGGAGTAATTTTTGTCAGGATCTTCTTGAGATGGATGTTAAAGAAATTGCTGAAAAGAGCTTCGTCCCCAAGGTGTTACAGGGGTGAGGAGAATAATGAAACGTCAGGGTGGAATGGAAGAACCTACTCCATCTCTTATTTTAATCTTCAACCTTCCCACACCACTGGAGAAAATTAAAGTAGGATACCTATTGGTTCTGAGTATGACCATTCATCCCTCCTAACCCACGATGGTATACCCATTGTCAAAGGTATGGCCATATCAAAACTGCTTGTCTAAACACCGCAATCTGTGTTAGATGTGCAAAAGAAGGCCACAAGGTTACTATCAGGAGGAAGAAAAATGTACAAACTGTGGGGGAACACATTCAGCTAGCTCTTGAGACTGCCCAACTTTCAAAGAAGAAAACGCAATCCTAAAAATCTGTAGTGAGCAAAAACTTTCTTTCCCAGCTGCCCGAAGAGAATATAAAAAGATGCTTAGCTCTGAAAAACTGGTTAAACCGGTTGTCACTTTTGCTGCCACGACGTCAAGTAAAGCTCTTATAAATGCAGACAACAAACAGTGCGGATCCTGCAGTAAGCTGAAGAAGCTTGTTCAAGTGTTATTTGATCAGATCGCTTCACTTATGGCCACTATTTCAGAACTGACAAAAATGAACAAGAAGTCATTAGTCGCAGTTAGTGAATCCAATCGTGGGATCTCTCTAAAGGTTCCTGTCCGCAAAGTTTTACCCGTGCAGGCATGAATAATCACAGCTGACGGTCTGACGGTAAGCCATCTGCTAAGCTCCCTGTTAAGGAGCCATCACAACCACCCCCTCTGGAAAGTTGTCTATGACATCCACCTGACTCAGGGCATTGGAGTTCCTTACCTTCAAAACTACGAAGAAGAAAAACTGGATCACATACAACTAATTTTTATATATGCTCCTCTTGAGGAAATATGGTAAACAGAGTGAGACAAGACCTTTGTCTACTAAATGATGGGTCATACTAATACATGTCCCTATCTGGTACATTGTCCAACACTGACCTGTCCGTATATTTGCTGACTTTATTTCTTTGTCTAAATTGGTTTGTTTGCGAAGACTAAGGCAGTGATCACAGGCCAATTATTACTGCTTTTAATGTCAAGCACGAGGTGAAGAAAAGGCCACGGAGATGGATTGTTGAAAAGTCTGATTGGAATGGTTACCATAAAGCCTTCCTGTCACAGTACAACAGTAGCACAGGCGTCCTTGATCAGCTTTCCTCTTTTGTGTCCATGATGCTTGAGACTGCTAATAGATATATCCCATAAACATCAGGAAACATGATGTACTGCCCTATCTCCTTGACAAGCAGCCTATGCAAGGTAATGGAGGATGGTGAACCGGAGAGGTGGCCTTTTATCTCCAGAACAGTATGGTTTTCAACAAGGACGATCCTCCATTGATGATTTAGTGTCATTGGAAACAGCTATTCAAAATACTTTCTTAATACACCAGCACCTCGTCATTATCTTCTTTGATATCAGGAAGGCGAGACTGGCAACATGGTATTCTAAACACCCTCAAAGAATGGAGAGTAAAGGGCAATATGCTTTCTTTTACTACAGGTTTCCTGAATGGCCAAACTTTCCGTGTTCGTATTGGAGATTCTCCCTTGGGTAGCGTCAACTTGGAGAATGGGTACCTCAAGGAAGTGTATTAAGTGTTACTTTATTTTCTATAATCATTAACGGTATAACTAGATGTGTGCAGACACCTGTTTCATGTCCTTTATTTGCTGATGATTTTGCTGTAAACACTGCATCCCATTTAACAACCACGGCGAAGAGACTACTACAGAGAATGCTGTATCTCACCTTGAAGCTTGGTTCAAAGTTACTGGCTTCACATTTTCACCTGAGAATACAAAATATGTAGTCTTTTCTTGCCTGCAGGACCCCTTTATTTCACAAGTTTTTCTCAGTGGAGAGTTAACTGCTATCTCTCCTGTTGTCAGGTTTTTAGGCTTATTTTTTGATAGCCACCCTACATGGGTCAAACACACCAAAGAATTAAAAACGAGGTGTTTCAAACTTTTGGATATGCTACAAGTCCTTAGCATTGCCAACTGGGGTGCCAATAGGTTGCAAATGTTGCGTTTTTACCATTCCTTAGTTCACATTTGGATTACTGAAGAGTAGGTGACACAACACCTACTCTTCAGCGCGTAATACCATGCTTAAAATTCTAGATGTTGAACATCATGCTTTCCTTCAGCTTGCTACAGGTGCCTTTATATCAAGTTCTGTCATAAGCATCTTTGTTGACTGCGGTGAGCCGTCACTTTGGGGTAGATGGAACCATGTATTATCATCTTAATTTACCTATCTTAAGGGACAGCCAAATCACTCAGCTTTTGATTCAGTTCTTGGAAATACTTATTTTCAAAGATATGAAGACTGTCCACATTAAACTGCATCTGCAGGTATTCATACCAGACCTTTACTGCACCTTATGAATGTTGACAAACCTTCTATTTTTCATATTTATCCATGTTCATATCCTCTGTGAACAATCAACCTTATAAATTTTATGTTTGACCTCTCAAAATACAATAAAGAATCAACACCACCTATTTTCTTTTAGCAAATGTTACACCATATTTTCTCCAAGACAAACCTGGACACAGCAGTATACACAGATGGATCGAAACAGAACAATACCATTGGATGTAAATTTATTGTTACTAACCACACCTATATGTTTGGTCTACCTGGTATTACGAATGTCTTTACTACTGTACGATAAGGCTTTGAATATCATTAACCCTAAGTACCAACATTTGTAGCGACTCGTGAAGTGCTCTCCAAGCCTTAGAAAATTTTTATTCCAGGCTTCCTATCATCACCAAAATCTACAATGCAATTGCCAAGTTGGACCATTGCAACACGCAAGTGAGTTTCTGCTGGATCCCTAGTCACGTGGGGATTCTGTGTAATGAACATGCAGATTCTGCTGCTAAAGACTCATGTAGTCAACCATCCTTCTGCCGACTGTGGATAGGACATATGAGAGCTACTCACAAGTATCTGATATACCAGTAAACACACCAGTATGTATGCGATGCAACTACTGCTTGACTGTGCATCACATTCTTGTGTTATGCATAAGTTATGTGACCTTGTGTCATAAATTTAAATTGCCCAAGAATTTTCATCAAGTCAAATTTTGGACCAGATGGTTTTTTGTTTTTTCGTAGTGTTAATATTTTAAATGCTTTTTAATAGTCTTTTAGTTTTTTTTTATAGTAGTATGTTTTGTATCTCAACATTTCAGTTTAAATTTTTTTGTTTTGTCTCAGTTTTTAATATTTTAGTTTGTTTTTAAATTTCTAATTTAAGTTTTTATTTTGTTTTAATTTTTGTTATTCTACTAGGTTTTGTATTTTTATTTCATGTTTTATTTTCCGGGTGTTTAATTTTATTTGTGATTGAAAATTTTATTTTATTTAATTTCTAATTGTCAATTTTAAAAATTTATTTTTTTAAAACACATACATTGTGTTTGGATGATGATAATGCCAAAGCATTTCTCACCCAGAAAAAAGACAAATAGTCTTTCAAGAATTTTTCGGTAAACATATTGATTTCCAGTCTGTCCTGTAGACAAAAACTCCTTATGGACATTGCCAATACTGTAGAAGAAATAAATTGCATGGATTTGATTTGCTCATTTTTGTTTTTTTTGGACGTGGTGTGCTACTCCTTGCTCTAGCATTTTGTTTGTGGTTCATACTCAAATATCCAAGATTCATCACCAGTAATAAAACTTTTTTTTAGAAAGTCAGGATCAGTTTCAAATTGTCTTAGAAGATTGCGGCACACTTCTGCCCTGTTGTTTTTCTATTCAACAGTGAGGTTTTTTGGGACCAATTTTGCACAAACTTTTTTCATGTCCAATTCGTTTGTCAAAATTTGATGGACGTGGTATGATTCAAATTCAATTGTTCTGCAATCATTCTGACAGTTAATTGCCAGTCATACCATATCAACTCTCTGATTCGCTCAACATTGTCAGCACTTTTTGACGTTAACAATCTTCCAGATCATCTGGATCGTCTGCATCTGATTCCCGGCCATCTGAAAATGCTTTAAACCAACTAAAAACTTGGGCTCACGACAGAGCGTCATCTCCATAGGCCCATTTAAATTTTGAAAAAGTTTCAATAGCGTTCTTACAGAGTTTAACACAAAACTTGATTGTACATTTGCTCATAATTAGAAGCACTCAATTTTGTAACGCACAACAAAAACTCATTTCATGAAAAGTTTGTTTACATCTCACATGGCAACAATAGACTAAAAATATTAATACCTAATATAAATCAGCTGTTTATATAACCATATATTTACTAATAACTTTAAAGTGTTACCACTTTGGCTGCCAAAAAACTAGGCTCATTACTGTAGTTACAGACCTGTATATATAAATGGTCACACTTTAATTTATAGACAAAAAAGTATTAATTTTCATACAACTGAGAAAAAAATGAGTTAAGTAAAATCTTTTACCTGTCTGATCCCGAGCTCCTCACTTTGCCTGGCAGTAGAGGCGGGCCCGGGCCGCGCTGTACCCGAGCATTAGGCCCGCAGGGTGACGCCAGTTTCCCGGGAGCTTGCTTACTATCGTAGTTGCCCCAGTCCCGTTACCCTGCATCTGTTGCACTGAAACAATTTAAAACAGCATTAATTATCTTAATCATTATAGTAATTTTTGAATTTATAAAACTTCCTCAGAAGGATGAACTCTAAAGTTTCTAAAGATATAACATCAAGTATCTCTCAACAGGAAACTGGGTTTAAATTTTAATGATATATAAATAATGATTTTAATGATATCATACTTTAATGATATTTTTTTTATTGAATAAAATTAAGTGGGAGACTAAGCAGAAAGTTCTAAGATCATGAATCAAATCTTAGAATAGATTTAGATGTAGCTAGAAACATTCATGATGTTTAGAGGCTTGTTAATGGATTAATCAAGTTGGATTTCAGCTAATTGGAAGATCTTGTAATTGATTAGTGTTGTAGAAAAAAAATTTTTATTCTATATGACAGGTATATTGTCATATACTGAATCAAAAATAAATATATAAATTACTGGGGAAAAATAACTGGGAAAAGTGCTAACATATTTTCTGCATACACGTATACCTTTATTTTTATTTTTAAGTAATCCCTTTAATTTTGTTAAAAAATAATCCATGTCATAAAAAATATCTCTGGAAGGTAGAAGAGTTGATGATTCCTCAAGTAATCTTCAATTGATTGTCTATGAGATTGTTGTCTTGAGAGTGTGCTGTCATTGTAAAGTTCCAGTTCAGCAAGGTCGTTTCTTGCACAGGCATGTGGAGTGCAGAAAATTTGTTAACTTTCTTTCAGCCAGGCTTCGAGTATTGGATCTGGAGAACCTGGCAGGTGGTTCGTCGGCAGCTTTTACTGACACTGCTGAGTGTTCAATTCCTTGTAGTTTGGGTCGACAGAGATTTGCACTATGCCAGAATAGGGCATTGTCAGTCTTAAAGAGAGCTGTCTGTCGTTTACGGAGGACATCTATGTGTGAGGGTGATCTGGAATGGTGGGTGGTCCTTACAACTGAATACAAAGAATGGCGATCTCATTATTATCATAAAGTTTGGACTATGAAGAGAGACTCCTGGCATTCCTTTGTTCATGAGCAGGAGAACAAGGATCCATGGGGTCTGGTATGTAGGATCTTGGGCCACAAATGATGAAAGGACATTTTTCTGTTCATTCCTTCAACCAGGTTTGGTGTAGTTTCAGATAAGTCTGAAATTCTACACAAAATAATTTGACGATTTACTGCCCGATGACAGTGAAGCTGGAGAGATGCCACATACCATCTGTGGGTGTGGCACCATCTGTGAAGGCACTCAGTTTCACAGGAGTGCAGTGTCCTTGAAGATTATTAAGGATGAGATGCATCAAGATATCTGCAGTTTAGATAGGGGCAAAGCCCCAGGCTTTAATGGAATAACGGTGAAGCTTCTTGGTTGCTCAATTGGGGTAACTGTGAGAATTGTCACATAAATTTTTAATAAATTTTTGTTTGGTGGATACTTCCCTGTGTGTTGAAACAAGAGGATTGTTAAATTGCTGTTTAAGGTGGTGACAAGGATCCCTTTGTTACTTCATCGTATACGCCCTTGATGCTGCTTCTAGTTATTGGTAAGGTCTTTGAAAATGTCCTGCATCTGCCTATACATGACAGGCTAATCTCACAAGACTTAGTGGTGGAGAACCAACACAGGTTTTGTCCTGGAAAGGGTACTGAGGATGCCATACTCTGTGTGATGAGTGTGGTAACTACCAGTGAGGCGATATATATCCAGGGAATTTTCCTGGACATTGGTGGGGTATTTAATAATTTATGATGGCAATCTGCCATTTAACAACTCCAGAAGAGAGAATGTATTGAAAGTGAATTACAGGTTGTGCAAAGTTAGGATGTGCTGCTCCATGAGGTTGGCAAGTCGCTGTACAAGGTATGTCCCCAGGGCAACATGTTAGGTCCTTTGTTGTGGGTGGTGGAGTTTCATTCGCTGCTGTGGCTGAGGTTGCCCAATGGGTGTTGAATCGTGGCTTATGCTGAAGTTGGACTCCTGCTGGTTGAGGAATGTCTGCGGAGGGAGGTAGAACTCTGAGCCACTCAAGCTTGCAGGATGCTTGAGCTATGGCATCATCAACATAAGATGACATTCAACCCAGAGAAGACCGCAATGATGCTTCTTAAAGGCCATTTGGCAGTAAGCTGGCAAGTTCGAGTTTCGATGTCAGGCCAACGTATCAATTACGTTCAAGTTCAAAAGTACCTTGGGGTGTTTCTTGATGAGAAAATGCAATTGCCTTCTTTGGCATTTGATGTGTGGTCAATCAGCCTGCTTGAATCTGGAATGTGTCCTCTGTGTAGACAACTGGTTGGTGCTTACCATGTCTTTTATAAATGCTCAAAGTATGAATTGATGCACACAGAGACCATCATTCGGCTTGATTTTCTTGGGTTGGCATTGGATCGCCGTGTAAACTGGAGTAGCCAGGCCGAATGGGCAGTTATGGAGAACTTCATTAACTATTTAGCAAAAGAAAGGATTGCTGATGGGATATAGAGCCCTGCTTGGATTTTACTTTTACTTTTATTATTGTTCTGTTTTCAGTTATGTTGTGTTTTGATTTTGTTTTGTTTTGTTTTAGTATTGTTGCGGTGTTCATGTTTTTGTTTTGCGTTGTTTGTTGAACTCATTTATACCTATACGGGTGGGTAGTTCACTTCCTTCATTGTCATTATGGTTTAATCCATTCAGTCTTGTTTAAGACTTGGTTGATTTGTTTTGTTCAAGTTCTCCGTAGGTAGTAGTACACCGATGGGAATGTCGCTTATGGCATTTGCATCGATAGCATCCTGGCTGAGACAGACTGAAATATGTCATATGCCGAAGTTTTGAAGATGACCTCTGGTAAAGCCCATAAGGGCTAGGTACAGCAGGGGTGGTGGAAAGTGTCTTTCCCTATGGGATCAGAATAACAAATATCTAATTATTATGTTTATTTTTATTTGCCTTCACCAGTAAATTGTTGCAAAGAGAGTTTGTTATTTCTAACCCTTCATGTAGTCTGGGTTGGCCATTCATTTTTCTGGTTCAGGATAACCACAGTATAAGGGTTACTGTAGTTAAATCTCAATAATGTATTTTTATTACAGTTTACATTAGTTCTTTTATCTATGCTGCTGATCCTTAGCATTAACAAAAGACACCATTAAAATTTCATGATTCTACTTTATAGAATACAGATCTGTTACTTTTTCAAATAGTTTGTTTTTCAATTTCACTAATAAGAGTTCATTTCCTTGGTTATTCTGCCTTCTATAAAAAGTAACTTGGATAAACTCTAGGCTGTAAAAAGAAGAGAAGACAAGGACGCAGTGAATAATTTTTTAAACTACTAACATAAAATTTTCAAGTCCTTAATAATTATTATACTACATAATTATGTACTTAATACTTTATTTTTAGTAATTAACTAAAAACAGGCATTAAAGTAATTCAAATATATATTATTAATATGTGTGTTTCATCTCTCCATCAATATACTGAGCAAGCACAGCTTAAAATCATTTGAACAGCATGATTGAAATTGCAGACAACTCACTTTCAAAACTTATGGAAATTTTTCTTTCTGAAAAATTTGTGTAGTTAATTATGTAATTTTCTATTTAATAGTTACTATTCACAGTAGTAATAGCTAATGGTAATAGGACTACTAATAGGTACTAGTAACAGATTAATGACACTTTTTTGTTTTGCAAATATTAATACATCATTTTAATGTATAGTCATAAAATAATATAATAATAAATTATAATAATTTAATATAATAATATTGTGGTCAATGACTTTTGTACTTTTGTAAAATTATGTGGGCCCTGTTTTTTATTAAGTGATTTGTCAAAGTTGACTCATAGTACTTATGTGTGTTCTTTGTATTATTGGATTAGTGTGCATCTGCTTCATCCATCTAATGTTTAGAATATACTTACTAATCATGTCATTCAGTAAAATGACATCGGCGAGAGTTTGTTCGACGGCAGAAACACTGAAGACTTATTTACTCTGGCCAACTCACAAATCAACATTTCAAAATTTTTAAAATTGTTTAAAATCTAAAAAAAATAATTTAGATGAAATACAGCAACATATCACAGAAATAGATGTTCTTAATGAATATAGATTTTCTTTTTTTTGATAAGTATGTGATAATCTTTTTATTTTCACGTATTCTAATTTGAAAATGTGAAATTTTTGTTCTAACCCTGAGTTTTTTTCCTAACTCATTTAATCACATTGCTAGACAGCAGTACTTGATAGTACTAGGTAGCATATACTTGAAATAAAAAAAAACTTAAAAGAGATTATACTAGTTTTATTAAAAAGGAATAAATAAAACAGAAATAAATTGGTAACATTTTTATTCTACAATTAGAACTATTTGGTGGCACTGGGGTTGTGATATTATGAAAAATTGTATTTATTATTGAAAAAAAATTATATTTATTTTTCATAAAAATAAAATAATCTTATTATTAACAGATGAATAGTTATTGACTAGACTTGATATATTGTCCAATCAACCAATCGCATGATTTCAGATTTAGCATATTCTTGCTGTTCTACTTCAGTGGAATCTTTTTCTTTTACTTAGATTAAATTTTTTTCAGTGCATTTGGTAAAATCTGTTCAACATGATATTGTCATATTTGAGAAAATTTGATGAATTTTTTATTATATGATTTGTGTTATTAAGTATATATACAAGTGTATAAAAATATTGTTATGTCCAGTTATTTCTTGATGATTTCATATTTGTTTTGTATTAAAAAAGTTCTATAATTTAGTTACAATATTAGTAGAGAAATAAGATATTTAATATTTATGAATATCTAATATTCAGTACATAGGAATAAAATATTAAATAAATTTAACGTGTATATTGTGTCAGAGAAAATGAAGTAGGAAAAATACATAAGAATTATTATCTCGCCTTTCATACATATCTGTACTTTTCTGATTCAGACAACGTCTTTTTGAAGAACTATAAATAAATAAATTGTGAATTTTGATTTTCGATTTTTGATGTTTTTAACTGACGGAAAACTCTCACTGAAATCTTAACAATTAACATGGGAGTTAACCTAAACCTTAACATGTGAGTTTGGATAAATTCTGCATTTGAAAACTTGGAATGCACCTTTAACCTCAGATACTAAGAACATTCACAGGCTATACACACAAAAAATAACCCAACTTTTACAAATAACCTCTTAGAATCAAGAAGTATAAACAAAAAATAATTAAATTAGTTACAATATGCAACATTTTACAAATAGGACAAAAAGCCAATATTTTGACAGCCTAAACAATATGAGATTATTCAAAAATATGACTACATGCTAAAGATTCATAACTTCTTTCGGGTGGGTGTCTATTAACAACATTTCTACTGTATAATTAATGACTTTTTGTATAAATTCAAATTAACTTCAAAAGGTTTTGTTGAAAAATATTTTCCATATTATTTTAGGAGTTAAAATTATTTATACTTATTAAAGTAATTAATAATATAAAAACTATTATTAAAATAATTATAATTAAAATAAAAACTTTGATCTTTTATAAAATAAATTATGTTATTTTATTAATTACATTCCTCAGAAAAAAACCATTATTATTGATACCAGTTACATAAAATAATGCTTAGATTTGCAAAAATAAAATTCTTGATGAAAAAAATTATTTGATTATATTTATTCCTGACAAATTAAATCCATTAAAAAGAGAACACAGAAACAAACTACAAATCAAAATTAATGTCAGCTAAACTTAATTATTATTTATTATTATTCATAAGATGTATTTCAAAACAATTTTTTTTACTAAAAAAACTATTCAGTACAATTTACTATAAATTTCTTACATCATCTATAAAGTGCACTTTGAGTTTAGTAATTGTTTATATCACAACTTTACATATTAATAAAAAGACAGTATTGATTAATGAAAGTTCTTTGTTATAGATGTTACAATGGCTTTTGTGGTAAATACAAGTAGGTCTTTTGTTCTCATGAGAGTTTATAGCTTTTGTGAGAATTAGTTTCACAAGTAAAGATTGTGTTTAAGTTTCCATTAGAATAATATGGAAGCAGATAATGAATGAATATAAATCTAATAAAAAAAGAACACCATGAGTAATATCATGAATTCAACTTTTTTATTTCTACAACCCAAAATAAAACAATATTTTAAATTATAAAATAATACATACACTTAAATGAATCCATTAAAACTTTCTTATACATGTGAATGAATAAGTTTATGGTTGGTAATATTGATGATAAATTACCTGCATGGAACTAATTGAGCACTGTATAATGACATAATTAGATAACAGTGAAAATGAATGATGATGAGAGATAAATAAAAATAAAGCAGAAATGAAGATAAAATATTCATTTTTTTCTTACATGAGCACTTTTCTCTTATGGTCATTACTACTTTATCAGATGATATAAAATACATGTAATCTATTAAAATATCAATCATTTATACAGAGGCCAATGAAGCAGCCATTTCAACTCAAAGCATGTCACAGCGAAACAACCCATGTTGAAGTCAGTATGAATAGTCATAAGTTATATTGAATAAAATAGCTTTATTATAATTTTAAAATTGTTCATGCTTCAATTATTTACTTACTTGCAATATTTTATCAAATCTTATTGTTTTGAATTAAGAATTCAAGTGATTATATAGTGTGTGTGTGTGTGTGTGTGTGTGTGTGTGTGTGTGTGTGTGTGTGTGTGTGTGTGTGTGTGTGTGTGTGTGTGTGTGTGTGTGTGTGTGTGTGTGTGCATGTGTGTGTATGCACACACACACATGTGTGTGTATGAATGTACTGATTGCAATGATTATAATATATATATATATATATATATATATATATATATATAATCAATACATATATTTTAAAAAGCAATATGAAATGATATTCAAAAGGTTCCTGACCCATACCAGCAACTGAATCCATGATGACATGTGATTGTAAAAAAGGAAACTGGTCTTAAAATGGTTTGAACTATCCAGTGACGTAATTAAGGTATTGTAAAAAACCTAAGGTATTGTAATAACTCCTATACCAACATTTATTTAGGAAAGGCAGCTTTTTCTTAGAATCAAACATTACTTAGTGTTGTTTGGTAAATTAGCTGAAAAAGCGTATATTACAAATTGTATTTTCATCATATTTTAATTGAAATTTATTAGACAACTAAGTTCATGATTGCTGTGTGTAATTATGATAGAGATATACTACTAATCTGAGAAACTTATTCTTTTTAATTGCAGAAATAAAAAAATATATAGCATGTTAAAATATTTAATATATAGATGTAACATAAATTTAGAATTGTGTTGAAAAAAATTCAGGAAATCATAATAACTGCTGAAGAAAGATTAGAAAAGTTTGTTTTCTTGGTTCATTGTAGTGCTTCTAAAATGGATTATTCATACAAGTTCTAAAAAATGGACACAGTACCTTTCACTAATGAAATATAATATTTACTCTTATGTGGACAACACAGCCACAAGTGCAGATTATTAACTCATTGTCAATGTTCAAAATGATATGAACATTTAAAAAAAAATAATAGGACATATATTAAAAATATAGTATATTAAAATAATAATAAAATACAATTAATAATTATATAATATTATAATTATAATTGTATTAATAATTATAATATTATTGTGTTATATAATAAATAAAATTATAATATATTAAAATATAATATATGACATATTTAAAAAATAAAAATCCTCATTATTTAAAAAAAAGTTTTAGAATGATTTAACATATCCTTTAGAAAAAAGTACTAATTGAAATTTCTGTTATAAAAATATCATAATATTTTTGACCTTAGAATAAGACATACAGAGGGGTTAAGACAAACAGAGTTAATTAATTATTAATTTTGTAACAGAAAAAAAGAGTAGAAATAAAAACTATAATGGATGATGTAGGATAAAATAATTAAGAAGGTAACAGAGCATCTGTATCAGCAAGTATATAGATGTTAGTTTTAGAAAAAGAGTGGTAGAGGCATACAAGCAAATCAGATAACTGTTGACCACCAAATCCAATCAACAGTTACATATGTAGACAAAATAAACATAAATTAAAATAAAAAATATGAAAAAACAAAAAAAAAAAACAAAATAGATTAGGTATACTTTTAATGAAACCAAAAATAAATATACATCTTTTATACAGAAAAAATCTTACTTGAAAGGTTGGTGTTGTAGTTGGAAGGGGGCTGATGGTGTGGTGTTGGTGGAACTGGTGCTGCCTGCCGCCGGCACACACAGATTGACATCCCCAACACACAAGAACAAAGTAAAAGAAGTCCACTGACTACCACAACAACAAACAGCGTCATACTCATTCCTAGCACTGTAGTCATCTCAGTGTCTGAAATAAAGAAAAAAAAAGATTCCAAAATTATTTTATAAGATTCCCTTACATTTTCATAGCAATGGTTAGCATTTATCAGTATAATTTGTTTTTTTGTAAATATTTGCCCACATCATTTTGGTAGAATAAGATAAAAGTAAAACTAATGCATGGAATGGAAGGAAAAACAAGTTTTCTGATTCAAAACATAGTAATTTGGTTTCTTCCACTTCTAAAGAATACTTCTATTAAAAAAATCATGAAAATTAATTACAGCCAGTCCATAGAATGATTATTATTTTGAATCAAAAATGTTTTAAATTCTCTTACAGTATATTCTATCTTAAAAGACTATAAAATTAAACTCCAAGAACTGCATTGTAAATTTATTTTTCTCTGCAGACTTATGTTATCATTATATTGTTTTTTTATTAAGTAAAAAGTTATAAAATGGCAGGTAATCATATACCTGCTAGATTCAATATTTAATATTATTCACTAATTTAGAAACTAATACAAACTGTAATAGTTTATCAAACAAACTGTAATTAGTTTTTGATTTAATATCATGTAATCTTTCATTGCTACTGTTACTTATTTGTGATATTTAAATGTATAGGCAACAGCAGCATGTATACAATTTATGAGAAAGATGGATGATATTTGTAAATGATTGATTGATTTTACTATTGATAAAGTAAGAAATAAAAATTATATAAATATATCAGTTTTTTAACAACAAACAGAACAAACTTTATTAATATAAGATTTTCAAAATTCATGTCATACTGTAACTTCATGTCCCTTTTGCAGCATTTCTAGTGACTGGTGATACTGTTCTCAGCCTGGCATCAGTAATCTTTTAAGTAAAGAAAGCATTATTTAGAACAATGGTAATTAACCTTTTTATACCTAACACCCACTTTTGTGTTTATGTTGTAATAAAATTTTCTAACTGCCCACCGGTTCCACAGTAATGGTAATTTATAAAGTAGGGAAGTAACTTTATAAAGCAGAGTTACAGCAAGTTAAAGCATGTAATAATAATTACCAAATACTTTATGTTGGACATTTGCTAAGTTTGGCAGAATAAATCTTTATAAAATAACTTACTGCAGTTAAATCTATCTTTTTATTTATACTTTGCAAACATAGAAGCATGAAGTCTAATGAAATTACATTTAATTAATTAAATTATTAATGAAATCCCTGAGGCTGATGCTGCGAAACTAAGTGCTGGATATATGGCTCAATTTTTGTAAGGAACAAACGAAGGTCTCCTCTTTTGGAAATATTCAGGCGGTTTCTTTCTTTGGTCATAATATAATTAACAGCACTAAAGCCTGATTCCACAAGATATGAGGTAGAAAAGGTATCGATAAACTGAATATCATTTTCCACATATTTGGATGTAAGACAGGAATTATTTTTATATTGCCATATGTTTTCATATCCACCACTATCGACTTTATGTTTACTTTTTCATCATATCTAATTTCTAACAATTCTTCTTGGCAGGTTGTATCAGCCTCTTCAATATTTTCGGTAAAAGGAGTTTTCATACAGTCATACACCTTCAATTTCAAAATATCTTCAAATCATTTTTTCATGTCCAATTTAAGTTCATTGAGGTGGCTACTGAATCTGTAAATATCCTCTAAAGTTACATCATCTTTTATAGATGATAATTTAGGAAACTGATGAAATTCTGTCTTCAATAGATTACAACAAAGTAGTTCCAAGTTTGTCAATAAATAATGAAACAATATCTTAGCAACTTATAAGAGTTTTATTAGTTCCTTGAAGCTGCAAATTGGCATCATTAAATCTCTTGAAAATATCTGCCAAATAAAAGGCATCATTCTTTACTGTTGACACAAATTGGTCTCATTATTAGTTTCAAAAAATTGTGTGACACTAATGCTACAAAACGAGCCAAAGATGTACCATTTGGTCAAAATGTACCATTTGACAGCCATCAGACTTCTGTGTGCAAAAGTAACCTAATAAAATCTTCATTATTGTCCTGGCAAAGCTGCAGAAACATTCTATATCATTTTTTGCATTGGATTTGATCTTGTTTACGGTCTGAATTATGGAAACTTGTATTTAGATGTTTTCCTTCAAAATGTTGTCTGTGCACCACATAATGAATACATAAAACATTTGGTACTTCTTCCTTCAAATAAGCAACAAATCCACAATAGTGACCTACCATTGATTGTGCTCCATCAGCAGCAGCACATGCAACAATATTATTCAAAGGAATATTATTTTTTGTAAAGTATAATTTTGCAGTATTAAATATAGATAATCCTCTTGTATCTACAACGAGATTTACTGTGAATAGCATTTCTTCTCATAATGTATTTTCTTCATCAAAATAACATACATATGCGATGGCATATGTATGCCATCACATATGTTTATTGATAAATAAAGCATTATTATCTGCAATGGTAGACTCATCCAATTGCATGGAAAATGAAGAGTTTTGGAGAATACATAAGTTTTTTCAACATTAACTACCATTTCTTCAATTCGTCACTTTCCTGTGTTATTGCTTAGGGGCAACGTTTTAAAAATTTCAGGAACATCCTGATGCATTACTTTTGAGATAAATTCTTTTATAGAAGGTATTATTACAGTTTTTCCAATATTATAGCTTTTACCACTTTTTACAATTAATTGTGAAATGTGATAAGTGGCAATTAACCCATCTTCATTCACTGCATGTTGTTTCTTAAATGATGCAACAATTGTTGAACCATTTTGAAATTTTGTATATATTTCCTGAAAATATTCAATGGGCTTGACCTTATCATTGGATGCTTTGTAGGAAGATATTCTCGCAATCGACTTGGCTTCATTGCCTCATTGGATAATGTTTTATGACACAATAAACACATTGGATGTTGTTTATTTATAACAAATTTTATGAAATCCACCTTCAGATACTCTGGCAAATAGCCACGAACATATTTATTTTTTTGAGATATGGGCTCACAATATTTTGTTTGAAGCTGTAGGTACGTGCTCACTCTCACAAATCTAACTGTGTACTGACAAGATGCACAAGCTATTCTGGGATGAGAATTTTCTTTGCGGTTGCATTATAGCGCCATTTAGTTCATCTAGGTAACATGAACTAAACTTATGCGCAGGCGATACAAATAGTATATTTTGGGAAATTTTAATTGTCACAGGGAATTTTATGAAAACATAATGAAAATATTTTTAAATAATGCTAAGAAAGTTTTTTAAAAAGTTAATTAAATTTAAAAAAAGGAAAGTGCTACAATGTCGGACAAAACCCTTGCCGCCCACCATGAAACCTGGAATGCCCACCAGTGGATGTACAGATCAGATTGACTACCACTGATTTTTCAATATAATTTTAAAGGGTGTGAATTTGGATTGGCTGTTTATTTTTGTGTTCCACTGTTGCGCTTTTTTTTTGTATTTGTGTATCTTATAATGTTCAAGTAAGGTAAGATATAGTCCATTTTTATATAAGTGCTGGATATCAAGAGAGTTAATTTTGATGCCTTTGTGACTTGCATCTACATGCTGATTTGCAAACATTGATTATATCATTATGGAGAACTTTTAAGAGTCATTTTAACTGCTTGAAGTTGTGTCTCGTTTTCTGATGTCAGTGCAGTTGATAAAATCTATTTTTTACATTCCAAACCCACCGGGTTGGTCTAGTGGTGAACGCATCTTCCCAAATCAGCTGATTTGGAGCTGATTTGGAAGTCAAAAGTTCAAGCATTCAAGTCCTAGTAAAGTCAGTTATTTTTACTCGGATTTGAATACTAGATCGTGGATATCAGTGTTCTTTGGTGGTTGGGTTTCAATTAACCACACATCTTAGGAATGATCGAACTGAGGCAGTACACGATTACACTTCATTTATACTCATACATACCATTCTCATTCATCTTCTGAAATATTATCTGTACGGTAATTATCAGAGGCTACACAGGAAACAGAAAGAAAAGTTTTTACATTCCAGGTGTAAAGTATTTGTTTGGTGATTGTATTTTTGTATAATTGTTTTAGTTTTTAATTTGAAAGAAACACTGTATCAGCTATTTTTAAATATTTATTTAATATCTTTTTTATTATAATATATACCAGAAATACACTATTGGAAGTGTAAGATTATCAATATTTTTTAATGTAAAAAAAAAAAGCTGATGAATAAGATTCAGTTATAGATCTGCAGTAGACTATATATAAAGTATTTGAAATATTTTCTGTGAGCATATATATTTAACCTAAATATTATACTTTATTTTTTGAGAAATGCACTGTTTATTTAAATATGAAAATTAGAAATGATAATAAAAGTGAGGTATGTAAATTATAATCATATGACAATGGCAACATGAAAAAGTTGTACTATTTATGTATTTTACTAAATCATCAAAAGCAAGTAAAATAAAATTGTTTACGTATTTAGTAACATCTTAATGATAAAAAGCCTATAAGAAAGAAACAGAATTAGGAAACATAATGCAATAAAATCTAAAAGTAACCTTTAATCCATCTCATGCATAAAATTCCAGATCAAATTTTGCAAAGACTAAAAATATTATTAAGATCCAAGTCTCAAAATTTTAAGAGAATAGTCCAAGTTACATAAACGTCCTTTCTGAGGAGTTGGAATGAAGAATGAGTAAGTAAGAAGTGAAGGGAATTTATTTCCCATATCGATGACTAAATGTATACATATAAAGAAATTTGAAAAGTATATATAATAGAAATAGGTAATTATCTATTTGTAGATAATAATAATTATAATTATTTATAGATAAATATGATTATTAACCTATATATATATATATATATATATATATAAAAATGAATGTTTGTCCTGTATGTGTTCCTATATCATTCATCCGATTTTGTTGAACTGTTGGTGAGTTATGCGCACGCCCATAAAGGTGTCTGAATTAGTTTGGACCCACTAATGGTGCTGAGGTCGAGATATTTTGAAAAATTGCATTAATGTACCGATTTGGCTCATATTCAGAATATAAATTAATTACACGAAAAGAAAAATCTAACCTCGCTAGGTGGTGCCAGTGTCAAGATATTTACGAAACAAACAGACTCTTCTTCTATAAATATAAAAGGCAATATACATATGTGTGTTCACTATAGACTAAAAAACTACTGGATCGATTTATGCGCGGGTTTTTGGAAAATGGTCCGCCCTGTCTGGAGAAGGTTTAAAGCTATTGAAATCCTAGATCTGAGAAGTAGAAAGAAAGTTAGGGGTATTTTGAACCAACTGCTATGTTTGGAATTAGATACTGTGTTTGAATTAAATCCGATAGGTAGTGCTGTTGTTTTACCAATTGGATTTATTTACATTCTGACTTTTATAAAGTGAAGGGTTAAATTTTGTGAAGTTCCGTAATGCTCAATCTTGTAATATTTGATCAAACTTTCAATTGTGAATTGTGTTCATTTAATCTATATATGTACACTCAAATATTAATAAAGCACTAATAATAATGAAGCACTGCCAGGTCTGCTAGTTAATTATATAATTATAGTTATAAATATTTATAATTATTGGTATTGTAATTGACATGAAAAATACATTAGTAATTATTAACATAAAAAAACTAAACAGAAAGTAAATAAGAGACTTCTCAGGAAATACATGTGTTTGCTGGAAATACATATGTAAACTTTCTGCTGATACCATCACCTTTAACAAGAATTAGACTATTCAAAACATAAATAAAAAACCTAAAATATTTTTTGTAGAAAAACTGTTAAATTAAAATATGTCCTTCAGATTGGTCAGTTGACAATAACAGTGAGAAGTAATAATTTAAATATTGTATAACCGATAGTTTTTTATTAGCATTTTAATATCATAACAAAACTAAGTGTAAAAATACTTAATTTCTAATACTTAAAGATAATAACTAAATAAAAAATTTCAGAGGTTAATTTTAAAAGCAAATTTAACTAATGTGGTATTTAAACAAGTATCTGCAACAAATATGTGCAATCTGACAAAGCAAAGTGTTTATCCAGAAAATTGGATAGTATTAGTTCAGTTTATATTCTATTGAAAATTGATAGTCTATAATGAATAGAATGGTCACTTTTACTTCATGTATTCAATAAATGATTTAAAATATCCGATTTTATATCTGATTTAAAATATAATTATATCTTAATTTAATTTTTATTATTTATAACTACAATAAAATTATTGCAATAAATAAAATCTTTATTTATCATATAAAATTTGATTTAATGTTACTTTTTTTTCTGAAATGATAATTATAATAAGTTGTAATATTCTATTTTTCAAAATAATAACACTACATGTTATATGTAACAGAACAAGTTTTAAATAATAATTAGTAGTCTATATTAAATTAATATGCATTTTTTCTGAAAATAACAACATGATTATAAAGTGGTCTATTTATAATGAATAAAATGCTATACTGCCAAATTTATAAAAAAAAACTTATTTCAACTACCAGTTTACTACTTCATTTTGCTGACTACTTTGTAATATAGAGACAAAAAATCTTTCAGAAACAGATTAAATGAGATTTATTTGCTTTCAAAAACTTAATACTCAGACTTTTACAAACTTAATACTTAGAGTAAACATCTAATCACAATAATATTATTAAAACATAAAGAATTGTTGACAAGTTTCTTAAGCGAACAATAAAAATAATGAATCAGATTAAACTTACACAGAAAATTTTATAAATACGAGTATACACTTTTTTTGTTAAATTTATCAACCACCAAATAAATCATTAACAATTTGCTTAGTTGGCAATAATTTATTAAAATGATTTCAATAATTGTGGGTGGCTTTCTACTCATCTGACTGTGTTGAGAAAAATTTTTAATTTTTATAATTTATAGCTACAAAAAATATATTAAACTTTAATAAATATTTTTTAATCATTTGATTGTTTCTGAAATATTCAATAAAGTCAAATGAATAATTATCACTTCAGAAAAAATTATACAGATCATTTCTGTTAGCTTGTAATTAAATGATTAATATTCTGTTTTCAATTAATCTTTCAGTAACATTATAGTTCAACTATACATTTCTATAAAACTATTTATTTAGCTATAAATTCTTACACAAAAGCAAAAGTAAATCAAACAATATTCTGTACACCAAATGCATTTTTACTATTTTTATTATCGTGAACAAAGTGAAGGTGTCTCTTATAGCCCAGAATATGAACTAAAGTTTGGTGGATTTGGCATGGTGGTATGTAACATTTCATTCAAATTAATACTTGAAGAAGCCTGAGACAAGTAAACTTATTTAGAAAGAAATGGAGATAACAATAGTATAACAAAAAACAATTCAACATTGTAATTATAGCTGATTTAAATTAAATTTTTCAGTATCATTAAAGTTTCAGCTATACATTTCTATAAAACTATTAATTCAGCTATGATTTCTTTTGTACAGAAAAAATTAAATCAAACAATGTTCTGTACATCAAATACACTTTTACTAAGATTTGATTGTTTTATAAAATCTTAGTAGGAAATGAACTTATGCAAAAGTAAATTTACTCATTTAATCAGTGTAACTGATAATGGAGTGTATTTAATTTCTAATACTTAAATTCCTGCAGAAAGCAAACAAACCACTGGACTTTGTAAAATAAACGTGACTAGTTTATCAAAGTTGGGATGAGTTTTACTAGAGAAATGCAAATTTCAAACGTTTTTGTTTGCAATTGAAGAACACATGTCATTATTATTTGTACTATGTTGTAATTTAATGTAATATATTGCTGCTATTTTAAGATCTAAAAGTTTTGTGATTTTAATATGCCGAATTAGTGATGTTTTTTATGTATCACAGGTTAGGTTACTTCTTTGGTGCATTTACTATTTATTTATTCAATGACTTACAAACGTAGATTAAATTTCTAAGTTCTTTATATTAATGGCTGGTTGCACATTCTGCAAAATTAAATAATTAATAGCATTACAGTTCTGAATAATTCACAGCATTAGGCGTGGCTAGGAGGTACAGAGCAGCAAGGACTAGCTTTCCATTACTAACGGCAATTGTTGCTCTAAAACTTTTTTTCTATACATACAATATATATAAAAAAAATCATCTGTCACTTGTAGTGATATGAATTTGTTAAACGATTAAAATAAAATGAAAATGTTAGGTTAATGTCAAGTTTTTTTTTGACTAGTTTACAAAGTAACTGAGTAGAAGAATATTATTATTATGGTAACTGATCAAGATAAAACTTCAGATACAATGTAATACACCAAATATATATGAAGAAAATATACATATAACAATAATATATTATACTGAAGTTTATCTAAATTGAATAATAACATATAATAATAATTAAAGGATCACAGATATAAAATAAAAATTAGAAAATATTGAACTACGAATTATAGAATTATAATAATTCATGATAATTGTTAGTGGCGAAAACTATTGTTTTATACAAAAAAAAATTAGTAATAATAAAACTTAAAAGACAGAAAGGAGTATAAAATAGGATAATTGAAACTTGATACTTTTATTTACTGTGTACTGTGAGGAAATGATTGAACAACTAGCACAATGTTTTTGCAAAAACTCCAGATAATTTAAACTCTAATAATTTAAAAGAAACTGACATACATAATTATTATGTATGTTATTTATATCATACCAAATTTTCTATTTTAATGATAGTATATACTCACTGGAACATTTTGGACTAATGGCTTCATCGGAGCCATCTGCACAGTGATTAATACCATCACATACTAAATCAGTTGAAATGCAGAACTCCCGAAGAGTGCAGGTGAAGTCCATGCAAGTGTGCTCTGTGAATCATATACCAGACAAATATAATGAAAATTTCAATAAAATGAATACCAAAAGAGTCTAAAATATTTATTATAAGATTATAGAAAATCAGTTAGGTCTATTCATTTTATTACAGAAACTTAAATTTTTAATATGAGTAACAATCTATTTTATGTTAAGTTAAATATACTTTGTAAAGAATATAAATCAGAGTCTCGTCGAACATAAATGAAAATTTATGAATTATTCTAAAAAATCTTTGTAAATTTTCAACCAATAGTTATTTTTTTTAACACATGAGAGGTTTGTGTTTAGTTTGAGGAGATAAAATAGTACTCTAAGATTTAGAACTGAGATCATAACAAGAAACTAATTTTTTTCAGCAGCTTAGATAAAGCCAACTCAGCTGTCAGAAGTGTTTTAGTTAATGAAGTAGTGTAACATTTAATTTTTGACAGCTTCAATTATACTAATACCACATGTAATAATAGTGAAGAAGATTATTTACAGTTCCTCTAATTATCTATTTTATTATTTAAAGAAAACATTACTGTTTAATCTTAGTCCATGACATTATTTCTAAAGTAACCAACCACAGTTCAATAATTTAAAAATATTTATTAAACTTGAGGAATGTTATGACTTAAAATTTAACATAAAAATACATAAATGATTAATATTTAGCAAGTCTAAGGTAAAAGGAATCTTTTTTTTGTGAAGTTTCTCATTTTAACTACAATGAATGTTTAAGCTATGAAGTAATAAATTATTCGAACATTTTAAATTAATAAACAAAAGGTAAATTGTATGAATGCATTATTTATTATTCACTAATCCATGTGATTTAGCTGCTAGCGATAATAAAGTAAAAATTAAATTAAATATTTAATAAAGTTGACCAGAAAGAATATATAATATTTTTATAAATAAATGTAAATGATTCTGTTAAAAGCATATGTTATCACATCAAAGTGTTCAGTTGAAATTTAGAAGTAGAAACCTTGTAGACTTCATCATTATATCTCTTTTAACAGTAATTTTAAAAGACAATTTATGTAGTATAGTAAACAGTATTAGAGGTTCATGGTTCATAGAGAGTCACTAATTATATGTACACAGTCTGTTTCTGACAGGGCCTCTTGAGCGAGTAGAAGCTGAAGCAGTGAGATACTTCTTCACTCTCAAAAGCACACAACCACAATCTTCGTTCATCATAAACCAAACAAGGAAAACACTTGTATTAAATCATTTACTGAATAAAATCTTTATAAAAACACACATATACTGCATATATATTTATAAATTAATTATACAGAATTATATAAACAAAATTAATATGAACAGACTTGACAGTTTTATAAGTTTTTATTTCATAAAAAGAAATAACTGTGATTAAGAAAAATTAACATGAAAAGTCTTTGTAAAGGAGTCTTTGAAAATGAAAGAACTTATACTTGCTTTTATGTTGATCTGTTAAGACTTTGCATGAAAAGCATAGTGAAATTTATTTAAGAATTATTGTATCAATACATTTGTTTGTTATAAACTTACAAAATAATTAATAAATTAAGCAACATAATTTGAATGTTTCATTCACTTGCTGTAATTAGATATATGAAAAGGTTTCTACATTTGGTGAAGTTTAGGTTTAAAAGAAAGAATGAAGTTTAATTACATACTAAAAAAAGAACTTTTTAATCATCTTTACAGAAACATAAGGCTTGTTTCTTATTTCAAGTGCAATAATAAAATATGTATAAAATGCAGCATGACTCAGCATATCTGAACTAGACAGGACCAGAAGGGAGCTGATGAATGAAAATCTGAATAAGTCTATAAAGTCTATTGAGATAAGTGAGAAGTATAAAATAAAGAATCCATTTTAAAATGTTTTTAATTTAAGCATTAATCATAAACTAAAACTTTACTTATAGCAGGATCAATTTAAAAAAAAAAGAATTTGAAAATAGGCATCACTAGATCACTCAAATTTCATTAAATGGGCAAGTTCAATACCCACCTAGTGGATATAACTGCTTATACTTGTTTTTAATTTCATTTATATAACTGATGGGTCTAAAATTCACAGTTTTTAATATACTGATGAAAAAAATGAAAACAAATTTTTCAATTTGAAAATTAATAAATTAAATTCAGATATCTATACTATTATACAAAGAGGAAGAGGTTTTTTTCTTTGATTAGGATAAATAAAAAACTACTCAATCAATCGTAACCAAATTTTTACCCATACTTCTTGCCATAACAGAGGTTTTTAGATATTTCATCTTGAAAAATCTCTAAAAAAGTGCACACATATATATGTATAGTGGAGATTTGCCGGTTGAAGCACAAATTTTATTAAATCGAATTAATGAATGGTGAACTGTCAGTCTCTATCACTGTGTAAGCTGGGTTTGAGCTGAATGATTCGAATCAATTGAATGAATAATTTTACAAAAATAATAGAATTAAACTTATGTTAAATAAAATATTAATAAATTTAAAAAGTTTCTGTTTAACAATAATGAGCTTCCTGTGGAGACATGTGAGGCTAGATTGGTGAGGTATGTGAGCAACTCGTGGGAGGCTAGACCAATCATTACCATCAGTTGATAACAAACAGGGAGCCCCTGGGGTGCTGTTTTGGGAGGTGTGATGGAGTGCTATTATAATACCTCTGCAAACAATCATCCAATTATAAAAATTCAAACAGAGTCTTTCTTACTAGATTGTAGATTAATCCTTTTACTTCATTATTATATTTCTGCCACCATGGAAAAGAAATCAGTTATGAATTTTTCATCATCAAAGGTGAGTGTACTTCAATTACCATAGTTACTATTATTCTATCTTTTGTAATTTAGTTCCTTTTTCAGATTTCTATAGACCTGAATACTATAATTATTATTTATCAGTATTATTCTCACAACCATGAGGATAATGTACAGAGGTATCCAGGGGGTGGAGCCCTCTGGGTATATGGGAGTGGCGACCGAAGCAAGCTCTGCAGTTCTTACTTGAAAATGTCAAACAAAACAAACCTATGACAAAAAACTTCAACATAAGCATCCTAAAGACAAATGCTTACGATTCTTGTAATAATAGACATTTCACAAAAATATGTTTCAGAAAAAAATAACTGTGAAGTATTACTACAAGATTTGACATCCCAAAACAAAATAATGCACAGTCAATTACATTTTTCCATTTATAGAGTTCTAGAGAAAATCATTCTTCAATGTACAATATACTACACATTATGTATGTATATTAAAACTAGACATTATGAATAAAATATAAAGAATCTTTTTTGTTGAGAAATGGAGCAATATTTTTAGGGAATAATTTTTAAAAATATAAAGAAAATACATAATAAAATAAACTTCACTGTTAAATATGAATAGATGTATTAATGGTTTTTACTCTCATATCACAGACTGTAAGAAAAACAATAATACAAATACATAACTTTCAGAAAAACAACTAAAACAAACATAAATCCACCCAGTCTATATAATCTGATTTACAGGTTACTAAACACACCTGTATTAACTGAAGGTATATGGAAGAACTCAACAGTAAAAATTACTTCATAAGAATAGATTTTCACATAATCACAGACTCATTCCCTTACAAAGTAAAGAAAAACAAAACAAAAAATACTTTACCCTAACATAATACGAGTAAATAAAACAAAAAAAAAATCTAAAACAAAACCATCAGTTTCATGACATAGCACAATTATTAAAAGATCATGAGCTTGAGTGGTACACAAACTAAAATGGCTGTAACTGTTCAAAGGTCTATGTTGGACAAAAACAGGTTATGACTAGGAAACAACTAGATCACAATCCAGTCTCAAACAAGCTACTGAAATTAATCATTTGAATAGCTATTTCATGAAAATTGGCATTGCCAATTTGGAATTACAGGTAGAAACCAAATAAATATACCATCCAAAACCATTTCCTTCTTCTGGATATATAATTTTAGCTGGAACAAAAAAATTTTTATGAACATGGTCTGAAGTTAGTTGTTATTGTAATAAAGAGTTTGGTTTATTTTATCTCTGGTCATATGCTAAAATAATTATAAAATAATGTAAAATATATCAGTTATTTTCACTGATGATTAATAATATATATATATATATATATATATAAAATAATAATTTATTAATAACTATCGTAGCAGTAGAATTATTATAAACTATTAATTAAGTAAAGAAAAATGTTCTCTAAAGTTTTAATACTTGATTAATTTTATCTTGTGTTCAACTGATTAAGCAGTGCACACTGCGAAAACATTTGTGAAGTTTAAAAAGAAAAAAAAACAGTAAGTTTTTCTTTAATACATATATATATACATACAGATATTTTTCTGAATATTTTATAACTGATGAAGAACCTTAGGTTTCAAAAGTGTTTTTAGTAATGCTGTAAGAATATTTTAATTATTTTACTTTTTTGTTAGAAATTTGGTACCATACTTAAGGCCATATATTTAAAATTTGTTGTGTAACCAATACTTTTGTTGGCTCTCACCTGAATGAAAATTGATTTTCTCTACTAACTTTATCACCACCAACTTTACTCCTTAATTTGGGTTCCAAAAAAATTACAGTAGGGCTTTTTTTTATTAGAAGAGCTGAAATCCAAGCGAAATCTTTCACTAGCCTTAATTTAAAAACAAAACGTTTCCAAACCTATCTTTTTACGTACTTTTTTTCATTATTTTCACCAGTCGAACATGTCCTGAAAGTTTCTCCATGGGACACCCTTATATATTTCAAATCAGTTGTTTTCAAAATAGCTGATTTTTGAATTCGAAGGTTCTGAGGTTCAAATCCTAATAAATGTTAGTTGCTTTTATATGGATATGAATACCAAGGCGATGGATACTGGTGTACTTTGGTGGTTGGGGTTCAATTAACCACACATCTCAGGAATAGTTGGCCTGAGTCTGTAAAAGACTACACCTCATTTACATGTCATATATATCATCGTTACCTCATTGGGCTAGGGGAAGGGGTTACTTACTGTTCATGAACAGATTGCAACTTACACAGGAAAATAAAAAAATATATTTCTGAAATTTGCTTTTCAGGCACTTTTATTTACAACATACTTCATTTGATGAGATTCAAAAATTTTTGATTTTTTGGCTTAAAGCAATTCCTTCTGCAATTTTTTCTTTCCAAAATCTCATAAAACCCAGATTTATTACAGTATTAGTATGAATCATTTTTTTGATACCTTAGTTATGAAAAGTGTTGCTGCATTTCTAGAATTACAGCAGCACAAACATAATAATGAAACATATTACCTTCCTACTGGAGCAGTAAAAAAAGTGACATACTCTAGCTATTAAGCATTCAGATCATTGTTACAAGAACTGGGTTCAGAACTGATCAATTTCAAGTAGGACAAGACCAACTTTTAACTGTTACTATGATTGCAGTTTCTTATAGGGAGGTTTAACCCTTAAAAAACAAAAATTGAAATAAAATTAAAGGAAAATTTGAATTATAAATTAACAAAATTTCATAATTATTAGAAAATGTCTATCCTGAATAAATATTCAACTCCAACACTTTTTTTTATTAGTGAAATCGTTAAACGTGATGTACTCCAATAGTTGGTATAAAGATTAGCATATCAGCTTACAGAATGCAAGGAAGGCCCAGCTAAATTATTACTTGCCTGGTATTTTTTTCACCTACCATTTCATTCAGCTCATCCTTCTTTAAGTTTGTAATAGTATGTTTTATGATGTAATAACAACACGCGCACATGCACATAAACTTTAAGACTTTCAATAGACAATGCTTCAATGTGCTGCATTTTAATATTTAATTTTAAAAAAAATGTAATTATATATATTATGTTCTGTTGATGACTAGACACTGATATCACTAAGTAAACTGTTTTAAATGACTATATGTTTTTCATTCCAAAATTTTCCTGATAAGTAAGACGGATTTCAACTTCATTTGTTTCACTGATTAGCAGAAGTATTTGTTAACAATCCCTTTTCTTGGAAGTCATTTGCAATCTATGTCTCCATCTTTCTTTTAACTTTCTACAATCTTGATAAAACTTTGGTTTCCTCCGCTCTATCTACATGTTCATATCTTTTCCCATTTTCATATTTTATTTCCTGTACCTTTAAGATAACAGTCAGCAACAGTAAATATTTTTCTTATCATTGAAAATCTTGATTTTTTTTAAATTTTTGACATAGACATCATCATCGATCTCAAAATCTACCAACATTTGGTTTTATCTGTTACATCTTTTTTTTCCAATTACTCTACCTGATGCAAGTATTTAAAAAACATCTTTTCAACAGAATTATTATTATTTATTTCTTTAGTGGAATCATTTTTATTTCAACATCCTTATAATGCAAATTTTTCCTCTATTAATTTACAGTCTATTTTCTATTATCTTTTGCTAACTCTTCAATCTTTGCATTTCATAATTTACCTTATGCCAAATCTTTTCCATTAAAATCTTGTTTTTAAAAACAATCTTATTTTTTCTGTTTTGACCACCACTAAATTTTATCTTAGATAAATGTAAAAGAGTTTTGAATTCATATTATTGAATGTTGTAAGCACTTTAATTCAGTTTGGTTTAATATAAACTGTAATAAATCATAATTGTAAAGTAATTTTATTATAAATTTGACAATTGAACACACACTTCTGTGAAAAAATTACAAGTACTGATATACAGTTTTCAAATATTCTGATGATAACTTTTAAATATAATACTGATACAATGTGATTAAATACTATATACAACAAAATATGATATTTTATTCATTAAACCAATATTAAATTCTAATTCTGATTACAAATAAATAGTGCGTACGATGAAAATAAAAGCTTGCTTGCAAGGAGGCGAACAGTTGCGCACAGTGACTGTGCTTTTCTTGTAACATTAGAATCACTCGGAAACTGAGTCATCTGCAATACAGTGTGTTTAACTATTTTCAATAATAGAAAAAATTCTTTCCTCAATTAAAATTTATTTTCATTTAATTTCAGACAATAATTTCTTTAAAAATATTTACTGTACTTATAAATATTTCTTATTTCATATAATACAAAAAAGAATAGTTTATAATTGTATTAATGTATTATTATTACACTTCCTCCAACAAGTGAGTGAGTCATAAAATGAATGACCACTTTATAAGAACAAAGGTTATCAAAATATTTTTTTTCTTTATTTGCTTCTGGGACTACTGTCAGATACTGCTTCAGAGGATGAGATGAAATGGTGATTTTGTAGCATGTGAAAATGCGATGTTGTACTGGGGTTCAAACCTGGGACCTCTGGATGAAAGGCCGAGATGTTACCACTTGCACCACAGAGGCTGGCTGAGTTATATTTACATGCACTTGTTGTAATGGGTATTAGTATTTTGATGATGTTTATAATAATGAACATCATCATTAAATTATTTATCATATGGCACATGGACATGATTTCACAATGTACATTAAGATAGACAGGAAAGCTACCCTCAAAATAAAGTTGTAGTTGTCTGTTTGCTGCCCTGTTGCAAAGATGGAAACAAACTGTTTCCGTCTTTGTAGTATTTCATCATCATTAAATAATGGCCTACACCCTACAAATTATAACAATTTATTAATAGCTCAGTCATTTTATATGTATCTGTAGAGGAGCTAAGTAATTTTTGTATTGAATTCTTGACTAATATTCAGTACTAATGTTTACTTTTAATTTTCAATAAACTGATTTAGTTCAGTTCTTGGCGTGTCCTGGAACGAATGGCATAGTTGTTTTCTTCTGTAATGTATGCCATGTTAGTTAATGGTTTGTGTACATTAATCAGTTTGTATGTTTTTTGCGTTTTTTGTAAGTGAATTATTTTTTGCAATGGGAGAATTTGAATCCATAGTTAAGAATAAAAAGCTCCTTAGCCAAGCTTGTAAAATGGTTACGATTTATGAAGAAAGAAACTATAAAGTTAAGAAAATTAAAAGATATTAAAAATTTAATATGCATTCAAAAATGTGAAGAAAGAACTGCTACAGCTTGTAACCCACTGAGGAGTTGGTATAGTGGTGAACTCGTCATCGCAAATCGGCTGATTTCAAAGTCAAGAGTTGTAAGGTTCAAATCCCAGTGAATGTGATTACTTTTATATAGATTTGAATATTAGGTCGTGAATACCGATGTTCTTTGGTGGTTGGTTTTTTGTTCACAACAGTTCCTGGTATTAATACAACAGTATGTTCGTAGTAATAACAGGAACTGGACATATAATTCCAATTTCAAGAAAGTTTTAATAATAATAATAGTACAATTAACAATGAAAACAATCGTACAAAAAAATAATTTGAAAATTCTAAATAGAAAAAAATGAAATATTATATAAAAAAAAATTGTACAATAATAATTATGCATCTACTTTAGCATAATTACAATATACTTTCAAGTACTAATTAAGATATATTTATTTTACAAATACATCTAAATTAAAATTCTTGTTTTTGCAATCTTTACTTTTATTGAATTATTAATACAAATTAGGTAATAATGAATTATAATTAATAAAACATGAAAATGATAGTAAATTAAACATGTATAAGTAAAGTACAATGATTATTATTGTTGTCCTTTAGATGTTAAGATTTACCTGTTAATGTTTTCAGGTTCAGTAGTAATGCAGTATCGACTTTCTCCAATACAAGCTTTTGTTTTCATTGTATGTTCTATACATACTTATATAAATGTTTTTTTCTAAATATAAACAATAATTTAATTTTTTTAATTAATCATGACAGTCTTTTTTTCAGACAAAATTTTAATGATAACTGGTAAATAATTAAATGATTTAAAAAATAATAATGTAAATGATTAAATGTAAAAACAATTAAATGATTGCATGTACTATATCTGGATTTATTAATTTTTCTCTTTTATGGAATATCAGTCATACACTCACCAAACCATAATAAAAAAAAATCCTTTTGAACAGATCGCGTTCAAATGAAAATAATGAGACCACTAACAAAACACTGAAAATGAATCAGTCAGTATTATGAACCACAACCAGGCACTATTTAATTTTATCTGGGTGATTATACATGAATTAATTACACTGAGGCAAGTAATATTGCTTAGCTTTCAGTTTTTAGAGTATAAGTATAATAAATTGTAATTAAAAAAATTATATAATTATTTTGTTAATTAAATAATTATAATTACTTTTACAATAATTTTAATTAACAATGTTCATTATAATGAGAGATGAAGACCAACTTTAGTACCATTTAGTTTATAAGTTATTTCATAAAAATATGATTCATGATTATTTTAAAGCATATTTTTTTAATTTATTTTCGTGCAAATATGTTTTTTAAAGGTTATTTGGAAACTTTAAACTGCTCATAAAAAAAATTGTTCAGTTTAAGAAGGTTACTTCTGAAACTATTTATCACACAATATTTTTCAAATAAATATTGATCTTTAGAACTGAACACTGATATTTTGAATATCAGCAGTTTCAGCCTTCTAAGGCATAAATTTTAAGTTTCAGCAATTAAAAAAAATTATTATTTTTGTGCTAGAGACTAGCAAATTTTTTTTTATTGCACATTTTTCGAATGTAGTAAGGAAGCAAAGAAAATTAAGTTAAGCATATAATTTTTAACTTTCTTCAACAATGAAGTTGTGATTTGGTAAAAAGTGAAAAATATTACTTTTTTTTTGTAAAATGTTTTCCTGGTTTTGCTAGCCTTATTTTATACTTCAATTGTCTGTTTATTTATTTTTTTTAAATTAAAATGCTAAAATCTTATCTTCATGCATTTATTCCAATTATACTTCATTATTTTCATTAATAAGTTCAGAGTTTTTATAACTATTTTTTTAGAGTTATTAAAATGCAATAATTACCGAAAATCTTGATATTACTTATTAAAATTAGAATATATAAATTCCTGTCATGCTACCATTTCATAAAAATAAAGCTAAAAATAATTAATTCTGAAAAAAATACATTTTTCTTAACGAGTTTTGAACCATTGAAACAAAATATAAATAATAACACTTCTATAATTATTCCTTAAATCCAAGAAGAAGTAGACATTTGTAAAGGACAATTTACAACTATTTTCAAACATATCAAGCTATTAAATAATCTTAATGGGAAGTTCAGATAAGTGATTTTTACTTCATTCTGATACTTCTAAATGAAACACTGTATTGATACAGGGCAGAAGGGCAGAGATTTTCCTAAAGGAATCCTATGTTTTATGCGTTTTTTTAGTGTTTGTAGGAAAATGTGTTTCTTTATGTTTGGAAAAATTGATGCAGCATAATTTTGAGCTTACTGATAAAAAATTACTGATTACTTATGTGCTGCTCCATTACTGGTAAAAGACTCTCCTCCAGACTACCAATGCAGCAGCCTTGGTTCTTGTGCCATGGCACAAGAACCCTTGGGCCATGGGCCATGTGCTCTAAAAGTTCTTTTAATGTGCTTCTAAAAGTGACTCCCACAATTCAAATATATATAAAACTTAAAAACTACTAACAATGTCAATTAAAAGAGCCACATAATATGTGAATTCTGAAGATGAATTCTTAACCAATCTCACCCAAATTTATTAATTTAATCAGAAAGGAAGATGTGATCTGCCTCTTAGATATAATTTCTTATAATACCCTTTATATTAGATTCTCCATTTCTTTAAATACCCTGATCAAATTACAATCAAAGGAGATTTCACTCCGTACATGAGCACTCATGTAATTAGTAATCAGATGGCTACTCATATGCAAAGTTTAGCAATGTTTAATGATGGGTGTGAGTAGAATAATGTCAATTAACTGGAGTGATTCTTAATTTCCTCATTTAAGTGGGGTTTTTGCCTTAATTTGTGACCCTTCTATGGGTAGATTATCCCTTTCTTATTACTTAACCTTTTCTCTCTTATACTTATTTCCTTTGTTCGTGGTGTGTTTTGTTTTTCATTGGACACCCTCTGGTTATGTGTGAAGGACAAGGAGACCGTAAATGATTTAAACTTGGTACTGTATGGTTTGGTAGGAATGGCTCTGCCTAGGGACCAGTCGAGGAATTCTATTTCCCACCTGATGATTGCACAAAAAATCCAAAATGGGGTTGAGTTGCTCATTGAATAAAGCCTGGCCTTCCCTCACACTAAATACATTTATATTTATTGTTAAATATAAAAAAAAAAAACTTTTAAAATATGTATATATTTATAATTTTAAAAATGGGTTTATCTTTATCAATAGAGCAGTTAAAAAGTTGTGTAAATTATTTCTGATAAAGAATGGTACTTACTATTTTGCTTGTAAATGCTTGTAAAATATTTAAATGTAAGCATACATAAGCCCTAGATGAAAAATTTCTGAAATTTTTGTTAAAAATAAAACAAAATTTATGTATTACATTAAATATTTATTAAATTAATTTTGGAAGAAGTGAGAATGATCTTATTCATAATTGTGTTTTAAATACCACCAATGCTGAACTGAATAAAACTAAAAGGAATAATTAATCATTTTAAGTTGAAAAGGTAATTTGCCAGTATGAAGAATATATTATTATAATATACTAGTTAAATATGAAATTTTAAATTTAACCTTTAAGTCAGATTTTTTATTTTTATTTGTATCAGTTCAAATGTTTTTTAATTGAATTACATTGTAGTTTTAGTTTTAATTTTCTCATAATTATGTCAGCTTATGTAGAGTGTGTTTTAATATAAATAGCTCCTTGATCTTTCTCGAGTTATTTTTCTGTCGTTGGGTTTTAATTAATAAAATTTTGATTTGATTATTCAGAAATGCAACTAGATTAATATTAACAAGTAGGAGCTTACAATGCCCTGCTAAAATGTACCCATGGCCCTAAATAATTAAAGTTGTACAAAATTTTCAAGTTTTTGCAATATTGTATGAATCAATTAGTCAATTAATTGTATTATGAATCAGTTAAAAGTAATCAGAAATAGAGTACATCTCATCTAAAATATTTCATTACTTAATGAAGTACTTGGAATGATTTGAACTAGTTCAGAATCAGTCAGTCTATTTACTACATTATAAATTGATACTGTAGTGAATGAAAAATTACGCATCCATTTATTAATCATTATTGAAGAAAGAAAAACAGATTATTTGGGATGAAATTTAAAGTAGGCTATTGAACAACATCATGCATAGCTTCCTACATAAATGTGTTGCTTTTGCTTTACTCTGCCCTGGTCTTTATGGCTGACACATGTAAGCACATGAAATGCAAAAGACACAGAATTTCTTTCCCTCAGTATAATGATGATCACTGTACTGATAGACCACATGGAAAACAAAATGAAGGTAGCACTTGCAGTCATGAATATCTTCTTCAGTTTGGTGAGTTTGGTATGCCAGTGTGAAATTATATGTTCGCTAAGAGAATAAGAGTATGAGAAAGTACTTCACGCTTCACTATCTGTAGTAAGCAGGCACAAGATATTTTTTATGCTTGGGAGTGACTTCTCCAGTGGCTGATCAACCACAACCACTAGATGTCCAACGTATATGTATAAATACATGTTATGTAATTCTTATATAAAGTGAAATTAACAAAATAAACATGGAGGAGCATGTTGTAGGCACTCTGCATTACAAAACGCTCTAATGAAGCAATATAAAATATTTTTGGTTAATAAATTTTTTACATTTTTGTACAAATTTCATCTGTAATGCTATGTAATGAATAAAAAAGTCTTGTTGAACAAGGATTTTAAACTTTACTACATCTACTTTCTCTCTTCTTCCTCAGTAAGAAAGATTATTAAGGGTCACACGTATTTATGTTTGCACAAAGATACAGACCCAATACATTTTTTCAGAAAATGTAATAACATAACTAATTTGCTTATTTTTTATAGTTATTTTTATGTAAAAACGTTTTTTTTATTACAACACAATATTGTTGAGTATGTCAAAATAATTCACTGGATTAACTAATCTGAAATTGGGTTAACAACAGGAGGTAGGAATAAATTTTTATTGAAAAGTTTTAAAGATTTTTATTTTTTAATGTGAAACCACTTCATTCCTCACTTCCCTTATTTTGCCTGACATGAGATGGTTCTCTAAAAGTCTGCCAGTCTCAGGAATGTCTTTTGTCTCTATCAGATTAACCAAAACATTTTGTTATTTAACTTAAATACAGCTACTACTACTGGAAAGAAAAAAGTAAAATTTTAATGTAAATTGTTAACCATAAAAGTAATTTGATGAGAAGTTATATAACCTCATTCCATATTCCGATTTCATGTCAAACTTGCATACTCCATGACTATGAATCTCCAATTACCTTTTATGTCACAAATTTTTGCTTGTAAAGTATGAGTAAAGGAAGTTTACTAAGGTTCATGATCATGTCTAAGGTTCATTAATTCTCTGTTTTGTTGTTGTAATAAACTGATCATGTCTTTAATAAATAGTTAATTAATACAAAATGTACAATGAAAATTATTTTGTTTTAAATTTATTTGTTAATAACACATACTTACATCCATTTTAAATGAATTTAATTCTTAATTTCTGAATATTATTTGTGATTTATCTCATGAAAAAATAATATTACGTATATTTAATACACTCAATATTTTTTGGTTTTATTATTTGAATTATTATATTATCACATTCATATCTTATAAGCATTAAAAAATTAAAATATAATTAACTAAAATTATGTTTACTGAATTTTTCTATTCTAAATCACTGCAGCAACAAACAATTAATGATTAGTTAGCAACATCAGTCCATTTTATTTTATTTACAATTAAGATTTTTTTAAATATCACAAGACTGATTATATTCAACTGTGTATCTTATTGCTACTGTATTGGATATCAAATAACTTTGTAGATAAACTAACGAATAAAAGAGAAAATATTCAGAAAAAATAATTATTTTAGATTTTTCTAAATATTAAACAACAGATAAACTAGAATATCATCTTTTTTTTAAATAAAAGCAAATAAATTTAATAAGTAACACTGATGTAACCAGTAGAGCATTAGTAACAGTGCCCAATAAATAAAAGAACACTTTTAGATTCCTAGATCATATTTAGTCTTCAATTTTAATTATGGATTCTATATTTATTCAGATACAATCTCTGAAGAATTTTCTACTCCTGTTTCATATCAGATGGAAAAGTTATAAATAAATTTCAAATTCAAGATGACCTAAGGATCATGTCTTAAAATTAGAGAGTTCTAATCAATTATTCTATTTGATGGTTCATTTGTTAATACTGATATTAGAAATTATTAAAATTGTGGATACTTTGCTATTTAATTGTTACCTTAGTAGATGCCAAGGAACAGTTACTTCTTAACTGGAAATTTAATAGGCTGAAAACTCTGCTTATGGCATTGTGTAAAAGCTCTATTTTCCAACTAGGAGTATCACAAAAAGCCAAATTGTGGCTGAAGTGTCAGTCAGTTGAAGCCAGGTCTCCTACTCTTAAAATCTTAAACACTATTTTATGGAGTGCTTTTAAATTGTTTTTATTGTATGTAAATATACTTTACTGCAGCATACAATATGAAACTGTCCCCAATTCTTTTAACTTTTTTTAATCTACAGGAACTGATTCATTAAATGTGGCTTTCACCATTGGGATTACTTAAAGCTTTTCCATTTCCAGGAATACCAGGTGTATGGACTCTGAAATATACGTATGTTATTTCAACACCTTTCTTTTTCTGTTTAGCCTCCAGAACCAACATAAGGTATTACTTCAGAGAATGAATGAGGATGATATGTATGAATGTAAATAAAGTGTAGTCTTGTAAAGTCTCAGGTTGCTATTTATTTCAACATCTGAACATCACATGACCACTAAGGTAAGAAATGACCGAGGGTCTTAATAAAACCCCATTTGGGGGGTTATCCTGAAACTTCCTCCTCTGTACCCTACCCTAAAATAAGCATCATTAAGATTTAACAGAAAGAGTTAAATAAACCATTAATGTGAAGTAGAATGATGTGAATCATACAAATTCACATTAAGTGGAATGATGTTAGAAGGTATGTTTAATTTTTTTTAGATATTTAAATTTTAAACTACTATATCAGTTGCTATAGTTTTGGCACCTACAAGAAGACCTGTCTTTTTCCATCTTATTTTAGTTTCTAAAATAATGTCTTGAAGTTGGCTGAATAGCATAATCTGGTAAAAAGCAGGATTAAGCAAACTAAAATGAAATTCTCTGGGATATAACCCTAGTTGTACAATGCTGGACTCTACTGACCATCAAAATATTTATATCATAGAATATAGCTTCTTATGAACATGATTACTCTGAAGATAAACTCGGGTGATTGGATTCCAGGATATCTGACCATTTGAAGCTAGATGGTGTGTCCGAATACCATCAGAACTTTCCAAAATTTAAAAACAAAAATAGTACTTTTTTGGAATTTAAAATATTAACTCTTTAATCCAGTTGGGAAACTGAGGAAACTAACAATTATACTGAACAAACTTAGAACTGCAATATTAGCTTTGCAAGAAACGAGATTTACAGATGAAGACATAAAATATCGTTTCTTCAGTTATGAAGACAGATGAGTATAAAAGCTTCAATCGTAAAATAGGAAAGCAAGTTATGAAGAATATTTCACACTTAGGAATGACTTTTATGTAGCATAAATAATTTTTGAATGCTGAGACAGATTTCAAAAGCCAAGGTTATCTTTCCTAATTATAAAATCTCTTAGTAAAATGTTCACTCTAATTGTCATGCCCAATCAATGAAGATAACAGGTTAAATCCAGTAAAAGTAGAAGAATTTAGGGATATGTTAGAAGATGAGATTCTCAAAATCCCCAAGAGTAATTTCAGAATTCTGATAGGGATTTCAATGCACAACTGGGGTATGAAAAGAAATTATTGGCCATTGTAGAGAGATATCCAGCATACAGAAAAACAAACAAGATTGGAGAAAGGCTGGTGAAGCTATAGTAACAATTTGAATTGAAGATAATGTCCACAAATTTGAAAGACATGGGTATCTCCAAATCCAATGTTGAGTGAATTTCAACTAGACTTGTGGCAATATCTAGAAGACATCATAAAGAAATCAAAAATATCTAAGTTAAAAAAGATATAAATGTGAGATCAAATCATTCTCAGATCAAAATGAACTTCATACCAAGCAAGAGAGAATAGAGGACTAAAACCAAAATCCTGAAAATAATATAGAACTTCTAAAAAAGAAACAACAAGAGCTTGAGTTAAAATTAAAGTCATGGAATTGGGAAGAAACAACAAAAAAAATTTGATAGAAATGACACAAAAACTGGCCTCTCCTCAACAAAACAGAGAAATAAGCTAATATGCTTACACATTTGTAAAACTAGAGTTCCAAGAGAATGTACCATAAAAACTAGATATTAGCTCCTTTTCTAAGCAAAAAAATATTAGAAACCATCAGATCACTCAAAAATAATAAAGCTTCAGAAGGAGTGGTTGCAGAATTACGAAGTTAGTGGATGAGGACTTTATTCAGAAGACCAGATGGTTGCTTCAGAAAATTTTGGAAGAGGAGGATATTTTGGAAGAATGGAAGGTAGCCCTAATACACCCACTACACAAGGAAAGCTTAAAGACAGATGTCAACAACTATAGAGGTATTTCATTGTTGCCAGTGACATAAAAAACTGTCGAAAATGGTGTTTGTTAGTTAGAATCCCATGAAATCATAAAGCAGGAGAGTATCAATGAGGCTTTTGAAAGGGATTATCAAAACCAGAACAAACACAAAGTTTGAAATTGATTCTAAAATATTACATATCTAACAACAAATCTACCTTATATCTTATTTCTCTAGCTTACGATTCCATGTACAAAGAGATTCTTTTCCAAAATTTGAGAGAATAAGGGGTTGACCAGAAAACTTCCATCCTCATTAAATTCATTCTCATACACAATCTCTAAAGTTAAATTTATGGGAGAAATAAGTGAAACTTTCCTAGTCACAACTGGGTTAAGGCAAGATGATGGACTATCACCAATCCTATTCAACTTGGTTTTGGAGAAAATAATGAAAACCTTTTGGCAAATACAGGTCAAATATCAGATCCAAAACCATAAATGTCAAAATAAGATGTCTAGCTTTTTCTGACAACCTGGACATTCACACAAAAAACAATAGTGCCTAAATATGTAAAGATAAATGTCACCAACCACCTTAAGTACCTAGAAGAGATTATAAGCAGGACTATTAGTAGAGTATTATTGAGTAGATAAACATCAATTGAAAATAGAATAATAAAGCTGGAGAACTTAGATTTATCACAAAAAACATCTACAGTAAGAAGAATCTCTCCAAGTAATTAAGACATACAACTATAGTAAGACCAGTAATCTTATATAGCACTAAAACATTATAGCTAAACAACCTTGAAAAACTGCTCAAGACTGAAAGAAGCTTTCTAAGGAAAATCGATGGTAACAGAGGAAGGATACAGATTGAAATCTAACATGCAGAACTACTAAAATCAAGAAGATCTAGATACAATGATAAGGAAAAGAAGGTTAAATTTCTTGGGGTGTGTGATCAGGATGGACCCAAACAGATTAAATAAACAAAATTTTGACAAACTGTAAAACTTGAAAAACAAATTGAATCAACTGAAAAATGGAAAAGGACCTCCCAAGGATAAGCTTGAAAGAAGAGTATGGTTAATTAATAAATAATTTTTTTTTTTCATAAATAATTTATTTTTGAGTAATTTAGAATAAGTAATGAAGTAAATAACAGTGTTTCACTGTTATTTAAGTTGGAATATGTGCAAATAAATAACACAGATACTCTTACATTATATCTTATTTTAGCTAAACATATTTGAATTGTTTTTATTCGAATAAAAGTACTTCTTTTCTTAATATTAATGTGAATTTCCTCTAACTCAACAGCAATTAATATTACGTAATATTTGTTGTCTTTGTCAATCTTTAAAAAATTATTTTATATATCCTTAGTTCACTGAATTAATTATTCATTATAATTATTTACCTTTACTAATTTTTTAGAAAGCTTTTAGCATCAGTTAAAAGTGAAATGGTAGAAATTTCTCATTATAATATTACCCTTAATAGCCAACATACTTTAACTACAGAATAAACAAGGAACAGTTACAAAACACTGAAACATTAATGTACTTAAGTGCAGCAACATACAATGAAGTGATTTTGTATGAACATTGAATACTCATCACAGAGGTTAAATAATAAATGAGAATCAATATGCTGTTCAGAAATAATATGTACTAAGTAAGAGCCAAAAAATAAACAAATCTTTATAACATTTTGTTCTTTTTGAGAATTATCTCTGAATTATGTATGAGGGACAGTGCTTTAAAATTTGTTTCAATAATTTTTCATTTTGTTGAACGTAATCTAAATTATTATCAAAGGCAGTGTATAAAAATGATTTATAAACTTGGTGGGATGTTTTAAATTCCAGAAGTAAAATATTGGTAGGTTGTATAATAAGATTATAATAATTAATTACAATCTATAATGCATAATATGTATATAATGTAGTAATGTATAAATTTTGATTTAAAAAGGGTTCTTAGAATTCTCAAATTACTGTTTCCACCTGGATTTACTAGTTTAACTAAATTGACAAAAGAGAATCCAAAATAACTGAATTTATTTACATGGGTTTGTTTTTTATCACCAACTTTCTTCATATAATATATAGAGCTAATCTTGCAGATAATACATGTCCCTGTATATTGTGATCATTAAGAATATTGTTTATTCATTATTAGAAAATTAACAAATATTTGATCAAAAAAATATTACAATCATTACTTCAGTAATCTGATACAGTATGGTTAAAAGCGACCAAAAACAATTAAGTTAGACAATTTTATTAACAAAACATTTCTTGCAAGACAAACCAAAAGGATTTATATTTTACAAAATCTTTTTACTTGCACCGTTGTACATTATTGCCATTTTTTGTTATGGCACTAGCACTGGCTCTTTTACATATTTCTGATTTAAGTTATTGATAGGGATTTTATATATGCAGGATGTGCTTAAAAAGTATATTAAATTTAAAGGCTGGGTCCATTCATTTAGTATATTGATGTTAAGTATTTTTGTGCATTTAATAGTGTTCAAATGGATTAAGATGCGATCGTTTTATCTACATATATAAAATGCATATACAGATTGTTGTTTATAAAAATTTATATTAAAAGGTCATATCTTAATGCACCTGGACATTATTAAATATGCAAATCTAACTTCATACTTATCTAAAAAAACTGAAATCTGATGTTAAAGTAGGAACACAAGAAGCCCTATGTTAATAACATGTTATTATTATTATTTCATATTATTATTTTATAATATTAAAATTATTTTTTGTGGAATATTAGTGCATTGTATGTATAATTATTTTATATGTATAACAATTTATTCACATCTAATAAATTTAGAAAAAATTAACAACACTTACAAAAAAAAATTCTGGAGACCTAATGTTAATTTTAATTGCTCATGATGGATTTCCAACAATCATTTTTATAACTCTGTCCTAGAATTTTTATACCTTTACCGTTATTTATTTTGTGGTAATATACTTTTCTTTGTTTTAAACTATTATAATTTTTTTTCATATTTTCATACATTATTAAGAATAAAGAAAAGTTCTGTACAATACTTATATTCTTTATAATTTTTTTTATGCTATAAAGAAAAATTCTGTACAAAAAATTAATTAATTCAAAGTTTGTATTCTTAATGACAGTGCTATCAGAAAAACTTTACATCATATCTTTTTTTCACTTTATTCAGAGCCTCTGCCTAAAATCCGTATTCATTTCTGTATTACTTCTGATATGTTAATTCTAGGAATAAGCTTATTATTCTATCAGTCTCTTTGGGTAATTTTGAAATATTCTTTATAAGTGGGTATAACACAAAACAAAGCTTTCTGCAGTTTCAATGTTCTGGTCTCAAGAGGTTACAGATATATGGCCATGAATATATGACTCAGTTAATTGTTGTGTACATATGCAAATAATAATTAAACTTAATTTTTATGAATTCACCTCTCTTCAAATACGTTTTTTAGCCACAACTAACAATTTAAACAACATAAAAAATCTAAAATGTTTTCCCCTTTAAACTGGTTAGTTTCAACCTATATTACTCTCATATATTATGGATTATTTTTTAGTTGGAACTTTTCAGTGTTAAATGCAACCTTAAATATACTGTAATATTGATTGCATAATTTATTCTTCAAGGTGTCAGTCACTACTGAGGGAAAAAGATATTACTTGAAATACGTTACTTTTCTGATGGTTTATAACTACAACTCTTTCAGTACGTTAGATGCTACGTGCAATACATTACATTATACCCGGTTTTCAGACTCCTTCAGATACTACTTGCATTTCATTACTTTATTGGTAGTTTATATTGGCTGCCTTCTAGGTGTAAAATGGAACTTACTGTATATTAGTTAATTACTGATTTTATTCTGACTCCTTTAAGAGATCAGATGCAACTAGTAATATTTTAAAATGTTAACTTTTTTCCATCGATTTCCACAGTGATTTACATTACTGCACTACAAACATTGAGGAGATATGTGTCTTGTTGATTTTTACATGTTTACTTAAAAAGTTGACCAAAATGAGACATCATTTCTTTAAATGGTGTTTTCAGTGTTTATCAGAACAGAATTGCTCACTGAATGACTACTAAAATAATTCAATGAATCATGGAAAAAATTAACCTATAAAGGACAAGACCAATTTCTTGAAACAAAATTACATGTAGTTTAGTTTTCATTTAGAACACTGTGACATAATGCTTGTTTTCATATATACAGTCTGTTTGTTCTGTAATTATATAAGGAAATGGTAGAATCAAATGGCTACACATTAGAACCCGGCCTTTGATGTTGAAAATATTTTAAATGTATGTAATATTTTATTTTTATTAATATATAGTTCATATACTTTATTTAATTATTTTAATGAAGTATTGAAAACACTTAAATAAATGTTGTAAAATAATAAAAATTCTAGGAATTTTAAAGGTAATAAATAGCCTACTACTTAAGTACTATTATACAAAAAAAAGGATATGGAAATAAATTAACAAAGTGCCTAATTAGTTAACACAATAAAAAATTCTGTCATAATTATGAAAATTCCCATATTCATGAAACAAAACTTATTGTAAGAAAAAAGATAACTACATCTCTCCAACTTTTCATGGCAAGTACTTTGTATTTGTCTGGAGTGTTCAAATCTTTGTCATCATGGGCAAATTATACTTGCTACAAAATAATCTCACCATTAATATATATATATATATATATATATATATATATATATATATATATATATATATTTTTACAGGAAGATGTATTTTATTTAACTTAAAAATATACAATGATAATGCAACATGCATTTTTTAAAACAAATGAATTGTAACTGTTAATGTTAATTGTAAACAACAATTACCTTGAATAATGTGAATTCATCGTTTTGTTTTTTTTCTTATAATAAACAGTTATAAGAATCCCATCTTGTTAGTTTTAGTTTACTCGTCATGAGTAAATTATTGCTAACTATTAAATAACATTAACTGCATTAAAAAACAGTCTAAATTATTAAAAACATTAATAATAAATTTTTGAGAATTAACTTTATAATAATGATCATAAACTAAAATAATGGTTTTGAAAGAAACTTTTTAAAACAAAGCTTTTCTTCATCAAGAGTTATGAAAAGGATCCTTTTCATGTAAACTATAGAAATAAAAATCATCTGCATCATTACTTTGTAACAAGTGGTAATCTGATGAAGGCATTAGCCTCTACAGAATACAAGTATGTTATTACCCATCCAAAGGAAAATTGCACCCTAAATTAATTTATTTAATTTTGCTATTTATGGGAACTATTTATAAATATGGCTTTGGGAATAGACATGTAACTTTTTACTCTATATCCTTGTATTCTTTTTTTTTAATAATTATTAGACCTCTTCATACTAACCACAAACCTCTAGTTTGCAACTGCTCAGGGTTGCTAATTTTTAACATACAATTAAAAGATTTCTTGTAAATTTTGTATTTAGATATAATTTACGCATCTAATTTCTATGTATTATTACCAAATATATTAACAAAATAAGTAAGTTAAGTTAGCATGTTTTTCATACTTACTAGGATCTCTGACGGCGGTAATGACAAGGTTAAAACCATTGGATTCAGTACCCCAACCATCTGTAACATATTTGAGAGTGACGAAGTTGGTCCTAGTAAAAATGGCTCCAACAGCCTGTTTTGTATTACGACAACTCAAGTCTGCCTGAAAAGCAAATAAAATTATTTTACTTTTTTTTCAAGTCAGATTTATATCTGAAGTTAAATGTATTACTTATTAGCTAATTATATTAATTATGTATATGAAGTACCACAGATTTATAGGGCAATATTATGTAAAGAATTTTTTGTATTACTAATAAATATTTACTGAATTTTACAATCCATTGTCTGTTTTAACTGAAAAGTTTGCTTTTTTATACTTCAACTAGCAAGTTCGTAATAATGAGATTTGTCAAGTCAATAATCTGCAATGACAATTTCAGTTTAGTTTGTATCTGCGTTTAGTTGAATATAGTTATAATTTGGTGAAGTTTTACATATTTATTTGAAATAATTTAACATATATTTATGTAAAGAGAAAAAAATTTCTGACTGATGATAACAAAAGCACAATCAGTTTGGTGACAGATCATTTAGATAAATGGTGGTTGACAAACAAAAGAAAATATATTATTCTAAGTACTATTAAAATAAACTGCTGAACAATATTATAATCAAAAACTTTTGTGTATATGTACATCAAGCAGTCAAAAACAAGTTAAAGCCATCAAGCAGTTAAACAAGTTAAAGATATAACAAGAAGAGTGTTTGTAAAAGAAATCAGCAAGGATCTTATCATCCCAAACATTCAAGAGAGACAAAAGATGCCAAACTTGACAATGACTCTCAAGTGAAACATCCATGATGTTGTTAATAACTTCTCAAGCTGATAATGATCATCAAGAAATTGGAACAAGAAAAATATGTGGATTTTGATCTGCTAAGAAGCAAAGAATGACACGTTTCCATTGGAAAAACTGTAAAAAACATATTTGCAAGGAGCACCGAGAATATGTACAGAGTGCACAAAAAAGTTGTAAATGGACAAAAATATAAACATGTTTAAAATAATGTACTTAAATCAGTTAAAATGTATATTACAGTTTTTTCAGTTTTTGGATATCTTTTCTATTTTTTTGCATGAGTAGTCTGAGATAGAAATACATAGTACAATGCATAGTAATACATAGTAATAATGGTAATACATAGTCTCTCAGACTATGTATTACCATTTACGTGTGTAAAACCAGTATTACCATTCTAGGGTTAAGCTGATCACTTTAAGCAATATAAACACACTTTTTTTGGGTACACAGAACATGTTAATTTTACAAATTTAAATCCCTTTACTTGAAAACTATACATAATAAAAAAAAACTGCATTGAAAATAAAATTAATTGTAAAAAAAAAAATTATCATAATTGGCTTAGGGAAATAATAAATTTAATCAAAATTATAAAAAAATTGTATTTATATCCAAAATTTAATAAAATTTTTGCTACCAAAAAAAGAATAGTTTCATTATCTACCATCAGGTTTATTAGCAGCAGAATAGTTAATTTTCTTTTTCACTGACTGAGGTGGTAAATATACATCTCATAGTTTTAATATTTTAAATATAATATTTTATATAATATAATATAATATTTTACTATAATATTTTATAAAACAATTTTGTGAAGAAGTACTGTAGATATTTCTGCATTATGGGTATTTATATTTCTGCATTTCTGCAAATGTGGGTAATCAACAAAACCAGTAAACAAGAAAAAGTTACTAACACACACTGTTTCTTTATAACCATTTATTGAATGTTATGTAAGAAAATCTGATTGATTATAATTAAACATCATAGTGATAAACAGAATTTTGGAGATAAAAATATGAGAAGAATAGCTGATGGAAACTGTAAGAATAATGCATTACATAATATTGATAGTTTAAAAAAAATGAATATAACTGTGCAATACAAATAAAAGCATCATTAAAAATTAATGAGAAAAAGATTATTTGTAGAAAATTTCTTTTGTGAAAGAAAAGAATTAAAAAGAATATGAATGAAAAGAAGTAATCTTATTTTTCTTGAAGTTAAAAGTGGATTAAAATATTGAAAACATTCAAAAGGGAAATGTTTGTTAAGCACTACATCTCATTAAAAAACCTTTAGAATCCTTTTTCCAACCTACTATTATTTCTTTTACAAAGGGAAATGTTTAAACTGTGATTATTTCAACTTAAATAAATTATTCAATTACACTTCTTTTGTTGATTTTATAATATTATATTTAAATTTATTTATATTGTTAAACTTAACTAATTTATGACTGAAAATAATGCAATGTGTTGGTACAAATTTTATATTTAATCCATAAAACATGACTGTTCAGTATTACAGTTAGGACTTTTATAAACAATTGTAAACAATTCACTGAGCTTTCTGGGCTAATTATGACTTCACAGAATCTCATTTGTATGCGTTTGTTCTCATGACGAGAACTTTTGATTGGCTGAGTGGTACAGTAACAGAACTCTTAATAGGATAAAGAACTTTGACAAAAAGTAAGTTTGTAGTAAAGAAAGTTATTGTTGACAATTTTCTTTATCAGTTTCAATTTTTTTATATGTGTCGTATCCTGTTCATTTTAAAGTTAAAATGACTAGAGAAGATGAAATACAGAATATTCTAAACAATTATGGATAAAAGAGTTTTTATCATGAAACTGATTATTCATAAATTATAATGATTTCTGCCAATTCAATTTACATTTTTACTTTCTCAAGTATCTCAGTTGATTCTTGTACTCTCAGGTCTTGCCCATTTTCTCTTTATCCATTGTTAATTCATTCTCTTCTAACTGTTAAGGTTTCTTCTCTTGATCCCCTTACCAAGTTTCCACTTGGTCTTTTATCAAGTTGCCTTCAGTACTTCTTTAAGGCTGATAAAATACTCCTAATTATATGGCTTGTCAAACTCAATATTCTTGGTTTCACAGTGCTACAAGTTATGGGTGTTTTACCCCAATTTTCTTAGTTCTCTATTCCTGCTTCTTATTTCTGAATTTTCTCCTTTGATTTGAACAATTACATGTCTTCCTTAAAAGTTGTTTCTTAATAAACTTACATCATTTCAAATATCTGTTCTGTAAACAGAATTTTTATTTTTATAATAGAACTCAATTTTCATTATGTATATTAGGGAAGGAAGCAACAAATAATCATTTTAAAAATCTGTTTTTTAGTTTATGTGGGAATAATTTTAATGATGTTACCTTTCCATTTATTGTCTACATTAATGTACCTATTCTTGGATTTTCTGATTGTTAGCATACATGTTATTCGTCAGCACAATATTTTAATTTGTCTTTCACTTTCATAATTAGAATAATTATCAATATCATAATGTTCTCTCTTATTACAAGCAATCAGTCCTATTTTAGTCAAATCTAAATCATGATCAACATTGGAGGTTTTTCTAGTAAATAAAATCATACAAGGTATAATCTTTATTTTTAGTTAGTTTGACTAGTATTTCAATTCATTTTCTATCTTCTAAGAAAGTTTCTGGCTTGAGATCATTGAAAATACTTACTAGTACCATACCATCATCTCAAAAATGAGAAAATATTTAAATCTTTACTCATTATAATGTCTTTCCTTTAACTTCTTTATTAACTCTTTGAGTGTAACATTAAAAAGAGCAGATAGAGTACATACATAATTTAGTCACATACTCTTAACAAACTCAATTTTTCTTCAGTCACTTATACATAGTGTTTCCTTTTCTATTGATTATTATTACTTTATTTATCTAATTCTTATTAATGAAAATGGAATTGAATTAAGGGGTTAGGGTACTTCCTACCTTTCCCATGTTATTTTAGATAAAATGCATGTTCCTTTTTCTCAAAAACTACTGGAGATTTCAACCTGGAATTTTTTTGTGTTGTATAATATTACTTAATCTCTATTTTAATGAAGGGGTTTTAAAAATTTTTTTTTTCATAAATGTTATAAATTTCTTTTGACAGTGACTATTTTTTCCCACATTTTTAGCCGCATAATTATTTTTCATTTTTGTAATTATGCATAAACCTTTAAATCCCTGTGTTAAATTGAAAATAATATTTGCAGGAAACTCTCCAAAAAATTTCAAACCTGTAGCTTTTACAGTTTTTGATAAAAAGGGACATACGTAGTAAACAAATTAATTTTTGGAAAACAGATTGTAAAGTACAGACAGAATAATAGTAAACTCTTTTTTCAGTACAATTACCACAAAAAAAAAGTTTAGAAGCTAAGTCAATGTGTTTGTTCACAGAAACTGAAATGTTACTTGCACAAGTTTGACATACAGCACATTTTAGAAGCATATTATTAAATAATTATATATCTACAGTAAATACTTAGAATATGAACTGAATTCCCCATATACATTTAAGTTACATGTTATTTTTCTATTAGAAGTACTACCAGTAATGACTGTTCGTATTTGTAGGTTAGGTAATTTTACAACATCTATGTCACGGTTTGGTCCATAATTTTATTCTTACAGATATTATTACATTTCTTAAATATTTTCTGCAACCTAGGCATTATTAATGCTTAAAACTGCCCAGTAGCAGTTACTGTGTTGGATTATAAATAATATTTTTAAGAGTATGAAAAATGACATCCACAGGAACTCAAGCCCAGAACTTCAGAATGAAAGGCAGAGATGCTACTACTCTGCCATTGAGATAAGCACATATCTTTATTTTATTAATAACTATTTAATTACATGTAAAGAACTTTCCATCAGTCTATTTAAAATAAAATATTTTCTTTTATAAAGCTCATATAACTCTGTTGAAAATCTTGATTTAATATCTCTATTATCTTTACATATTTGATACTATTAATTTATATACTAGTACAGATCTATGCATAATATATAGAGTTTAGCAACCTATATGTATATAAATTAAATAATATAACTTTTATAGTTTTGGGCAACCTGACATAAGTCACAAACTACTCCCAAGAACAACCTATACCAGTCTTGCTAATGAAAATGAGAAATAAAGTGATTTCCTGTTTGTTGTCTTCTTCACCAAACTAAATATACAGTTGCATATCAGTAGGCCAACCCAACAGAAATGCTAGTGATAATCTGTCCCTGTAATTGACACTTTCACTCTGTTTATCACAGGGACTGGCTGTATAGTGATCATCATTACTCTCAAGAGATAAATTCTTGACTAGTACCTTTATACTTCAGATGGGTGTTTTACATGTGTAGAAGCCATAAGGAAGACAGGTAGTATAAAATAACAAATTAGAGTACCATTTTCTGTAGTGAAGCAATAGGTTTTATATGCAATGTTCCAACTACACGAAAAAAATATATATCTATTTCTTGCTGCGATTAATAGTGTATTTTGTAATGCTAGTCTGATGTAGGTTCTTTCACAATTTTCCTTATTCCATCATATGCTTATTCTGTTCATATTTTCACCTGCGGAAAAATTTACCTAGCAAGGTGTTATTTTCTAAATACAACCTTAGTTTATATCATAATTTAAAACTTCATTTAAGAGAATAGTAAGGATTCCTTCACATTCTTCCTCCATCAGATTTTTTTATCAGATGCTATGAGTCAAGTCCTAAACAGTGTGTAACTAAATGTGAATGAAATCGGTTAGAATGGTAAGAATGTTAATATTCATAAGTAGACATTACAATCTGCATTAAAAGTGTTTAAAATGAGTTAATGTTTAAAATAGATGTAAATGGGCAACATAAAGTTATTAACATGACGCTATTTTTATATGTTATAGTGATAGGATTATAAGCCACAGTTCACAGCTACAAGGTTCTATGTTGTATTTATGAAATAGATATGAGCCTAGAGAGAGTAGATCTTTTGTTGGCATAACTGCTGCCCTGGAAATCAGTGCTTCCTTGTTATATTTCAGAAAGAAGAAAACAAGGTTAAGGAAAGAATGAGAGGAAATAGGGAGAGGGTAGACTCTTCCAGAAGCAAGAGATACAAAACAGAAGCATGACCCTAAGAAAAATATAATGAATGATAAGAGTTCCTCTTGGGACTCATGATCTTCCCCCACCAATTTTATAACAACATAATTAGGAACTAATCTACTATAGGCCTGTTGGGTCTCCTAAATGAAAAAGGGGTAGCATAGGATTATTATTCACAAATTAACCAGTTGCAAAAGCTGCAAGAATATGCTTTCTTTCTAGCAACAGTATTTTATTACTTTTTATTTTATACTTTTTTAATTTTATTTATAAAATTAAATAATACAAATGGTAAGTGATTTTAAGAAGTTAAAAATATATCATTATATCAATACATCTTTGTTTAAAATACATTTTTTATGCATGCATTGTATGTCACCAAACATTTCATTACTGATAAGAAAGAAATTATCTGTGGTAGAATCTGGAAATCTGATAAAGATGAGTTTGAGTACAAAGACATCCAAGTATAGTTAATATGGTAATTGAGGAATTTTAACTATCAATCAAATAAACAAGAACATTTACTGTTTTTTTTTGTATAATAATTCTGCTGCTATGATACTTATTCATATATAAAAGATTCCTTGTCGGGAATTTTGGGTGAGGGTTATCTTTGGGCTAATGAATGAGATACTTGACTTGTACCCAAATTAAGTCATACTTGATGACTTAACTCGGAGATAATAGGGTACATCTTGTATCCGATCTTGTACCAGTTAAGCTTGCTGATTATTAAGTTATATTATTAAACAAATGCATTTAAGAGGAGGAATGAGTTTACATCACTGATAAAGGTCATTACAATTTACTTATAAGAGATTACAATGTAAAACCTATGGCAGTATAATTACTGTACCTCAGAGCCCAATAAAATTGAAGACTATGTAGGCAAAGAATGACAGACTCACTCAGTATCTATAATTCCTTCAAAAGAAAAGACCTTTTTGAATTTTATTAATTTTTTTATGATATCGTCTTTTAATTATTCCATTCTTCTTCCTAACTAGTTTTAAATTTTAAATCGATGTATAAAAATTTTCTTTAGAGAAAATAATAAATGGCAAAGTATTTAGAAAATAATTTGATATTTTATCTACATTTTACATATTTTTTATTTTATTTTAAAATTAGAAATGATTTATGTAGCATTATTTTTGTACGGTTTTTATCTAAAAAAAGGTGGACTATCAGTAATTTCAATTAGTAAATTTCTTATTACACATTTTAAACACTTTTCTGTGCATATAAGAGAGTAAAATTTTGTTAAATTCTCTTTCTCCTTCATGATTACATAATTAATAGACAGGTCCTAATTATTTTGATTTGATATGGATTTTATTGTAGTTAATGTTTACCATTAATTTGTAAAACTGCACAATATTGTAGAAATAGAAATAGCTTTTTTTATTTTATTTATATTTTTAAAATCAGTTATGAGCAAAGTAACATGTCACATGAATTGTAAATTATAGATCAACAAAACAAGACAAAAGCAATGAACTACAAATAAATAAATAATATTAAAAAAAAGATTATAAATATACTATTATGGTTTATTTTTAGATAAATGATTAAAACTATTTTTCAATCTTATTTCTTAATTTTATGTACATTTAAAAGTTACAAATCTTTAATTGTATGTCATACTCTTTTTCATTAAATACATTTTTTTACTACTTAATAAAACGATGTTACAGATAACATTTATCCATTCTAAAGGTTCATCATCTTTACCTGTAAAATATTGGTCTAAATTACTATTTTCAATATATCAAAAAACTCTTCCATCTTAATTTAAGGATTAATTTTAATTATTAAAATAAGATAAAACTGAAATTTTAATTACATTTTTAGCATTAAAGCAGTTTGCTTAATGTATAGTTAAAAAAGAAAAAGAAATGTAGCCAACAGAGACTTCATGGTCAGTATTTTTACTGGAAGTATGGAAGTGAAGACAAAATAAAATAAAATCAAGTATGCTTGTGGTGAGCTGTGCAATATGAAAAGTTCACCACAATAACATGGGATGCTAGCCAATATCCTGTTCGTATGGAACGGAAATAAGAGATAAAAATAAAGCCATATGAAAATTTTAGAAATTGATTGTTTGAGGAAAGCTTGTATTTATGTAGATAAGTTATATTTTCCTTTGAATTTCACCTCCATATGGCATAATAAAAATAAATAAATCAATATAATAACTGTAAGAATATAATGAATGATAAATTAAGTGCATGAGAGGGCAAGAATCAAATTAAAAAAATATATAACATACTGTTTAATATTAATACATTAATAATAATATTTTTTAATAAAAATAAAAAAAAGATAAAAAGGACATCAAGGTTGATTTTTTGAAAAATTAAAAAAAAATTCATGTCTAGTTAAACTAACAATCTTAAATTTATTAAAATTTATATAAGACAATGACATATATAATATTATTTGTTGGATTAAATTTCAGTTAAGTATTCTTGTACATATAAGATTCACAACATGTTCCTATACAAGTTGACAAGTTCAAATAGATAGTTTCAAACTTGTGGTTTAAAGTTCATGAACTGTATTTTAAGCAGAAGCAAACCTAATGGGCTTTTAGACGACTAGAATTCTACCTATGTCATCTGAAAATCCAGCCTGAAGTGTAACAGTACAAGTAAGTTCACAGATGAATGTACACATACACTCCCCCTCCTCCCCCAAGAGACACATACACACACTTATGTGTACATGTTTATATGTGATTATTGTAAATACAACAAGCACACAGGAAAATAATCAAAACAGAATAATTGAACTGTACTCATTACAGATCAAAATTTCAAAGAATTAAACAAATTTTAAATTAAAAATCTTATATACCTCACTTTCAAATTAATGGAAAGACATTTATTTTTCTTTCAAAGGAAATTTCAGAGTTAATTAGCAGCATGTCTTTAGTGATGATAACAATAATGCTGTTAATTACACCCATCTCAAACCAATTAGAAAGCACCCTTTAATAAATCAGAACTACTGAAAAAGATGATACTAATTAGCTCCAAAAGTTTTTTGGAAGAAAAGTTATAAATCTGCTAATATTAAGAATCTATAAATGATTTCTTTATGTTCCTCATTTTAAGATCAGTAGGAGAAATGTACGACCTCCAGGAAAATAAATTTAAACAGATTATAGAAAATGAAAGAAAATGATTTCTTAAAATTTCAATACCAATAAATTTTTTTACTACACATCTCTTTCAGGTATGAATCTACTTTGATGATAAAATATGTAGTTGAATAATTCAGAACATAAAATTAATTTTAATTTAAAAATTCAAAATTTTAGAAACAATATTTTTTAATTTTAGAAGAAAACAGACTTTTCTCAATTTATATTCAGACAATTAAAATAATCAATTTTTAAAATAAAAAAAAAATTGGATTTAGTTTCATAAACAGTTTTTAAAATCACATCATTATGCCATTTAATGCTCTTATTTTCATCTTTAGTGACGATATCAACTGATGTTATAGTTGGCATGTTTTTTGTTTGAGTTAGCTTTGACATGTATTTAGAATTTTGGTTGGATTTGAACTGTGTAATAATAATAATAAACACCACCTACCATGTATATCTACAGGGCCTTCCTCTATCCACCACCTTGAGGATGCGCCCAGTAGGGGGACAGTTTCCTCAGCTACGATATAAGTCTGTCCAAAACATCCTGGATCAGCGCAGATCCCTTTTTAAGTCTAATAGGGTTCCTGCGGATGTGGTGGCGTTAATCCGAGTTGATGTTTCTAGGGAGTTAGGGTTGTTGTCCAGCCCATCTTGAGATGAAGGTGCTGTAGAAGAAGCGATAAGAGCCGACAATTCCCTCTCCGATCAATTTACAGAGAACGAGATGCTGTATGGTGGTATGGATCCGTCAGCCAGACAGCGTATACCAAGGCTGAGAGTTAATTGCAGAACGAGAAACATAGTGGGCCTTATTAATGAGATTCTTGAAGAAAAAGTAAGATTAGTACCCTCCATAACTGAGCTCCATGAGTTAGTGTACATCGGTGCAATCACGGCAGTCAAAGCGAATGGCCAGTGAATCGTCGCTCCTGCAATGCGTAAGAGTCCCCAGCGTCCACCTTGGGAGGAGAGACTGTGTAGGAAAGTCGATAAGCTGAGGAAAGAGATTGGTCGTTTGTCCAGTTTCTTAACATCTGCTAACCCGAGTGGAAGGTGGAAGGATCCGATCAGCGGCGGAGTCGATAATCCGAACGTATGAGAAGCCAGAAAACACCACCGGCCATGAAATCCTGGATTTGTTAAAGCAACGATTGATGGTACTGTCATGTCGGCTACGGCGGTATCGGCAGAGTAACATGCGCCATCTTGCGAGATACAAGTCTAATGCTGACCTTTTTCAGCCAGGGAATGACCTATCTGATCCCGAAATCTTCTACTGTGACGGCAGACCCGTCCGAGTACAGACCTATTACCTGTCTCCCTACAATATATAAGCTTTTTACTTCTGTTCTCACTGCCAAAATCAATAAGCATCTTGAGAGGCATCAGATCTTATCTGAGGAGCAGAAAGGATGTCGTCAGGTTAGTAGGGGCTGCAAAGAGCAGCTAGTGATTGATAGCGTTATCTCTGTAATGGCAAAGAAGAGTCGAGGCAGCCTATATACTGGTTATATAGACTACAGGAAGGCCTTTGACTCGGTTCCGCACTCCTCGTTGATAGAGGTCTTACGTCTCTACAAAGTCGATCCCGTTGTCGTTGAGTGCCTAAGAGTCATTATGGGTAAGTGGTGCACAAATCTTTTGTTGACTATTCCAGATAAGAACCCCGTTTAGGTCGGAGTAACACAGATCAACAGAGGCATTTTTCAGGGCAATTCCTTGAGCGCTCCATGGTTTTGCTTAGCATTGAACCCTCTGTCTTCCATCTTACAGAAGTCCAAGAAGGGTTTTTCTCTTGGGCAGTACAGTTTTAGCCACCTCATGTATATGGATGATATTAAGCTGATTTCTGACACTGAAAAAGGGGTCCGGCAACTTGTAAAATTAGTCAAGAGGTTCAGTGTCGACATATGCATGAGTCATAGTCTTGACAAGTATAGGGTCAGTGCCATGAAGAGAGGAAAATGGTCGCAGATGGATGCTCCTGCACTCATGAATGCAATGCAGCGTGGTGAGACATATAAGTACCTTAGTTTCCTGCAGGATATTGGAATTAGCCATAGTCAAGCAAAAGAGGCCCTAACATCTGGCTTCAAGAGTAGAGTAAGAGCCGTCATGAGTTCCCAGTTGAGTGGTTCTAATAAGGTAAAGGCCATTAACATATTTGCCGTTCCGTTGATTTCCTATAGCTTTGGCGTGATAAATTGGACGTGGACAAACCTTGAAGAGCTTAATAGAATGATGCGTGTATCGTTCACACGACACCGCTCCCATCACCCGCTCAGCTCTGTCGAGCGGTTTCACCTGTCCAGGAATAGAGGAAGAAGAGGCGTTGTGGATTTGCGGGAGGTTCATGCAAAACAGCTGCTGAATCTCCAGAAATACTTCCTAGAGAAGAGCCAATCCAGCTTGCTCCACGGGATTATAGTAAAAAGTACCAGTAGTCTAACCCCACTACGCCTCAGAGAAGGAGACCTTCTCTGAGATCAGTGTAATGGGTAGGTGGCGTTCGAGGGAGTTGCATGGGAGGTACTATGCGGCGCTTATGGATGAAGCGGTTGATCGAGATGCGTCTGTGGCCTGGCTGGAGTATGCCGAGTTGTTTGCTGAGATGGAGGGCCTAGTATTTGCTATACAGGATGGGGTCGTCAGCACACTAAGCTATAGAAAGCATGTCGTTAAGGATCCTGCTGTAACCATTGACCTGTGTCGTCTTTGTGGATCGACCAACGAGTCCATTGAACATGTTGTTAGCGGGTGTCAGTTTTTAGCTCCAAGGGAATATACAGTCCGACATAACAACGTGGCGAAGATACTTCATCAGAGACTCGCTTTGGACCTAGGTCTCCTTGCCGTTTCAGTCTCGTATTTTAAGTATGCTCCTCAGCCTGTATTAGAGGACGATCAGTATAAACTGTACTACGATCGTACTGTTCTGACAGACAGGACAGTGGAGCATAATAGGCCAGACATCGTTCTGACCAAGAAGCAGGAGACGATCACCTTCCTGATTGATGTCACAATTCCATTGTCCACCAACATAGTTGAAGAAGTTCACAGAAAAACTAGTGAAGTATAGGGATCTTGCAGATCAAGTCAGGGAGATTTGGGACCAGGAGAGCATAATGGTAGTCCCGGTGATTTTGGGCGCGATAGGAGAGATTCCACATTCTTTGCATGATTCATTAAGATCCGTTGGAGCACCAGCAAATCTGTTCTGACCAATGCAGAAGGCTATGTTGCTGGATACATGCCGCTTGGTCCGTCGGTACATCACAAGCTTGAGCGGTAAGATAACGCCTGTTATTGAAGGGGACGATCAGGTGGAGCTGCACGCGGGGGACAATGGCCGTTAACATCTGGCAGTTCATAAATTTTCATGTCTGGTATTTTGTCTTTCATTCATTTATCTCGCCCATAGTATTCAATAGTTCATGTTACCATATACAATGCATGGCAGAACAATAGTTATAGCTCCTGCGCCTTGCCTTTGGGCCAGCCAGGATGCTTTTTACTGGGCTTGTCCAAGAGGATAATAATAATAATAATATAAAAAGTAAAAGTACTCGTATACAAAGTACAAAAATAATAATATTAATATTTCAAGTAATGTTCTAATGTTCACATACAACACTTTTGTTAAGTGTCTGCATATTTCATAATGCTCAAGTGTTGTTAGATGTAATCCTGTTTTTATATATATAAAATATAAAGGTAGCTGTTGTTAATGCTGATAAATTTTTGATTTGAAACTATGCAATAATTTTCAAATGATGACTATATGTTGTTACGCAGAACTTTTCATTGTCTTTATTTGAACCTGCATCTCATTCATTTATCCAGTATACAATACTGTGAACTAACAGCAGATCAGGCTGTATATTCAACAGGCATTGTGTTTATTTTTTGATTTTTTAATAAAAATAAAACAAATTATGATATACAAACATAACTACCAAATGAACAATATTCCTGTAATATATAAATTGAACTGCTCTGTCAGTGGACAGTATTTTAAATTGCATGATGGGGCATAGCTTTAAGAAAGAAGAAGTGAACATTTAAAAGTTTTACATAAAGAATTAGTCAACAATTTCCTTCTATATAGTCTACAATAAAAATAAAAGGGAATATGTCATCATAACCTTATGAAATACATAAACACAAAAGAGCTTAAAGATGAAATACTAAACAATCAAACAATTCGAATTGCAATTCTTTTCACCACAATAAAAATATAAGTTGTCTAATTTAAAAAAACTTCATCAATAACATGAGATGATCACAAGCATGAGAAAGTCATTAAAAATGGACTCAGAGCGACTGAAAACATTACAACATAAATTATGAAAATGTTATATTCATTAAATTATGTTCAGTTTGTTGTTGAAAGGTTTATAGTTTTAAATAATTTACATTGCCAACTGTTATTGGTGAAAAAAATAAAAATAAAAATAAAAATAAAAATAAAAATGTTATTTTACATTAAACTACATACAATGGGACATGAATCTTTTTAAAAGTTATGAATTTTAAATATTAATTTAAAGAACTCTTTTTAATATTTTTTATTTTTTTATTTCTTAAATGATTCAGTTTATATTAAATTTAAGTGAACAATTTTAGCTTGTTTAAAAAATGAATTGCATTAGAGCACATTAAATCTATTAGAAAGCAAAGATTCCTACTTCAAAAAAATATTATTCTTGAATTAACTATATGAAGAATTGTATTAGCGTTTTTGATTCTATTTATGAGAATTTACAACTAAAAAGTTTAAATTAAAAATTTTTAATTTATATTAATATTTTTATTTATATTATAATAGTTTGAATTTTACATTTTATTAGAACCATGTAAATAAATCATTATTAATTATATATATATATATATATATATATATAACAAAACATCACATTTTTACTTTACTACAACATTCTCTGTTAATGTAGGATATTTATATTTAGCCAAATGGATTCATAATGCAAAACATCCCATTACATTATACACACTATTCTTCTGAAGTTGGTTGATGTTCCTCTAAATAGGGAAACAGTTTTTGGAAGCATTTAAACTTGATAAAGAAAATCTTTTTTGATGGTGCATCTATTCAAGCTGGTCAATGAAAAATCATTGATTTGGAAATTTTAGTACCTATTACAGTAAAAGTTGTTCAATCTTGAAAGATATTAGAAGTAGAAGGACTGTATGAATGAGAGTTTCAAGCAGTTCACTTGGGTGGGTTGTTTTACTTATGCTACAATTTGCCAATTTTTCTTTCATCTTTTCCCTTTCCCTTATTTTTCATCAATTTAATTTCTGTACAAGTAGATGAGATCTTGAGTTTCTGTAGATCCTGCTAAGAAAACGGGAACTTGTAGAGCAGTATTTCTTGATGTTATATAAGGAAAGGCTATCCAAGGAGTACTGTTTTCTTTCCATTATAGCACAATAAGTCCAATAGTTTAATGTTTTCTTATTGGGAAAACCAGGACCTATTCCTATATTTATTAAATTTACAAGTGTTTCATATTAAACTAAATTTAAACAGGATATTAAAAGATGTTTTAAATTATTATCTCTAAGATTATTTTAGATTTCATTATTTTCATTGAGATCACTTCTAATTAGAAAACACTAATTTTATGTTTGCTAAATAAAAAACTTAAGTAAAAAGAAAAAATTACTCTATTTGAATGCAGTTCATATGGCTGCCCGACTCCATTTGTAATAATTGTTTTAAATTTCAAGTAATTCATTTCAATTTAAATTGATTAATACTATTTTATTCTGAAAAAGAAATTTATTGTTACAGAGTTTGAGTAAACTTAACTTTACTCTAAATCTATCAATATTTTATATGTATAATTTGTTTTTGCAGTTTTCTAATAATATTTTAAGAAAAACTTTCTTATTTTTAAATTGTTTCTTTTTTCTACTACACATATAAACAACCTTCTGATATATATAATCCTTATCAAAATAAAGTGATTAAATGCATATATATATATATATATAATTTTCTACAGAGCAGCCTTGGGTTTTGTATAATAACTTATACATGCTTACCAAACATTGGGTCGATAATTATTGTAGAATGGCTTTCTAAAGATACGACAAAAATTTTAAAAGTAGTTCTTTACTTTCATTAATCACATGATGCATGATTTCAGTTAAATTATTAAAATTGGGTTGATAAAATTGACTTTATTTCAAAGTATCTTAAACACACTTTGAATACTATGGTTTAAATTTTTATTACCAGTAGAGGAGATCAAATATTCTTTCAATAGCCATTTCATATCACACAATTTTGGAAGCAGAATATCTTGTTTTATTCATGTTTTATTCTTGTTTTATGTATATTGTTTTTCAGTTTTATGATATATTTATAATTTTGATGAAAATACATCTTTTTTGACTCATGGTAAAGACTTTATAGAAATAGTATATACTGAAAAACTATTGAACATGAAGTGATGTAGGACACTTGAAAAAAAAATTGTTTAAAAAATATTGTAAAAGATGTTCAAAATTACGTACGGTTTTTTTAATTACTTATATCAAATCATTATTCTTACAGGCCGAAAGAAAATAAATTGATAAGATTTTGTACCATTCTAGACTAATAACAATCTTAACAGTTATTAACTTCAAAAAATATTTTGAGCTTATTTTTTAAAATAAGGTGGAATTTCTATTCTTTAAATAATTAGGATTTACAAAAGATAAGACTTGGTATTTATAGAAAAGCATTAGTATTGCCTATAAAAACAGCCATGAATCTTTCAAGCTTGGAGTGATGTTATTTACTTCATGCTTAATAACATCTATTACCAAATAAACATATAACTGTAGTAAATTAATATTATAATTCTGAAATTAAATAAATTGTATTATTGTAACATTTAATAACAAATGAAGACAAAATGATTAATTATTAAAGATTTTGAATTCTTAAAAAAAGTGTTAAAAAAATTAATTGAACAATTTATTCTAAATTTAAATTATGATGAATATTAGTACATTTTAATATGTTATTGTTGATTACACTTCCTAACATTTTATTTAAATATTAATTAATTTACTTTATATCGATAAAGCAAGATATATCTTTTACACAAATTAAAAGATATGTATTTTATATCAATATTTGATACATGATTTATATTACAAATAAGATAAATAGGTATAATGCTACAGACCTTCATTAAACGGTACCTAACCAGAAAAAAAATAAATAAATGACTATAAAAACTAAAACTAAAATTAACAAGATTTTTGTTTTTTAATAATCATTTTATTTTTAAATAATACAAATAAATGTAACCATATTAATTGACAAAGTAATAAAATCGGATTGTATACACAAATGATTGTCTTCTGGGTTTGCACAATTGTGCAAACATAAAAAAAATAAATGATAAATGAAACTAAATTTAAAATTAAATAAATTATATATAAATTGAATGAATAATTTTGTAAATCAACACATTTTTAACAAAGCAGAAGCCGATTTAATAACATTAAAAATTATGATTTCATAAAATTGTTTATAAATATTAACAATTTTAAATAAATATTTAAAATTGCATAAATTACTTAACATAGTTAAAGGTAACTAATGAGTAATAAATCAATAGAATAGTATTTTGTAGATAATTAACAATTAATAATATAAACACACATCTCGTTGTATCGTATTTTTCCTAGAAGTTAACCATAATGTTGATAAAAAATCTTATCTTAAGCTTACGAATTGCTGGCGCGCACTAGAACAAAAAATTACGTTTTAGCGCAGTACCGGGTTGATTAAGTCTCTACCGAGTCTTTAACGAAATTTAAATTTGGGTCTCCATTTATTTAACAATGACAACTTCAAAAAAAAATTGACTGGTAGTCGGCAAATTCCCTTTTCGGCATTAGAAAAAACAAAATGATGGCCTTCTCATATTTTTATTTGATAAAAAAAAAAATTGTTTTTACAATTTTTAAAATTTTACTATATTAACCTCCAAGAGGATCGTGGCCCCTCCTTGGATCCGCCAGTGGCACTTATCCAATTTTATTACTTTGTCATTTATTACGATTACATTTATTCGTATTATTTAAAAATAAAATAATTATTAAAAATCAACAAATAATACTGCTAATTGTATACATCTACGCAGAATAATTATGAAAAACGAACAAAAGCCGTTAAATAAATTTTTCTTTATTTTCTTTCAGGCATTTTTTCAGGATACATCTTGACCACCGTAGGAGAAGAACCCGACTTATGAAGATAACGATCTCCACTCCTCCCCCTCAGTTCATACTTTACTGGGTTTTACCGGAGGTCCTCTTCAATGATTACATATTACAGTCATTAGCTAGGCCAAAGTCAGGATGTAACTGATGTAAATGCCCTGTAGACATTTCCATTAGTGATTATTAACTTAGCCTTGCCTTCGCTGTGGCTTCTTAGGACATCTACACTCTTTTGTCCTACATCGTTGCCTTCACAAGTATTTAACCGAGTTAACGAAAGCGCGAAGCTCGTGCCTATTTTCAAAATACTCTAAGAAACTCTAAATTCATAGACTGTAATGATATAACAAAATTAACGAGTCTAAATAAATGCGCTAATCTCATACAACACAAATATGTTGTTCGCAACTACGGCAATTTAGACCTACTATTGCTATTTAACTCAGAATTTAAAAATAAATGTCATCTAAATCAAATAAATTTACAGGATGGAGCACGAAATGATCCAACATTTATTTTGTCAATAATTGTTTAGATTAATAATTATTAATGTGTTTTAATTGGCAGTAGTGACAGCAGTTCAAGAATATTATTTTTTTATTTTTCCGAGTGCGCTGTTTATGTATCGTTCCAAGATAGCTGACAAAGGAAAAATGACTGCTGTACAACGCATAAAGACTGTGTTGTTTTTAAATGAAACGAAAAGTGTGGTGCTTACACAAAGACGGTTTCGTTCCCCTTTTCCAACTCGGTGGTAGCACTCATTTAAAACAATACGTAGACTTTACGAAAAATTTAATAGTGATGTTCGTTCTCCACAGAATGTTGAAGCCATCAAAGCAACGTTTCTGAGGTGCACGGGCGTAGTTTTGAGGCGGTCTGTGCAGCGAATTTTAAAACCTGATTTGCATTTGTATCCGTAAAAAATAACAGCTTAGCCTAGATTAACGGTTGACAACAAACATCAAAGAGTGACATTGCCTGAACCAGCTGGATACCAGGACGTACTGTTGAACAAAGTTTGGTTTTCAGATGAAGCACATTTAATAAAATGTGAATTTTTGTGCTTCCAAAAATCCATACGTGCTTCATGAAAAGGTGCATCACGCTCCAAGAATGACGATACGGGCCGCTATCTCAAGTCATGGAATAATAGGGCCATTCTTTTTTTTACAGTGAGTAATAAACGTTATCTAAATATGCTGTGTAATAATTTTGTTCCTCAGCTTCTTGCAAAAGGGTTTCGATTAGAAAACGAGTGGGTCATGCAGGGTGGAGCCAGACCGCACACAGCTAATGTTATTTTAGACTTACTGCATGAAAATTTTAACGCAAATGTCATTTCAAACCGATATCCTAATCGTTTTGAGCGTGAACAGAACTGGATCCCGGACAGTCCTCATTTGAATCCGTGTGATTATTCTCTTTGGGAATTTTTAAAGGAAAAGATTTTCATTAAACATCCTCGTACAGTGATGGAACTACGAGAGCTGATCTTTGAGGCTTGCAATGAGATATGTGTATACGAGGATATGTGTCGTCGAGTTATTAACAGTACATGAGTTCGCATTGAAGAAGGTGCTAGACGTGATTGTGGTCATATTGAACACGTGATGAATTGATATTGAACTGAACATAATTTCCAACTATATAGTAAACACGTTGTATTTTACTTTTCTGTATTTAGATTCAAATAAATATTTTTTCAAACAAAACCAAATGTTGGATGATTTCGTGCGCCACTCTTTAATTCAATTCGAATTTAACTTAAACTTTATAATTCAACTTTAAGTTTAATTTTAATCAGGAACTCCGTTTCACAATGCTCATCCATTCAGAGGAGATTCCCACAGAATTATTAAGTTTCTAAATCTCTGGTCTGGTAAGCTTTCGGGGTTGTGGTCAAAACTTGCACCCTCACACATCGCAGCTCCAGTTCAGAGTTCCCTACAATGTCAATATATCTCTGATCTGTCCGCTTTCGGGATCGTGCTCAATGCCTGCGCCGTCTCACATCACAGCTCCATCATACAGTTTTTCAAAATAACAAAATCAAATCTATCTAACTCGGGCTTGATGCTAAATCCACCTACCTTCGGCCAATAAACTCCAAGAGGGTTTTCCAGTTAACCCACAAATCCAGAAAGGAAATAACTCTCTCAAGCTCTCTAACAACTCTGGTACGTTCAGCTGCGTACTTCAGGCAATATACAGAATATTATCCACAGTATCATCGACCCTACAGTCCGGACTATGGTCCGAGTCTGCCAAACCAAACCTACCCAATTTCTCCCTGAAAAAATTATGTCCAAGAAGAAATTGAGTACTAGTACTCCTAACTGCCAAGTTTGTAATCTCATCTATGCGCCCTGAGGTAAGGTGACCTGATTTTTAGAAACGTAGTGCAAGTTCCGTTCTGTGGAAAGAATATTAATAGGTTATAAAAGATATTCTTGACCTCGCCACTATAAAGTGGCGAGGTCAAAGGGAAAATTGGACACTCAAGCGGCGAGTCAATATGGCGTGAGCCGCATTGTCGGACCGTGTGGGTGTTCTTGATGCCATTGCTTTGTTCAACCGGCATCAATAGTTTATTTAAGGGAAAGAGTCCTACCTTGCTGCTGTGGAAAGCTACCCGAGAGTTATGGCTGGCCACCAGCCAATTAAAGCTCCAAGCGCTATAATGTTGGTGGACAGGTACTTGCTAGCATTCAGCGACCTAGGCGTGGCAGCGAATTGCTGTCTTGACGAGATAAATTTAATTTATTGAATGACATATATATTTTAGTAGTTGGCGGGGTGGGCCTATCCATTTTAGAATATATGACAAGTGAGCGGTAGGACATGAAGCAAATGGTGCGTGACATCATGCTTAGTTCGCTCACGCAGTTAAGTTAGCTCTACCAGCTAGTTAGGACATTGGTCACTAAACTGATTCAAGGCTCAGTAGCCGTTTGTGGCACAGACATTCGGTATTATGCTTTAGAGGGGACCGAATGGGATGGTGGCGGTAAAAATGTCATGCAGATCAATCTCATACAGCCTAAACAGGCACCCGACTACAAATAAAATGTAGAAATAGCATTAAATTTTACATGCAGACTAATTCACTGTAAGAGTTTTTAACGATTTTTTGATTCTATCCTAGATAGATATTTACAAATAGTAGTCAGATTTTTGTTTTTAATAATTATTTTATTTACCGCTTCTTTGTTGTTTCCATAACTTTACCATTCAATTTACTAGCCATCTAGATATGATATTGGTATAAATTTTTGTTTTTTTTTTAGAAAAGTTGCGTTATTTAAATAGAAGTAGATCTAATTTAAATGCACAAGAAATAAAGAGAATAAGAACAGAAATAAAATACAAATCATTAATCGTATAATGATAACAGGTGGAAATATCGTGCACAGTTTCTGACCTACCATAGTCCATCATTAACATCGAAACAATGCAACGCATACCACCAACATACATCGCGTAGGCGGGCGCTATCCGCGATGCATTCTTTCTTTGTTTCGCTGAACATATTTTTTGGTTACATTTCGAGAACGATGAATTTTTCAAAAAATCACAAGAGGCAAAACGTTTTGATTTTTTATCCTTTTATGGAGCACATGATTAAAATTTGGAATAACTTAATTTTTTAACTTTGTCCTTCAGTGTAGCACCATCCCCTCCAAGATAAGACAATTTAAGATAACCTATGTTACTTCCAGATCAATGATCTGTTAATACCCAAAAGTTGGTTGTAATTGTTTGGATCTGTGAAACTACAGAAAGGAACGAACAAACAAACTTACCGCTACGTACGTAGCCGGGGGTAATAATACATAATATTATGTACGAGGAATATTTTTAAAGTAAGTACCGTTTTGAAATAAAAAAAAAAGCACACTATTTTTAACAATTTTATTTTTGTGTGAAAGCCTGTACTTTAATCTACTTTTCTACATAATTGCCACTAATATTAAGGCACATGACGTATCGTGCAACCAGCTTTTGAACACGTCGTCATAGAAGTCTGCCGCCTGACTTAATAACCACTGCAACACAATCGCTTTGACACCATCATCGTCGATAATTTAAGCGTTTGTCACAATTTCACAGACAGCACTTCTTGAAACTTGAGGAAACTTCAGATAACGAAGAAATCGTAAAGCGTTTGTTCTCTCTCACGTTTTCGTCAACTTTCTGTACCAAATCTTCAATAATGACAGAAGCTCGTCCATTCCCGTTCATGAACACTCTGGCGGCCAACTTTAAAAGCTCTAACCCATTTTCGAATTATTCCATCATTCATAATGTTTTCTCCACACACTTCACTGATCTGACGATGAATTTCAGCCGCTTTCACGCCTTTAGCACAGAAAACGAATCACACCACGTAGTCGCCGGATTCTCGATCAGCTGAGGCATTTTAAATACTAACAAACAAATGTAAACTCAGCCGAATATTTCTGTTATGGAGTCTGTGGCTTGCCAACAGATGCGAGTTCACAGTGCGCATGTGTGGAATGCCGACCGTAGTGTAGCAGCGGCGGACTTTCAAAACGGTACTTATTTTAAAAACATACCTCGTATTTCTACAGGTAAAATTAAAAAAAAAAAAATAATTTATTATTATTTATTTTAATTTTTTCTATACTGAAGCTGGGCCTCTCCGAATTATGGTTCCTAGACGTTTGTCTTATTTGTCATTGGTTAATTTAACTTCTTATTAGTGAAAAATAAAGAAACTCAACATTTTAAGAAGAAAACTTTATTTTATAATAAAGTTAACGTTTTTAATTAAAACGTTTGCCTGAAATTGTTGTGAATATTTAATACCTGGAGAAGAAAAATATTTCTTCTGAATTTTTATATTTTAAAATAATGTGAATGACATCTGTAAAAGAATTTCATATAATAAAATTATTGAAGACATATGAGGAGATAAATCTATATTTGTTTTTTTAAAGATTATATATCATAAGCACAATCAATTTTTTATAAGCGAAGGGAAAAAATTAGAAATGGTGATAGAACATTATTTAAAGTTAAAAGCTGTACAAAAGTAACCTTTTTACTTATAAATTCCATTTGGATGATGGTGTCATTCATCAAGGACATACAAAAAACTTTTCAATACTTGAAAAAATAAAATGGTAATACTTTTATTCAAAGAGTAATTCTTTGAAGGTAGGTTGCATGAAGGCGAAAAGTTTTTTTAAATATCTTTCTTTTTCTCGTTCCTTAGAATTCGATGATTTTATTACATTAATGGAATTTATTCTAAGAACGTAGCGAATGTTTTGTCAAAAAAAGAAAAAACCTCTTGCCGTTTCATAAAGCAATCTACAAAACAAACATTTATTATTTTTTGAGATGTTTACGAAGTTTTTTTACTTATTTGATTTTCATTCATTAAAAATATACGATTCATATAAATTTGTTTATTATATTCTTATAAAGCGTCTTCTGAGGTAAGATTAATTTTACTTCATTATAAAAGGTCTTCCGACGAAAACATAAATAAAACCTTTCTAAATAAATTTAATTCACAAAAAAGTTATGAGAACCCACTTAACCATCGTTATTATTCTGTAAATTATTTGTTGTATATTTATCTCCTTTTTTAACATTTGTTTCGTTGATTTAATTATAAAATATCCATATTTATAAATTTCCAATAACGGGAAAACAAAAAATTGAAATCGCTTGACAGTGCTCCTGATTCACGGACTATTGAAAGAGGTGTGAATAAAAAAAAAATAATAATAAAAAATACAGAAGAAAAAGAGAAATGTAAACTTAGAGGGTTAATAAAACTTCACTACCTTTAACCGTTACAAATAATTATTTAAAGTTTCCTTAATGTTTATTAGTAACCGAAATCTTTTAACTAGCTCTAGTTTATAATATTAGGCTCGCTTGTAATAAATATACCAAGTTTTAGCGTTCAAATATTCTTTCACTTTACACGCACTTAATACGCTTTTTATAAAGTATTTTCCTGTTAATACCATCAGAATGGAACTTGTCGGCAATAAAATGCAAAATGTTTATTTAAATTAATTAATTCCAGGTTGCTTTTCATGAACCAGTTGTGCAATCGCATTTTCTTTATTATAAATTTTGAAAATCTTTAATTCCTTAAACAATTGTTTGTTTAATTATAGAAGACAATTTATTCTGTATTTTATTAAAATCTTATCCGATTTCATATCATCTGCAGAATATCGTATAAAGATATATAAAATTTCACACTCAAGAAACTCCAAATTTCATCGATTCATTTAGCATTCATTACTACTAGTGACGCACAGTGAAATTGTAATTTTTTCCTGTAAAAAAATAAAAATAAACTTACCTTTTTTTGTGGAAATAAAGAAAGGAGAATTTTTAAAAAGATTCCATTCCTTATTTCAAATCACGGGTGCATTGGTGCCGGATTTGCCGCAACGCCGTTCAGTTACTGCTTTTCAGAAATAAAAAATTGTCTTTTCCCATAATATTTGTTTTAACAGAAAGCCAATAAAAAAGATAACCTAAATTATAAAAATTAGACCGCAGGAAAATGGTCCTTGCTTTTGAATATCCGTAGGTAAACGGCGAAAAATAAGTCGCTAATAATCTGGTTCACGAAAGAATGTTAAAAATTTCATATGAAAAAGATAAATTTTGCTTCTTATCAATGTAAACTTCAAATCGAATGTGAATTTTCATAACATTGTCATGTAGTTAAATGATAAATTAGCTGCCTTTAGCTGGGGACCGTATTCTTCAGGTCTACTATAATGCAAAATTAACGTTCCGGCATTGAAACATTTAGAAGTGTACCATTACCAAGACTACAACTAAATAAACGAAAAGCTAACACGTTGAAAATCACCAAATTACACCAAAAAACTTTTTTTGTTGTGTTTTAATAACCTATAAGGACTTCTTTTATTTACGGAGGTTTAATACTCTAACTTAGGTCGTTCTACCAGATTTCGATTATAAAGATGAATCTAAATATTATATTCTTAAATTTATTTCTATTAAGTACATAATATTGTTATAAAACTAAATAATTTACAAACGAAAATTATTCCAACATATAAAACATTAGCTCTTCACAGCAGCTAACATGCATTTTTTTCAGGTTCATCACAGTATACTGTTGTAAAACGCAATTACGACCCTTCTCTCTTTTTTTTCATTTGATAGTAAAAATTTGAAAATCCCAACAAAAAAATATTAAATTGCTAGTACTCATAAGAAAGAATTGAGAGACAAAATAGGAGAATTGCTTATTAATGACCAATTTGAGTTCTATTTTAGGATTACAGAGTTAGTTGAAAGATAAAGACACATATACAGCTTTTCTAGATCTATAAAAAGCTTTTGACAAGTGAATTGGACTGGGCTGTTTGTGATTCTGAAAGTGTTGAGGGTGAAATACATTGACAGAAAGGGTAATATAGGGGTTTGATAGTTTCTATGCTGGTGAAACGGCAGTGATAAGGTGTGAAGAACAACAAGAAGAGGTCAGCACTGGACATCGGCAGGGCTGCAAATTATCACCCCGTTTGTTTTTGTTTTAAACATAAAGAAAGGACTGATTGAGATAAGAGAGAAGTTGGGGGAACCGGTAGGAGTATGGATGCATGGAGAATGAGTAGATATGATGAGATTTGCTGATGATTTAGAAATGTTAGCAGAGAATGAGCAGGATCTAATGTTAACGATGAAAGTGATGGAATTCGTGCTGAGTACAGAGTATAATATGTGCAATGATAAAATTAATACTAAGATACTTGTGGGAAGTCGGAATCAAACGAAAGCACAATTCGTTCCGGGAGAAAAGTGTTTAGAAACTGTGGACTGCTCTACAAATTTGAGCCGTAGGATAAAGTAAGACGTTCGAAAAAAATAAATAGTGAGCCTTATCGATCAGGTAAGAATGGATTTAATAAAAATGGTAATTTATTTATATCAAACATAATGATGACCTCAAGAAGAGGCTATTAAAAATCTTTTGTATGGAGTGTTTTTATACGGAAGCGATACAAGGACTCTTGGAGTGGAAGAGGAAAGGAGAATTAAAGCTTTTGAGATTAGTGATACTGCAAAATGAAGAAAACCTGATGGATGGACAAAGTGACTAAGAGATAATAAGGATGGTTGACATTGATTGAAAAATTCAGACATGACGTCCCAGATATCGATTAAAACGATATTAGAAGGTGTAATGGAAAGAAAGAATGGTAGAGGAAGATCGAGGTTCACGTTTATCGACCAGGTTATGGAAGAGATGGGATGTGGCACCTACAGAAAGTAAAAGGTTTACTAAATATTGGCAAGTCTCAAATCAATTGCAAAGTTATTCTAGGATTGTCAACAAAATAAAATTCTTAGGTTGTTTATTTTTTTATTTGTCTTTCTGGATAAGAAAAAAAGTTTTTTCACTAACCTGAAACCACAAAATATAACAAAATTTAGCAAAAAGTTAATCTTTTTGCAAAGGTACTTTGTCGTAACGTATCGTAAAACGTGATTAAAAATACTTCAAATGACAATAATTTGGGGAATTTGAACAAAAGATTGATTTTTACATTAAAAAATTTGCAGTGTTGATTAATATTAAAAATGATTAATATAAATCATCTGCGATTAATATGATTAATATTAAACAATATTTCCACTCAGCATCTAATTAAATATATATACTTAAAGAAAGATTTGTTTGATACGGCCGGTAAAAACAAGAAAAAACTGACAACAGACGTAGGACTTTCTCGGAATGCGGCTTTGCCGCATGACTACTGCGCAACTGTGGGCTGCTACTGATGTACGGCTTATACAAACATACACTCACAACTTTAAAATATTTATCATATTATTTACATATAAAATTTTTTCGTTTACTTAATCCATTGATTCTAACTAAAGTGTGCGGGCATACTGTAATTAATTCGCGCGGGTGTGGCGGTACTAGCGGCGATAGTTGGCTCTAACTAAACTAACGTAATTTCACAACTTACATAGAACAAATTTCGCTTGTCCAATCGGAAAACTGGTGTAGCCGTGAGGCATAACGCACTAGGTACCGAGCGATCGAGTTCGAGATTCAGACAAACCTATTTACTTTTTTGCATTTTAAATATTATACATTTATTTAATTCTATCGCTCAGCTGTGACGCCAAGACATAGCAGACGACTACAACAGCATTTTTAGGGTAGGGGTGGGATTAAGTAAACAATTTTTTTTTTGCAAATGTTGTTATTTTTTAATTGTTAACAAACGTACCTAAGAAAAATATGTTCTTAATTAGGCGAAATCTCGAGATACTGAGAGTGACCTTACTCTACATTCTCACTCGTTTGACCTCTTAAGTTGATAATTTAATGGCATCAATGCCCCATATATAGAAGTAATCTGACCAAATTTTGTCAAAATCGGTCCAGTAATTGTGGAGATATAAGATGATTTGGAGGCCAACACCGAACACACACACGTACATATGAGCATTAACATCCGGAAAATTTCAATCCGGTTTTTGTGTTCATTAGGTCAAAATGTCAAGTTCCGGTGAAAACTGCATATCTCAAATTGGTCAAAAATTTAATTGATTACAATACTTTCCCTTCTAGAGCTATTTCTCTTTTATAGCGCTTTCTAGACGGTAAAAATAAAAGTAAGGAAAGATTAATCTATTTTTAATGGTTGCGTATTTACTGCCCTCTAATCCTTTAAAAAGATTTTAAAAGTGTTCATAACCTTCCAACCACCCATTTTTAGAAAAAAAATTGAAGTCGAAAGGCAGAAAAGTTAAATATACTTTTAAAAATCAAAATTTTAGTCTATTTCAATGGAATGGAAATTTTCAATTCAATTCGTATATATTTTTTTATTTAAAAAAAAATTATGAAATGTGTTCAAACTTAGAAAAATTGATTGATTGATTTTCATGAACTGAACTGTTTTTATTTTGTAGAATAAATTTCTCAGGTAGTCCAGATCAAAGAGTTTTCCAGATAATTTAAAAGAAAATGTGTTATTAAATAAAAAACTAAATTGTTTACATAGTTAATTAGGAAATATTATTATTATATTTCTGTAAGCAAAAATTTATTATTTTTTTATTTTAACTATTTATTTATTTTTTATATATTATATTTTTGTAATTTTTTTATTATTATTTATTATACGGGTATTTTTGTTATTATTATCTTTTGTTGTATAATTATGTATACTTTTAATTAAAGTATATTCGCGCGAAAATTTAAGAACGTTACTTCACAAACTTAGGGTAAAAATAATATCTATTCCCTAACTGAAGAGACCCTAATTTTTTATTAAAAAATCTCTTTGAACTGATTGTCTACATTCCTTTCCTTATTTTTATCAAAATGTAGATATTTGCAAGAAATGGCAAGAAGGCCGTTTCTTGCAGATTGATTTCATACGAGAATCGTTTCTTTGTAGATCTATCCTGTTTTGTATAAGAAACACTATAAAATTTATAAAATAAAATAACTTTTTAAAAGAAATATAACTGGCTAAATAAAAAAACCTCCTAAAAAGTAAAAATAATAAAAAATTATTAAAATTCTTTAAATTTCGGCTTTTCAACGCCAAATTAAGGATAATATGTTATCACTAGTTGTTTTTAAGTCGGGTCTGACTTCAAAAAATCAAAATTTAAAGGATAATTGAAAAACTATTATATTTTTTAGTTTTTTAAGTGTTTTATTATTTATTTATTTTTTAAGGATTTAGAGATATTTATGAATTCATTTTTTTCAGTTGTTTTTTTTTTTATTTCCAACAGCATTTCTGATGACATTATTTTCTGATTGCTTAAATAGAGATATTTTTTTAATTTATGAAATTGTAACTCTTTAATGAAATTGCAGTTTTCCGATAATCGGAAAATCGAATTGACAAAATATACACAAACAGTGAGAGAACAACGAGAAAAAATTATTTATTTATGCAAAAAAATATGAATATTTTTGAATTTCATTGCGCGTACCAAGTAGACGTAATAGTGAATTAGATTTAAACGGAGTAAAAAAAAAAGGAATTGCTTTTAGCTTCCTTCAAATTTTTAGGAAAGATTTATATGGTAGATAAAACATTGCAGTGGCTAAGAAAGTTGATCGGTAAGTAATATTAGATGACATCCATCGTTTTTATCGTTATTGTATAACGAATTATTGCCCAAACTCATCGGAAAAGATAGCAACGATTTGTATGTTGTAAATAAACGATTTTGAGTTATCAACTACATAGTTAAAACTCTTGAATTACTTTAAAATTACAATCCAAAAAGTTGTTTATATTTACCTTGTGACCGCCGACAGCATGAGCACCATCGAAAATGTAAAGATGATCATTACAGTCTAGTTGTAATGCATCAAATCTTAACATAAATCGTTGAAGGATTGAATGCGTCTGGAAGGTAATAACGCAGTTTAAATTGCGCTCGTTTTGTGACTTTAGCACTGCCCCATCTACTTTACGATAAAGGTGCTGAAGGAAATCATTTCTGCATACATTTTGCATATCATCTGAAACATAACAAATGTAATACATAAAATAAAATATAAATCAGTGAAAATCTGATTATTCATAATTATTTTTTAGTTGTAAACTAAAAATAAAAATGTAATAAATACTCAATTTTTTCTTGCTTGTTTTTAATTATTATACAAGGAAAGTTTTGCAAAACGACGGAACAGATTACTACTAGTTTCAAGTTAGTTCGTGTTTAGTTAGGTCCCAACCTCCACTTTAGGCGCTTTAGTTGAGTATTGATCGGTGTTTAGAGGAAATGATTCCTTGCTTGGAGAGGATTGTCCTCATCGTACAACAATATTTATGTGGTACTGAGAATTTGAAAGAGGAAATTTTGTCCTTGAGGACGCTCCAAGGTCAGGTCGACCGTATTCGTCTGTTACTGAGGGGAAACATTGTTGCAGTACAAAAAAATGCTTGAGATTGGCAGGTTTGTGATCTACTATCAAATAGAGGTGTCCTTGGAAATTAATGGAAACATGACAGTTTTTCTTTGAAGACTGATTTCGAAGGATGGAGAAGTGTATAATGTGCGGTGGAAATTATTTATAAAAAATGAAGTTGTAATGCAAAACTTTCCTATTGCTCTTTGTATACGTTTAAAAATGTAAGAAATAAAGAAAAAGTTGTAAATGGTGCTAATACTTTTTTTGAACTACATAAAAATTTTAATTTCATATTAGTAAATTATGTCGTAATATAATCTCCAAATATTTAATTTTATCCAAAAATGCGGAAATAGAAAGTGCATATAAATTTATTCCAGTCACGATTAAACAGGAAGTTCAAGGAAAGTAAATCATAGGTAAAAAAAATAAAAATATAAAAAAATAAGGGTTCACTTTTAAATATCAGTATCAGTAAAAACTTAGGTTTAACTGTGTATTGAACCTTCTAAAATAAATTCATTCTATATATTCTTTCATTCCATATTTTTGCACTAATATTCAAAGTAATTTAAAAAATAATAATAAAAAAAAAAATATATATATTTTTTTTCTTTCTTTATGGTACTCATTTGTCGCCTTATATTATTTATTCCAATTTTAATTATGGCAGCAATGTAAAATATCAGAAGTTGGAGTTTTGCTTGTATCGGAGTTAGTTTCTGAGAGTAATAATTTTTGTTACATATTTCTCTCTTGTGATTGGAAGAGGAAACATTTATTATCAAATTTTTTTTATCGAACTGATTATAAATTTATTATCAAAAATTTATAAACAAAATTTTGCTGTTGATTATAAACTCAATCTCGGGTGGCTTGGCGTACTGATATGAAAAAAATATGTTCAGTTGATCGAAGAAAGAGAGGGAAAGAAAGTATTTAAGTTGTTAATTTCCGTGTAAGCCTGTTTATGGGATCGTGTATTCTTGAAATACGTTATACAGTTTTCGGGCATGATCTAAGCTCTTGTCAAGTCACCTTTAACTTTACTACTACTGGAGTTTATACTACTGGAGTTTTCTTATACATAAAATCATTTCTGTTTTTTAACAAGATTAATATAACAAAATTAATGATTTGCATTAGATATCCAACTATTCCTTCGTTGTTTTTAAACCACGGTTCTTTGATTATCTATTCAGCTCTCTTAAATATTTATAACTTAATTTAAGATTTATCGTACAAAGAAATTTATGATGAAATCGTTTTTAAAAAAAATTTAAGTAGTTATTGTGTAACGTCCGCCAATGAAATTTGAAAGAAACCTGAAATTTAATCCTCATTATTTCTTTTTTTCATCTAACTCGAATTTCCTGATTCCAAGGTGAGAAATTCATATTTGTGTGTAGTAGGAAATTACAATTTTTAATTCGGTATTCTTTCAATAATTATTTTACTCTTAAAAAATATTTATAAAAATTATCGAGGGCGATTGCTTTAAAGAAACCTTATGAAAAGTAAAACAATTTTAAAATTATTCTATAATTAACACTTTTAAAACTACCAGTGATATATAGAAAATGCTAAAACGGGTAAGTGGAAAATAAATAAATCTAATTTTTACTTTCTTGAACGAAGTAAGGAAGTACTGTGATCGCGAAAAAAGTTTCGGTTTTCAGATTTCAACAAAAATGCCTATTTTGACCATCCCTGAATTCATTTTGATTAGTTTCGGCGTGACGTCTGTACGCACATATGTATTTCGCATAACTCAAAAGCAATTAGCCATAGGATGTTTAAATTTTGGATTGTTGTTACATCTGGTTGCGCACATCCCTTTTATATTGCAATCGACTGAACTAAAAGTGTCCAAAAAATCCCAAAATCCCAAAAACAAGCCCTCATTGAGAGCTTTACAACGATATATCATAAGTGGTAATTAGTTTCATTGGTTCATTTAAAATTTTAATTAATGAAATATTTGTATCTTACTAGGGGAAGGCACATCGGTTCGAATCAGACTTCATCTCCTTTTTTTTAAGATTTTTTTTTTAAATTTAAATATACTGATTTATTAATAAATATTAATCTCTGATTGTAAAAAAAGTTTTACTATAAATTCAATAATAACAAAAAAAAATATCAGAAGTTATTAATGGAATAAAATTTTATGTACTTTTCATTTTTGTTTAATATGTGTATATGTCATTTAATAGACGTACAAGAAAGTCATGTGGTGTTCACATCATATTTTTAATTTTTATTAATTTTCTATGGTAAATGTGCAATTTAAGTTTAGTAATTTGAAAAAAGTTTAAAAGGTAAAAAAATGTCATATAAAAGTGGGATATAGTAGCATTGAAAAGAAACTTGTATTTGTCCTAATTCCCGTCGTTACATATTGAATATATTTATTTATTCAGTTGTTTTTCAGAAAGTTATATGATTAAAATAAAATTACCGTTGTTTCTGCTTTAATGAGATTTTTTGCACTTAGTAATGATATTTAAAGATTAAACTTCTTAACTTTAAAAAAAATAGATTAACACGACAGGTTTTCTTTTATTCCTTACAATAGATCTTAAAACACTTTAGAACCACAAGTACTTAAATTAAAAAACAGTTATTTTTATAAAAAATAAAAAATGATCGAAGAAAAAAATTACGATGCAATAACGTATTATTATAAAAAATATAATTCTGAAACATATTTTATATTAAGAAAGCTTAGTTATTTTAAGGTAATACTTTTATAAAATATCTGAATTTTAATAGGAAAGTCTCTCAATTTATGTCATTTATATACCGAATCTTTCAGTCAAATCAAAGATTAATTATTAAAAAATCTCCATTTATATATATTATTTTCTGAAAAAAATAAAAAACTCGTAAAATTTGAATGCGATCATAATTCATGCAAAGTAAGTTTAAATTCAAGCATTTAAAGTAAATAACACAGACGAACGCATTCTTTAATGTTATTTTTTAGTCAGTACGGATTTAAGAAAAAAGAATTACATTACATTATTTATGCGACTTTTTATCACCACATAATTTTAAATTATCTTGTGTCAAATTTCCTTACATATTCCGTTATAAGTTTATTAGTTTTAAATTTATAAACTTAAAGGATAAGCCTTTTGCTGGTGTATAAAATCTGGACGAACATTACACAAATATTTGGATGCTCAGAGAAAATTAATCTTCAAAATATTCAAGTATTTAGTCAAAAGCTGCCTGTTTAATAACTGGCGTTCCACAATATGCCAGTAATGAGGCTCTCACTTCACTATTTCCCTCTTTAAAATACGTGGAACATAAAACAAATACATACAAGTTCAATAACAAACGAGCGCGCGCTAACGGGCACTGAGACGAAATGTAGTTATTATACACGATTACATAGTTTTCTACTTGTTTCATGCAAAATATTTCTGATTATAGGTACTGTGTAATATAAGGTATTATGTATATTATTAATAGTAATATTATAGTGTTATTGTACGATGGGTCTTCATAATCTTGTATGAAGAACGAAATTCATTTTTATATTACTGCAGCAATTATCAAGAAAATTATGTATAAAAAATGAAAACACAGTCAAATCAGACTGAAAACTTAAAAAAATAAGGATAAAAATTAATACGTACAAATAGAATGGAGATTATGTTTTATTTAAATTTTTAATTTGATGAAACATGAGAAAAACTGTGCTAGTAACTACGATTTAAGCCATTTACTTTTTTTTGCAACAGTAAGATAGTAAGTAAGTCTATGGTTTGTTTACGGAATTATGGCAAGAAAGGTTTTTCAACGTATGAAAAGATCTCAAGCTTAAAAAATTGGGTGGGGCTGTGTCGGGGCGCTCGGCCGTTGGTTTAACGTTATAGACCTTGGATGAAGTTCCTCCAAGCTACAGACCGACCAACTTATATGTAGAGTTAAATGGGAGAGCCGCCATCTTATTTTTTTTTGAACAAAACTGAAAGTTTCCAATGGAAAATTTTAGTTCCTTCATTTGGTCAACTCTACAAATAAATTGGTCGGTCTGTATGTCAGCGAGTCACTTTTAGTGTATTAGATTGAAATAAAAACCAGGCATTGCCTGCGTACTAAATTTATTTTTAACATAAGACACTAAATGTACATGATATATATATTTCAACTAATATTTGACTACAATTCTGTTCAACAGTGGTATGTGATTTGAGAAGTAAGAGACATAAGGCATAATAAGTAGCGGTAGGGTACTCGCGCCGTCTCTATCGTTCACTGAGCGCACCGTGCCAGCTTTGCGACGCTCCGGAAACAAGTCTCACTCGCACCGGACATTGGGGTACCTGTGCGTGGCCCATAACCTCCCCTTTCCAACTATATGCGTAATTTATATTTCCGGCTAGCTTTTGCAAGGGCTGACATATTGAATTTTTATACTTTTTTACATGTTTACTTTAACTTTTTACATATAAATATTGTCTAAAATACTCTTTATTAATTAAACCGATCTATCTCGGCAAACTCTAAACACAAACAACCAAATCACCGCGCTATTACGTCTAAGAGTCGTGAGCTACACTAAATGGAAATGAGAGAGAGCGCCAGTTTTTGCCGATCTGCATTTAGTCCCTTCCCCGCCAACGTGCTCATCAATAACGCAAACTCAAAGTCGCATCGGTGAGCTGACCATGTAAACTATAAAATGACAGCTTATTTACGTCTTTGAGACTAATAGTTAGGATTATTAAGGCAGGACGGTATAAACCTTTTCGTTACGCTACAAATTTCTGTTCTGGTATCCTTACGTTTCGGTGTGATTATAAAGACATTTCACGTCAAAAAATTCGAAACAGGAACCTTTGTACTAAAAATTTAAACACAACCAATCCATTATCAGGTCAAAAATAAAGTTAGAATAATAATTTTCTGTACTTTTTGTTGAGGCAAACATTAATTTTGATATTCCTCCCATTAAAAATGTTATTCTAGTGTAAAATTTCAATTATACGATAAATTACTCTTATAATAATTAATAAAGATGATTACTCAAATATATAAGATTTGGCAAAGTTACATATCTTCTTGGAACTTATTTATTCTGTTAAGGGAAAATTAATATTTTAAATATTTATTCAGTATACGTGCTGAGTTGATTGTCTATCACCAACAACCATCATGCACGTTACTATTCACTTGTTCTCTTCATGAACAAAATATTTTTTTTTTCAATCTTTCTAAAATCTATATTTCTAGTCCGTTTTTGATCCTTTTAACTCATCTATACTCACATCTTTGACTGATTGATAATGTAAAACACTGCGCACGTAAAATTAAAGCTGATGTTGATTCTATTCTACTACACAAGCTATGTTTTTTCAATTAAGTTCTTTGTATGCTTTATGATCTACTGCTCACCTGCCCATTCCTTATTTATAATTGGTTATTACAAAACAATAATTGACATTTGTGACCGAAAAAAGTTGAAGCAGAAAGACGGCTAATCGATATCTGTAAATAAGGAGATTGTCATCATAATTATTCTAATTTAAAATAAAAGTTCACTTTTCCTTTCAAAACACACAGCTCCGTTACCATTACGCTTACACTTGAATATATAGTGTACAAGTTTTTCTTCTTTTAATAAAAGAATGTGTAAGCTTTGTTTGATATGCATTAGTGGCGAGGAGTAAAGAAATGTTATAGCCCTTACGAACGACGCTTGACGCTACGTTGTATCTGCACATGACGTAATGAGTATTGACTAGATAGCCAATTCTTGCGTCAGAATTAAAGTTCACGTGCGATTAAGCTGTTGCTAACTTGGTAACATCTTCCTTTGTGATAAGTCTTCTCCTTCTCTGTTAAGGAAGCCATGAGAGAGGCTTCCTCATCAATTATTTTAATTTTTCTTCTTTTGTTTTATTACTTTCATATCTGTTCCATAAATTTTCATAGCTTTTTCTAAATATTTTAACATTTTTTTATATAACAGAAATATGGTCTGCAAAAATCATTTCGGGCAGAAATATTGGACAATTCAATATTCTTGGGATACTTATTTGTACGCACTTTGTTGAAGTATTATTGTTAACCATATTCCAAATGTACATTTTAAAAATATTATGTGATTGGCATCATTCTTCTTTTCCGTTACACCAGTCAACGCAAAATTTGTATCTAACAAACATGTTACACACAGTTTCTCACTGTAACTTGGTGGATTTCAAATATGCTATTGAAATTGTGTTACTACATAAAGGTTTTACGTAAATGTAAATTTGTAAACGTTTTTATAAAAACTCATTTTGATAAACTGTTGGTTCAAAAAGAATAATTTCGTATTTTTACTTTTAAAAAATATGCATACGTGCTTAATAAAGAAAAACTAAATATATATTCATAAAATGAATCATGAGAAGTAGACATGTCTGATGAAATCATAGAGACATCTATTGTTACCTATTACAGAACTTAAAATCTTATTCAATCTAGTTTCACTTGTCTTACTATGTGTTGTGTTTCAGAGAGTTATTAGTGTTTTCTTATATTTTCATCAATTCTTTATAACAAAAAAGTGATTTTTCTAGTTTTTATTTGCTACAATTTGGCTTCTGCAAAAGTTGTTGGATGCTCAAATCATCCAGACAATTTTTGTTATGTCTGTGATAAATTTACGACTAAATCTTACAGAAAGACTATTTCTAATTAGTAAAAACAAATAATAAATTTTATTTCGATTGTGCACTCGGAGATCAAGATAAAATCAGGGCGCCTCATGTTATCTGCATATCGTGCTCAGTAACTCTAACGGAATGGTTGAAGGGGAAACGATGAACCACGCCGCTTGCTGTACCGATGGTTTGGCGTAAACCTAAGGACTTCTTCACAGACTGCTACTTTTGTATGACAAATAAATTTGGAATATATTTATCATAATAAATATATTTGTTATACTACATATATTTGGAATATTTTTCTATTTCATTCAAAAATAGAAAGTTCATAAAATATGCAGATGCATCCTCAGATCAAAAGCCGGTACGACACAGAGACCTGTACCTATACTACCATCTAATCCCACATTGCTAAAAGAACAACCTGAAAATGAAGCAGATAATGTAGAGGATTTTGAAGAATTTTTTCTGTGTTTGATTAGAAATCTCCTCAATTAATTCAACAACATGAAGTTAATGATCTAGTTTGCGATTTAAAGTTGTCAAAGCAGCAAGCTGAACTTCTGTGGTCTAGACTTCAGCTGCGAAACTTTTAGCGGAAAAAATAAAAGTTACTACATTTAGAACACGAAATAAAACTCCCTCAACTTATTTTGCTATGAAAAATTCACTGTGTGTTTCTACTGATGTCGATGGCCTTATGAAATAGCTTGGAATTCAGCATATTTCTGAAGAATAGAGTCTTTTATTGATTCTTTTGAAGTTAGCATGAAAGCAGTTTTATTGAATCATGGTAACAAACGGCAATGAATTCCATTAGCTTATGCAGTCGACATGAAACATGTGACACCATGGCTTCAATATTAGAAGCAATAAAATGTGAAGAGCATACGTGGCAATTTTGCAGTGATCTGAAAGTTGTCGCGTTACTTCTTGTTTTACAAGGTTGGTTTACAAAATATTGTTGTTTTCTTTGTCTGTGGTATAGTCGTGATACAAAAAGGCATTACCAAGTAAAGAACTGGCCATTGCGACAGATTTCACCGACGATTCACCACAAAGTTTTTGTGGCTGGTGAAAAATGTAAAGCAATATGATTAACAGAGAGGGGTAATATAATACTGTCGCCGCTTCATATAAAACTCGAACTCATGAAAAAGTTTGTAAAACACTAGACAAAGATGGACCAGGATTTAATCATTTAAAAATAAATTTCCTAAATTGAGTGATGCCCTAAACATACCCGATCAAGTCGGGTATGTTCATCGGTCTGCATATCAAGAAACTGCTCAAGGACTCAACGTTTGGCGGTAAACATAGTGAATGTGAATTAGCTACATGGAAGTCCTTCAAAGACGTTGTTCGTGATTTTTTAGGCAACAGAAAAGATGAAAACTATGTTTTTTTTTTTTGTTAAGTTGTTAGAAAACTACAATCATTTAGAATGTAGGATGTCATTAAAATTCATTTCCTATATTCCCACCTTGACTTTTTTACCGAAAATTTGGGCTCTATCAGCGATGAACAAGGAGAACATTTCCATCAGGATACTCTGACCATGGAGCATCGGTGCCAAGGAAGATAGGAATGATGGGCGACTATTTTTTGTTTTTGTCAACATTAATTTGAAAAAATTAAAGGTAAGGCAATTCCAATGTTTTAAACTTTGAAAATCTGTTATTTTACCGACATTTACAACGATTTAAACTTTTAGAAACTGTTATTTTAAAATTATATTATTGTATTTCAATCTATCAGTGTTTGAATGAATAAAAATTTAGTTGATTTAAACATCTTTTAAATAAAACACGTAAATAATATTTTTTTTTTAATATTACTTTCACAGTGATTATGCATTTATTGGTAAATAAATCGTATGTATATAAAAACCGTGACTTATTACAAACATTTTGATAAAACGTTTTAAATTCAGCACCCGAAAATTAGTTAAAATCGGCCATGTATTCCAGGTAAGCGAAAAAAGTTTTTTTTTTTTTTTGTTGACTAGTGTTATTAAACCACTCTTGTCAAATTCTTCATCATTTTGTTACACCCATTCATTTTTATACAGTTTCTTTTACAATTACCTGTCCTTCTAGTGTATTTTTTTTTTTTGCTTTTAATATGTTGATTAACTCATTAAATTGCACCGTCCTTTCAAATTCTTTTTCAAAACCTATATGATTTGAGCTTAATAATGACTTTCTATTCTTTTTGAACAATGTTGCTCATTCAATTAACAGATTGATCAAATAGCATTTCCAGTATTCAGTCTATTTTAAAGCCGAACCTGTCTTCTTTTAAATTCGTTTGCATTTTAATAGTTATTTATAAGTTCATTATCCATGAATTTATTCTTAAATGCATCGTGTTTTATCAAACCCACAATTAAATGTTCTATGAACACTATTTTGCTTGTATTTCTCTACATAGTGTTAATATGTTTAAAATTGTCTAGACTAATTCTGTTGTTTTTTAATGTATAATATGGAGTTATTAGTTCTACATTTTTAACCACTCATCAGAAGTAAGTCCTCAAAAAAAAAAATGCTTTATCCGTTGAAAACAATCAAGAGTAATCTAATTTTACTTTAATCAACACCGTAAAAAGATAAATATATTTAACACTGTGTAGAGTTAAAATAATTTTCTATTTACATTTAAATTGCTTAAGAAATTAAGATTAAGAACTTCACTATAAAAGTAACAAAATAAATCTTAACAGTAGTCTATTATTTTAAGATAATGCAGAAAAACAAAGAATTAAATTTCCGTCCCGGACAATCAGTAAAAGAGTGACCGATAAGAAAGGAGATAATAAAGACGATATAAATAACTCAGGAAAACCATAAACCAATTCACTTAGGCATGTCTGCAGTAAGAAGAGGATGTAGGGGGTTGGCTGAAAGCCACTCGGGTAATTATTCCGGCGGGGCTTTTGGTAAGTACAAAGGCCCCGGTAAACTACTGACAATACAATAGGACCACTCTTAGTCTTCATTTCCTTTCATCAGACATTGCCACCGCCTCACTTTGGTTTCCTGCTCCAATTTTCTTAGGAAATTATAGCCTTATTCTCTGACTCAACTTTACCCACAGTTAAATCATTCAGTAAATTATTTTAATGTCCTATTTTAAATTATGACTTGAAACTTTTGAATATTTATATATATATGTATAAATATTTGAACTTTATTAACAATAAATCTTAAAAAAGAGGCAAAAACATCGTTCAGACATAATATATAATGACTTTTAGCTCCAAAATGCATAACACTACTACACTGAGTACTAGATGAAACTTTTTAACTAGTTAAAATTCGTCTTAATATAATCTTTATAATAGAATTTTTTTTAATATTCCTTTCTACATTCTAATAAAAACTTTATTAAATAATTATAACTTATTTTGGTGATAAAACAGTATATTTTAAAACTACAAGAATTAAAAGCGCTAGTCCTTTAATTTAATAATACAAAAATAAATAGTATATGTTAATAATATTTACATTGAAGGATATTAATGAAAAAACAAAACGGTTTCGGTTAAATTGATTAAGAAAGGATTACCCGAATAAACCTGGGTAATGTTGCAAAGAATAAAAAAATATTAACTGTGTAATAACAAAAAAAACTTTCAGGATGTAGGTTACAATTTTTTTTTGCCTTCAGTCATTTGACTGGTTTGATGTAGCTCTCCAAGATTCCCTACCTAGTGCCATTCGTTTCATTTCGGTATACCGCCTAAATCCTATATCCATAACAATTTGTTTTACATATTCCAAACGTTGCCTGCCTGCACAATTTTTCTTTTCTCTCGGTCACTCCAATATTAAAGCGACTATTCCAGGATGATTTAATATGTGATCTATAAGTCTGTCTCTTCTTTTAACTATATTTTTCCAAATGCTTCTTTCTTCATCAATTTGCCACAATACCTCTTCATTTGTCACTTTATCCACCAATCTTATTTTTAACATTCTCCTATAGCACCACATTTCAAAAGCTTCTAATCTTTTCTTCTCAGTTACTCCGATCGTCCAAGTTTTACTTCCGTATAAAGCTACGCTCCAAACACATACTGTCAAAAATGTTTTGCTGACGTTTAAATTAATTTTTGATGTAAACATATTATATTTCTGATTGAAGGCTCGTTTTTCCTGTGCAATTTGGAATTTTATATCGCTCCTGCTTCGTCTATCTTTAGTAATTCTATAAAAATTAAAAAGTACCGGGGATAGGGAACATCCATCGGACTCCCTTTTTTATTTCGGATTCTTTCTTATGTTCTTCGATTATTATTGTTGCAGTTTGGTTCCTGTACATGTTAGCAATTGTTCTTCTATCTCTGTATTTGAACCCTAATTTTTTTAAAATGCTGAACATTTTATTCCAGTCTACGTTATCAAATACCTTTTCTAAGTCTATAAATGCTTGTATTTGGTTTGTTTTTCTTTAATCTTCCTTCTACTATCAATCTGAGCGCTAAAATGCTTCCCATACCCCTATACTTCCTGAAACCAAATTGGTCTTTTAACACTTCTTGCACTTTCCTCTCAATTCTTCTGTATAGAATTTTAGTTAAGATTTTTTATGCATGACTAGGTAAGCTAATCATTCTGTATTCTACACATTTATTTGCTCCTGCTTTCTTTGTTATCACGACTGTAATACTCTTTTTAAAGGCTGACGGAACTTCCCCTTTTTCGTAAATATTACACACCAGTTTGTATCATTTATCTATCGCATCCTCACCTGCATTGCGCAGTAATTCTGCAGGTATTCCGTCTATTTCAGGAGCCTTTCTGCCATTCAAATCTTTTAATGCTCTCTTAAATTATGATCTCAGTATGCTTCTTCCTCTTTCATCCTCTTCGACTTCCTCTTCTTCTTCTTCTATAACACTATTTTCTAATTCATTTCCTCCATATATAACTCTTCAATATATTCCATCCACCTACCGAAATTTCCTTTCGTATTATAAATCGGTGTACCATCTTTGTTTAACACATTATTAGATTTTAATTTAGGTACCACAAAATTTTCCTTAACTTTCCTGTATGCTCTGTCTTTTTTACCAATGATCATTTCTCTTTCCACTTCTGAATACTTTTCTTTAATCTGCTCTTCTTTCCCTAGTTTGCACTTCCTGTTTATGGTATTTCTTAATTGTCGATAGTTACTTTTACTTTTATCATCACTAGCATTCTTATATCTTCTACGTTCATCCATCAGCTGCAATATATCTTCTGATATACAAGGTTTTCTACCAATTCTCTTTGTTCCGCCTAAGTTCGCTTCTGCTGATTTAAGAATTTCCTTTGTAACATTTTCCCATTCTTCTTCTACATTTTCTACCTTACCTTTATTAGTCAGACCTCTCGTGATGTCCTCAAAAATCTTCTTTACCTCCTTTTCCTCAAGCTTCTCTGAATTCCACCGATTCATCTGACACCTTTTTTTCAGGTTTTTAAACCCCAATGTACATTTCATTATCACTAAATTATGGTCGCTATCAATGTCTGCTCCAGGGTAAGCTTTGCAGTCGACGAGTTGGTTTTTAAATCTTTACTTAACCGTGATGTAATCTATCTGATACCTTGCAGTATCACCTGGCTCTTTCCATGTGTATATTCTTCTATAATGATTTTTAAACAGGGTATTGGCAATTACTAAATTATACTTTGTGCAAAACTCTATAAGTCGGTCCCTTCTTTCATTCTTTTGCCCACGATATTTCTTCCGCTGCCTTTTTCAATGCTTGCATTCCAATCTCCAACTATTATTAAATTTTCACCCCTTTTATGTGTTTAATTGCTTCGTCAATTTCTTTGTATACACACTCTACCTCATCATCATAACGGGCACTTGTAAGCATATAGACGTTAACAATCGTTGTCGGCTTAGGTTTTGATTTTATCTGTATTACAATGATTCTGTCGCTAAGCATTTTGAAATACTCTACTCTCTTCCCTATCTTATTGTTCATTCCCAAACCTACTCTTACCTGCCCTTTATTTAAAGCTATTTTAATTATCCTAAAATCAGCTGAACAAACGTCGTTTTCGTCTTCTCACCGAACCCTGCTAATTCCTACTACATCTACGTTAAATTAGTCTATTCATTTCCCTCTTTAAATTTTCTTACTTGCCAACCTTTTTAGACTTCTAACATTCCACGCTCCGACTCTATTATGTTATTTTTTAATTTTCTGATGACCTCTTCCTTAGTAGTCCTCACCCGGTGATCCGAACGGGGGATTACTAAATATTTCCTCCGGAATATTTTACCAAGGAAGGCACCTCCATCTTTGTTACATGAAAATGCAGAGATTTACATTTTCTTGGAAAAAAAGCAGCTGTAGTTTTCCATTGCTTTCAGCTGTGCAGTACTCCGAAGACTGAGTGATGTTGATATGGCCGTTTAAGACCTCCTGACCTTTGCCCTTAACTACTGAAAGAGCTGCTGCCCTCTTTCATGAATCATTACTTAGTCTGGCTCTCAACAGATACCTCTCCGATATGGTTACAACTTCAGTCCAGCTACTCTGTATCACTGAACACAGAAGCTCCCTCACCATCGGCAAGGTCTCATTATTCATAGAGGGTTACATTAAATCATTAAAACTCTAAAATCATTGAATGCCGCAGAGGAAAGGATAATATTTAACAGAGATCACTCTCTTTTTGCGGTTAAACTATGCATACTCTCAAAAGATACAGAAAAAATGAAAAGAAAAAGAAAACAAGAAATTTAATAAAAAAAAAGATAGGTATTTTCCATAATAATATTGGAAAACGATATTTTCACATCTGAAGAACATGAAATTGCCATCGTTGCCCTCCTTATCTTGCGTCGGGTAATAATGATTAAGTAAAAGTAGAAATATGTAAAAACTAAGAATATAAGGATAGAATATAAAGTAACTTTTTTGTAAGAAATATTTAGGCAACATTTTATAAGTGTTCTCTTGTTGAAGTTCCTGACAAATGTGTACGCATCAGGTTTGCACCCCAAGAGCTGTATGATTTTACTAACATAACATGTTTGGTTAAGAGATCAATCAAATACCTTTTTGGTTGGTTGGTTAATGATTAATTGCTGACATTGAAACATTCAATTAATTTCAATTAACATTCAACCTTTAAGTTAATTATTTACATGATTAGTTACTTAGGATAAAAATATTACGTAACGGCAACATAAGTTCAGGAAGCAATCAAAGTTTGTCTGTGTGTACCTCCATTGCACGCGGTAATACGTACAATTTGATTAATAACAAATTGATTGAAGAGTGAAAGTAAAAATAAATTTACAATTGAGCAGATTGTGGGAGTTATCTCATTCTAGTGACGCATGGTTGAACAACTGTGTTTACCCTACTTATGCAGAAATAGAAATAGTATAATATAAAACAAAATCATCAAAAATACAACTTAAACTAGAAAAAAGACTGAATTTAAAAAAACATTTTTAGATGTTACTTTGACATTACTTAATATTATTTCCTAAATAAAGTGTTACCAAGGGAGGAATAATTTTCTATCTTTACCCGAGGGTTACGTTGTAATGTTTATTCACCACGTAAAATTGAATTTATATAATTTTTTTTAACCTTTTACTGTTTCAGCTTAACGAATTGAAAAATTTGTCGTGTTTTGTAAAATAGAGTTATCTGGGTAAAAATACTTTTAATTTTTTATCGTAGAGGTGTAAGGTAAACCTTTATTGGTGTTAACCCTCCATCACATGCATCCTTCTTTGGATCATCATATAGGCATAGCAAGGTATACTACCTCACCGTATAGAATTATGTTTTTATGAGGTAATGGAGACAATAAGCACAGTCCATTACAATAATATTCTTTTTTTGTTCGATAACAATTATAATTACAATCGGTATTCCTGCGGAACTATAAGTAAGTCTCCTGGCATGTGATAAGGAGGTCCTTAAGGAACCCCCAAAATAAGTAATACACAATAAATGGTTGCAAGTAAACTTAAAGTCTTATATGAAATTCCAAGCTCGGTCATAAATCACAAAATACAGGGTTATCATTAAAGAATGGTGCGGTTTCAGTAATTCATAGGAAGATTGTAGGGAAATTTCTAGATGTTATATTGGTATCCCTGAAAGCCTCCGACACAAAAGTTTGTTTATCAGCAGTTGTAACCACGACGTCAGTTCTTGTATTGTTGTTGCGGTGAGTTTAGTGAGTTACTATGTTCTCGGATAAAGACAAAGCAAAGTGTGTTTTACTGATGGCTGAATTAAAATCCGTAATTTTAGTTCAATGTGCGTTTTGACGTGAATTCGAAGAGATCCACCACACAAAAATAACATAACACGTTGGTTCAAACAATTCAAAGAAACTGGATCAGTTAAGAAACAGAAATCAACCGGCAGACCAAGTGTACCAGACGAAACGGTTGAACTAATTAGACAATCGGCAATTAGAAGTCCTGGAAAGTCCATCCCCCGTCGAAGCGTCGAATTAGGTATTCCAAAATCAACAGTTCACAAAGTTTTACATAAAAAACTGAAATTACACGCTTATAAAATCCAGATACTGCAGGAATTGAAACCCGATGATGGTGTAAAACGTTCAATTTTTCTGTTGAAATGTTGGACAGAATAAGTGAAAACGAATCATTTTTAGATGATATAATTTTTACAGACGAAGCTACATTCCATGTGAATGGATGTGTTAACAGACACAATTCACGAATATGGGGCTCTGAAATCCTACACGCAATTATTGAGAAATAACGCGATTCGCCTAAAGTTAATGTTTGGTGTGGTGTGATGAAAACTCGTGTAATAGGGCCTTTCTTCTTTCCTGAAAAAACAATTAATGGAGTTGTGTATCTTGACATGTTAACCAATTATTGCTTTCCTCAGCTGGATGAACTCGAAAACATTCATCAACTTCATTTCCAACAAGATGGTGCTCCCCCGCACTTCAATGCATTGGTCACGGACCCTTTGAACGAAAAATTTGGTTATCCATGGATAGGCCGGCAAGGACCCATATTTTGGCCTCCAGACCTGACACCTTGCGATTTTTTCTTGCGGGGTACATCAAAAGCATTGTTAATACACAGAATAAAAAGAAAAAGATTAAAACTAGAATAAAAGGAAAGAGCAAAAACAAAAATTAGAAATTAAATACGATACTACTAAACTTGTCAGACTCCAAACTGTTACGCAGACCCTAAGTCGAGTACAAGGTATTTCAGGTATAAGTTGGGTACAAGGTCGTGTGCAGGTATTTAACACTGCGCTGTCGAGCAATCTCACGAACTGAACCTCATCACTCGCGTAAACCATGGTGCTTCGGCAATCACCCTCGCATTACAATAATATGTGTGCAAAAATTATGATAATTTTTATGATTTTTGGTATGTCATAATTACATTAATAATAAAAAATCTATCCTTTTTCTAAAAAAAAATAACGCTTAGTGAATTCCAAAACTCCCCATTAGATTCCAAAAAATAAAGTAAAATTACATAACTTCATTCGTTTTTTCAATACCTGAATGATTTTTTTTTTTAAATTGCTCTTCTTGAAAATAAAAAGTAAATTATAGAAAAATATTTGAAACTATAAATCTGCCTCATAATCTTCCATTATTTAAAATTAAAATAGTATAAATTTACTTTGCCTTCGCTTACAACTTTCTTACTAAACTATACTGTCAGTCAAGGAAAAAAAGTGGTAGAACAAAACAATTATACTAATTAAAAATTAATAAATATTATATGAATTAAATATCTATTCACAGACTTCATCATTTTTATCATCTGAACATTTTTTACCCTTCACTCGATATCTTCAATGGATTCTTTTAACCAATCAAATAAACTTTCCATATTTCACAGTCGTAGTTGTGTTTATTGTTCTCTTTCACATATAAAGCCAACGACCACAAAATATTTATATAATCACGTGCAATTGGGTACTCAGCAAGTCAGAAGCAGTCTCTCTTAATTAATACAATATAGCAAAGCAAATCATAAAGTAAACAGATTAAAACTGAATTTAACTGTAAACTACTGTATTTATATAAAAAATACAAGAAGTTTTAGATCGGCACATCTTTAAAAAAATATAGAAAGATACTAGTACATGCTTTCAAAAACTGTTGAAAGATAGATGTAACTTGATAAGAAAATAAGGGTTAAAAATTTATTTATTTTTTGTGCAAATATCCAAAAATATTGACATTTGAGATTTGTACTACTATAAATTGTGTACTGGAAAAAATTATCTAATCATTCAATCGAATATTTTGTAATTTTTCTAAGTTTTTAGTCGTTTTACAAACCATCAATTTTTTTAAATGATTATTTTATTCATGAAAAGAAAATTAGTAATAAAATTATATTACGAGTTTTATCTTCATTATTATCATAAAGTTAAATTTTAAGTTCTATATAAATGTGAAGAAAGTTTGACAACATCGTTTAGATAATATACTGAGTATAAATAATGTTTCTTCTTAAGAAAGCTTTCTTGCATAAATAAATGAAATAAAACGTTATTTTAATTACACGTAATTTATTTAAATGTTAAACAACATATTAAATACTTTTCAAAACGAAATATATTATTTCTTTATTTAACTCATAATATGCAAGTATACTGACGCACCTGTGCTGATGTAATTCAGCGAAAGATTCTTATTTAATTTTACATTTTAAGCAGATATTATTCTAATATCCTGTATAACAATATTATTATTATTCTCTTTCTTGAATAAGAAGTAACACTCGAGAGGTCTGATGTAAAAGTTTTTAAAAATATTACAAGTTATTTACGATCCAATCTCAAATTATATGGATATTATTCCTCAAAAAGATTTTCAGAATAATTTTCATGTAATTTGAGAGTAAGTCGTTTATAACTTCCTTTTTTAAATTAAAAAAACAACATTGTTTCGTCATTCTAATAAATTTGCTACGGTAAATACGAATGTTATAGTATTTAATGATTGTTATATACATGTTATGAGTCAAATACTTTCCTGTATTCAAAATAATTAAGGGAAAGCACATTGAGAAATTAATTACTTTTATCACATGAAGAAAAACATTAATAGCGCTGGGGTTTACTGGATGTATAATTTTTAGGTCTAGCTGGAAATCGAACCCGGCACTTCGGTGCAACATTAAAGCGTTCTACCACTTGATCCACATCGAAGCAGTTGAGTTTTTTATAGAACTGTATTATTACTCTATTAACAGTGTTAACCGTATTAAATTAGAAGATAATTTACATTATCCAATATTTTTTAGATCCTAAATAAAGGGATGAAATTTAGAAAGATAATGTACAGTAAGGAAAAATGGTATATTTTTTTGATAGGTTAAGTAATTAAAATAATAATTATAGGATACTTGATTAAGATCGCAAGATTTTTAATTGACATTAAAAAATTCATATTTACATATTTATATAAAAAGAAAGTCATATTTACATGCTTATATTGTTATTGACATTTTCTATTTTTATTCATTAATCGTATTATTATTATTGTAAATTTAATAATTTCCTCATTTGCGTTACCGTTAGTGGTAGTATTACTATATACAATTATGTCATCTATTGCAACCGCCTTTTAATAACAATCAATAGTAATAATAATTATAATTAGATAATGATTCAAAACTTGATAGAAGTGATAAGTGATTTTCGGTAAGTGAAATTATCAAAAATCATGCGACATAAAAATTCAGTTGTGCAAAAAGAAAAAAAAAAGAATTGGTAGATCTCTAGGGTAAGATATAGTCATAAATCATAAACGAGAAACTGTTACACACTAAATTCTCAAAAAACACTAGTACGTTACTTTAGTTCTTACAAGAATCACAGAATAAAGATTGATTGCCTCACACTATAACAATTCTCTCCTTCTATCATAACAAAACGCGCAAACGCGCAAGAGCTATAACATTTTCTATTGTTATGTTCTTTTTCCTTTTTTATAGCCACAATTTTTCCTCTCAAATATTTTTAGTTTTTTTTATTTTATTTTCTGAAAGATATTTAATTTTTTTTTTATCTTTTATAGCTTTACAATGAAATTACTATATCATATAAAATGGTTATATGTACATATATTACCTGCTTAAATAAAATAATTTTATTAATTTCGGTTAAATAATTTTTAGGGTCAATATATACGAAAAAGTGTTTTCTATCCATTTTCAAACACTTTTCTTAAAACATTACTTAACATATATTTTGGTTCTTAGCATCATGAATCGGTAAAAATTATTCGGTTTGCGTACAATGACCAAAGCGCTTTCTAAAAAAAATATTTGATTGATTTTCTTGATGTAGAAAAAATTGGAGAGATTAAGTTTTATCTAGCAATAAAATTAGGTTGTTTCGTGTCATTTGGGATATATAAGTATGAATTAGTTGTTCAGATTTTTCAGTCATGTCTATGTCAATAATTTTATATAGTGTAGATTATAATAACTGAAATATTATTTTTAAAAAACACAATTAAAAAAATATATTGGTTTATATAAGAAAATTAATAACGTTAAAATTAAAAAGAAATAATACAATGTATTTAAAAAAGGATCAATCTTTATAATTTTCATTAAAAACATTTTGTTTTTCTTATCTTATCACTTCTATTATTGTTGTGTATGTCCGTCCTGAAATATTTTATTTACGTATGTCACACAGCATGAGTTACTGATTTATTCATGCGTGTTGTATAATCATATTAGGATTATATTTTTAAAAGGTTAGAAATATCATCAATTATTCAGACCTATCATTTGCCATTTGGTTTACCTACCATTTGAATTTTGTGGCATGAGGAAAAATCCAGTTGAATCATATATCGATCAGCTTGACCCCCGCTGGAAGTTCAATATTTTGAAAAGATCCACAAACATCACCAGAAAAATGTTTTGGACTTTACCCTGGTATTTAATAAATATTTAAAAATTGGTATCATATGTTTCTTTATCACATTAATTTTTCTTTAATTAAATTTTATCTCCTGATTCGTTATAAATTGTAATCTTAACGATTGATTTTTATCTATTGTAATATTAGAGATATAATTTCTGTTTAAAAATTTCCATATAACCGTATAAAAGCCAAAAATTAACGAATAATCCATCTTTGGGGAACTAATCCGTTAAAAAGCATTTCGGGATTCGAAATTCTAATAAAAGAATTAATTTCTAAGATGTACTTAATTATTATGTAGTTTTTAATATTTGTTACAGATACTAAATCCTTATCTTTTGTCATATAACATTCGATAAAAAAAAAAAACAACGAAACATGTCAGACTTAATTTAACATAACTACTTAATTATATAATTACAAAGAAATTAGTGTGACTGAAAATGTTTCGGATTAAATAAGAAAGATAGTTCAGTAAAGTATGCTCACCGTTAAATTCTTAAAAAATTCATAGTCTACATAACAATTTATCATGTATTGATTAATCTGAGAAAATACTTCTAAAAGTTAAAAAAAGATAAATCAATGTTTAGAGATACCTAATCTTTTGAAAAATACTTACCGCACCCAAGAGGTTGTTATCATTGGTTATGCCATAAAAACTTCAGCAAAAATCTGAAGAAATATATTACGTAACTCACACTGTTTTTATGTTTTAAAGAATATGAAATAAATAACTATAACTTTAAAAGAAAGGGATTTTTAAGTATCTTGCCTATAATAATCTGAATCACTCAATTAATCAGTCAAATCAAGATCATTAATTTTAAATAAGAAGAGAAATATTAGTGTTTTAAATATATAACACTTTTAGGGCATTTCATCAGTTATAACAAAAATATAAGGAAATAAAGAAAACTCTCAATGAACTTTTGTAGCAATAAGTAATAAGTAAAACATTAATGTGTTAAAGAAAGAATATAAACACCTGGTATATATATACACGAGGCTCGGCTGACAAATTTTGCACATATATGCGTAGCATCGGAATGAAATAAAAAACGAATAAAAGTACAATACCTTAGCTAAAAAATGCTGTATTTATTTTTCAATATTTCACATTCGCGAAATTTCAACGCCCACCTATTCACAGTATTCCTGTCAACAGTTTCACTTCCGTAAACCGCTTTTAAACGATGAAAAATATTCGTACGATTCACATTTTCTGCTGTTAAAAATTCAATCATTGCGCGCTGTTTTAACCGTGTTGACATATTGGCCGTACTCGACTCCATTTTAACGGCTACTGAAAACAAACCGGTAAACGGATTTCAACGCATTATCGCAGGTTTGTAGAGGGGGATTTTAACTATTATGTGCTGCCACGCCCAACTCAATAGTACCTTTTATCCCCGTGTAGCACGCTAATGTATAAAATTTATCAGCCGAGTCTGGTGTATATATATATATATATATATATAAAACCCACCTCGACCACCGAAGTTCTGCTGTTTGTTATCTAATTAATCCCATGATACGCAAAACCTTTTTACAAACTTAGCGCATTGTGTTCTATATTTTATTATGCCTTGCATTCTTGTGGAAATTTTTATGAATAATGATTAATAATTAGATAAATGCATTTTTGATATTTACATACCGTTATACTACATTAAAATACTCGTGTACACGGTTTTTTGTTTGAAACAAATGCATTTCAATATAGATTTAAATGTCAGAAATACTTTAGGAAATAAGATATTGTTTTCTGTTTATTAATTTCAGTATACAAATGAAGGTTTCGTTTGTTACTTTTTTCATGAAACAAAAGAGAAAAAATCATAAATGGAGATATACCTCGCAAGACAAAATAATAAAAGTCTGAGCAAAGCATAACACAACTGGAAGTATAGTGTATAAAATACAACTAACAATGCACACAAAGTACGTAAAAAAGTACACGTAAATCAATAAGAAATGAAACAGAGGAAAAAAAGGATAAATGGTCAACGCAATAATTAAATTGTCAATAAAACAAACAAAAGTACAACAGTCTCAAGATCATGCAACATTTTCAGAAGTCTCACGTCCTCACTGTTATCCAATTGATTAACAACCAGATGGTTTCATGCGTGTTAAACTTAAGTATATATTTTGAACTTAACCGATGAACTTTCTCACGAATAGATGGCATCCATAGGTATTCGTGAATCTCCTTGTTTCTTCGCAAACCATTGCGTTTTTATGATCCCCAGCAGATTTGTCCTTAAACCTTTGGATGGTGTCGATATTGCTACTACTTACCGTATCCCTAACTTGTTTCTCGTTGGCTCATATTGGCTTTAATCTTTCAAAATGCCTTTATACAAAAACATTTGTTATTTAACGACAACACGGAACTCCTTCCTAGTAACCAGTTCAACCGTCTAAACTTGATTCTCTTTCACATGATTTTTCAATATTAGATAGCAGTCCAAATGAAGTCCTAGATACCGTAACATTGTTCGAATGAGACATGTGATCTCCATCCAGGCAGACTTACCATTCATTGCAAAGTCCCATGATTCGATTTTGCGTATTAATATGTACCTTATATTAAGCTAGCCATTCACTGAGAAGGTTAGTAAAACTACGATTAAAATTTTTCCAATGCAATCGTTGGGTCAATGAATGACAACCACCATAATCGCCGTGTCTTCACTGAAGGGCACAAGAGTAATGATATAATCACTACTAAGAAGATCAGAAGTATATACTGAATACAAAATCGGGCCAAAGACTAAATCCTACGAAACCCCCGATTTTATATCAAAAAAGCCTGATAATTCTAGGCCATATTTAACCTTTGAGAACTATCTATCAAAGTAGTTTGCTAATACCAAATAATATGGTTGGTTTGTCTGAAATTTCTCTCAGCGCCACCCCATTCGGTCACCCTAAAGCATAAGACCGAATGTCCGTGCCACAAACGACTACTATTCCTCAAAACGGTTTAGCGACCAATATCGTAATTAGCTCCTAGAGCTTACCTAACTGCGTGAGCGGAATAAGCGTGGTGCCCTACACCACTCGCGTGCGTGTCCCTCCGCTCACTTGTCATATATACTAAAATGGGTAGGTGGACCCCGTCTACATACTAAAATACATAACTTGTCAATAAATTAAAATTTATTTCGTCAAGGACAGCAATTTGCTGCCAAGCCTAGACTGCTGAATACCAGAAACTACCTGTCCACCATATTACAGTGCTTGGAGCACTATTTGATCGATGGCCAGCTATTTCTCGAGAGTAGCTTCTAAAACAAGCGGTAGGAGTCTTATATCCATTAAACTACTGATGCCGGTTGAACAAAGCAATAGCATCAAGGAACTCCCACACGATCCGACAATGTGGCTCAAGCCACATTGACTCGCCGCTTATGAGTGACCAAATTTTCCCTTGAACTCTAAGTTCCAGGATGGCCTGAGTTCTGCCCCCCCCCCCCCCCACCATCCACCAAGAACTGTGCTGGCGAACATCATGTGTTCGTTAGACTGGACGTCACCGCAAACGCACAGCTCATCAGCTGCCAGGTAAAACCGAAATAAATATTGGTTCAAATTTGCATGATTGGAGAGCACGGGTTCGTTTTTTTTATTAAAACCGAACTAAAGGCGTACCATCCTCCCAAGTCCTATATAAATCCATATAAGGACCTGCCCTTAGTTGTGACGTGCCATTCTTGCTGCTGTGCTTCCATCGCAAGGCTGTAAAACCTCCTCCGCAGGCGGGAGATGGGCAACTGTTCGAAATTTAGAACCGGTGCATTGTGATCACCGTTCCGCTCCGGTACAGGCTCGGCTTGAAACCGCACCCAAACACCTTGGCCTCCCGGCCTCGTCGCAATTTCCACATGGTCACCCGAACTTTCACCACTAAATAGATTGGGAGAGCCTTTCCCAATACGGTGGTAGCCTCGTAGGAGGTTGTTTTAAACTTTAAACACACAAATGCATAAGATTAAGGGTCTGCGCCGGGCAATCCTTAATTTTGAATAAGTGCTCGATTTCGTTCCAACCTATGCACCCAAACGGACGCAATATAAGAGGCCATACTTTTGAAGACACCTCGGTACACCATGTACAAATGACGGCCCGACAGCCCGTAATCTTTCAGAGTAATCCTCCTAACCTTGTGCATCACAGAGACGGCGTCCGCCACTACTTGCCTAATGTGGTTGCTAAACAGCAACTTCTCATTAAACAAAACACCTAGGTACATATGAACTCTTATTACACATCATTTACACTTAATACGGGGTTACGACTATACGATAATTTGTCTGCACCCTTGAGAAGCATACACTTCGTCTTGGGCATAAAAATCTTTAAATTTTGCATGTTCATCCAGTCCTCTGTGGTTAACAAAGCCGCTTGCGCTGATCTTCTAACTGTGGTCGTGAATTAGCACAAACTAACAGGAGACAATCATCGGCGAAATCCTGGGCCGTTACCCCTAATGGGAATGTTAATCCCAGAAATCCATCGAATACCAGGTTCCACAGCAGAGGACCGAAAACAGAACCCGGCGGGCTTCCCCTGGTGACGGATTTTTCCACAGCTAGGTGCACATCTTTAAACAGAGCCGTATGGTTAGACAAATAGTCACGTACTACGGCCTGCAGGGCTACAAGAACATTGCGGCAATCCAACTCAGAGAGAACAGAACTCCAACACAAGGAAGGAAATGCTGCTTCTACGTCTTCAAAAATTGCCAAAACATATTTATAGTCGACGCTTTACACCTCGGCAAGAGTAGTTAAGATGCAATCCTCAGTGCCAACCTCTTTCATGAAGCCGATTTGGCCTCGATTTAGAAATTCGTTCATATGATGTTTTCCCAGAGCCGTTCCACAACCAGCCTTTCAAGCAACTTGCCGATTACCGACAAGAGGCTGTTGGGTCGATAACTGCCAACCTCACTCGGATCCTTTCCTGATTTTAAGAGCACCCTTACTAAAGCCACCTTCCGAGTCGGAATGCAACCCCAGCTAAGGCACCCCGAGAACTGTCATAAGAACATCTTATGACAGGCAGCAGATGATAGAATATATCTGGGTCAAGCTGATCAATCCCCTGTGCCTTTCTCAGTGCCATTCAAGAAACCACTCGGTTTATATCTACGGAATACTCAGACCGTACGCCAGGGAATGGTGTCTCACCCGCCTTGACGTCGATTTCTGCCTTCACCCTCCGGAGCATCCGGAAACAGAGTATCCAGGAACGCCTGATAAGTTGCAATGTTAACATGTGGTCCCGACCATCAAACCCGCATCAAACATTGGACAGCATGATCAATGGCCTTGGCCGGTAACGTGACTTAGCGAGCTGCCAGTGGCAGCGTTGCCACTCGCGCATAGAGTCTTGCCAAAATTTGAATTTGGCTTCCTTGACAGCATGACCGTACTCATTACGTGCGCGCCGATAGATCCGCAGACCCTCAGCGCGCTTGTCATCAACGATGGTCTCCGTTAGGGGGCGACGCTGGTATCTTCTCCTAGCGGACCTAACTCTTGCGCAGCACGCTCAGGGCAGAGGACCACTGCATTTTTCCCGGTTTCCGCCTGCGTCTAACAGACGGCTCCCCGGACGCCGAGGTCATGACGACTCCAGGCACTTTCAGGTCAGCGGACTGGCTACTACCCAAAAGTTCGTTCATTGGCCTAGGCCGCCGTAGGACCCTATCGCTGCCAGTCTTGATGGCTTTCCCGAATTGTTCAACCATCAAGTAATATGGTTGAGGCAAGCTTGAACATCATCTTAAGCTTGAACAACAAATCAGGCAATCACATCTTATGGAAAGTCTGTTCGATATAAAAAAAAACCGCCGAGTAATATTCCTTCCTTTTCACACAACCGCTAATGTCATCAGCAATTCTAGGAGTTTTTTAAAGGCTAGATGGCCCACTCTGAAAACCAAACTGGTGGTCAGGAATAACAACCCCTTCTACTAAAATAGGCCTAATTCGTCCGAGGAAGAATCTCCCAAATATCTTAGAGATTCGGCAAAAGGATGATAGGTAACCAATAACCAATATATATCTGCAGATTTTTTTGGAAACAACATTATTTGTGACATCTTTCATTCCGATGGGCAGTGCATCGTCCAAAGACGCCACTGAGGAGGCATTTTATGGGTTCGATGGCCCTAAGTGGCAATAAAAGCAGCATCTTATGAATTATTAAGTCAAATCCAGGAGTCTTGTTTATGTCTGCTAATTTCCCGATCGCTTGCGACACGTCTACATATGTAAAAGGATAGATACAGAGGAATCAGGCTATTCATGAAGTCACAAATCTCTCCCTCATCTACTCCCTCCCATCTCATTCGAATGAAAGATCTTGATTAGTATTCAGTAAACCGTTCTGCCTTCTGACCATCACTACGAACCCATCCAGTCTGTGTCGTAATAGATGGAAATGAGAGTGGAGACAGAAAAGTCTACTCACGACTTTCCACAACGAATAGTCATCTCTACTCGAAGATTTTCCGTGTAGTGTTTGTACGTGTCGTACTCGATAGTCTTTATCAGCTTTTTTAACTGACGAGCACACCTGTTAATTTCTGTTTTATCCTCAGGCCTCATTGTAATTGCAATCTTCTTCGAAATCTTCTTTTATTAACAATCAGATTCATTCTCTTGGATAGTCAGTTCTTTCCTAATCCCCATGCTTCTCCTCAGGAGTCAACAGCCAAGCCGCCTCCTTCATACTCAAGGTCAGTTACCTGGTTGCATCACAGATGTCATTTGGGCGTTTCAAAGGAACTACTCCAGGCAGTCCGCCTTCCACCAATCTTCGGTAGGATTCACAGTTTGTGTAGTTATTACACCAACTGGGATTTGCAACCATCGTTCTAACGGTCAGTACAATTGGCGAATAATCGGATGAGGAATAATAGTTATTCTCAGCAATAGGGTAAAAAAGAGAAACCTCAAGACATAAAAATCTAATAAAACAGGCACTTTCGTTCCATCCGTAAGCCGGTATGTAGGCTGCAGACAAGAATTACATTGAACCACAGGTTGTCAATATTATCCTTCAAGTCCCTCCCTTGAATCGATAGGAGCCGAGATCCCCAAAGTACATGCTTTGAGTTTCAGACAATAAAACGGGGTCCTACACAATAAAACGGGGTCCCAGAGAGGCGAAGAATTCCAAAAACAAGTCATTTGTGATCGCATGACGGAGAGGACAATAAAATGCGATATTACGATAGGTCCAAGCCAGTCCGATAAGTTAAGCCAGTCATTTTCTCAGTTACAAATGAAGAAATCAATTTGATATTTGGTGAGTGCAATCTTCATGTAAATATCTAAAAATAAATTTTTAGACTTTTTGAAATTCCGATTTTTAAGGGTTAAAATGGATTTTTAATTTTTTTCAAACCCGAATATTTTATGAATTTCTCCGTATCAAATGAATATATTAACTTGATCTTTGGATGTATAATCTTCATGTCAATATCTAAAAAGTAATTTCTCGATTTCTCGAAATTCAACCTTGAAAGAAGTGAAGAAAGGCAAAAACATTTTGAACGATTGTAAATTTTCCCCATTTCCGACTATAATAAACGAGATATTCAGTAGATTTGGGCTTAAAAACTCTCGTCAGATAAATATGAAGTAACCATTTACGGACGTTTTTTTTATTTCGAATTTTTAAGGAATGGGACAATGCCCGATGTATGGCGCGGTGGCTCAATGATCACTGCCATTGTATGTGCGATGCGACTGGCTGCAGCTGCCTCTTGTTACTTAACAAAAAACATAAAGTACAAAAAAAAATTGACCGCCACGAGAAGCGCAAGCAACCATATAGCGGGGGAGAAACCGAGACGAGCACGCTAGTTTTCTGTAAAAAAAAAAGTAACTGCATCGTTTGATTAGTATCATTAAAATAATTTGTCTTATCAGTTACTATGATTGCCAATTGGCTAAAATCTGTTATTTCGTTCTACAATGATAAGTCCAATACTATTTCCATAACTTTTTAATGGTTGATTGGGTTTTATTACTCTCCGTATTTTCAGATAGATAATACCGACAGCAATACCATTTTAACACATAAAATTGTGTTCCGTAGATTTAAAAAAATAGGCTGGTTCAATATTGTGGTGATGATTTCTGGTAGGTGAAATATTTGCTTTAATTAAAACTTAAAGAAGAAAAATCCTATGAATTACCTTATTTTTATTGTATTTAAACGGTTTTTACAATGAAGAGGTGTTTTCATTTAAATTTTTTTAACATTTTAAATAACTGAACAAAAAATACCGGATTTATATCTTTATTCGATTGTTGGTTGACTTTAATCTGTTACGTCACGTTAAGATAATAGAATAGATACTAAGTTACTTAAAAAGTAAATCTTTAATTAAGTTTTATATTTATATTAGCCGATTAATTTTTATTTTATTTATGTTCTCTTTTTAATTTACTTTTATGTTATTTCTTTTTGTTTTTATTCATTAACAGGTAAAATGAGATACGAACATCTTTTCAGACAACTGATAAGCTGCAATATTCTATATCGCAAGATGTATATTTTAAGTAAAATAAAAAGAAATAGTTTTAATGATTCTTTATTTCTTATGGTATTTCATATGTTTCAGCATAAAGAAAGTGTTTTAATCTTATCCCGTAATATTTTATTAAATAATACAAGTAAAGCCGTACGTACAACCTTAGCTCAATTTCCGACTGGTTGAAATTTATTTTTCTAGTTAACTCATCCATTATTCATTCTCAATAGTTTAAAACTAAATAAGTTCATACTTTTGACTGGTTTTATGAAATTTTATTTCCGTATTACTTTTATATTTTGTGTATTTTAGTAAGAAACCATATTATTTTTTACAGTAGATCAACAGTTTTTGAATTACGTTTCACTTAAAAATAATTACTACAATCTTAAGTTTACCTGGGACTGATTGGCTAAAACTTCCGATTTTATTAATCTCTCATTTCGTTATTTAATTTGTATACAAGTACTGTGGTTAGGGAGACGTTTAGTTTTTTAATTCTGACAAATTTTGACGTTCATTGGATGAACGATATTTATTTTTATTTTCCTGGTATCATAACTCTAGGAGCTATGCTGCTAGAAGGGAAGTACGTTAATCAGTAAAAAAAATGGGTATGGTTTTCTTCTGCATTTCTCGACGTTTCATTGTATTGGGATCCCAAAAGACAAATAAAACGGGGAGGTAATGTTCATACCTACATAGGTATATACGTATGTATGTGCGTTGGCGTGTTTGAAGCTTAGTAAATCTTGAGTGGAAAAACGATTTTGATGAAAATCAAAATCATGCAAAGACTCATGTTTATAGGGCAATTTATTAGTAAAACGTTTGGGTTAATATCTCCAGGAGGTAGGGAGGTTCTTGGGGTAATTATTTCCAAAATTTGGCAAATAAAACCCTACTTTATATTAAGCTCAGTACATGGTACATGCTTATCTTACCATTTAAAATAAAAAAACTTATCTTAAAATTCCCCCTGAAAATCGAAAAAAGCAATTTTGTTTTTTATTTATTGCATATTTTTCAACCTAGTTTTTTTAATGACTTCCGAGGCATAGTTGTAGGGCAAGCAAAAAAATTAAATAAATAAATAAAAATATATTTTGAGGACAATATTGGGGGATGGGGCAGCCGATCACAGTTTAAAGTTATCGATTTAAAAATTTTTCAAAACTTCTTTGGTTTATTTAAACTTTTAATACTATTAAAATTTAAATAATAAACTTTTAATAATAATATTACAATACAATTTCATTATAATTCACCGCCATCCCAACAACATTTTATTTAAAATGTATATATTTAAGGTTTTCTGGCCTCCGTAGCGCGATTGGAAGCGTCTCGGCCTTTCATTCGGAGGACCCGGGTTCGAATCCCGATAGGCATGGAATTTTTCATAGGCTACAAAATTCCAATTCCATATCCCACGCACAAGCTTCAAGCTTATGTGGCGATATCAAGCAAAAATAAAAAAATGTACATTTTGTTGTATATTTTATAGTGGATTTTTTTTAGTTTATTGCATTTAAGACAATAAACATAGAAAAATTAAAATATTTTCTTGGAAAGTGATTTTGGAGGTAGGGAGCGGAGAAAATAAATAATACCGTTTTTCTGCATTTTTAAAACTTTTATTGGTTTATTTAAACATACAATGATGGTGATTTTACAATAAAAACGTCATCATAAATTACCCCCACCCCAAAAAAGGAATCTTAGGCAACTCTTTTCCTGTATAACTATTTTTTCATTATATAAGATTAACCAATCCCAGAGTAGTATTCCAACTCTCTTGTTACATTTTTTTTAATACCAGCAAAATTGCCATTATTTCCTTACGTTATCATTTAAAAATTGTTAATATTCTCCTTACAAATTTAAGAAAAAATGAAGTAGGTCTTAAACATTTAAAATTAAAGAGCCTAGTGTGGTTTTCATTTCTTTATCTCTCTTTCTCTTTATTTGTGTGATCATATGCGAAAATAAAATAAGTTTTTAAAAGAATAATTTATTCATAAAATTCAAAACAATTCGAATTGTAAATTTACATATATTTAATTATAAATTTAAGATATTAAAACGGAAATATTTAATAAGCTGAATTTTCAGAAATAGATATCACAATAATTGCCATGAATAATAATAAATAATTAAATTTACAGTTTGCTGAAGTATAATATTTGTAACTACCGATAGTAAGTACAGTTTGAAGCATATAGTCTAACTGCAAAACGACAGAACAGCTATCAAGAAGTAAAAGAAGTGATTGTGATAATGTTTTTAATTAAAAGCGTTGTGCTTATTTTAATGAAACCAATTTAATTTTGACAACTTTTAACTTCGTTATTACTTGGTCTTCAGTATCGCTTAATATTCTCATTACTCTTTCTAAATTATAAAATCCGAGAAGAGAAGATTCGAGATATCCTTTGAATTTGAATATCGTTGATGCTTGTGTATGTATGCGAGAGCTATACACCAGCATCCTGTGTGTATTTGTGCATGTGCGCGCATATATAACTGAAATAATTAATGTCGTTAACTGTTAGAAATGACCGCCCCACAAATTTGCGGCGTTTTCACGACAGCAACGTTTTACTTTAATTGAAAAATGTTACGGAGGTATTATAGAACTTTTAAATTATAAGAGTAAAAGGGTTTTTAAAAATTCGTTGTACGAGTAAGTTTAAACATTTTTACAGATTAATAAAAGATAAATTCTGACAGAAAGTACAATTTATAAAACACGATTTTGATATGTATATACGAGATCATAAAAAGCTTTTGATCGTTGCCGTTTGTTTGTCCTTTATAAATTATTTTAATAGTTGCGAAAGGCTGCACTTATCAATTAATAACATTGCGTAACTATATTTTCCTTTCATTCCTTATTTAAAGTAAATAAGTTCCTGGTTATTTCACTAAATTAACTAATAAATCAAAGTCGTTTCATTTTAAAAAGAGTACGTTTCATTTTAAAAGAGAGTCGTTTTTTTAAAAAGAGTACGTATCCGAAAAATGAAGGTGATTCTGCATTACCGGCGTTAAACAAATTAATAAAAATTATATAACTATTACAATTTAAAACTTAATGTTTACTTTAAAGATTAATATATCTTGTTTCATTTCATAGATAGTTTGTTGAGCCATTTTAACTAGGGTAAAATATATATTTTTAACGAAAAATAAATCAATAGAAGCGAGTAGAAAATGCTTCATTTAACGGAACAGAGAATGTGAAAGACGAAGATAGAAAATGAGAAGGTCGATAGCTATGGCAAGGACTGTGTTGACATGAGGTATCCAGGGAGATAGTAATATTATATAAGTCTACATCAAATACCGTACCTAGCAGCTTCGCAACACTCATCCGACTGATGTAGCGTGGCATAACACTTTAAAAACTCGTAAATCCAGTAGCGGAGGAGATCAGAGTAAGAAATAGATAACAAATATCAAAAAATATTTTGTCAAAAATGACAGAAATGTAATAAAAAAGCTGTAGAAAAAAGTAACTTTGTTAAAATAATATTGAAAATATCGATATTTCAAATAAAAAAGAAATATACATGTAAATCTACTTTAGTAATATTGTTATTGTCTTTCAACGCGAAGAGTGAAGCTTAAATATGAAAATTCAAGAATCTTAAATTTAAAAATCAAGAAAAAATAATGAACATTTACTATTAATGGTCAAGAGTAGCATCATTCCACTTTAGCATCTTCCTAAATAAAATAAGTTTGATATATGAAAATCCAACTCTAAAATTGTGATGAAATCTATTTTAATCTTCTTTATTTCGATTTATTTTAAACTGATATCAAAGAAATAAATTACCAACAACTAACTAATTCGTTTGGGATGAATTTCAAAGGTCGAAAGTTCAAGAATTGCAAAAGTGAGTACAAAATATTCAATTAAATGTAACAAATATTATAAATATTTAACAATTTATAAAAAACACAGATTTGTTTTACAAAACATTTAAAAGTTTTTTTATTAAGTATTTCAAAATCTGGTTTTTTAATTATCTTAAAAAATTTATTCCGTTAATTTTTTCGATTTATTTGAAATATGGATAGTAGACATGCTTACAAAACTACGCCACCCATATGATGTAAGTAGAGAAGTAAATGACGAAAACCTGTGACTTGAAAAAATAATAAAAAGGAACGAAGATAAACTACGTAAAAAGAATATTACCGAACAAGAGATAAGGTTTCTTTCTGAAATGTAAGAATATGTTATTATCTGCAACAATATTTTTACCTTTATGTTTCCTTCCGATACTTAGAAATTTCACGTGGAAATACTTTTGAATCTCAATATATCAGTTTTATATGATTATATATTAAGTTAAAAATAATCTAACTCGAAGCAATGATGATGATAAAAGTAAAAAAAAATGTTCTCAAATTGTCTACGCAGTTAATATAATTTTTAGTTTATAAAATCTCCTTAAGTTACTTAAAAGAGATTTACTACGGAATCACCAGGGAAACCGCTACAAAGAAAAAACGAACTGTTCAAATCTCTTCATTCGGCAAAGAGTAAGCTTTGAATATTTGTAAAGATACATACAAATTGAACTGAGAGCCTAGAGTTTTAAATTCGTAAATGTTAATATTGAAAAAAGGTTTTATTTTATAGCATTAAAGAATTTCCATTTGAAGTAGAGGTAATTTTAAAAGTTTCAATTTCTAAAATTACATGATTTAAACTTAACGGATATTTTTAAAACTATCATTATAGTTTTCAGTTATACTAACGCTGCTGTTTTGCAAGGTAGTTCAGCTGAAGTTATTGGTGGCGACTGAAGTTATTTCCAACAAGCTTGTATGCCACACAACTTGTGTTATCTGCAGTCGTGGTTTCCGTGGTACCGAGTCGGTACTTTCACACTGCATATTCTCTTTACCTCTGCTTTTACTCGACTGTCTAACCGAGTTAGTCTAAGAGATATTCGTAGTAGCCCATTTTATATTCTATTAAACCGTATAAGATTTACATAACGGTTCTAAGGATTTTTTCTGCTATCTCTACTGTTCTCAAATCCCTCCTTTTAAGTTTAAGGGTTATTCAGTAAATACTGTCATTACTTTGTATTATTTCAGCTCTGTATCTATTATATACATATGCCACACGTATTCGATTAAAAGTTAAATTTAAAAAAAATAAAAAAAACATTGTATTTAAGCTCTGCATAAGTTATATCACAGCCTAAATACTACAAATAATAAATTCATTTTACTATACATCTTCAACATATTTATCATTATAAAATAACTCCCACAGAATTCATTGTAGTTTTACTAGGGAATGTATAGGATTAAAATTATTATAAATTTAATTTTCGATGATTTTTATTTATGTAAGACTTGCCTGTCACTTAAAGGAAAAACATTGTTTAAAAATATCTTTCTCTCATTTTACTTTCGTAAAGTGTAATAAATAATTAGCTGATGAATAGTGAATCATTCTAATAAAAGGAAAAAAACTGTCGAAATAACGGAAAAGGGATTACTCAGTCAGATTTTTGAAAATTAATTTAAACAATTTTCACAAATTATTTTATCATATATTTTTTCCTTTTTCTGAAATTTTCTTTGAAATTTATCTTGAGAGAAAATGTTTTAAATAACTATCATTAAACTTGAAAGTTATCCCTTAAAAGTGAAAAATACTTTGTTTTAATTTTTTTTAATAATTATAACAAGTATGAAAATTTATCGATTTAATTTTTATATGTAAAGTTTTCCTATTTTTGTAACATCATTATCTCGAATTTTAAAAGTTTTAATAAGAATTTAAAAAAATCTGATGTGGATACCAAATTACTTCCTTGTACGCCTATTAAATTACATATAAACATTTATTTAAAATGAAAAGTACATAAAATTTTATTCATTAATAACATCTGATATTTTTTCATATTTTCTTTTTTTTATTGTTGTTATTGAATTATTATTTATCGTAAAACTTTTTTACAATCAGAAGTTAATAATTATTAATAAATCAATATTTATCAATTTAAAAAAAGCTAAAAAAAAAGGAGATGAAGTCTGATTTGAACCGATGTGTCTTCCCCCTTTTAAGATCCAAATATTTCATTAATTAAAATTTTATTTGTCTATAACTCTGGAACCAGTTACAATAAGTACCACTTATAATATATCGTTGAAAATCTTTCAGTGAGGGCTTATTACTGCAGTTAAAAGTCCAAAATCCAAATTTTTTTTATTTTGGGCTTTTTTGGACACTTTTGGTCCAGTCGATTGCAATCAAGAGTGAAGGTACACAACTAGACGTTACAACAGTTCTAAAGCCAAAATTTTAACATTCTACAGTTTATCCTTTTTGAGTTATTTACGTACTTAAAGACGTCACGCCAAAACTGGTAAAAAAAAAAAATGAATATTTCCGTTGAAGTTTGAAAACCGAAATTTTTCGCGATCACAATACTTCCTTTACTTCGAATAAGAAAGTAATATATTTATAATTACTAACGCGTTTACTGACACATCTATCATAATCAGTAGACTAATAAAAAAACAAAAACAAATATTAGTTGGCAAGAATATTTAAATTAGAAAAAAAAAACAGTAATTGCTTTAGAAGTCCTTCTATATTGCATAGCAGAATTGCTTTATATTATTATTAGCATTTTTTATTTGCGTTTAAGTAAACAATAAATATGCATCAATTTATTCATCTGTTCCTTTTCTCAGCTAGGAAAAAATAGAATATATATGTATATATATATATATATATATATATATATATATATATATATATATAGTCGTATATATAAAAATAAATACCAGTAGACGTAGTACTGCTTTAAAATTAATTTTTTTTTCGCAAGATAACCAATGAAATATATACTGTGTGTATACATAATACCAAAAAATGTAAGTACAACGTTTTGTTTACAAATTTAAACCTTTTCAAGCGCTTCATATTAAACTTCGTAAGTTAAAGAACTTTCAAAAACCACCATTTATTTGAACCGCTCAAAAATGATTATAAACAGGTTCCCATAAGTATAAAACAACTACGTCATGTGTCTTTATTCTATTTTCACTTTTAGACTGAATTTTTAACCATATTGACCTTTATTCTACACGTCTTGTTTTGTTTATCTCCACCTAACATTGTCAATTTAACCCATAAACTATATAAAATTTTATATATATACACGAGCGCAAATTATATAAAAATATAAAACGCACGCGCACGTATTATATTTTTATTCGACGTAAATGAGGTAATGTCGAGAACTTAGATCCTGAAAATATATAGTAAAACGTAAGTTTTTAAGATGAATTTTTTCAAGTTTCTTAAAAAATTGTGTGAAGCAGACCAAATAGTTAGACATTTTTAGTCTGGATTATGATGATCGTATGTTACAGAAATGAAGTTGACTACATTTTTAATATATATTTAGAATATAAAAATATAGATTTCAAAGCGACCGACACTTTACTTCAAATTGAAATAAAATATCTAAAAATTGAGTGTTATTATAAGTAAAAGTATACTTAGAACTAACTCTCCTTAGAAATACAGAAACTATGAAATTAATTTGGCGTATAATATTAATTACACCATCGTTAGCTTTTGTTTAGGCAGTGCATTTTTGATTATCGAAGAATTGTTTTGGCTGATAACTTTTATTGAATACATTAAATGAACGTAAATTTTACATAATATGCGAACGTCTCTGTACCGAGAGATAAACTATATTAAAAGGACGTAAAATGTTATCAGAAGAGTCATTCTTGTAACATTAAAATATACTTATGAGAGCTATTAAATATGTATCAAAAACATATTAATATATATCACATTTATAAATTAGCCCGTATACACATATGTGTTGACATTTAGCAAATTTGATTAGGAAAAAATATTTTTCTTAAGTATTCTTTCAAATATGAAATATACTGAAAATTAAAAAAATATTTATTTTTTTTATTTAAGAGTAATATGAGAAAATAACCTGAATAAAGTAGAAATAATTCAATTAAATCGGAACTAATTATAAACTTACGTTTTTGATTAGGTAATCAGAAAATAAGACTATTTAAAAGTTTATTTATATATTTTGAGAATTTAAAATTTGCATCAAATATTATCCCTAAGTCTTCTATCACGACAACATTCCTAAATAAAAACACATGTAAATTATAATTAAATTCAATCGTAATGCTTGAAGGTTTAAAACGTAGATGTCATACATTTTGTAAGCATTTAAATTCAAAAAATTGGCTAGACAAACTATGAGGCCTCTTTATATCATCCGGTGCGAATCAAAATTGGCAAATCACAATTTTTCTTACCATCGATTTTCTCATAATGAAATAATCATTAAATAAATAAAATAGTTGTAAGGGATGATTACGATCAAGTTTTTGAGCTGGCAGTAATAAATAATAACATTATATTTATTGACAATAAACAAAAATTGCACAATATAGATATATTTTGAATTTAAAATATACATTTTAAGACTTTTATCACTTCTACAAATTGCTCTTAGGTCTGTTGAAAAAATTTCTTTAATGTTACTTCTTCAGGTAGACCTTGCCAGTTTTAACAAAACAAATCTTATTTAAACATAAACCTTAACTTAATTTTTTTTAAACACTAACAGAATGGTAGAGACCTTTTTTTTCATTTTGTATTTTTTATCTCTTTTTTGTATCTTGTGTAGGGCCTGGACTTTAATATATATTTTTAATTTAATATGTTTTTGAGTTTATACTGGTAAAAAAACAACAAATAAGAACAAAGATTTTTTATCTGAAAGTGTTAATTATGTCTGAGAATATTTCTATTCTACATTATATTTATTAACTGTATTTTTACAAAAATATTCATTTTCCAACATAATTTGTTGGAATTTTGACTTTAAAATCATTGAAAATATTATTTAACTGTTTTTCATAAAAACAATTTGGGTTACTGTGGATTACTTTAATTTTTTAATATTAAATTCAAATTATCTCTTAATATTAATTTTCATGTTATTAATACGTACATAAATTAAAAATGATTTTTTCAAGAACTTTTATTTGATATCCCCATTTTATGAATAAAAGTAAACTTGCATATTAGAATTCGGATTTAGTAATGTCGAATCGTTAAAATCTAGGATTACTTACGTGATGATGTGTACCGTTTGATATGTAACTTAAAATGAACTGAGTATACGTTTTGAAATAAAAAAATAAAAAAAGTGCATTACACATTAGCCTTTTGATATCTTTAGTAAATCCTAAACAGTACAAGATCCAAATACAAACTTAATAGAGATCCAAATAAACTTAATAGTTATTTTTTAGGGAATTATAATTAGGAATTAAATAAAAAACGATGATTATGTATGAACCATTTTTTACTTCATTAGTTGTTAACAATTTTGTCTTTTTTCTTAGAATTAAGGTATATAATACGTTAAAGAAAAATATAATGTAAGATAATATTTTCCTCTTCCATTCACTTCTAATGCGTGACAACTTTTCCAGCACTAGTGTTATGAATAAAGCTAAAATACTAAGGGGATGGGGCGTATATGTATTATAGTGAGAATTTAATGGGAAAACAGCCGCAAAGTTACTAACTTGGGACAACCTCAAACGCTCCTAACAATTTGTGGAATGTTCTGTTGTTATATATATATATATATATGTGTGTGTGTGTGTGTGTGTGTGTGTGTGTTACACAGGTTATACAGAGTTTGTTATCTGACATATAACACGTAGAATTTAATATTTATAAGTGTCAGATGTGGTTTCATGATTTATTAAAAATGTAAGAAATATTGTTAAATTTCCAGTAAGCGGGGATTGTGTTCTCGCGCATACGTACTCAATCATTATGAAATTAAATCGATAAGAAAGAATTAGGCCGACTTATTTTATTTTTACTTCGGTGTTATTTTTATATATTTATAAGGACATGTCTTTTTATACTGTTTTAGATTTTCTATTTTTTAATGGTAATTGATGTATATTAAACACTATTATTGAAAAATTTCCGGTAAATAATAACAGCAATGATGAAGAATGATTTTAGAAGAATTTTATTAGTGTCTGAAAAAGAAAGACCACAATATCAAATTCATTTTATTTTACTTAACAAAATAACGCAATAAATCTGAAAAAGTAAAATCAATTGCAGCAAATTACAATATATTTCTTTTGTAATAGTTGATATTGAGAGAAAATCAATTTAATATATGCGTTAAAAATATCAGGATAATTAATAGACGAATAAAATTTAAAAAGAAACATTATAACTCTTAGATTAATCTTAAACTGACGGATTAATACAAGACTGTTACCAAAATGGAATTTATAAAACAAATATTTTTATAAAATAAATATATTTTTAAGGAAAACTGGACTGAAATTTTGAGAAAGTAAAGCTTTCTTTATAATTTCTTCATCAATCAGGTGGCTGGGATTAAAGGAGACCAAGAAAGACAAAGTCGTTTGCGGTAGGGAGTGCAGTCTATACATTCTACTTTTCACCTTTACGTAAAGTACAGAAAAATTAATGAAAGAATTTGAGACGTCGTAGTAAAATCCAAGGAGAAAAAATTAAGTTGTTAATCTAATTAATTGAAATGGGATATTGTTGTTGAGATGTAGCCAAAAGTGAATTATTATTATTTCTGTCCTATACTGTGACAGAAACTGAACAATAAATAAAAGTAAAACAAAGGTGAAGAAGATGGGTTTGTTGATCTGCGGCCCAACAGGCTAATATTATGTGAATTGCGGTTCAGGTTAACTTCTGGTTGAGAGTACATTATATCCTGCGTGAACTACGGCTGAAGAGGATAAATTGAAATTACCAATCTAAAATCAAACGGCGGAATGATGTTTTGTATCGCTGTGCCATTCATCAACCGTAAACAATTGAACAAATACCTTGGGAAACTCTTAAAAATACCGTGAACGTAGATCAATATTCAATTACGTAATATATATATATAGATCTTAGTACTAAAACCATTAAGACTGTTTTCCAGTATCGTTAACAACCAAAAACGTTTCTCAGATTTGTTCTATTTCTAAAGCTCAAAATCTTAAGAATTGTGCTCAATTCTTTGATCACTTTGATAAAGCAGTAGAGCTGGTCTTATGAATATTTAATTTTATAAATGCACCGCTTGCGTTTATCGATGTCGATATACTATCTTCATATACTTCAGTGTAAAGCACATTCGATAACTTAGAAGTTACATCTTTTGCTGCTTTTTCCTTCACGTTATCACCTATCTTCTGCCTAATTTTTCTCTTAGCTAGTGATTGTGAATCAATATTTCTCTGTAAATTACATCATGTTCAATTTTAAGGATTACCGTTTCAGATCTTGATCAACAGCACCCCATCACTACCACAATCGCCTTACCCCATTTACCCCAATCACCTAAAATTTCGCTCATTATAAAATTACTGAGCTATCAGTCCACTTACGAGTACATAACTGTGAATTGTGGGTAACAAAATAATTTGTCATGCTTATAGAATTCCGATAACATAACTGCAAAATGATAAAAACAGTAACAGTTCACTAGTCCGTCTAATTAAGAGCTTCAAAATTCGCGTTCTTTACATCACATTATTAAAACAAACAAGCCGGTGATTTAAGTAGTAAGACACATGAAAACGATACACCCGTTGTCAAAAATTTCGCTTTTTAAATAATAAAATTATAAAAAAGTATTGATTAAACAGGAATATTTTTGATGGTAAATATAGACAGCAGAAAAGAAAGAAATGGGTTTCTTTTGTTGATAAGGAGCTTCTCAAATACGGTAACATAAAATTTTCCATTTTTTAATGAAAACTGACGAAAATTAGGTGGATCGGTTATGTTAAAAATGAAGAGGTTTACGGAAAAGTTAAAAAAAAGGAAACCTTAAAAATTAATTGCTAAAAGAAAGAATTTATGACATTTTACAGCATCCTACACAAAAATACAGAACATAAAACTGTAGATAAAATTAAATATATGCTACCGTGGCTTATGATAAAGAGTTTTATGATAAAGTTTTCAAATTAATATTATATTTAATTGTACTGAAATGCTTATTTAGAGTTTTAGGATGTTAAATTATTTGCTTATTTATTTAGTATTTTACAGCTTTAAATTTTTAAATAGAAATTTTATTTAAATAGAATAAATCAGAACTAAATATTCCTAAACATTATATTCAATCATATCATATATTATCAATCATATATTACATTTTACAAAGAATCATATAAATCTATTTCTTACTTGCTGATTGTGTAAATTTTTTTTACTTACAAAAAACATTACGAAAGTGATGTGACTAGTTTTACACAATTGGGGCAAATGAGCAGTTTACATGCAGAGTATGTTACAGCCACGCAGATGATGCTTTGTCGTTTTAGAATAGAAGCTACAGCCCTACAAACGTATAGTTTATAAGAGGGTGGCTTTACAGAGTGGTAGAATAGATAGCAGTCGGGTGGTAGGATGGAGTAAATACATTTCTGTAGCATCGGGTGTCATTATAATGACACTGACTGCAGATAAATCATCCATGCTACTTTATGCTTCTACCACATTTCTTCTTACAATTGCAAAACTGATTATCATAGAGTATAATTTTGTTATTAATAATTTTTTTAAATTATATATCATTATTTTAATTTTAACACAAATTATAATTTATCATTCTATTTAATTATTAAATTAATCGGTAACAAAAAACTGAAAAGGATAAAACCTAATTCAACATTTTCTTTCAAAAATGAAAACAAAGGACTTACGTAAAAAAGGAGAAATAAGTATGAAGGACATTCTTGAAAACGAGATAAATAATTATAGGAATAAATAAAATGTAAAACAGTTCTAATAAAATTTTGAATTTATTAATAATTTGTTTAAATTTTCTGGGGTTTATTTTCACTAACAACTCGAAAAAGTTTCGTTCAAACAATTTGAGAGGTTTTTGCAATCAAATGCGTAAAAATTCCTCGCGACTTCTAATTTTCTTTATATTTGAATGAAAATTCAAAAAGAGACGAGAGATTTCTATTATTGTCACAGTTATTTTTTTTTTTGTATTAAAGTTTCAAGAAAAAATGTAATTTTTTAAACTGTGGTAAACTATATTAAATTTTATAACACTTAAAAATATAGCATTTGTTTTAGTAAAGAGAAAAATAAGTTTATTTTTAATTAGACGACGAAATACCAGTTACCCGTTTCTGGACAATCTGTTTCCCCAAGATCCAAGCATAAAATTTGTACTTACTTTCATCACCAAAGAAGTCTATGAGATATTTAAAACTATTTAGCAGCTTTTATTTTAAATTTTTCTTGATTTCTCTGTATTCTTTGTTGTTTAAAAAAGAGGAGACTAGTTTACAACTTCACGGTTCGTAAATTCTAATCTGTTAAAAAAAAAGGTTACAAGACATGATATGGCTCCATAAGGAACTTCTCCGCATCACGCACTTCCGCAAGCGCGCACACACATACAAATTTAGAGTTGTCTACAGAAAGCACAGCTATTAAAATTTACCCAACCTTTACTAATACTAAAGGATTCCTACTTCACAAAAGCTTTTCTAAAAAATTTCTCCCAGATCACTGATTACTAAATCCCTGATAATAAATTTAAAATCTTGATTTATATCCAATTTCAATGAGCGAGTGCTTAAAATAAAATTCGTAAATATAAAAAAAAAAAAAAAATAAATGGATATTAATGAAATAAAAACGGGTTCAATTAAAAATAAAAGTGAATAGATAACCTGAGCTGACAATTGCTCTGTTGAATTTTCTGTTATAACTGAGAATTCCAACTAAAAAATGCAAGTGGTGGTTTCAGTGATAGAAAATTCCGCTTGCAAACGGAAATAATTTAAAAATATTTTATATTGCAAAAAAAAAAATCACAAAAGAATTGATGAAAACGCAAGTGAATCAACTGAAGTTACATCAATTAAATTTCTTATTTTGGCAAGTTTTTAAACTTTCTATATTTCATCAATTTGTTTTTTTAGTTAAACGATAAAAAAAGATCATTCAACTTTATATATGCAAGAACAGTAGCACTTAAATTTTATTATTAAATATTATTTTTATCGAAGCTTGACATTACATCAAATAACAAAAAGAACTGATGGAGCCGGGTAACGAACTCCATGAGAGCAAATAGTTGTAGAGGAGTGATTGTGAAAACTGTTTCAAGAAAAAGTAGACGAAATGTACTCATGACACTCTATGATCGCTCAGGTAATCTTTTGTTAAATACAAGACATTTACAGTATCCTCAATAAAATTAAGATTAAATTTATAATGTGCCCAAATTTAGTCTCATTCGAGAATATTAAAGCAAGTATTATCTTTTTCCTTTATCGTTTTGAAACATGAAAAATACCGTATATAAAAATTGCAATGAACTTTTTCCCCGTAGGGTTTGGTAATCGATGACTTTAGTAATCGAATTAAAATTAAAATAAAAGAATATTATAGCAAACCCTCTGTTTGGTTAATGGAGAGTAATATTCTTGGGATTTCCACAAATGAATAGGGTAGTACATTTCAGTATTAAATTGTACATGTATTATAAACATGTTTATGTTATTAATATTACATATAACAAAGTCAATACTGATTTTCTTAAATGGATGATTTTGGATGATTCTTAATTATTTTTAATATAAATATTTTTACCTTTATAATAATTTTAAAACAATTTGTTTTCACATCGTAATTTTTTAACGTCTGAATAATCAAATGAAATATATTGATTGATTTCTAATTATTATTTGTTTACATCCCAGCTCAAAATAAATTTTTAAAAAGATTCCTACATTTGGCTAACTCAATATTATGCCATAGAATGATACCATATTAGGTTACGATAACAAGCACTAAATATATAATTAATTTATTTGGAAATATATTTACTAGTTATTTTTAATTTAATTATTAATGATATCTAAGAATAGAAACACACTTTCATAACAAACGAACCTAGTTCTCGTTAAGTGAGGCATTTAATATGAACAACATGAATTTTCGTACACTATTGTTATTCTGTTGTGTAGGCAAGAAACATTAAAGTAATTTTGTAAGCGTACTTCTTTGCGTATAATTGTGTTTTAGTTGCACAAATATCATAGAAACTAACATTCAACTGTGTAGATCATTCGAAAAATTATTCTCAAACATGTAACTAATTAATTTGAAAATCGTGAAGAAGAAACTGTATGAAGTTACTTTGACGTAAAATTAAAAACGAGAAGTGTTGAGCCTCTCATGTCTGTTGAGCTTTCTGAGTGTAACTTTACTCACCATTTGCATAAACTGTCATATGATATTTGAGCTCTCATGATATTAAACGAGTTGAAATACCACTATAAAGAATGTTAACCTCGTATCACAAATATTTTAAAAAAAGTAAGAAATTAATAAAATATTTTATTATTTCTTCAGCCATTTTGGGTATTACTCACAATTCAGAGCTAAAAGTTCTAATAAAACATGAAATTAAGGTAATAAAGAAATCAAAGACTTCACGTAATGAAGAAAAGGAGAACTTGACTTCTAAAGGATGTTTATTTCCTTTTTTCTTCTTTATTCTTTCTGTTAAGCATAAAGACATTTAGGGGAATTGAATGAAACTTAGGGAGTAGTATCGAGATCTCATTCTGAAAAAAACGAAAAATTATAAAAAGAATAGGAAATTATTTAAAAACTTAAGTCTTGTGGCTTTTTATTTTAAAAATTTGTTGTTTATATTGACTTACGGATTTTTTCCCTCAGTCTTGCAGACCTCTTTAACGAACAACGAAACAGTTCCACCAAGATACAACGATGTAAACTCATTACCAGCAAAAACGGAACCTAGATATTCTTACTTATTACTATTAGACACGTAAAAGAAACATCATTAGATTAAGTGTAGTAGAAAATCAAAGAAAAATAAATTTAAATTAAGGTACTCGTAACAACTATGCCAATTTTTAGAAAATTAAAGCTTGAATACTTTTTGAATGCATGTTTCTAAAATATCTTACTGAATAAAAATTTGGTGAGCAAATTTGGAATCGATATAACACATCAATTTAATATTAAAAAGAAATTATATTTTGTTAACTGGCATAATATGGCTTTCTTTTTATGAGTTGGTTATCTTTATTTTTCTTATAAGTGATGACATTTGGCTTTATCAGGAGACACAATACACACAAAGACTATCGGCCTACTTTAAAATGGTTCTACAATTTCAAAATTGAACTGGAGCAGTTTACATCAAAATTAAAATAAAGAGAAATAAATTATAATACGTTATATCTTAAAGTATTTATTACTGTAGGTGAAGAGTGCGCGTGCGCGCGCGTTTGTGCATTATAAATAAAAGAGCGACAGTAAGCATTAATGTGTGATAGAGTAATTAATGATAATGTGAATAAATAGCTGATATTACTCTTGATCGGTCAGATACATAAAATAAAAATAAAATTAAATATTCCTCTCCTTAACCTATTTCTGAGAATGTTTACAATACATATACCACTAGCAAACATATCCAAGATAATATTAAAACAACCATAACACGTACATAGAAAAGAGGTTTGGGACAAGATGGAAGTTTAAAAAGGAAAAGAAATAGAAGTGAAAAAAGGAAAAAAGTGAAAGGAAAAGGAAAGTCCAATACTGCAGTAGCAGAGTACGTTTCAAATACACAATACTCACACGCACGCGCGTGCGCGCGAATATTACACACAGAGACATGTACCAAATGTTATGAGTTTTTAAAATGAGCATGTGTATACGTAGAAGTCTGTGCGTGAGATTCTATATTGTCATGAATGATATTAGTCAATCTTCTTTCTTTTAATTAGTAAATTTTTCGCTTTTTATTTTACATTATTTTCAATTTTATACGGTGATTACCCCTGTCATATATTGCAATAGATCGATTTCCCGTATTGAGTGGAAATAATTTCATATATAATGCATTATTCGCTAAAAGAGGTGCATTAAATTTTTACTTTACACAATCTGTACCAGTTTTTCCATAGCTTGGCAAACGTATTAAAGCGTTTGAGGTACATATATTACTAGCTAAATTTGCATCTAAAAGATTAATGATACTTTTTGTTATACAGCCAATAACTTTGGTGAACAAAGGGAATTTCGATAGTAGGGCTTTTAGCAAGACTTGCTGGTTTACATAGAAATATACTTAGTGGATAAGGCGACGGGAAACCACTTCACTTTTTACTAACCTAGTATCCCTTGAACAGGATGTCTGTGATTTTTTAGAATCGGTAAGCTAATTCCGAAAATGACAGGAATTGAGTGTACTACCTTTTTGGTTACGCTACTAATACTTTTTGGTTACAATGAAAAAAAAATTAATGAAAATTACCAAGGATTGGTGGCCGTTGACCCCTTCCAGCTGAGTAGGTCAATCGGCAGGTCTCCGCAAAGGAGGTCTGGAGGTTTCCACAGGGAAGGTGCTGTGCTCTCGTGGAGCGGATTGCAGAAAAATCCGGCCGAAACCTCTGTCACGAGTTGTGCGGGGAAGGCTGCTACCGGAAATGCACAAGGATGGACGACCCCAACCCGAGGGGTGCCTCCCCACGCAGTCAAGGGAAGTGGAGGATGGCGGTGTAGTTATCGGCCTTAGCCGGGAGGTCTTGGGAGGTAAGCCTGCTGAGAAGCAGGTGAACTCTGGGTCCGAAGGTTTAGGCAGATCGAGGAGATACGGTCGGAGTGGACCAAAATTTCTTCAAAAAAGGAGTTGAGAGTGTCCTTGGAGATTCAGCAGCTTATAGACTCCTATTTGAATAAATGTGCGTTGTTGGTGTCGGATCTGGCATTAAAATGTGAGGGACTCCAAGGTTGCAACCTTGCCTTCGTCTCAGTCGTTTCACGACTGTCCGGCAAGGTGAACCAGACTATGGAGTGAGTCAGGAGCTTCAAGCTAGTGACGGGTGAGGCTCTGGGTTAACTCCTCAGGTCTATTAAACGGGTGGAGCAGAACATTAAAAAACCTGTCTCCTTCGCCGCTGTAACTGCTGCGCCTGTGCCTAAGCGGATTAGTCCACCGTTGCCAGTTCAGCCGCCGGCGGCTAAAATTAAGCGAGCTTCCGTTAAGATGGTTCCGCTAAAACCTGATGCAGTGGCTTTGTCTTAGCGACGGAGCTAACCCTGAAGAAGGTCCTGGACCCGTGGAGGGAAAACATCCAAGTCTCCCGGAAAAGATCCAAGCCGGGAGACTAAAACAAGGGACCACGGTGACATCTTGGAAGTCATAAGTGAGCGGCAGGCGAAGCAGCTACTGGAGGCCGACGTTCTGACAAGGAACGGGCTGAAGACTCAGTTGCTGGCTAAGCGGAGGCCGCAGATATTTGTATATGATATGCCAAGGGTGATAAGTGTGGAGGAACTCGAAATCCTCAGGGCCGTGCACGGGCAAAATCCTGTATTGGATATATCCGTCGAAGATTTCCTTCGGGAAACCAAGGTGGTCAGGCAGCTTGGGAAGGAAGGACCCCCAAACACTGGGTGTTGGAAACCTAGGCAGATCCGGCAAGTCTGGTGGCCGGTGGAAGTCTGTTTTTCGGGTGGATCTGATGTAGGGTCGTCGACCATAAAGAGGTCGTCCGATGCTGCAAGTGTCAGGGCTTTGGTCACACCTTTCTCTGCTGCTGAGCGCAGTCGGAGATGTGTAGTTACTGTGCTCTTCCGAGGTATAGAGCAGCCAATTGCCCTCCCAAGTGCACCGCCTGTACCTTGGTGAAAGGCAGCGTTGCTGGATACCGGGTCGGGGGTAGGCAGTCCAGGGCTTATGATATTGCACGGGCGAAAGCTGTAAAAACACAGCTTATGGCGATGCCTGAATTGCGGGAAGCCTTTGAGGACAGACTCCACCATGTTGAACGCTTGCGTCTGGAGCAGTTGAATCTGCATCATGTCCGGGCAGCCACCAGTAAAGCCAAGAGGCTCCTTGAGGAGTACAACCTCGAGGTCCTCATGGTTCAGGAGCCGTACGTGGTAGGGGGCAGGGTGGTCGACTTCCACGGAATGGATGTTATTCATTCTCGTCGAGGACGGCCACTCTCCGCGGTTGTTATTTGTTCAGATTCATTGGGTGTCTTTTGGATGCCTCAATGGTCGGATGAGCAATTCACCGTTGCGCGAGTCAGAAGAGGCACGCTCGATGTCGTACTATTGTCAGGATACTTCCAGCTTGCATAGAGTATCAATGACTTGCTGGCGAAGTTGGGCAGGATTCTGAACGATTTCCCGGGCATCAGAGTGCAGGTTGCTCTGGATGCTAATGCCAAGTCTCCCGCATAGGGTTCACTACTCACTGACTCCAGAGGCGCTGGTCTCGAATGGCTTGTGGAAGTCAGGAACCTCTACTTGATTAATGATGCAGAACAACCACCAAATTTCTCTTCCTAACTGGGAGAAAGTTATATTGACGTCACTTTGGTGTCGGGTGACTTGCTGCAAAGTATAAGTAGTTGGACTGTCTAGCCCGAAGCCAATGTGAGGGATCATAGGCTTATAACCTATGAGATCGTTTACGGAGGCGGTCTAAGAGCTCCAAATTCGGGTCTGTATTACCTAAGGAGCCTGGATCAGCACAGGCTGCGGCGCAAGTGCGCAGCTGCCTTGCAGGGGTTGGAATAGCGCATTGAGCACAGAAAGTAGATGGAATTGATGGCGAACAATTTGACCGGACCATCAATACTGGCTGCGATTGGATCCTACGGCAGCCTCGGTCAATGGATGGACCCTTAGGTAGTGGCCAGTCCGCTGATCGGAGAGTGCCTAGATGTGTCAGGACCGCTGCTGGACCCGGGAAGAAGTGGTGTTCCTCTGACCTAAGCATGCTGCCCGCAACAGTTAGGTCCGCTAGGAGAAGATACCAGCGTCGTCCCTTAATGGGGATTATCGTTGATGACGTGCGCTCTGAGGGTCTGCGGATATACCGGCGCGCTAGTAATGAGTATGTTCATGCCATCAAGGAAGCCAGACTCAAGTTATGGTAAGATTCCATACGTGAGTTGCAGCGTAGCCCCTGGCAGCTCGCACCATCATGTTACCGGCCAAATCCATTGCACGTGCTGTCCAGTGTTCGATGCAGGTTTGGTAGTCGTAACCACACTTTAACATCTGTGGTGACTTACAAGGAGTTTCTGGATACTCTTTTTCCAAATGCTCCGGAGGGTGAAGCAGAGGTCAACGTTAGAGCGGGGACTACGCCTTTCCCTGGCGTACGAGCTGTGGATCCTAAAGATATAGACCGAGTGGTTTCTCGAATGGCATTGAAAAAGGAACCTGGGATTGACCAACTTGATCCGGATATATTCTACTTTCTGCTACCTCTCATAAGAAAGCCGCTTGGCAGACTGTTCACGGGATGCCTTAGCTGGGGCTGCTTTCCGACTTGTTGGAAATTAGCTTTAGTGAGGGTGCTCTTATAACCAGTAAGGATCATAGTGAGGTCGGCAGTTATCGACCGATCAGCTTTTTGCCGGTAATCGGCAAGTTGCTTGAAAGGCTGGTTCTAGAACGGCTCTGGGAAAACATCGATATGAACGAATATCTAATTCGAGGCCAATACGGCTTCATGAAAGGTGTTGGCACCAAAGATTGCATCTTAACTGCTCTTGCCGAGGTGGAAAGCGCCGACTGTAAATATGTTTTGGCAATTTTTATAGACATAGACATCCTTCCTTGTTTTGGAGTTCTGTCCTTTATTAGTTGGAACGCCACAATTTTCCCGTAGCCCTGCAGGTCGTAGTACGTGACTATTTGTCTAACCGTACGGCTCTGTTTAAAGATGCCTAGCTGTGTAAAAATCAGTCACCACGGAAAGCTCGCAGAGTTCCGTTCTCGGTCCCTTGCTGTGGAACTTGGTATTCGACGGATTTTTGGGATTTACATTCCCAGAAGTGGTCACGGCCCAGGCTTTCGCCGATGACTGACTCCTGTTAGTTTGTGGTAATTCACGACCACAGCTAGAAGACCGAGTGCAAACGGCTTTGTAAACCGCAGTGGCCTGGATGGACATGCAAAATTTAAAGATTTCTGTGCCCAAGACGTAGTGTATACTTCTCAAGGATGCAGATAAATTATCGTACAATCGTAACAGCCCCCATATTAAGTGTAAAGGCTGTCTAATCAAGCCGAATTACAGTTCATAAGTACTTAGGTGTTTTGTTTGATGAGAAGTTGCTGTTTAGCAATCATATTAAGCAAGTAGCGGCGGACGCCGTCTCTGTAATGCACAACCTTAGGAGGTTAACTCGGAAGGATTACGGGCTGTCGGGCCGTCATTTGTACATGGTGTACCGAGGTGTCTTCAAAAGTATGACCTCTTATACTGCATCCGTTTGGGCGCATAGGTTGGAAAGCATTATTCAAAATGTAAGGAGTGCCCTGTGCAGAGCCTTAATCGTATGCACTTGTATATTTAAAACAATCTCCTACGAGGCTACCACCATATTGGGAAAGGCTTTCCCAATCGATTTAGTGGTGAAAGTTCGGGCAGCCATGTTGAGACTGTGAAGAAGCCGGGAAGCCGAGGTATTTGGGATGCGGTTTAGGGCTGGGCCAGTACCGGAGCGTAACGGTGATCACTATGCACCGGATCTAAATTTCGTTCTGTGTCCCATCTTCCGCTTGCGGAAGAAGCTGCAAAGCCTCACGATGGAGACATGGCAGCTAGAATGGGACACCACGATAAAGGAAGGATCCCTGTACAAGTTTGTACGGGATCTGGAGGGATAGTATGCCTCGAGTTCGTTTTTAAGGGCAACGGGTACCCAGATGCTCACCAACCATGTTAATTTGAGCCAATATCTGCATCGCTTCTGCCTGGCAGCTGATGAGCTGTGCGTCTGCGGGGAGGTCCCGTATGAACACTGATATTTCACTGCCTTGCTGGGAGGCTAGAGACCGGGCCACTCTGGAACTTAGAGGTCAAGGGGAAACGGCGAATCAATGTGACGAAAGCCGCATTGTCGTACCATGTGGGAGTTTCTTAATGCGGTTGGTTTGTTCAAGCGACATCAGTAGTTTACTTAAGGAAAAGATTCCTACCACACTGCTGCGGGAAGCTAACCTAGAGATGTGGCTGACCACTAGCCAATGAAGGCTCCAAGCTCTTTAATATGATGGCCAGGTACTTGCTGGCATTCAGCGACGTAGGCGTGGCAGCAAATTGCTGTCTAGATGAAGTAAATTTTAATTTATGGATATCATACATAATTTTAGTAGTTGATGGGTAGGTGCGCCTACCCATTTTAGTAAATATATGACGTGTGAGCGTTTGGGACACGAAAATTGGTGGTGTATGGCACCGCGCTTAGTCCACACACGCTGTTAGGTAAGCTATAGGAGCTATTTAGGATACTGATTGCTAAACTGTTTCGAGGCTCAGTAGCCGTTTGTGGCACAAACATTGGTCTTACCGAATGGCTACCGAGCGACCAAGTGGCTTCTGGGTGATTGAGTGGTTGGTTGATTGGGGAGGGGCGGATGGGGAGAAATGCCCAGCAAACAATATATCAATGAAAGTTGATTTCAATTAATAAATTTTTATTGTTTCATCGTTATTATGATTGCAGATCTACGTATTTCAAATTTACTTGTATCTTTTTTTTTAATTTTATCAGTGTATAACAATATATTCCAATAAACCAAAGTTATTCAGTTAATATTTGTTTTCGGTTTTTTTACTTTTTAAATTACGTTTTTTTAAGAGCTAATCTTTTACTTTCAAGATACCTCTTACATTCAATATCCTTAATTATCGGTTTCATATATCCAAATATTCACATTACTTTATTGTTATCCAGCCATTAATACGTTATATTTGGCCCATCAGGTTTATCCTTATACAAAATTCCTGCTAATTCCTTCTTTCTTCTCCAGTTTGTCATGAAACCTTTTCATTTTGAATTCTCCTAACAATCAGCTCAACCTATTTTTATCCTCTCTTGTGAAACCACATTTTTAGTCTTTCCTTATTTTCCACAGCCATTAGCTGCAATACTCATAAAAATATTTTTAAGTTTCTCTTTTTATCTCTAAATATATGTGTGATAATGTAGTTTTTTCTGCAAGAAGCTTCTCTATCTTCTGCAAGTCTGTCTTTGACAGAATCACTTTAAGTATACTTTGTAATTTTACTGTTAGCATAAAAAAGTCCTGTAAGGCTAGTCACAGCGTTTTTTTTCTGTTTTAATGTTTAATTTTATTATCCATCATTTTGTATTTTTTTACTGTGTTTTATTCTGGTTTAGCTTCAAACTGAGCTTCTTCCGTAGTAATTATAATTAATCCATATTTTTCATTACTTCTCATTCCTAGTTTCAATCAAAATAGAAATATAATCAGCGATTCTTAATAACTTATCTTTATCCTTAAAGACTATTTCATCGATCTCAAATTTTCCTTTTAGTTCTTTTATAGCTTCTTCAATATACATACAAAAAACAGGTTGTAAAATCCTTATAGCGTCTAAGAACTAAACCGTGAATCTAAACAAAAAAATAAACAAATAGTTTTATACTTTCCTGTCATTTTAAATTAATATTAATCAGTAGTTAAAACTAAATTATTTTTCACCAAGCTACATTATCTTGAATTTTCATAATTTTTAGTATAATTCATTGTATGAACTACTAAATGGTTAGTACCATTTGAGATGTATTCCGGATATAACTGACATATTTTCCGAAACATCAAATAAATCACTCATTCAAATTAAGAATTGATAAAAAAATTGATAAATGTTAAAAATTATAAAACACGACTGCCAAAAAAACCATCGCTGACAAACATTGCTTTTTTTTTAGAAAAATTGAATTTGCTTTTTTTAGGATAATTGAAGAGGGCGGGAGTGACAATTTTGTTTACAGTATAAGTATTTTTCAGACTTTTTAAATTTATTTAAACAAATAAATATATATATATATATATATATATATATATATATATATATTATTATTATTATTATTATTATTATTATTATTATATATAATAATATTTTATATATTTATATATTTTGGTTTTATATATATAAATAACAGACACTGCCACGGACGGAAATAAATTAATAAAATTTACTACCGTAATTCATTTATTTAATATCATAGCAGATCTTAAAACACAATTATTTTATAAAAATAAATCGATACTGAAAATAACTATCGCTTATCGATTTATAATGGTGTGCATGATTTTTTGAGCCCTTTTAGTTACAAATAAACAAACATATAACACATTTATATAGCCTATGACATTCCAGGTAACGTAAGGATTCCAACGCGGGGTCATAGTTCTAAATTGGTTCAGCCGTTGAACTGCTACGGTGGAACAAACATACATACATACATTCATCCTAACTACATTTCACCCCTTTTCGGGCAGTCGTGCAAAAACAATGTGTTAGTAGAGAAAAAAACTAAAATATCAAACGTTAAAGAATTTCTCATAATTGAATGACATCAATGCGAGAAAGGAAAAGCTAAAATGAATTCCTATAGCTGATTTGCGATTCACAGGAATGCACTTATTAAAAAATTATTGAAAAATTTCATAGGTTAAAAATATTAGGTTAAAAAGAAAAGATTTCTAGGTGAAGTGCCTTAGCCTTTTATGATCCAAATATTTCATTACTTAAAATTTTATTTGGGTATAAATCTAGAACCAATGAAAATAAGTAATACTTATGATATATCGTTGAAAAGCTTACAATAAGGGTTTATTACTGCAGTTAAGAAAAAATCCAAAATCAATTTTTTTTTGTAATTGGATTTTTTTAGGCACTTTAGATCGTTGATTGCAATCAAAAGGGAAGGTGCACAACTAGATGTTACAGCAGTCCTACATCCAAAAGTTCAACATTCTACGGCTAATCATTTTTTATTTATGCCGATACTAGTGACTGACGTCACGCCGAAACTAGTAAAAATGGATTCAGGGATGGTCAAAATGGATATTTCTGTTGAAATCTGAGAACAGAAATTTTTCGCGATTACAATACTTCCTTTACTTCGTAGAAGGAAGTAAAAAAGGATAAATAAAGCTTTCTGAGCAGGCTGGAAAACGTTTATAAAATGAATTAGTTAAATATAGTTTTTAATAAGAGAATTTTTGGAAAATATAATTAGTAAATAGATCTTTAAGGTTTCTTTCAGTTTATTTTCTCACTTTTTAAGGTAAAACTCTCTTTTGATAGTTATTAGATAATAATTTATTACGTGAAATAAGCATTTTTTGTTCTTAGTAGTTTATTTATAAAAAACAAAACAAACTTCTTTCTTTTTATAGCTGTTTGAAGATAATAAAAGGGTTACATTGGATAGTGACCTCTAGGCTCCCTTTTTGTTTCTTTCTACTGTTTGCCCTCCTATAATAACTACATCAGCACTCGAAATATTTTAATCCTATTCACACCACAGCAATATTTTGATATGTAAACATACTTTTCCTTTTTTATAGAAATTTTTGCATCACGAGTAACATTGATTTTTAAAACTTACTATTGAAACGAGATAACATTTTTAAAATTATTATTTATTTATAAAATATTAAATACAAGAATTAGGTTTAATTTGACAAATGGAAATATAAATCTAACTGCAGATCTAAAATCTAACTGCAGAACAAAATGTTCTGCAGTTAAATTTTAGAGTATTTCTAACATATAAATCTCTAATTTTATATTAGGTTTTCTTAAAATGTTACTAATCCCGCTTATTTTACAAATTTTTTTTAGAGCTATTATCGGAAACGTCTGAATAACTCCGAATAATTTAGAAAAAAAAAAATATCCAAATAATTTAAAAAATTTAATTGTTATATCTTTTAGTAATTTTGTAATGAAAAACTTTTTATAATAATTATTTTATACACACATATTCATAATGGATATGTGTGATAGTCTCATTTATTTCCAATATTTGGAATTCCAACAAATGAATTCTATTGAAATTTCACAGATAATTTTACCATGCAGAGAAGCCTTGCTATGAAAAAAATTAAATATGACTTTTCTAGTAATATGATATTTTGATTAAATTTTTGAATGAAATCGGTTGAAAATATATATACACACATATATATATATATATATATATATATATATATATAGTTTTTTGAACATTAAACTGGTATATAAGCTAATAATTTTAGAATGAGATAATGAAAATTTATAATATGTATAATGCATATACATAATAATTCAATATCACAATAATGATTTACCCTAATGCAATAATGTATTTTATGTCAGCAAACACAAAAAAATTAATGTTACCATTTCTTACAATAAAACATTAAAGTAATTTTCGAAATAGTAAGTGGATGTAATTTTTCATTGCCATTATGCGTAAATACTATCCTCTTTTTAGGTAGTCGTCAGGACGTGCATCTTAACAACAAAAAAAAATTGTGTTAAATCCATGTCATCTAGCCCAGTTTAACTTGTAAAAAATTGGCATTACAAAAGTTAAGAAGAATTTATCTCATTTTTTTTTTAAAACTTGTATTTACACATATCTTTGTAAAGTACTATTTTTTTATTAATATTCACTTTCAAGACGGGAATGTACGATCTAAGAATTTATTTTTTGATCTATGACTTTTTTAGTTTGTAATATTTTTAAAATAAAAAAGGGAGAATTTTTTTTATTGTTTTAATCCTGCAAAGCCTGTTGGATTGCGCTGAGAATGAGAGGTATGAGACTTTTAATGTGTAAAAATTTCCAAATCACAATAGCATTCGAATAAGGAACCTTTCGGGTGATCAGATGAAAGGCAGAGTTTCCTGAATAAACACATAGATGAGAAATCAGTAAAAGTAATAGAAGATTAAGAAAAAGAAAAAGTAACAAGATAAATTTTTTAAAAAACCCCTTTAAGAATTTAAAGCAGTTTTAATAAGGTAATGTTTTATAAAATAATGGTAAATATACCTATAGTTTTACGGAGTGAGTATTTAATAATCTCTTCATAGCCGTGACCCACAAAAAACATCTGGGAGTATAAATTTTCCAAGTTATATTAATTTTTCATCAAAAAGGAATGAAAGGTACTTAACAACCATACCCTAAGATAACTCGTAGAGATAAATGTCATCGTACATTTCTCGGCCGACTTGGTAAGCTGTTATACCGATATAAAAAAACCAGCTAGTTCCCTCCAAAATCAGCATTCTACGGGAACAAAAATAAACTGTCTGATTACTTGTTCGGATCTTTTACCCAAAAGATCCAGCCTCTAGCCGGCAACCAAAGAGACGGCCGAACAGAGAAACGGTCTCAAAGCTGAATCGGAAGTTGCGGAACAGATTGCCCGCAAAGGGCACGGAGCTAACGATTTGCAGGTTCGCGCGCGAGTAGAAGGCTGTCGAAGCCTCTAACGGCAGTCGATAAAATTCCGCGAATATATGGTCGCAAAATGCTTTTAGTCGTTTTAAATTACCACTGAAAATTAAGAATTTTTTATGAAATCATTAGCTCTGTAACTGTAGATGGAGTCAAACGGTCAACGTCCAGGTGAGCTGGTCTAAAAATATCCGTCCTGTCTGAACATTTTGATGAAAACTTGTCACAGAATTATCGTTCTATCAGTGCAGAATCCTAACAAAAAATTTCATAACAATCAGAATAAGCGATTGACTGAAATTATGTCATAAACTGCCAAAAGAATGAACTAAAATAGGATCTCATTATGCTTAGTAAAATATAATAAGTATTTTGTAAATTAATTTCTTTAATGCAAAATTTATCTTACCTTTATGTAATCGAATAACTACAAAGGTAAGGTTGAATACTCGGTTAAATTTAAAAACGTCAATATGAATTGTAGCAAAGATAATTAAAGTTACCGAAGCACAGGGGAAAACTATAAGGAAATTAATGGGGTAATATGCGTTTACAGAAAGAAATTAAAACTCTTACGGACATTGTTATCAACGTTTCAATAAACTTATCAGGGTTAAACTCGTATAACACTAATTAAAAATTAATCATTATTCTTTAAAACACACTTCACACTATCCACCTATTACCTATGTAGGATATATGTATTTCAGAGAAACGATTATCAAGGGATCATGTCACATGATACACAGAGAGCTGTGGCTTAATTCAAATGCATGTCATCCCCTAGGAAGACTTGCCAGGCCTGATCTGATATGTCAACTAACGCCTAATGAATCCCACATCGCCTTACCTCATCTTCCTACGTCATGCAACAACGCATACGCGAGCATAGACATGTTCTCTTGTTCTCACAATCTCCGTTGTGTTTTGTTAATAACGGTTCCCTTCGTTACGTTCATTGTATTATTGTGTCTTTTATGCAAGCAGAACTCATATATACGTGTATATATTGTTCTAGTAGTTGTTTTGTGCAATACACAAAAGCAATTTTTAAAAATTACACAACCTTAAAATATACGTATAAAAAGCTTCTAAGCTATTTTCAAGATAAGAAATATACTTTCTACTTGCATTCTTCGAAAACTATACTTTTAAATTTCATCGTGTTTTAATTAGAAAATAAAAGGAGGACAAAAAGATGTGCCATTGTTGGTAATTTGCATTGTAAAAGCCAAGCAGAAGTTAATTCTTTAATATATAAAACTCGGGTATGTGTATATCGTACAAGATTTCTGTTTTAAAACGCTAGAATTTTATTTAATTTTTTACCCAAATTAATAATATTCTAAATCTTCAATCATGAATATCAACTGACTATGACAGATTTCGTTAAAAAATGGCATAGAAAATTCATTTTTCAATATTTTTTTCTAACTAATTTTACGTAAAATATGTTTTCTAACATTTACCCAGTTAAATATTGTATAGCTTAAGTTTTAGATATCTTTTGCCAGATTAATATCTTGAGGATTAAACTGAAGTGAGTCTTAAGTTTCAATTTCACATATTTATGGTTATTTTCGGGTAATTACCTGCAACAAGAACTCTGGGTATTTTTACACCTTTAAAAACACTCTCTAGTTTTAAAAATAAATGACCAAAATAATTTAAATTTCATAAAATTCCATCTTCAGAAAAAATTCTACATTTTAATAGTAGTTTAAAAAGATTTTTACGAAAAATTTGGTCATAAAAGATTTTCATATTTTCCTGTCGTCAGAAATCTTTCCGACTGTATCTAAAATAATAATAAAGTTAAAAGACAGTAAGTTGTTGCTTATTGGATTTTGTGTGCAGACCGATTGGGTATGAAATACCTTTCTACATGAAATTCGTTAGGGGTTTAAATTCTAGTCAGAGGTGGGTTGATCAATTACATTGGCCAATAAGCTTATTATTAAAGGCCCGTTTAGAACAGGCTAATTGTTGCTTGTTATCATTTGATTACCCCTATACAATCTATTGATTTAAACAAAATTATTAAATTATGTAGTACGTAATTTTATTTCAGCAATCGGTTATTTAATAATACGTATTATTATATTAAATAAACAGAAGGAAATATTTAAAAACATTTTAAAATTAATTACGTTGGGTTGGTACTGCTGGGGGTGATGGGGTGGTAGATAATAATTAATAGCTATTATCAGGGTGGTCTATAGGGGTTGCATAGCTTGTGTACGTTAGAGGTTTACTGGTGATTGTATTGCAGACGTATTACCTAGTTGATCCAATCGTTTCCCTGCCGCAACAGCACCACGTTCAACATAGTCTACTAATAAATTCGCCAGCTTATGAAAATTAGTAATTTAATTACAAGGGTTTGTAAATAAATCACGTGGAATTTTTTACAATATTAATTTAACCCCTATCCGCAATGAAACAAAATGGTCTTTCTTTTTCATGATTAGATATCTAATAGGCTATGTGTTACAATATTATTTTTCAAATTAATTTAAAAAAAAGGAAAAAAAATATTACGGTAGAAAAGAAATAAAATACATCTGTTAAATTCTAAATGACGCGGAGGTCAAAATGAAATAGAAATGTAACTGACTGATATTAACTGTCGTAAAAAAAAACTTTTTTATTTTTATATAGATATATTATTATTATTTATTATTTTAATAAATAAAGTTAAAAAATAATATCAATAATTCAAGTTAAATTATATTTTATCCTGAAACTAAAATTTAACTTTAAATAAAAGAATAAAATAAAATTGAAACGTCAATTTACGTCACTACCTGAACGAATTGGTTTTTAAATGAATGAATGTTGAATTCATTTGAATTTTGTTTAAATATATTGAATGTTTTGTTACTAAACTTTAAGAAATAAACATTGAAATAAAACCTTTTCATTACAACCAAATTACATTTATTTCTACTCTATTCCTTACTTTCTGTTATATTATCGATTTGTAAACAAAATGAGAAAAAAAGAAACTTATTGACATTTTAACTCGCTTACTGACTATATATAAAATATTCTTCGTTTTAGCCAATACCCTTAATAAAAGCTCATGAAACAGTACCGTTCCGTCCAAAACACAAAATAACAAAAGCATCAGTACATAAACACTTATAAATAAACGGGTAAAGTTTATATATTATAAACTTAACCTTAAACTATTTATAAATCGTTTATATCGCTAAAACGATTTATATATTTTAAGTTTAAAAAATTATGAAGGTTAATACTTAACCTCATATTTGGATTTTTTTAAAATAACACTTCTTATTTATTTAAAGTGTAGAGGAAAATCTGTATTTAAAATATCTAATGTATGAAATTAACTGATCTAATTAAATTAATTAACTGAAATATTTTGATGTTTCAATAAAATAGCCTTTTCTTTCTTTTTCTTGTTTAGCCTCAGGTATCACCTTTCTGAAAAGAAAATTGGTGGAAACCACAGAACTTGATGCACACTTCTTTCCAACAATTCGTCAAATTGGTATCGTTTTCTTTTACTTTTATTCACTTTAATTAGTTCAAAAAATTGCGGTTTAGGCATTTGAGACGAAAATGGAATATGATGTTTCGGTAGCAAATACGTCTTGATTCTCACTTGATGACACTGGAAGTTTTTCAGAAAGGATATTATAATAAGGAGTATTGTCAATAACTACTACAGATTCAGGAGGAAGGTTAGGAACTAATTTTTCTTCAGCTCGTTTCAAATAATTTTGCAGTTCTCTCTTTACATTTCAGCATAGCAATTAAATGATTTTCATCTTTTAATTTTCCTACACCTAAAATTCTTTCTTCATGATATCATACACGTTGTTGACAATTTTTTGCGCCTGTCTTCGAAGTTTTTTCTTTTCACAATAGACTTAAATTCAGCCATAACTATTCACACGTGAATGAACTACTTTAAAACGTTTGAACCGTAAACCACGATAAAAGCTTTTTAGAAAATGTAGTATCGTACATTAATTAATTATGCAACAAAATACAAAACACACGCCAAAAGAACCATACTAAGAGACGGAACCACAGAACTGAACGTTATATACATGGAAAAGCAAAAGAGAAACAAAAATAAAATAAAAATATTTGTTTTGTATTTGAAATAAGATGACACTTTCTTAATAATATAAACACATAATGATCAGCGCCAAGGCGGCTTCGGTTATAGCTGCAGTACCGCCCATAGACTTACAAGCGCAAATGAGAGCTGGAATAGTGAATGAGGGGACAGAAAGGAGGCAATTGACGGTCTCTACATGGCTTGGCGTGACAGATGGCGAGATTCGGACAAAGGAAGGTGGACCTATGGGCTCATACGAGACGTCAGGAACTGGGTGGAGCGAAAGCATGGTAATACAGGCTACGAATTCACCCAGTTCCTGTCTGGACATGGATGTTTTCGAGACTACCTGTACAGGATGGGCAGATGCCATACAAGTCGCTGTCACGATTGCAGCGGACTGGATACAGCAGAGCATGTAGTATTTTTTTGCCCTAGACGGCGCAACTTCCGCGTAGTGCTTTGGGTCAGGGTGTGGAGGGGGCCAACAATATAATCGAGGTAATGCTCAGCAATGGCAACAAGTGGGAGTGTGTCTCGACTCCCATGATCACATCAATCGCATCTCCAGTGTGATCGCATCAATGATACGAGAGAAGGCCAATGAAGAGAGGCGACGGCAGGCTGAGTTGATGCGAATCTATGGAGGCTTGGAGTTCGATGACGGGTGATCAAGGGAGGCCAGCTTCTGGGGGTGGGCGGCGGGGGCTCCTCGGAGTCGTCGCTCGTCGCTCGTCGATCGTCCCTGGGGACGCCTTCCGGTCACACGGATTCGGATAGTGGAGTGCCTGGGTGATTATGCAGGGGCTGTACATATCATATGGCTTAGATATGGCCCCTGCATGGTAGAATGGGAGGTTTTTTAGCGGGTGAGACCCTCGCACTGCCGTCAGTGCAAGCCTGACGGCGGCTGGCAGAGCTTTTTCCTCCGCTACGGAAAGAAAAAAAAAAAATAATGTAAACACACAAAAATACATTGCTTCGTAAAAAACAGTTGCATCATGTTTATGCTTCTAAGAGAAGACTAAGCATAGTGTTTTAAAAACCAATAGTGTAGCAGTGACGTGTGGTCACTGCTACACTGCTATCATCCAAGCTCGCCGTTACTTGCCAGCTACTGTAATTAGCTAAATGTTTCTTGCTACTTATTTATAATTTAATAAAATAAACTATTTTTAAAATTTGGTGATGCTGTCAAATATCTCAAATTTAAATTTAAGATCTCGTAAGCTATTAGGTTTTCTCAAGTTCATTAAATCTACCCCAAAAATCTTCTTTCCTCAAATAAATAAACGATGTATAAAGTGATATGAAAGGTAGTCATTAGGAGAATACTTGCACGGATAAAAGATTTTAGAATAGGAGAAGGATTGCTTTTATATCTTAATGGAATCAGAGAAAAGCCTACTAATTGTGTCATGAGAAGTGTAGTATTGTATTGATTTAAAATCTGTAAAATTCAAAAGAGTGTATGAAGAAAAGTTAGGATGAAGGATGAAGGACCTGATGAAATTGACAAAGAAGAGAATAGAAAGCTGGTCGGTTCAAATATCAGTAAATTTTGTCTATAATGGAGTACGTAGAAGGAAAATCAGAAAGAAAAGACGAGGAAGAAGAAGTTTAGAGTATTAATAGAGTCTAAGTAAGAATATATTGAATAAAATAATGAATGAAGATATAATCGTTAGAAAAAATGAAAGATGTTCAGTTTCTATCACATGACAGATTTATCGCGGTTAGACCATCTAGTTAATTATAAAGTAAATAGAAAGAAATATTTTTCTGAAATTTTTACTCGGAAACATTTTTAATGATTCATTTCGAAATAATTCGAAGTAATACTTTGTAAATTAATAAAACAAATAACTTTCATAATTATTATGAAAAAAATAATGAAAAGATTCTGTTAGTAGAGCTCCGATTTTATAAGAAAAGTTTTACGTGTGAATTCCCATCGAGAAGTTAAAGTAATCTATTCTATTCTAAAGTAATCTATTCTACACTTACTGTTCCTACATTTCTGCACAGCAGAAGTAAAAGATCATGTTTATTTTCTTGGATATATCCCAGCTGCTCGATGTGAATTGAAACTGCTTACATTTTAACAGTAAGAGTAATTAAGATATCACTATTAAGAAAGATTTATAAGATGTAACAATTATTTTGATGGACTTGAAAAATTATTTTAATTTAAATAAAATAAAATAAAAAATTATATACATATTTCTTTATTACTTTTTTTAAGTAATAACTTATTAACTTTGACTATATTAGGATTTAGAACTTCTTGCAGTGAAATGTACTGCGTTATTACTTCTTAATAAACACCTATTAATTAGTAAGTAATTAATTTTGTTATAACGTATATTTTTATCTAATAAGTTATTATTTGATATTAAATTTTAAAACTGTTTCAATCAGTCGTCTTGAACGATTTCTCAGAAGAAAGTTAAGTAACATCTGCAGAAATGGAGATTAAGTTTAATGGAGACACACCAAACCTATCAAACTTTGTTTCGTCAAAATGACAGTCAAGAAAGTAACAAACGTGTCGTCTCTCGTAGCCTTCCGCCTTTCATGCTAACAATACCAAACAGATTACAATATTCGGTTGCTGTTCACAAGAAACAGTGGCTTATACATAAACAAAATATAATTATTCAAACAGGGACTTATTTGTACTTCGCTAAGCATTACGGGCTTAAAATAAATAACTTATTTTTTAAAACAATAAAAACTGATATATCAAAAACAATAAAAAACTGATAACATCAGTTTCATCAAGAAAATTTATAAAAAATTGCAACATTTTTTAGCTTTTGTTTTTATTCATTCATAAAGAGTGTCTTACAAATATTTCTATAATAAAAAGATGATGTGAAGAAATCGTTCTCCATACAACTATTATTACAATGCTTTTCTTGTTAAGATCGTTGATTCATATGATGCAATATCACCTCCGATGTTTCTAAATAGTTCTTTAAAATGAGGTGATAATTATTTACCTAAAATTATTAACCGATTTCTGTAAAAATTATAATTTTCATTCTATCTTAATTGATATATTAATGTGACATTACAGAAATGTCCAGATATTTTATCCAGCTTTCTTGATTTTCGGCAAGCGGGAACTGGGTCCCTTGTTAGTGTAATGAATGTAGACTAAATCTGCGACTCTCGAGGCCAGGATGTGTTATTAATTAAAACCCTGCGAAAGAATACTTATCAAGGATTCTGACGAGAAGTCGATAGTTTTAAAATATAATCGATACGGCCTGGGCTTTAGAACTGTCAGTCAACTTTGGCACAAAAAGGATAACGCTAACCATCTGTGCCACTTCTCGATTTTGTCGCTGGCCACCGTCCTGTTTTGCGTAGTGGTCAGTGGATATATCTGTATATATGCATCACACGGATAATTTATCCAGCTACCAAACAGCCCCAAATCAAGAAAGCTTCACTGTATGTCTGAAACGTCTAAATTATACCAGTGCAATTGTACAACCAATCAATTGTAAAGGTATAATTAAATTTCAATTTATAATCGGTAAATAGATTAAAGTAAACATTATTTCATTTTAAAAGATTACTTCAGTTTTATCGAGGTTGTAACTTTTCATTAAATCGTACGATTAGGAACAAACTAAAATAATCTAGAAAATAAACGAATTGCTTTGTATTAAATTTATTTGAATTAATATTTATATTTGATAAATATGATATTTATTAAACGCAACCATGAATTTTATACACTATATTTAGATTCTAATTTTTAGTGTTTTAAAAAGTAACAAATACATTTTATTTGTACTTTCATCTTATCATACAAAAAAAAAAATACCTAAAGTTATTTTTAATTTGTTAATAATAATATTTAATAAAGAATACAGTTTTTATTCTGTAATACATGCATCATTAATCAGCAAAACAGTGTTACCATGGAAATGACTTAAAAAGCAAGGTGAACAAACATTCATTTTCCGACACCAAAATACAAAAAAAAAAAGAGAGAAGAATGGAAACTAACATAAAGATATTCACACAAATACATTACGCTAACGATTTTTTTTATCGACAGTATTTGAAAAATAGTTCAACAAAGTACATCGCTATAGCAACATCACCGCTGTTCAATATTCTTAAAATTCTATTTACCTTTTTATTTAGGAGACGATTTTGTAAATTTGAATACGCAAATGTATATTTTTCTCTCAGAAAAAAAAAGTAAACCAATAAAAAGTTAACGATGAGAGAATGAAAGTTATTTCCTACCTATTCTTTGTTTTATATTTTACAAAACTCTTATCCTGTCAAATATTTATCTAAAATATATCTCTTGGTATGGTATTTTATTTAATTAACTTGTTAAAGGCCACTGTAAAATTATATTTTATTGATAGCCGAAAGAAGTCATTTTTCCTGTCTTCATCTGTTTTCAATTATCTACTTTCGGCTTTTGTTTATTTAATTTATATAGAGATAATTCTCGTTTGTGGCAGCCATTTGCAATTTATAAAATATTCTATTTTATTAACACTAATAATATAAACGTAATAATCCATGCTTATTTTTTCTACAGTATTCATGTGTTTTATGAGAATATTTTCAAATTTTTTTTTCTCTTTTCAGTTTACGTCAGGTTTAACATTTTAACGAAGAAATCAATTTCCATTTTAAAAATGTTAACTTGGGAAAAAATTTATATTCAGTCGTTAAGTAAGGCAGTTTTTTGTAGAGTAGTAACTCCGAAACTTGGTTGTTTTATTTTTTTATTTAGATTTAACAAATATATATATATATATATATATATATATATATATATATAATATAATGATCCATGACTTATGTAACAAACTTTCAGTATATGTTCTAGTTGTGAAAATAAAGAAGAAAGTTCATATATCCCTTTGGTAAAGTTAAGCAATACTGTAAATTCTTGGGACTCAAATTAAGCAGTAAATTTAGTAGTTTCATATGAAATCTGATGTACGAAATTTAAAAATATAGGTCCTAGAACTGTATTTTTAGTAGTTTTCGAGAAATCTGGGGTAAAAGACAAAAGATTGGGATTGAAAAACATACTTTTTTATGTCTGGCGTAACATAAATTTGTTAAATGAATAGGTTTTTAATAAATAAGTTATAAGCATAAAGGTTTTCAATTAACTTGCAGAGAATTAGATTCTGAGTAAAATGGTATGAATAAAGTCTACAGAAACTAAATACGAAATAAAGAACTTCAAAGTCTATTAAAATCAAACATATCAAAATGTAACAATTTTAACTAGGTATTAAATGTAACAAAATTTCAATTACAAAACAAGAGAATTAAATATTTTAGAAGAATAACCAATACAAACACAAAATATAAAACCAACTTACAAACCATTAGATTAACGGGTGAAAATATCCTCCACCAGAGTGTATCTCATTCTGCATGACGAACAATGTTTTTGGTGGCTTTTCATATTTCAGCAGGATTGTTTTCTGATAGTTGTAGCGCACTGAGAATTCTAATAACAAACTCCTCTCTTGTATTACACTTCTTCATATATTAATGATTTCAAATGGCTTCACAGGTAGTAGTCCACATCCATATATTTAAAAAAGTCAAATTGTGTCTTTGTCTAACTGCTAGAGAAAAGTGTGGAGGTTCCCCTCCATTTTTATATATATATTTTTTTTTTCTTTTATTGTTATTATTTATCGTAATTTTTTTTACAATCAGAGGTTAATAATTTTTAATAAATAAATATATTTAAATTTTAAAAAAGCTAAAAAAAGGAGATGAAGTCTGATTAGAAACGATGTGCCTTCCCCTAGTAAGATCCAAATATTTTTGATTAATTAAAATTTTATTTGGTTACAACTCTGGAACCAATAAAAATAATCGTTGAATATCGATTATAATCGTTAATAATAGTCGATGATATATCGTTGAAAAGCTTTCAATGAAGATTTATTACTGCAGTTAAGAAAAAGTCCAAAATCAAATTTTTTTTGGATTTTGGGCTTCTTTGGACACTTTAGGTTCAGTCAATTGCAATCAAAAGGGGAGTTGCACATCTAGATGTTACAGCAGTACTAAATCCAAAATTTCAACATCCTACGGCTAATCGATTTTGAGTTACGCGAAATACATACATACATACTTACAAACATACGTAAGTACAGACGTCACGCCGAAAGTATTCAAAATGGATTCAGGGATGCTCAAATGGATATTTCCGTTGAAATCTGACCAAAATTTTTCGCGATCACTATACTTCGTACAAGGAAGTACAGCTGGACCGGGAGCTATGGGTGACAGGGCCATGTAATAATTACGCATAGAGAAAATTATATACATTTCGATAACCATGACAATTCCGTAGAAATCAAATCAGAGCAAATATAGACACGAGAGACCTATTGGATTGAGATTTACTCTATCGTTTATACAGCTAAAATTGTCCTAATTTAAAAAATATAATATTATGTGCTCTAAATGTAGTCAATAGACAAATCGTGAAATTAAAAAAAAAAATTCATGCGGTTTAAAAAATTTGCAAACAAATTCTATAAGTAAATCTTCTCTGCAAGCTGCTAAGTTTAGGCCTTACACTGTACGGAATTATCATTGCACATTTTCATGATAATTAGCTCTAACAGTGGCCTTAGCTACAAATATGCTAGCAGGAAACAAGATAAATTTTCCCGTTAATTTATGTTTTTAACACATGATAAAATCTGATTAAACCATAACTAAAACCCGGGAAATGTTATACTATATACTCCTATATCTACATCAAGATTTTTAAATAATGTTTCTTTAACATTATGAATTGTTGAAAAACATTTTCTATGAGAAATAAAATAGTACTTTTAAATAACGGCTTAAAAAAATTTTAAGTGTAAAAAGTTTAAAAAATCAGTAAAATTATAAAATACTATTTTTGTAATACTTCGACAAATTATTTAAAGTCGGCACCAAACTGCCAACAAATTTTACGTTACTGATTGAGTGTTATCTTATCAATCTGACGATTAACTTAAAAATATATATATTTCAAGAAAAATTAAGCAAATATAATTTTTTACATTTTATAATGTAATTTTATTTTTTTAATATTTCTGCATTTATACCTTTTTGAATTATTAACATTTATTACTACTTAATTAAAATTAAATTATTTGTTTTATCTATTTTAATTTGTTTTAAGACCTAGCGTATCCGAACCTCTTGTATACGATTTCTCTAATAACTGAAAAGACCAAAAATCAAGAACATAACTCATGTTTCTATATATCTTCTTTTCCATTTCTGCTCTATTAGAACGGAATACTCAATTATATATGTAGATTTTTTCCACATCATATTTATATAGATATGGTGGAGTTTTTAATGATATACGCTTGGTAACGCATGTGATATAAATCAAGTGAGCACTTTATTGCATAGGGTATTGAATTGTGTCGATATACGAGTTTACAGTATAAACCGGAAAACCGAGCGGAAGTTTTAATGATTGGTACGTATCCGTAATGAACTGTACTGTATTGTTGCTGAAGGTTTATTCGGTTTAAAAGTATTGTAATTAATATAAATTGCTTTTCAGTTTTACGTATTACTGCTGCCTTCATTACTAGGTAAGCTGATGCTTTTCATTTTCATATGTTTAATCGGCTCTGATTTAAAAACAAAGAAAAAGGTTCGTAATTATTACCGAAAAAAGCTGAAAATCATTACCAGTGTTGAAAAAGATGAATTACTGTTTACTGCTGCAACCGATTTTGATATTGAGGTATCGTCTGTTAATGACTGGATCAAGGAAAAATAAAAAGTTTTAATATTGTTTGCAAAATTCCCGTGAGTGGTTATTTGTATATAAAATTATGAAAAATTGCAATCTTAAAACTTTAATAAGCCGTATAATTCTTGTTTTCTCATCAACGAGAATGGAATATCTTTTGGCAGGACTTACTGTACAGGGTAAGATAAAATATTTTAGTTTGTAAATAGCGTAACAAATATGAAGTATCCTGTGTAGTTAGTGGTTAGACAAAGCGGTTGAAAATCTCAGTTGTTATCATAGTCCGACGTAAAATAGTTTAGTTTTAACTAAAAAACTATAAAAGTAAGAGTTGATTTTAAAAACAAGTTTATAAAAATGTTATATAAAAGGGTATGCGAGGAATCAAATATTAAATGCCAAAGATAAAAGACTTTATTTCAAAATATTAGCTGCGTTGGACTTCATTATCAAATTAGAGAAATAAGGGCTTGATTATAAAAGAATAAATTGTCTGATGCATCTGGTTTTCCGTTTCTGTTTACAAGATAATCGAAAAATACCAAATAATTAAAAATATCAATCCGAAATACATCTTTAGAGAATTTATAAATCATTTTTAAATAGCATCTGAATGGTTCGATAAAATTTCATGAGCAGTTTATTCGAAGCTAATATTTTAATATTTAGTTCATTTTAAAATTAAAAAGTGCCTTATTCTCATACCCTGAATTTTGCTGTCCATCCATATTCTTCCTGCTATGAGAAGTTTTTTTATGCGAAAGACCAACTTAGGGCTACGCAATTTGACGCGTCTTTTCAGCTTCTTTTCTCTTCTTCCATGCATTTCTCATTTTTATTTCCTTGTATGAAGTAAAGAAAATATTGTGATCCTGAAAAATTTCGGTTTTCAGATTTCAACGGAAATATCCATTTTGAACATCCCTGAATGCATTTTTACTAGTTTCGGCGTGACGTCCGTATGTATCTCGCAAAAATAAAAAACGATTAGCCGTAGGATGTTGAAATTTTGGATTTAGTATTGTTGTAACATCTAGTTGTGCACCTCGCCTTTTGATTGCAATTGACTAAACCTAAAGTATCCAAAGAAGCCCAAATAAAAAAAAAATTTGGATTTTGAACTTTTTCTTAACTGCAGTAATAAGCCCTCATTGAAAGCTTTTCAATGTGCAACTTATTTTCATTGGTTCCAGAGTTATAACCAAATAAAATTTTAATTAATCAAAAATATTTGGATCTTACTAGGGGAAGGCATATCGGTTCAAATCAGACTTCATCTCCATTTTTTTAGCTTTTATTTAATTAATATATATTGATTTATTAATAATTATTAGCCTCTGATTGTAAAAGAAAACCTTTTACAATAAATAGTAATTAAAAAAAAAATATCAGAAATTATTAATGAAATAAAGTTTTATGTACTTTTTATTTAAAAAAAAAAAAAATTGTATATGTAATTTAATGGCGTACAAGAAATTCATGTGATGTCCAGATTAGAATTTTTTATATATCTTTCTACGTTAGTAACCTTGTACTGGAGTACTTACCAGTCACCAGGTTACAAGCTTAAACTGACGATAAAATTTATCGACGGTTCCTAAAATTGTGTAGTAGTATTATCCTAATCTGTAGAAAGAATTTAAGACAAAAAATTGAAGTAGAAGAATACATTTTGAATTTGATTGTACGGCATTGTCATGCATCATGCTCTATATCTGTAATAGATTAACAAAAACAATCATCCAGGAAAATATCTTGTTTTTAAATCTTAGAATTTTAGAATTAATGTACGTGGCTCATTTTATAATTTTTTTCTTCTAGGAACAGAAATTAATTCACACTATTTTTAAACAACTACTCTTTATTTTCAATACAAATATGTTGAAAATAAAGATTAGCACTATTTAAAAAAAATTAACAAAACTCATATTAATCTCCTAGAATGAGAAAAAAGCTATCGTTTATTTTTAGGAAATTTAAATAAAAATGTCAAATTCTTTTAAAATCTCAAGTTTTAGGTGAAGATAGCCTACTTCTTTACTGTAATAATTAAAAGAAGCCTATTTTACGATAAGAAACCTTAAAAAAGACTAAAGACCGATAAAGATAAACAAGACAAAGTCAAATAAAGACAGATAAATAGTTAATTGTGTAAGTTAATGAGGGTCTTGAGTTTGTGAGTTTTCGTATATTTGTGTGTTTGTTACGAAGTTACGGCCAAATTCGTTTTACACTCTTTTGAAAATTTTGTGGTAAGGTTCCTGATATTAAGCAGATTGATATATTATGTGAAACGATTATTAATAGCATTTTTTGTCAAAATGGTTTCTTCTATTTTTCTTGGATGGGGTAAAGATGAGATTTGATGGAGGAGAATTTTCTATTTCCAAGCTATCAACAAACAATCTCCCCGTCATTCCTAATTTGACTTACCCTTGACGACACCCGTAATTTCTAGTTTGTCTCTTAGCGGCTATTCGTTAGTAAATTCCATCATTACGTTTTACTCCACCCATAAGCCTTACGGACGGTCTGTGAGATTGTTCTCCTACTTATGTACAGCATCGTGTCTCCTACTCTGTATATAGGTTTATAATACAGAATGAGCCAAAAAATACATTTTTTAAATGTAACTGGCTGTTTACATAGCCACTTAGATGAAACCATACGTCATTTGTGTAGAAAACATAATCCAATACCTGAACACTGCTGGAATAAAACGCAAAAATCATTGACAGTAATGTAGTCTTTTTCCCCTATCAGGTTCTCGAAGCTCATGGAATAATGTGAATGGGAACGGACGGAGTTTCACCTTTTTTGTGGCTCTGCGAACATTCCTATAAGACATTCCGGCTTGTTGACACAGTTTTTGTATCGACTTTCTTGGTGAACGTCGCAATTTCCAAGGACGCTTCACTTAAAACCGTAGGTCAGCCGGACTGTTTAATTTCATTCACACTAACGATTTCTCTAAAATGACCGACTATGAATAAAATCGTTGATTATTTAGGCACTTGCGATACAGGAAAAGCTACCTTAAAGTTTTCCTGATTTTTAAGAATGACTGCGATTTAAATTAACTTTCAACAACGAACGCATTTTGAGCCTGGGAGAAATGCATGTTTATCTGCTCACAGCTTACTTGCACTAACATCAAAAAGGAAGAAAACTGTTTGGCTATCGTGCACCACTCTTCTACTACAAGGTCACCTGTTACCAGCACAGAAATTCTCACCAGCGACAAACTAAATTTCCCTTTGCAATCAATATGCTTTGGAATTTAGGGTTGCGTATCTTTTGGTTCACTCTGAAAATATTTCTCATATGTAGATTTATAATAAATTAATTTCATTTAGTTTATTTCAAAAACTTTATTTACAAAACGAAATAATAATAATAATAATAATAAATGAAAAACATAAAAAAACCTAGGGATAGATTGGAAGTATTTCCTAGACAATCATTTAGTGACATCTGGTGTCGCTAGAGCGCTTGCGATATTGTAAAAAATAAGATTTTTGTTGCCTGGCTAAATCATCCGAAATAAATTAAGACTGACATCTCCTTTTTGTACTTTATTTAATTTTCATTTTATTTATTAAATTTTCTTATAGAGCAATTAGTTAATTTCTGTAAAAAATGACCGAAGTTTGTTGTTCACAGAATTAATATTTAATTCGATTTGTTTTCGGTCTCAAATTATAATTAATTAACATAATAATGGTAGAAGAAGGACAAAATTAATTCCCTTTCATCACTGAGAAATGATCTATTATTGATTTTACATTTCTATAATTAGGATATTCATTTTTCTTTTCAAGACTGGTCTTGTGTGTATATTGTAAGTAGCATGTCTTCGGTGCAGTTAAAAAGAATTTTCTGGATTTAGTCAGGACAAAAGCAAGAGAACATAATACGAAAGAAGTATATATAATATAGGATAATAATAAACCATTAAAAACGTTTTAGAGCTTTTTCTTTATAGTAGATATATAAGTTACTTCTATTATTTTTGTACTACCGTATTAAAGTAACATAACATGTTTAGTTCCTAGTTTAAAAACTAAAGAAGATTTGAACGATCTCTTTGAAAGTGGTTTAAAGTATTATTATATGTAAGTATTCTTCATTTTAAATTTAGATCTAAGCAGCAACTTTCATTCACTATAATTTCTTTTTGTTAACTATAGTAATCAGTATTTTCATTATTTTATAAATCTATATATATAAAAATGTTAAGTTCGTTTGTGTACGGCTTCAAAAACTCAAAATGTTCTGCACCATCGAGTTCAAATTTTAGCACGATATATAACCCGCATCAAAGATTGTTTTCATCTATTTTTAATAAATCTATTTATCTATTTTTAATTTGGAAATGTAAACAAAGGAAAACCAATCAGATCAATGCAAGATGGCCGCTGTCAAACACAACGACCAAATTTCTTTGAATTATATATTTAACAGCTAAAACATCTGTATTTTATTTAAAAAAAACACGATAAAAAAATTTTAGCACGATGTATAACCCGCATCAAAGATTGTTTTCATCTATTTTTAATAAATCTATCTATCTATTTTTAATTTGTACAGTTTTTTAATAAATAAGAGGCTAATAAATCAGATGGAAATGTAAAAAAAGGAAAACCAATGAGATCAATGCAAGATGGCCGCTGTCAAACACAACGACCAATCACAAAGAGCCCGTATGGCCGTTGCCAATGTAAACAAAATCACAACTGATTAAGTAACAAATTTCTTTGAATTATATTTAACAGCTAAAACATCTGTAAATTATTAAAAAAAAAAAAAAACACCAAAACAAAAAGAAAACCACCAAGGATGACTTACAGTAAATATATTAAAACGCCAAACTTTCTTATAGCCCCGATAGACTTAAGACTATGCAAACAAAAATAGTCGAAATAACCCAATACACAGAAAATAATATCCCTACATAATGACCAAAAAATCCTTTGTTAGGTTATTTTTTTACACATATATGACCAAACAATCGTTTTTTGGTCATTTAGCGTTCTTTGCTATGTAAAAGCAAAGAACAAAATTCACAAATAGTAACACTGAAACTAAGTATTCGTTTTTTTTGTTTTTTCTAACCTCCGAAACCACCGTTATGCATTGCTTCAGATGACGATATGAATGATTTATAGCATATGAAAATGCCATGCCTGACCGGGATTCCAACTCGGAACCACCGGATTAAAGTCCGAGACGTTACCACTCGCGCCACGGAGGCCGGCAAACATATTCGTTAGGAGCCGAATAAAAACACGACTTACCAATATGGCGTTGTGTGTCAAACCAATTTTATACGGACTATAATTACTTTTAATACGCGAAACCCTTTGCAATGATTGAACATTAACTTAAACCTCTTCAAAAATTATTCCTTTTGAACTAAGCCACATTTTGATATCATTGTTTTTCTATAACACGGCTGGAATTCTTTTCGTTTAATGATAAGAAGCGTTGTCGAAGACAATAACCGAATTCTCTTCCAAAGGACATAATACACCGCTAAACTATTTCTAAATAATTCAAATTCGTGTAATTTTTTTATGAATCGCGTTTTTATCAAAATCTCACCTTTTTCTCAATTGACCTGCGGGGTTTTGTTTTCTTTGGAGACCGTAATTCATTAGTAGATTCATACTCGAGAATCACGTTGTACACTGAAGCAGCACAACTTCTACTTACGTTAGCAGTTTATTAACATCTGAAATCAACGCCGTTTGATTATTCTGTAATTTGTAAGCATTACTCTGCTTTTGTAAGCATTTAAAATGATGTGTTTTTTCGCACGACTTAAGGGCTTTTTTTGCAGCCCACAAATCTTTATATATAAAAAAGTTCGTTTGTGTACGCTTCAAAAACTCAAAATGTTCTGCACCGATTGAGCTCAGATTTTAGCACGATATATAACCCGCATCAAAGATTGTTTGTATCTATTTTTCGCATCAGTCACATACCCGCAACCGCGAGAAAACAGTTTTTTTAACGGTCAGCTGTGTACCAGTGACCGCGCCATATGCCGGAAGCAAGGGGAACACTCGCCATACTAGCTAACGACAACCGCAGTCACATGTGAAACAATACCTGTTCCCAATTACATTGTTTATTAACAAAAAAAAAAAAAACGTATCCACTTGCATCTTATTCAGATTATTATACAATCTGCATTAAATATTCACTTTAATCGAGGTACTTTTGTGTGATCGTGTCGTGATTGAGCTGCGCCTTTCACCAAGCTCTGTATTTATTAGAAAACGACCAACAGTGGGATATATGTATTAATGACGCGTGCAACACTGCACATCCAAACCAAATTCGCGCATTATTCGCAATTATATTGACCGCTTGCTTCCCTTCATCTCCCACAGAGTTATGGGAAAGATATCGATGGCATATGGCTGAGGATATTTTGCATGGAGTACGCCTAGAAAATACCAATATGACCATGGAATTTACAGAAGGCATTTACAACGAAGCATTGATAAATATTGAAGACAAGTGCTTAGCTATTGCAAATAAAGTTCTTAGTCAATTGGGAATGCCAGCACCCACCCGAGCTGCGATTGCTTCATTTAATGTGGATTTACGCCGTGAACAGAGTTACAACATTGGTGATCTTCAGTCATATGTCCAATCAAACATTCCCAAATTAACGCGTGAACAGAAAGGCATTTATGATCACATAATGCAAATGATAAATGCCGGAGTTGGGGGACCTTCTTCTTGGATGCACCAGGAGGAACTGGGAAAATATTCCTCATTAGATTGATTCTAGCAACGGTTCGATCAAAAAATGACAATTATCCTGTTGTGGAATATTAATCGGCCAAAACTCTGCAACGGCACGCAACTTGCAGTTAAGAAATTGATGAATAACGTAGTGGAAGCAACGATTTTAACGGGGCCTTTCAAAGGTAAACATGTCCTCATTCCTCGAATACCCATAATCCAAACCAATACACCATTTTAATTTAAAAGATTGCAATTCCCAATTTGATTGGCGTTTGCAATCACAATCAATAAAGCTCAAGGTCAATCTTTAGAATTGTGCGGTTTAGATTTAGATGCGGATTGCTTCTCACATGGGCAACTGTATGTTGCGTGTTCCCGAGTCGGCAAACCAGATTGCCTTTATATCTACGCAGACAGTGGGAAAAAAAAAAAAATTGTATATCCACATGTATTGCAAAATTAAACTTCTATGAAACGTATGGTTTGTTTTGTTTCTCATTTCTCATCCATGCAACCATAATGTACCACAGCGAAGCGTGGCGGGTAGAGCTAGTTATATTTATGATTTCTGGTATCTTTATTTGAAATTAAAATTTAATTTTAATTTCATTTATATATTTTTACTTATTTTTAAAAACACTTACTTATTAAATTTGTTTAATTTCTGAATTTAATTATATCTTGATTAACTAATGCAATAATTATTAAAGAATAAATTTAAAGAATGAGGAAATAATTGAAAACTAAACTTCAAAAATCAATTAAAACTAAAGATATTAAAAAAAAAGAACAAAAATGCCGAAAAAAAAGACTTAAAATTCTTAAATATAATATTTTTCTTCAGTTCTTTATTTTTCAACTTTCTGAAATCGGGTACGAAAAACGAAACAAAAATAACTACAATTCTTTAACGGTTAATTTTTCTTTAACCGATAAATAATTAATGAATTTTAAAAGACATCGAAAAACTACTACAAAGTATGATTTAAGACTTTCTGAAGTGGAAGAAATGTATATTAATCTTTTAACTTTAAGTACATATAATCAAAAAATAAAGAAAAACGTTTTCCAATCTTAAAATATCCATAAGATAGCTCAAAGCGGACATTTTTTTAATCGAAAACTAGGAGAGTCATCAAATACTTTTTTTGTACATTATTTATATTTTCAATAATTGCATGATAGGCGATTATATATAAAATTCTTACTGAACATTTCAGACAACAAGTTTTATTTGGTAGAAAATCGTGTAGAAATAGATCCGATAAATTTTGAGTACCTACTATTATTGTCATAATATATAAATATTAATATCGATTTATATTATTCTTGTTTTTTCTGCTAAACTCAAGGTCTTGAATTTGATTCATAACAAAGGTGGATTTTTAGGGCGTACAAAACTACTTTTCAGGACTCTATTATCAGTAAAAGTCATAGGCTACAAGTTAAAAAGAATTCTAAATTCATTGAGAAAAAAGTCTCATAACAAAGTTGTACTACTTTCCTAGTAGTGGTTATTTATTCTTATATAGTGGGAAAAAATAGATATATTCGTACTTACAAAAAGTTACCTAAGATTTTTTTTGGGTGGTGAGGAATAATTTACGATAAAGTTTTATTGTAAAATCATCATCATCCTGTTTAAATAAATAAAAAAAAATGTAAAAATTAAAAAAAGTGGCATTTTTTTATTTATTATTTTTGCACCCCAAACTCCAGAATCACCTTCCAAGAAGATTTTTTGATTTTTCTACTTTCATAATGTTAGATGGAAGTAACTAAAAAAAACAAAAAAATTCCACTAAAATATTTACAACCAATCAAAAATTAACTAACATTTATTTTTGAAAGTGAGGGGAATTATGATTAAATTTTAGTGTAATATTGATAAATGTTTATTATTTAAACTTTTAATATAATTAAAAGTTAATCAAAAAGTATTTAAAATTAAAAAAATCGATATTTTTAAACTTCGATTGACCCCCTAACACCAATATTTCCCCCAAAATATTTTTATTGAGCCGCTTGCACTACTATTATGCCTTGGAAGATATTTAAAAAAAAAGGTTAAAAATATTCAATAACTAAGGATAATTTTCGATTTTGATGAAGGGGAGAATTTTGGGATAAATATGTAAAAAAATGGTTAGATAAGCATGAATGTATGTACTGAGCTTAATATAAAGTGGGGTTATGTTTACAAAATTTTGAGAATATTGACCCTCAATAAACCTACCTACCCTCTTGAAATATTGACCCCGAAATTTCCATATAAAAAAATGCCCAAGTCAGTACAAAATTTCATCAAAATTGGTTTATCCAGTAAAAAATTATTATGTTTCAAGCTCGCCACCACACGTACATACATACGTACGAACATTACACCTCTTTTTTGTTTTTGTGGGTTCCTGGGTCATGAAAAATCAAGAAATAGAAAAATACCCATACCCATTTTGACTGATTGCCATCTTTTCTTTACAGAATAGCTCTAGAGCTATGATGCTAGGAAAGTAAAATTGTATAAATGATTTAATCTTCTTTTTTAAAAGTAAATTTTTAACCACAATAATATTCTCAAAAGTTGTTAGTGCAACAAAATTTAATAACTTTTTCGAATTTTACGTTAAAAAGTTTCACAGAATATTAATTTAAATGTAAAATTTACATATACAGGAAGAATTCAATTAGTATTTTGCACTTTACGGAAAGATATATTCCAGCAGAAATATTTTTAAATGAACGTTTTATAGCTATTTTTTCTTCTTTTCAGCTAAAGAAAATTTTTACTATACATGAAATAGTTTTCCAGTATGTAATCCAGCATAATGAATACATAAAATAGAGCAACAATGTTACTACGATTCATTATAGTCATTTAAGTAACAGAAAAGAATTTACTAGCACAAAATTTAAAAAGTAATGTATTACTTGGGGAAAGGAATTTTTTTTAAACCGGCTTATAAGTCATTCATTAAAAAGTGAATTACAAAGGATTCTAAAATAAATAAATAATTTTTTTATATTTTGTAGCTAAGTAAGTAAATTTATTTATTAAGGTAGTAAAATATGAGATAAGTTTCATAATCTGCATTTCAGAAGGATTACCGTATTTTGTTTAATATAAACGTCATTTAAAAATTAAAATATCACAAAATAACAACAACAAAAAAATTATAATTTATTACTAAACGAATGACTTCGTCCTTCGGCCAAAGTATAAAATCTGTTATCTGCAACATACAGACTTTTCCAATTCAATTTTCTGTGCACAACCAGAGCCAACCCTCACCAGAAAGGGTTGCGTATCTAGAGTTGCGTGTCGGCGTGAACATATGTGTGAGAGTTTGTTTGTATGAGAATAGATGTGTAAGTCAGTATTTCAAATACGGCATTAAGTTGCGCTTCTTTTCCTACTCCATCAGTGTCTCTATTGACTTTTTTCTTTCCTTGTTTTCTTCATTCATTCTTTTTAAACGACTCCTCATCTCCATGTTTGGTTCATAGTCACGTCTGATTGAACTCCATTGGATTAAAGTAGTAACTAGTATAAAGTTTTTTTGTCCTTACATGTTTTCCTTTTTTTAGTTATTAATATATTTGTTTCTATTTTCTTTTCATTTATAGATGAAGTAACTGAGTACTTTGCAAATAGTGATTATTTATTTCTCTAATGTAAAAATTATATTAAAAAAATTTTGATGATTTTTAAGTATATTAAAAAAATTTTGAAACAAAAATTCTATTTTATTAGTGTGGGAAGAGGATTTGTAAAATAAAAAATCTGATGTGGACACCACATAACGTCCTTGTACGCCTATTAAATTACATTTACACATTTTTTTTTTTTTAAATGAAAAGTATATAATATTTTATTTCATACAAAACTTCTGATATTTTTTCTATTTCTTTTTTTTTGCTATTATTATTGAATTATTATTAACCGTAATTTTTTTTACAATGAGACGTTAATAATTATTAATGAATCAATATATTTAAATTTAAAAATAAAAAGTTAAAAAAAGGAGATAAAGTCTGATTTCAATCGATTGCCTTCCCCTAAGATCCAAATATTTCATTAATTAAAATTTTATTTGGCAATAACTATGGAACCAATGAAAATAAGTTCCACTTATGATATATCGTTGAAAAACACTCAATGAGAGTTTATTACTGCAGTTAAGAAAAAATTCCGAAATCCAAATAACTCTATTAGATCAGTGTTATTCGTATCTTCGTGAGTTGCTGATTAACAAAAATAAATATATCGACGTCACACTTCTGGTGTGTTGTATAAATAAAATTTAATAATGATTAAACTATTCCGTTTAGTGAAATACTGTACACTGGTTACAGATATTAATTTCGACCGTACGGTGTAAAATATTCAGCTTTTATTATTATATTATTTAGTGAATAATCAAAAATGAAGAAGAAACAAACAGGAAAAAGAAAGATAAAATGAAGAAATATAGTTCAAAAACACCACAAGTAGATGAATATGAAGTGGAAGGAAATGTTAAGAACAAGGAAAGAATAAAAAAATTAAGAAAGGATGATGAAAATAAAGAAAGAGAAAATTTGAAAACTAGTGAACGTGTACACAAATTAAGATCAGAAGAATTATATGAAACCAAAGAGCGATTAAATGATTTGAAAAAAAAAAACAAATAAACGAAATGATGATCAACTCCAACAGGGAAATTAATATCCGACAATATAAGTGGAGTAATGAACTAAAAGATAAGAATTTTTGTCATTTATTAAAGGTCGGGCATGTATACCTCAGTGTATATGTTGTTTTTGTGAGGGTCTATTTTTCAGTCAAATTTAATGTAGATAACATTAAACAGAAATTCCAGAATAATTAGATACAATTAAACTAGAAAATCTAAAAATACGATTCTAAATTATAATATTCAATGAATATTAAGTAATTAGTTGTTTCACCAAATCTATACTACATATGTACATTGGTAATGATGCCTATTAAATTACTTATACACATTTATAAAAGTACATAAAATTTTATTTCACTAATAACTTCTGATTTTTTCTTTTTTTTATTATTATTGAATAATTATTAATTATAATTTTTTTTTTACAATCGCGAGTTAATAATTATTAATAAATCAATATATTTAAATATAAAAAAAACATTAAAAAAAAGGAGATGAAAACTGATTCGAACCGATATGCCTTCCCTTGTAAGATCCAAATATTTCATTGATTAAACTTTTATTTTGGCTATAAATCTGGAATCAATGAAAATAAGTACCACTTATGATATATCGTTGAAACGGCCTCAATGATGGCTTATTACCGTAGTTATAAAAAGTCCAAAATCCAAATTTTTGGGGATTTTGGGCTTTTTTGAAAACTTCTGGCTCAGTCGATTGCAATCAAAATTAGAGGTGCACATTTAGATGTTATAACAGTCCTAAATACAAAATTTCAATATCTTACGTCTAATCCTTTTTTGAGTTGTGCGAGATACATACATATACTTACGTACAGACACACGTCGAAACTACTCAAAATGGATTCAGGAATTGTCAAAATGGATATTTCCGTTGAAATCTGAAAACCGAAATTTTTCGCAATCACAATACTTCCTTTACTTCAATTTAAAAAATAAAATGTCATTTTGTTCAAAATAAAAGGTTTAATATTTTAGAAAATAAATTTTTATAAACGAATATTTACAGAAATATAGGGAATTGAAAAAAAAGCATGGCTGCAATTTTGTAATTTGCGAAGATATTTAATTCCTGATTTTTTCTGATTTTAAAACTTTATTAGCAAGACGCTTACCAAATATTAATGTGTTTTGTCTATCTGAACTTGAAATATAAATTTTTATATAAAAATACCAAAACGGTGGCCAGGGGGAGAACAAAAGAGAAATCGCCATTTTTCCTAAGAATATTTTTTGTTTAGTTTTACAAGTAAATCCGAAAAAGTATAGCCAGTCCACCATTTTTGAAATACTCTGTACAAAATACCACGACAGGATTATTGCCACGAATTGTTACTTCTGATTACAGAAAATATTCAAAGATAACCCGAAGATAAATTTATAATATAAGCTAGTAGATCATTCTTTAATGTTTAAAAGGATTGGAAGTCGGAAAAATTATTTTTGAGAACTGTATTACGTAGGATATCGTACAATCTCTAAATTAAAGCTATTCACTGAGTTTTTCTATAATTTCTTTTAACTTTATAGTATATTTTTCATTAGTTGTTTTTATTCTTATGAGTATTCAGTTATGAAAATCAAGTCAAAAAAATATATTTTAATGAAAAGACATGACTTATTTAAAAAAAAAATCAATTCAACATTCATATCAATATTTCTGCAAATATGTAGTTATTAACTTTTTTTTTGTATTTAATTTTAAATGTATAATTCAGTATGATTATTGTGCATTACATACCAAGATAACAGGCTGATGTCTAATTACAGTTATCGTAGATTTTTGTAATCGTAGAATGTAATGTATAATTCTGAATGTGATCTGTTTTTTAAGGTGCCCAGAAACATAGGATCATTTTATAACAAAATAATTCTTTTAATGTATTCATTGAAGCGTGCTTAAAAATCTAATCATATATCTCTACTGGACAAATGTAGAGTACTAAAGATATTTCCGTGAAAAAAGCCAGATTATCATTTTATTTCTCACAAAACCATTGTATTTTTCTCATGAACAGGTGCGTTAAAAATTTACCTATTAATCTCTAATGGTAGAGAACGAAAGATTTTTTTAGAAATTTTAGAGGAAAAGGCAAATTACTTTTTAATTTCTAATAACAAGGCTGTTTCTTCTCATGAAAAATTAAATCATTGCTTAACTAATTCTACCCTTATAAGTCATTAGTTTTCATAAATTTCTCTGATTATAATTTCTGATTTTTATTATGTTCAGCGTTAATGTAGAAAATATGAATTTATATTATTGATTGACAAAAGGCTTTATTAATATTATATAGAAGTGAAGATACTCCTATCAATAAACTGTCTAAAGGTAAAAGTTACAATAATGAATAAGTATAAAATCATTTTTAATTAATACATATTATATATTTGAAAAAAAACGTAAAATTTAAATATGTTTTTAAAGGAAATTAAAATTTTTAATTATCTAAATGATTCCTTAAAATCTAAAAATTGCTAAAATAATTTAAGATAAATAAAATTTTGTTATTACGCATCGAAAACTTTTTTTTTACGGCCAAAATTTAAGGAACAGATGGAATTATGCATGAATTTTTTCAATACTGGTTCTGGAGGTGTGCTCAACGATACAATCAGGATACCAGTAAGTGAGTGTTGAGTGAGAGAGTGAGAGAGAGAGTGAGAGAGAGTGTGTGTGTTTGTGTATGTGTTGATACGAGTATTTTCATGATTATAAAACTATATAGAACGTGATAGTGTACCTAAACTTTTAATTTGTCTGTTTGCATACAGGTATGAACATGTGGGATATCAGTGTAAAGGAATAGAGGCGTGTGGTAAGGAACGAGGTATAGGTTCATGACTGGGCATAATCACCTTATCATATTTATACGAATAACATAATATTTGCTCTTTTATGTGCTGAATTAATGAAATATAGGGAATCGGTAAACTTTACGATAACAAAAATATGTGCATGCTACTCTTGAACATTTCTGTAGAATAATGTAATACAACCTTTAATAGTAAGTAAATAATAATGCAATTTATACTTAGAATGACTATTAAGTTTTTAATTAAATGAAAACAAATGATTATTATTACCGACATCCGTAGAGAAGTGGTAACGTGTCCGCCTTTTATCTGAAAGGTTCTGGGTTTGAATCCTATCAGATTTTCATAAGCTTCAAAATTTATTCTAATTTTTATTTAAAAATAAAAAGGTATGACTGTAATTGAAGAAATCAGCTAATAGTTGTTATGAATAAACATAAATAATAATTATTATTTAAAGTAGATATTTTCCATTTTTATAGCAGCCATTTTTGCGTTTTATTACGGTCCCTGGAGTCTAATAGTGACTCAGTAAATATTTTCAATATGAAATATATACAAGTAATTTGTTTTTAAATTCTATTTTTAATTGATTTGAAAAAATGGACTTTTCAACTGGATTCGTTTAATTGTTTTTTTGACCTATAATTGTTTATAATATAATTGTTTTGACCTACTCTTCATCAAATGAATCTGTTTCGGTGATTTTTGTTTTTTATTTTGTAATATCAGTGGAACTGTGGCGTTTCCAATGCAGAATTTTCCTGATAAGTTAATGGAAGAAAAGTATACACATTTTATGTAAGCAATTTGAGATATTATTTTTTTATCCTCATTGTTACTTAGTATTAGAAAGTTTTTTCTAATATTTAGCCTGACGTCATTGAAAATACTTCAATATTTTGATAAAACTTATTTATAAAATACAATATATATTCTGTAAGAGAGCGGAAATACAGAGAAAATACATTCCGAGAGACATAACTTTTTAATATAAACAATTTGAATTTAATTCATTTTAGTAAATCGCAGGTTTCTTACCGTTATGGAATTCATTCCATACGATCAACGTTTATAAGCGCAAATTATTATTTTGAGTTAATGTTGTTCATTATACCAGCTTTATTAATCATCATCATTATTTTCAGAGCAAAGCAAAAGTGTTGCTCCTGAAACTGAATTTCACCTCCATGTTAACGGAATTCACATGCTGGTTAACATTTAATTTTGGCTCATTGAAGGGGGCAACTAATTTAATCCACACTTCTTCCATTAGACTTGTCGGAAAATCTTGTTAATCTTGAATATGGTAAGAATGGCTGTCAATTTTGGGAGAATTTATGACTTTAGTAAAATTATTTACAAACGTTCCAATTATGGCACTTATGCTCTACGAGCAAACTTCTGGAAAAATATATTATTTTTACTTTTTGTGATTATTTTTTAGGGTTTCTTCTATTCATTAATTTTTTTAAAAGTTTTTTTGTATTAGGCTATAACTTTAGTTTTTTCGTTAGTTGATCTACTTGAATCACGTAAACATTTTTATCTGATTATTCTTTACGTATAAATATGTTGTTTAGAAAAAAAAAATTATTTTTTACAACAATTTGTTATTTAAACAACAGTTTAGTATTATGGTTTGCATGCTTCTTCACTACCTTAAAGCTAACAACGTAAGAATAGAAACTGAAAGCTGGTATTATTAATAAATAACGTTAAATAGTTTTACTTAATAAAAATCTAATTAGAAATATTTAAAATAAGTGTAATAAATGTGAAGTAAAAATTAATTGAGTTGAGCTTTACTTCTTTTAATTAATTAGAAAAAAAAAAATTTTTTCTCAGATACGAAAATATAATTCCGTGTTGCTAATACATTAAAATTATAAAACGAATATAAACTGAAATTTTAGAATAAAACTTTACGATAAAAAATTTGATTTTAATAAGAAAAAATTTGCAAATAAAATTTTTATTTTCATAAATTAAATTTAGTAATTATTTACTAGATCAAATATAAGTAAAAATATAATGACGACGCAAAAAAAACAAAGTTTCAATTAAAAACCAAAAAAAAACTTTTTAATATTAAATAAATTTATGAGATTACCGAAAATAGAGAACATAAGATGTGATTTTTTTTTTTAAGATGAGGTTAGAAGAATTCTAGGTTAAACGGGTGGATCTTATTCCCAAGCTATTTTCATTATTTCAGTTTACAAAACTTTTCTATTGAACATCGTGTATATCATGGAGCTTGTTTTACAACGGATAAAAGTGTAAGCTCGAGTTCTACGATTCATATCTGCAATTGTTATTTTTATTTTTAAATTAATGAAGACAGCAAAATAAATAATAAGAATTCTGCCAGTATGAGAATAAATTATTTTATATTTCTCTTTAATTCACGTATCTGTAAGAAAAAAACTATTAAATTATTTTACTCAATAAATTTGGAATGAAACTAAAACATGTAACATAATCGGTACACTGATCATTAGTGAGTAACCGTGTGTACATAGCATCATCATTAATCTGTACACCGTTTCATATTCTATACAATTCCTTCAACATATATACACTTAAAAAATCTTGAAAGAGTTGGTGAAATATTGAAATTTGTATGATGTTTTCATGACTAACAGGTGAGAGGTTTAGAATAAAATAAGTACAAGACCTAGTCTTTGGTAGTAGATATAGAAGCAATAGATTTTCTGACAACAGCTGAAAAATTTAAGTTGTATAAACATTCTTGGGAATGATATTTATTTCTGATGGAAGACGAGATACTGAAGTTGTTAAACGAAGCTGAATATAATAATGAAACTTACAATAAATTTTATTCGTCAAATTCTATCGAATAATGATTAGTGTAAACTAATTATTGGATTTTTAAATCACTGATAAAGCTGTCTGATTATTATGATACAGATTTTCGGTTGTAAATAAATAAATATTGTAAAATTTAATTATGATGAAAATAATTTACTGAATATGGTGTTTTATGGGTAAAAAGTAAAGTAAAACGGGTAAAAAAGTATGGAAAGCAGGCTGCTTTTGTGGTACGAATATCTGAAGATAATGAAGAACGACTTCTAAAAAACGTTTGAATGGGTACTAAAAAAAAAAAAAAAAAAAATAGGGAGCAGAAGTAAAAGCTATTAGATGAAGAGTTTTGATCCTGGCATACAGAAATGACAGATTGCCTCAAATTTTTCTGATTTTAATTTTGAAAAACTATCGCTCGGGTCGTAGGGATTATGAAGTATCCATTGAAGTATTGTTCTTAATTAATCATGTAAATAAACTAGAAAATCTTATTCTTTTTAAGTTTTTGGCATCGGTTAGTAAGGTCTATCAATCCATTATCATAGTGAATGAAGGAAGTCAATTTTTTCTTTTACTTATAATTATAAACACACTCACTCACCCAATACACACACACACACACAAACACACGCACACACACTTTCCAAAAGGAAAAGGACCTTATTCGTATTTAATAAAAAGTAACAAAATGAATCCATTACAAATATATAAATAATTAAACCTTTTTATAAAATTACAAACTCGTTACTGAGAAATAATTTGTAAACTTCATCAATTGAAGCAAAAGCAACAAAAGAAATATTACAAATTAGAAAATAAATTTTTTTCATCTTAACTAGTTCTCCCACACTATAAAAGATAGTTAAAGATTGTCACTTGTAGCCTAATTATTCATAATTGATAACTGATACATGTTTCTTCAATAAAATTAAAAAATAATAATAATCTTATTATTATTATTATTATTATTATATTAATAATTATAATATTATAATATAATAAATATAATATTATTATTAATAATTATTAATTAAATAAAACACTTTTTTTTTCTCGGAGATTCACATCCGGAATTTCAGTATGAGGGGCCATTGAGGCATACCTCATTCAATGCTGTGGTGCATTTAACACAATACGTACAATCCTAGTCTCTAGAATTATCAATTTTTGGGCTTTGCGAATTATGATTTTAGTATCCAGGCCAACCTTTTCTATGTATTTCTTTAAATGTTTGTTAATTAATCCGTTTGCTCAATGGAAATAACGTTCATTGAGTTTAGTCTGTAAATTTCTTTGAAATATAATGCTAGAGCCTTGTATTTGGTTATTTTATCTGTTTCAGCCTTATTAATATTGAGATCTGATGGGTGAGTGACATCAATGAAAAGAGCAGTTCTTTCTCTAATGTTGTGTAGCACTATGTCTAGCCTATTTGCAGCAACAAATTTGTCAGTACTTATGGAGAGATCATAATAAAGTCTATAATGCTCATTTTCTAATGTAGGTTTGGTCTTATATTCATAATAATGACAATACTCCCTGTTATCTACAAGTCCTAATTTTAATCCCAATGCCTGATGAACAATGTTTACTGTAAGATTGTGGTGATGCAGATAGCCAAGTTGGAACATCCAGTTATCAAATGATCAATTGTTTCTGATGATTGATTGCATACTCTGCATTCATCACTGATGTCCTGATTTTCTGTGAAATTTTGTAATTATTATCGCAATGGCCTGGTTCTCGATGGTATGGATAAACCCTTCAGTTTCTCCAAATAGAGACCCATCCTTTAGCCAACGCGTAGATGCTTCCTTATCTGCATTTTCGAGAGAATGCCGATAAGGCATTCTCAAAAATCTACCGTGGAGTGCCTTAGATTTCCATGCTTGGATCCTATCACTGGTTGTAATAATATTGGGGTAGAAATTGTCATCATTCAGTTTTAGAGGGGAGTAGCCCTTGTCAGGTGTAACTATTGCTTTGTGCAATTACGATGTTTCAAAGCTGGAGAGAAAATATCTCTTCATTGATGCAATCTGTTTCAAAGCGACTTCAGGTCGAGGAGACCTCTACCACCTTCTTTACAAGAAATATACAAACGTTCTTCTGCGGATTTAGGGTGATGTATCCTGTATTTTTTTAATGTTGTGCATACTAAGATGTTCAGGTTTTTAAGATGTGTCTGAGACCAATGAACGAACAACTTCAAATGAGTATGTGAGAACTGGCACACACCAAGAGTTAATCGCTTTGATTTTGTTTTTTGCGTTGAGTTCTGCCTCCAGGATTTTGCGGAGTCTTTATTGGTTCCTTAGATTTTGGTTTCAGGTATGTAACTGTTTAGGAAATAAAATTGGGTGCTTCAGAAGAATTGCGGAGCAAATAATTCAAAATCGTCACTAAAGGGGAATGGAGAGCTACCAAGTACTTCCACCAAAAATTCGGAATACCAAGTCCTGCTGTTTTCCAGTTTGTACTTTTTTACAGCTTGTTTGATATCATCGGAGGAAATTACGGGTGTGTCCATGACCGATGTACATCTCCTTGTCTCATTCTGTATCCATTCTGTCTGAGAATTATGGCTTAGAGTACCGGTCCACAGTCGGCTCCAATATTTAGCGGTAGTATCCATGATTAGTACACCACCATGTAATGTGCTTCATTGAGACTGTTATAAAACTGTCTCTGGTTGAGGCCGAATTTCCTGTTTTCAGATTTTCTCTTGTTCGATGTGTTATATCGTCGTAGTCTTTTCCCCAGAGCTGCAATCTTTTGCTTGAGAGTGTTAATATGCAGATCCATTTTTATTTTAAATTCTGGGTCATCTTGACTGATTTTTTGTAATTTGAGAATGTATTTGACTCTATCCCTTAAATGCTGTTTACATTGGTCGCATTTTTCCTTCCACACTGACTACTTTGCAATATCACTTCTGAATCTCTTTATTTTATTCTCAATTATTCTCTTCTACTCTGGTACCTGTAATACGCTTATCGGACCTGAAGCCAACCTTGGTTCAGGATTGATATTCTGGACACTCAGTACAGTTTTTGCAGCACAATACGCGTAAGGATTCCCAAGTGCATATGGTTCTTGTGCTGAGAATTTCGTTAACTGAATCCAAGAGTTGAAACGTTCTCTTATTTGGGTATAATTTTGGAAGAGGATTTCTGTGATTTGGATTCGTTTCGGCATACAAAAAGACATTCCTCTCCAATTCTTTCTTGATTTTCGAGGTCTCCTCATCTGTGTTAGGCTCTTTTTATACACTGCACTCTGCTCCTTAAACTAAATAATGCTGGTTGGTGCTACATTTAGAAATGCAGGGTCAGTAGCGGTAATTGAGCTACTGAAATACTTAATAAATATTTCATTTTTAATTATGTTTTGTTCATTAACTGTGATAACAGGCTTCCTAAGAATATAACTTACATCGGTCACATATGTTTTGTTCAGTAAATTTGCCCAAATCTGGTGGAAGATTTTTGAGTTCATGGTACATCTTCACACGATAGTTAATTTGGTCTTTCCCACACTGTGTTACTACGTGATATGCCCTGAATGCATCACAGTTATCCTTATGATTCCATTTTAAACGGGCTCGTGCAGAAGTTTTATTAGGGTCTCTGACATTCAATGATCGAGGCAGACTAACAGGAGATAATGCTTCTTCTGCGCTTTGTTGTTCCAAGCTTTGCGATCTAGTAGCACATTCGGGTTCTCCCGTAGGAGTTGCTTGTCGTTCCCAAACCCCAACAATGGTGGTTTGCATGTTGTCCCACTCAGTATCAGCTCCAGTTTCGCCCCGACGATCCTCAGGAAGGATCGTCAGAATAATTTGAGGCCGTTTCCTCAAATTACACTTCTTCTATTATTATTTTTTTTTTAAGTTTAACGGCATCGACTACTGTGGCCATTAGACTCTCCACATTAAAAGAAAAAAAAGGCAAAAAAAAGTAAACTTAAATCGTGGCATTTCGCATGAAACTAATCACTGACACTTAAGGCCTTATTTACACGACCAAATAAAGAAAAAAGATTACGAAAAAGCTTGATTCTTGAACATACTGATTGATGTTAGTTAGTTTATCTCCTAGGCTTTCCTTTCGGCTATCCTTTTTTGAGTTTTTTCTCCATCCTCCTTACAGCTTCTACTTCAGATGACAATTTGTCTGAAGCCTCGGACATGGCATCTTCCTTCCTTTCAGATGCCAACGATGTTCTGCGGCTGACATCTGGTGATGATAATTTAGACGGAGCGGTCAGCATGGATGTTACTGATTCCAAACTCGACTTAATCTCTAGTGATATACTTGGTCCGGCTGAAGCACTCGTACTGTCCTTTGATGTCCTCTGGGCTTTTGGAGGTTCCGTAGTTGCTTGCTCAATAACTTCTAGGTCTGGTAATTTCTCCATTGTTACTTGCACCTCGATCGGACTATTTTCACGCTTTTTCTGCGCCCTTGCCGTGGTCCCATGATCGCGGGTTTTGTTGTTTCTTTCCGTGGTGGCGCTCCATCCCAACGTCCATTTGCGTATGAATTTTCACAGGAGTAATTATTTCCTTTCGCCGACTAGATTCAATCTTTGTTTCGATGATTCTTACTATCACAGTCGCAAGGCTTAGTGAAAGCGTGGAAAGCAGCTGCTCCTCGTTAACTTTGGTTGGCGGAGGAGCAGCACCTGCTTTAGCATACATCGTTGCTGGTCGAGGAGTTCTAATACTAACGATTTTCCTCGCTTCAGAGTAACGCATTTTCTGCAGCGTCTTGACTTCCTGAATTGCCGTCTCCAATTTTTATAAAGGGTAGTTTCTTGAACGACTAATATGATTTCCTTTGCAGTTAATGCAAGCAGGAGGATATTTGGTTTTCAGATTTCAACGGAAATATTAATTTTGACCATCCCTGAATCCATTTTGACTAGTTTCCGCGTGACGTCTGTACGTACATATGTATCCCGCGTAACTCAAAAACGACTAGCCGTAAGATGTTGAAATTTTGGATTTAGGACTGTTGTAACACCTATTTGTGCACCTCCCCTTTTGATTGAAATCGACTATACTAAAAGTGCCCTAAAAAGCCCAAAATAAAAAAAAACAAGACTTTAGACTTTTCTTAACTGCAGTAATGAGCCCTCATTGAGAGTTTTCCAACAATATGTCATAAGTGGTACTTATTTTCATTGGTTCCAGAGTTACAGTCAAATAAAATTTTAACTAATGAAATATTTGGATCTTACAAGAGGAAGGCATATCTGTTCGAATCCGACTTCATCTCCTTTTTTTAACTTTTTTTTTTAATTTAAATATATTGATTTATTAATATTAATTATTAACCTCTGATTGTAAAAAATAATTACAATAATAATAATTCAATAAAAAAATAAAGATATGAAAAAATATCAGAAGTTACTAATAAAATAAAATTTTATGTACTTCTGATTTAAAAAAAAAATAAATAGTTTATGTAATTTAATAGGCGTACAAAGAAGCTATGTGGTGTCTACATCAGATTTTTTTATCTAATGAAAAATATTCTTGATTGATTTCTAGATTGAAATATTCTAGATTAAATTCAACACTATTCTGTGGTACTTTGTCGAAAAGTATCGTAAAATGTATTTAAAAATTCCGTAAGTGCTAAAATAAATTGTGAAAACATTATAAATCGATTTTAATTTAAATAAATCATTTTTAAATTAATTGTGGACGTAAGTAAGTATTTATGCTTAAATGAGGAAACCTTTATTTTATATTAATTATTCCGTTATTTTTATTTCTTAAAAAATAGATAAAAATTGTTACAGATTTATCTTTATAAGAAAATATGAAAAAAGTGTAAGGATAAACCCCGCAGTTATAACGGTAAACTAATACATCCAGAGTAATAGATTTTAACAATAGCTTTGATACTTGGAATAGGTTATTTTAACTTCAATTTCTTTTTTTCAAAATAATGGTAACGTTATGTAATCACCATCGATTAATAATTTTTATTATCTATAATTTACAGAAATAGAATAGATAATTATAAAGAAGAAAATAAAATAAGTAATGGCTTGTGTGTAAAGAACGGATTAGGAAAACCAAGTGTCAAAACCACTTGAAATCAATGGCCAAACACTTCCTACCACGCCTCACCACTTAATTGAGGAATGAATCGTCGGAACAGAACAGCCTTTAAACTAATGGATCAGCCGGCCACTGCAATGGGATTACAGACTATTTTTATAGCCCACTTACATTTACACTTCATAAATAAAATGGTCGTTTAGTGCTAATGGTGTCCACGAACGACCAGAGATTCCTTTAATCTGTTGTTACCAAATAATTTACTACAAAATTAAACTCATTTATTCAAATATAAAAACAAGGAAAAATAGTTTAACGTACATGTTACATAAAATACAATTCTACGAATATAAATCTATATGTGATCAAATTTTATTATAGCCTTAAACGGATAAATTAAATTAATAGCAGCTGAGAAAAAGTATTTACATTTAATTTAACCTTATGTGAGTTACGGTAGTGTAGAAAAATTATTTATAATTCGTTCTAGTATTCTAAAAAGCAAAAAATACCCTCAGAAACCCTCAAATATTTTTTACAATTAAAATAAATATGAAGAAAATAAATAAAATGTAATATTATTCGTTTCTTTTCTTTTTTTTAAATATGTATATAGCTTTGAAATTACACACACACACACACACCCATATATATACTTTTTTCTTTTCTTGACTACTTAATATAGTATTCAACATACTTCCTATAAATTACAAGATTAAATAAATCAATATAATGATATTTTATTTTATATAACAAACTTGAAATTAATAATATTGCTAATATTCAAAGAAAATATTGCTGGTTTATAAATTTACAGCAGGATATTTATTTAGTAATACTTATGGTGTCATAAATAAGTCGAAATATTACAATTAACTTTTCTTTCAAACAAAACTAATAGGTTAAAAGACAGTTTAATTTATTAAATTTTATATGATTTAATTTCCATTCGTATCAATGTGCTGTAAGAATAGACTGATAATCAAATTTATGTGGTGCACCTCTTATAATTTCAAAAACTGATTGAATTAGTTTCGTGAATCTCACTTGTTAATATTATAATTTAAGTAGGGATACTTTGAAGAAAGCAAATAGAGGATATCCTGGATTTCTTTGATCTAACCTTTTGCTGTTTTAATGTTCACACACGCGCGCGCGAACGCATACATTAATAAACACAAAATTATTGTTTAATGACACATTTTTATTGTTAATGAAAAAATGTTTATTTTAACTGACCCAGTAGCAATATACTAGTAGTAGCGTTATTGCATGCAATACTCAAGACGAGGTACTAAAAAAAAAACATTCTGTATTTCAGTTTAAAAGTATCAATTTATATGAATTGAAAATATGTTACTTTATCTGGATATCACAAAAAATTTATCATTAAATTTCTCCCATTATAACAATTGGTGAAACCAAGCAAAAATGCACAATTTCTGCTTTCTAGCTATTTGAGAATTAATAATTGGAGTAAAGAAAAATTAGTAATATTTGATCTGTTGGCTTATTCACAATTTTAGGTGTTAAATGTAACAATTAGTTACAACGGCAACAATAAAAATCATTTATTAAGTAATATCTAGGAGTTGAACACCTTTAAATAATAGAATAAAACCATAGTGAATAAATGCATGCATGCATTATAATCATTTTTAATGTTTATAGGATGTGTAATTATTTTTTATTTTGCTCTGAATGAATTTTAACTCTTGACGTTCACCATTAATAATTTAGTAGAATAAAACTTTAAAACATTCGTTGCTAATTAGAAAATTTTACATTAACTTTATTCGACCGTTCTGTTTATTTATATGTTTTGAGGGGAGAGGGTTAATATTTTTTAAAACGATTTTTTAGTAGATACCTAGTAAATAAAATTTTGCAAAATATTTCAATCCTTACAACCAAGGGTTCGAAAATTATTTTTATGTACGAGTAAATAAAGAAATTAAACGAATCACTGCGGTAGTTTAATTTTATTAGAAATTCGTAAACTATTTGACACTGAAAAATTAAAATGTATTTTCTAACATAAAGAATATTTTTTTTAAATAAAATTTAGTAAACTTCAAGTGGCTTTTTATTGTCAACCGACTGCAAAAAAAAATTAATTCAATCTGTGTTTTTTTTTTACATTCAGCATATGAATTTGTTTACTTTTTCACCAGTTTTTTTACTTTTCACCAAGTGAAAGGATTTCGACCATTTCTTTAATTTTTATATGTAGATTGCCTTAGGAATAAATTTTTTCCATATAACTTTAATGAAAAATTAAAAAAAAAAAAATTATATTACGCATCTAGATAATAATTTTAAAAAATCATTCTAGACGATACTTCATACAGAATTTTAGTAGCATAATGATATAGTACAGACTGAGATCATTCATTCTGACAAAGTAATTTTCAGCAAAATTTATAAATTTTTTTAAAGTTTCGTTTTGTACGTACTTTAGTGTATTGTTTGTGTCTTCTTTAAGTACTTTAAGTAACTTTAATCAATACTTTTAAGTATTGTTTGTATCATCATTATTATGGTATACACAAAATAGCACTTTAAAATACCGCTCTACTTATTTGTATTTGTATTGTGTTAAGATACCATAGCGAAGGGATTTTAGGTGACCTTACGTGACATACCAGCCAACCTTGAAACTGGTACAGTTATTCTCAAGGAAACAAGTATCCCATAAGAGGCTTACTAAGAATAGCGAGGGATGAAGTGGTTTCCAGTTGTTTTCTTTATTAAGCCAGTATTTTGCTCAATAAAGAAAATAAGTACTTGGCGTCGCATATTGCACAACAAGCTTAAAAAAGTGCAAGGGATGTCAATGATACCTTTACTTTCTTCATCAAAGAAGCCGGCTGTGTAGTGAAAAACGTTACTCTCAAAGAAAACAACTATGCCTGGTGCATCTTGTATATATTTGATTTATAAGCACCTATTTGTAACAAGTCTTCATGCCTTAACATCGTAAAAGATAAAAGATTTTGAAAAAGAAAATAAGACTACCGTTATAATCAGCAGGCTAGAAACAATAAGAGCGATTGGCTTACATTTCCCGAAGAGGGAGAGCTAAATAATGTTATAGTTAAAAAAACTAGTTGTGTGTAAAATTTGGATATAAATTTTTCTTAATTTAATGTACAAAAATAACGTTTATTATTATTTTTTTCAATATGAATTTTCTCATAATTACATATTTTTTATCATAGCTACAGCTATTTTTTTTTTTTAATTTGATATAATTTGTATTTATAAATCAAAAGATGATGACAACTTGTTAGAGGAAATATGACAAACTTAACATTATTAATATTCCTTTAAAAGTGGCTTGATTTCAATAATTAAAATGTTAATAAGATATTAATAAACGGCATTTTAATGAACTAAATTAATCTACAGTAACATTTATCAAATATTTAGAAACAAAGAGTAACATTCTTATGTTTTTAATTAATAATAAATATTTATTTTTATGCTTTATACTATTCTAAAACAATACACCTCTAAAACGAAACAACAAATCAACGAATGTTAATAAATTTATTCAAAAAACATCTTCTGTAATTACGAGTTTAGTTATCTTAGTTGACAGATTTTTTGAAAGAAATTGAAATGTAAAAACAATTTTTAAAAAATGTATCAATAAAAAAATTATAAAGGTTTATATTTCTTACTTTATAGATTTTTAATTTAATCTTTTTTTACAAATAAAAATTGGAGTATTTATTTCTGTTTCCGAAACACTTAACTAAATAGTACAAATATTTCTTTCATCTATTTAATAAGGCTTTCTAATAAAATTAAGTAAATCTGAAGGAGTTACATAATCGTGTGCGGAATATTTAAAAAAGTGATTCAGATGCGGTATTAAATTTTTAAAAGGAGGGTGAATAAAGAATTTACTACTACTACTATACTTCTACACTTAGCAAACAGTCTCTATTCTTTTAAATGTTGTAATAAAATGTTATAAGCTATTTAATTTTAATGTATTATATGCTTTCAGTTATATTTAATTAAAGGTCACTTACATGATGTTCTCATGTTATTGTATAGTTAATAAATTCAATACAAAGACAATAATGTAGTTACTACGAACTTCAAATATGAATAAATAAGGAAAACAATTTAATAAAACATAATGCATAACATTATCGTAACTGAGTACTCTGTATGATAATTCTAACTTTACACTCCAACTGGGTTTCGAATTATTGATTCAAAATTTATTCATTACTTAACCTGTTTGTTGTATTTATTTTACAGAAAACTCTTCAAGTTTTCTTCCAGATTTTATACTTTCTTATATTTAAATATCTTTGATTTAGTTGAAAAATCCTTTGCATTGAAATACACGAGAAAATATACAAAAATACGAGAATAATACAGAAAAATACACGAGAATATTTTCTCAAAAGAAGTTTCTTATTTTGTAAATTACATTTTTTATACGGATTATAGACAAAAAACCGCATTCTTCCTTGATTAAATCAAAAAAAAATATTGAAATAATTTTTATATATTTTACTTGAAATTTTGTATAAAAAACAATAAGCTTAAAATAAACCATACAGCTAGTAGCAAGCTAAACAGCTGCATCGACTGACCCTAGATTAAAATGAGAATTTAAAATGAGTCACCACAACGAAGGTCCTAATTACTTTACCAGTTAGTTGATGTGATTAAATACTTATATAAGCGATTTATAGATTGCTATGAATTTACTAATGAATAATGTGGTTTTAAAGTCATGTATCATTTTTTTTGTTGCAGAGATTATAGCTAGCGTGATGATTTATCTTACTTGTGTGAATTGGAACCGAATATATGAATAATATCTCATAAAAGATTTGAAAAAATATATATATATATATTATGAAACGCATAACAAAAAAAAATTGTTGATGTTTTCGTGTTATTTATTGACATTTAATGAAGTAAAAATCTAATTAAAATCTTCATAGATAGAAGTTATGCTATTAAAAGAAAAAGTGCATTTATCCAAGATAATTTCAAACTGGTTATTTTCATGAAAATTGGTTATATAATTATCGAAAAACAACTGAAAAAATTTTAATTATTTCGATTCAAATAAAACTTTCAAAATTTAATTCTGTGAGCATAGTTGTATTTCTACAATTAATCTTCCCCAATTTTAATCCAAATACTGCTGATAAATTGTCTTAATTTTAATTAAATTATCTTATTTTTTATCCAGGGTACTCAAACTCTCTATTGTCATTTTGAGAAGACATTACGAATTATTGTAGTAAAAATGACCTTAAAATTAAAAGTTATGTTCATAAAAATTAAGTACAAAGAAATCGCATAAATGATTATTGAAACTATACAACAAACGCTCAAGAAACCATTTCCAAACACGTTTATTAAATAATTTTGCAGATATATTGAATTTACATTATTTCTTCACAATAAAAATAACTATAATGTGGTAATTTTACATTAGATTAATAACTGTAAGAAACATATAGTAAATACTCCATTTTTAACAGTGTTTAGCAAGTAAATTTTTAATTTAATACTATCAGAATGTTATTGAAATACAAAAATTCAGTAAAGGAATCACAAGAAACTCTACGGTGGATTAAGTTGCCTTTATCACGCCAGATGGTGTTGAGACTGCTGCTATAAGCTTTGATTTCCTGTTTCTGATTTGTGATTCCATTTCATCCTTTAGGATGAATTTTCTTAGCCAAATTCTTACCCAAATATCCTAAGGGAAGAAGAGAGCTAATGATGTTGCTATCCATGAAATTCGTACCGTGTGGACGGACATTTATCCTTGCTTAGCTTTCCAAAAGCATCCTTCCTGACACCCTAACGGCAGTACGCACTTCCGATTAATTTCCGCTATAAAATGTGATATATGTACCACTTTCACGGACATAGTTTATCAGAAATGTATCCAACCCTCTCTTTCATCTCCCAGTTATTCTGTCAACATGATAAATTTCTATAAGGAAATGTTAAAAGTAAGATAAACAGAACTAAGTTAGAATAAAGTTAACATTTTTGTGTTAAAAAAATAAATAATCTTAAACTAATTTAAGTACTCAACTGTAATATCAAGTGGATGGTGGAAATTACTTTATTTAAAAATGAATCACATCCATTTAGCGGTAGACATATCCACAAATAAGGATTTTCATTAAAAATGTTATTATTATTATTATTATTATTATTATTATTATTATTATTATTATTATTATTATTACTACTACTTTATTATAAATTTAACTTCAAGCTATTTAACTGTATACATTTTAAAAAAGAAAGTATCTTCCTGCAGTATTTTTTTTTAATAAAGTCTCAATAAAATATAAAAAAATAAATATTTTCATGATAGCTTATGCAAATCTGCTTAAGGTATTACTTACTCTATTTTAGATTTATTAAATATATCATTCATATGTATTGCCATTTTATTATAATTAATATTAACAAAGACAATGAGGAATCTTTAATTTGGGTTTCAAAAATAAATGTAAATTTCTAGTCGTTGTTTGTGGATGATCCTGAACGTCACTTGGCTACACACTCAATAAGATATTCCTTACATATTACTGCTGCATAGCACATTTACAATTATTAAAATTATTTTAGGTATAATGTTTTAGGTAAAATATAATTATTTCTTAATTTTTTTTTTTACAATCCGATTATAAAAAGAGTTAAAACAGATTACATAATGAAAACACATCCGATCATAAAACCTTCAAGAAGGGTGTTAAATAAATGTGATTTATTTGAAGATTCCGAAAATAAATGTAATATAAAACTTCAAAAACAATACCACATGTAATAAAACTAAATTTTAAATAATTTGATTAGTCATAAACGGGAAAATTCAAGTAACTTTAACATTCATCTTTGAAAATATTTTATTGATACATTTCAAAATTAGTACTGGAACAAAATAAAAAATACGAAAAGTTACAAATGAAATTAATAAATAATTTGAGTATTTATTCTATTATATATACACTATATATTTATGTTTTTTACTACAAATAACGTGTAACATTTTCCGTTTGCATCACTTGAACGACACACTCAGGAATACTAATTTAAAAAGCATTTTAAAATATTTTCTTTTATTTCAAAAATTATTGTTGCCATTTCTTGATTAGAGAATTCCGTTATCAAAATCGTTTATTTTTTCCTTATTTCCTGTATTTTACATTAACTTTTTTTTAATTGACTTCAAAAAAGGAAGAGGTTTCAACTCGATCTGTACGTACTTTTATATATACATATATTGATGCCAGACTTTTCACCAAATGGAACGATTTTTATTAATCATTTTATATAGGAAGCTCCTTTAGTGGTCTCATTTTAAGTTTTTTCCAGATAACATCTGTGGAAATTTTATAGACAAAAACCTGTGTTGTGAATACAAAGAATTCGAAATATTTTTATTCTCTTCAACTTTGTCATTGTTTAGTGTCGGATTATCGTTGTGTGTTGATGTATTGTTTAAGCAAAAATTCCCAGAAAATCAGTTTGAAAAGTTTAGATAAATACTATTCCTTCATTATTCCGTAGAACATTAGGTTCGAGTGAAATTTCTTTACATCGTCTCTTTGTTTATTATTTTATTTTTACCAAAATTCGGATTGCTAGTGTATGAAGAATCTCTTATAAATTATTTTTCAAACGGGCTGCGTTTAAGCCTACTTACAATTTGAATAAAATTAAAATAAAAAAATCATAATAAAATAAACCTTAAAACGTTCTAAAAACCACAAAATATCGGAAAAATAATAATACTTTTCAATCCTTAAAATTTTTTTTTGAAGTTGGTGCCATATTAAGGGTTAGTACATTAAGGAAAATGTGATTTTTATTTTATCGTTAGAGAAGGTTTTAAGTCACTTTTATTATTTTCCATTTTCCCAAAAAGTTAACATAAATTCGATGTCAATAAAGAATTTTTCTGTAATCGGTGTTTTGATCATTTTTATAAACGCAAATTTTTGATTGTTAATATAAACTGTAAGCTTCTTTTATTTTAATTAACTATAAACGCATAAGTTTAAAGTACTTGACTTATTTTACTAAAATATTAATAATTTAAACATTTATTACGTAAAATAATTATATATATATATCCTGTAAACTCTCTTAGTTTCAAGCGGAAAATCATGTGACATGTAAAACATCCAGCATAGTTTGCGTTGTCATTGTAAGCCGGTTGGTTTGTCGGATTGTTAAGACGAAATGAGCATGCAGATGACAGATGCATTCAGTCAAATCTAAACCGCAAATGGGGAAATTAACCAATCACCCGGCAGTTTCCCGTAACAATTACTAGCTCCACTACCTGACTTTACCGTCACTTCACTTCTACATCAGCAAAAATTTCTATACGTCATCGTGTTGCAATTACGGCCACATTTATAGTAAAAATTTATCAAAAAATATATTAATATTTGGATAGCTTTAGTAGTTTAAATACGTTAATTTAAAATTCTCTAGTTGATATGATTTTGTTCATTTAAATGAATCATTAATTGTATTGTGTGTGTGTGTGTGTGTGTGTGTGTGTGTGTGTGTGTGTGTGTGTTTATACCTATAAAAACACATTCTGACTGATTCATAATCAACGCCTAGCAGAAAATACTGAAGATAAATTGATGAAAATTTGTTTACAAGTTCATTTTACGGTGTAGGTGCACACAAAAAAAGAATTTTTGGATGTTTTGAAATTCCGAGTTAAAAGGGTTAAATGGTGTAACATTAAATTTTACTATTTTTTTCAAAATTCTCTTAAACAAATGAAGATATAAACTTGATGTTTAGTTGTGTAATCTTCAAGTGAATATGTAAAAACAAGGTTTTTCGAAACCTAGATTTTTTACCTCCGTTACCTCTGTTAATTAATTATGAACAGGCTCAATGTTTATATCCACTCTTTAAGTTTACTGAGATTTTGATAAGGTTTTTTGCAGCAGTTTTTTTTTTTTAATAAAAAATCAACAATTTATCAATATAAAGTCCTTTAATTAGTTCAAATTGGTAGGTAATATTTTAAAGCATTTTAGTCTACAAATAACGATCTTATAATTTTGTGAAAATTACCTGTATCTAATAAAACTATCTGGAAGATATAGCAACGTTGATAACATTACCTCTGATTTTAAAATTAATGATGCTCATTTTTTTATTTTCAGCAATAGCGCTAAATGCTGCTATAATTATAACAGTTTAAGTATGTATACATATCGAACAAAAAAAATCTAAAAAAATGGCCTAAGTTTTTTTGCCTTAAGGAGGTATTAAAAAGAAGGTTTATTTAAATAAATTGTATATAATCTGCAAAAAATCTTTATATTCTAATATTCCCAAGTCCAAAAAAATATTTTTTCTCAAACGGACGTTTGTTTGTATGGGCGTATGATAGGCCTTTACTACCGATTTTCTTCAAACTTGGTAGGCAGGTACTAGACCTGTATACTGACCTTCAAATGGAAAGAATGTGTTAAATTTTTGCAAAAATTGAAAAAAGGAGTGGGGTGTTTTGAGCGAAATAAAATTTCAAATCTTTACTTGGGCACTTTAACAAAAAAAGTTCTCTTACAATAATTGAAATTCCTTTTAAGAACACAAATTACCAAAAATCTTTATTTAATATTCACCCGCTCCCTAAAAAATGACATTATATATATATATATATATATATATATATTCATTTTTTTGCTACATCTTGCTTCAGAAAAGGAGTTAATGGGATTTTTTTTCACCTATATTTTTTATATACAATAGGCATTCAAACCACTAAAAACATTTTTGCCTATCCCGCTTCAATGGTATCTGGTAACAACAAATATTTTTTTTTTTAAATAAAAAATAAATAAATATTTATTTTAAACTCATCCCACAAATTATATTTATCCATTGCATTTAAATAAAAAATGTTTAATCTTTTGACACCCCTTTTTCTTTGATATTTCTGAAAAAAAAAAATTCAAAAAATGTTCACCTCCTTCCTAGAAAATTACAAAATTCTTTATTTAGAATTATGGTTGTATCTTTGTATCTTTAAACAATTCTTTAAAGATTCTTAAAAAATATCTAATTTCTAAAACATTCTTAAAAGTTCTTTTTTTAAATTTATTATCACCACTTGGGATTATTTTGTTAAAAATTAATTTCACCAGAATGTTTTTGGAGTATGGAAGCCTGCAAAATAAAAAAAAAAAACAAATATTTTTGAGTAATTTCAAATTTAAAAAAAAATTTTTAAAATCGAAAAACCGTGTTTAAAATTTCGATTTTAATCTATTTAAAATTTTATTATTCATGTTTTTTTAATATGTTGATGAAGGAATAACTGAAGCTGGCTAACTGAACACTTTGAACTATTTTATCATAAAGATACAAATACAGCTTAAAGTGATTGACTTTAAAAAATGAATTGCATAACTTTTCCCGCTACGCCAGTCAAGTTATGCAGTTTATTGCTAGAATTTTTAACAGTAATATCACAAAGTCTTCTTCGTATCACACTCCCAACAGAATGTGTTTGAACTGGAACTCCTCATCCATCTCTCTCATTAAATTTTTATCGAAATTATTGCTGAACATACAGTACAGGTAAAAACAAAAAACAACTCACAATAAACGCATGATGTTGAGTAATTCACTCCGCCGTTTCATTTGTTCAATTCAAAACGTATACAAACAAAATGGTTAGAAAGCCTAACATGATTTCTCTATATTTTTTTTAAGCTCACTCTGTAGGGTTTGATTTTACATATATAAATATTTTACAAAGACTTTTTAAAACGATGTCGTGTCAATCGTAGAACATGAGTAAATTTTACTGTTGAATTATTTTTTATTTATTTATTTGAATTTTAGAGTTGTTAAACTTTGGTAATTAATACGTAATAATTAATCAGATTGTAATAAAAATTTTAATAATTTTTGGTTAAATATTTATACAATTTTTTGAGTGGCTTATTCAAATAAAATACAATTATGCCAAATTTTGTAAATTTCATATTATTATTTTTTTAAATAAATCGGTCACAAATAATTTAATTGGTAATTTTAAAATGACGGGAGATGAATACATAAATATATTTTTACATGTCTAATCATAAAGTTCGTAATTTTTTTAAAGAGTTTATATATAATAAATAAAAGGAAAGCCCTCAATCTATAAATAATATTTATCTTCTGCTCATTCTTTTAGAGAATAAATATTTGCAATAACATTGTTCAAACCTAATGGATATTTACCCAGTAACTGATGTTCATTTTACAATTTAAGTGATACTGACCGCAGATTCAGAGTCAGAGTATCGTTTAGAAGATTGCTGTTAAAGTGAAGAGAAGGAATTACGGAGGGTTGCTTGAGAGAATCCGATACAAGTTTATTGTTTTAGACGTTTTAGACGCTCTGAATGTTGCGGTAACCGTTCTCGAATTTCTACTACTATACTTGTAAATGCTTCTCTGTATTTTCCTTGAGAATACTTGAAAGTACTCTTACAGTTTAAATTGGTAATATCCATTATGATTTCTAGGGATGTTATTCAGTTTTAGTATAGGACAGGCAGTCGTCGGATTAATTAATTTAAAATAATATTTGGTGTAAATAAGCTTTTTGGTGGGGATTAAAAATGAAAATGGTTATGCTATGTGAATATTAGTAAATAACACTACTTTCCTATTGCGTCGTTAAAAAAAAAATGTTTTGTGTATTTTTCCAAGAGAGAGAGAGAGATAATTTTTATTCCCTTTTTCTTTTAAAACGTTTATAAGTTCTTTTTCCAGTTATTAGCTTGATCTAATTTTGAATAAAATTATAGGTACATTATTTGTTAACCGGATATGTTTGATTTTTTGTATCATTATAACTACGAGTATTATGAGGTTTTACTAACTTTTTATGAAATATGTTTCGAACGATTTCCTTTTATTTTGCAAATAGTAATTTGGAAAAAAAATAGGTAAAAGTAATAAAAGTAAGCCATGATATGACTGAATATTCTATAAATTAGCATTTAGATAATTCCAAATTTTCCCAGTGATTAATTCCTTTATCACTAATAAAATTAAAGTTTATTATTATTGTTCTTACCTATTTATCAATTTATTCAGTTTTTATTACAACGAATTACTGTATTATAATATGAAATGTTGTAAGATGATATCTTTTATTTAAGCACTTACAACTGAGTAGCAGGTACACCTTTCCAAACCTCTTAAGTCGTTAATTGAAAGAGTGAAAACTTAGAGTAATTATAAAATTCAAACGTGTAGGGATGTCTTTTTTATTATTATTACTATTATTTTATATCAAAATATTTAATCCCTTGTAAGATATAGTACCTTTCAGTATCTTTCCATCCTTAATCAGTTTTTTCCCAAATATTTGGTTGAATCAATCACCCTAATCTTTCAACAATCTATCAAACTTCATGGTTGCAGGTTACACTGTACTAAGACATTATAGAAAGTTAAACAGATACCCTCAAACATATATATAGAATTCTGTGATGATTTCAGTATTTTTTTTTAATAGAGATAAAAAAACTTTGAGAACCACAAATCTCTATACAGGTAAATTTTTTGATCGGTAGAAATACTCTTTTATATGCGATAATATAACACTCTGAAAAATATTAAGCATTAAGATTTTGGTCATAATCGGCAGAAATTAAGGTGTTAATTAATTAACAGTAAATATAAATACGTAAAAACATGAGAAAAACAATAATTGATAATCTGAAAAACCGACCCTTAAGAACCTCAGCAAATAAACCTTCATGTATTTCTAAAATGTGATAAAAATTAAGCCAACAAAATAATAAAACTCAACTCTGACAAATTGAAAGAAAAAGTTAACTTACAGTTCAACCTTTCACCTGAACTGAAATATTTTACGTTAGTTTATTACTCAAATTGACTGTAAAACATTGTAATAATAATTAAAAATTGAAATAACAAAATACATTGGTTTTCGTATATTCTCAGATCGTTATTTAGGCTGTTTCAGTTTGGTCTGTGCACTCCAATATTTAAATATTTTGATTTGTACACTGACTTAATCTTTTCTAAATCAGCCTTTAATTGTTGCAGAAGTATTGAATAAGAATTAAACAAGTATTTAAAGCGTTAAAGAAAAATAATTAATTATGCATTATTAACAGGTAATATTTAATTATTGTAATTATTAATATTACATTATTAATAATTACATTTTATACTCGTACGTGGTAGATAAATACCTTAAATAATCTAGTTTTAAGTATAACATATATAGTATAATACTAGCCCACGAGGACCAGTAAGGAAAGTTCTAAAGCATTTATGTAAGAAGGCCGGCATCGTTCTATTTTACGCAAAAACATGTGCGGAACGTAAGGGAACGAAATACCTGGTGAAACCAAGAAATCTTAAGTTAAACGAGAGAATCCCCTGTATGACAACATATTTTGTACTACACAGGTTTTAAAAACATTTCAGTAATCCAAAATAAACAGAATACGAAGATGACAAGTTTGGCATGTAAACAACACAGTTTAAGAATACTATTTTATGACTAAAACTAATATAGTTTTTAATATGTTTTAAGATTCTGTTGTTACAGAAATTTAATAAATAGAATAATTTACCAGATAGGTTGGAATTATTTTTCGGAATCTTTTTACTCAGATTTTTACATTTTAATCTTAAATATTTATTACACGCTAAATTATTAATTAGAATGCAGTGTAATATTCATTTCTTTTAATATAGTTTTTTTCTCAATTAATGTAAATGGTTCTGTGAATATTAATTAACTAACTGTCGATGTTTTAAAGAACGTTCTACCGTCATTAATTTGTGTTTCAGTTTTTTTTTTTTTTAAATTGTCACCAATTTGTGTTTTTTATTTATTGTAAATCTATTCTCTTATATATAATTCTTTCGAAATTCTTCAATTATATTACTTTCTGTCTTTTTATTAATTTATTGATTTTATATGTAGGTTTTTATTCGCATTTCTATACCATGAAACGCTAGCCTCAAAAAATCGATTCATTTTTTTTTTAATTCTTAAATACATAATCCTATATAATCCCAGCCGGCCTCCGTGGAGCGAGTGGTAGCGACTCCGCCTTTCATCCGGAGGGCCTGGGTTCAATCCCAGTCAAGCATGGCATTTTAACACGCTACCAATCATTCATCTCATCCTCTGAAGCAATACCTAACGGTGATCCCGGAGGCAAAAAAAATTATATATACATATATATATATAGTCCTGTTCTTTGAGAAAAGAATCTTTACAGATTGAATCTGTTATTCTACATTTAATATCTTCAAATTTAATTCCTAGATTGTAAATTTAATAGTAAAATTTTAAACTACTAAGGTATTTAAAATTAAGAGAAAATAAATAAAAATATTCTGCATACATCCACCAAATTTTTTACAAAATATAATTTATTTAAATCTTCCTAAATGAAAATTATCACTTTATAATCACTTATAAACAAAAGTTTTCCTTCAAACTGTTTTATTAAGTTACTTTGACTTGTATGAAAATACTAGTATGAAAAAATTTAGAAACTGTAAATAAAAATTATAATTATAAATGTGGGAAATAAGTATGGTTGGAGAAGAAAGATATTGTTGGATAAATTTATCTCTCAAGCACCGTCCGTAAATATGACTAAAAAATTAAAAAATTAAAAATATTTTAAAATTTTCGTACATAATCTTTGTTAAAAATTGAAAATTTTATTAAAAGTTCTATTTGAAGCCCTTATATGCTCTTATTTTGCTCTTATATCCTTTTTTTTGAGTCATCTATAATTTCACTGATAAGATGCTATTCTCTATTCCTTTCTTTACTGGGCTAATCTTTTAGTTGTAACATTTAAAGTACATTCTATACATTCACTTATCTATTTTAAAAATTTAATATTTATCTTTCTATATTGCTTTTATCCTATAAACATCACACTTTTTCTAAACTTTTCAGATCTAGAAATTCCACGTACGATTTATTCTTAATTCTAACTTAATATGAGGGCCATCCCTTCTTTAGTAAGGGAGTAATCCCTTCAATCCATGATATTTCTTAAATCCAACTACATTTTACTTTCTGTTCATTTTGTCATTCCAATGTTCTCATTTTTCATTTTCCTTTTAGAACCAAATTAACTAATCCCCTGATACCTTTATATAAATATGTCAAACCGAACTTATCCTCTCCTTTACAAAATATTCCCTGGTTCAATTTTTTGCTGATAAAAAGACCAAATCCATTTGCAACTAGTGGTTTAAATTGCAAACATATAAGCGGTTTAGGAGAAATACCCAAATAAGTGGACAAACATGCACTTCTTTAATTTTGCTTATGTTCTGTTTTTTATTCATCTGCACCGTTATAGAATACATTAACGCTTTGAAACTTATTATTTTTAATACAGAAATATAAGAATTAAAAATATAATAATAATACTAATAACAGGTGACGTATTTGTCAATAATAGGATTAACAAATGTATTTACACGTACGTTATAGATACTATGTAGTAATATGTAATAGCAGATGGTAGAGGGTTACATTAGTAATATGAAATGATAATGAGCTAACGTGATTATTATCAAATAATGTGCTATGTTTGTAAATCGGGTGGTGGTCCCACAGCGATGCCTCTATTTCCACTCTCCTCTCACCAATCGTAGCTAACGATGCTTTAGGCTACTGTAATGTAACCTTCTACGCATGTCAAAGGTCACAGGTTAAATATAATACACAATACTTTACGCCTACACTTTTCGCATTAATATTACACAATTGGCAACAAAATTTGCAACAAATACGAAGCCTGCAGGGAAGTAATTAAACGGAAAAACAAAAGTATATGTTTTTTTGGAATTTATAATAAACGATTTATTTTAAAAATTGAACTTAATTTGTTCACATTCATTAAATTAAACGTTGCATAGAATGAACAGATTTTTATTAAAAAGTTTAGTTTTAAATTTTATCGTTTTCAAGTTGATTAGTCTGAAATTAAATTTTTTTATGTACCATAAAAAATACTGGCCTATAAAAAAAAATTGTTTCTAACTTCCAAAATTATTTAAACCCGTAAATAAAATGATATTAAACATTTTTAATATATAAAAATAAAAAATTATATTTTTATCATAAGTAAAATAATAAGATTACAGAAAGAGTGTTCCAATAAATAAGTATCGACTTATATTAAAATGTTTTTATTTCATAACTCATTAATTAGTTAATGCCGCAACTTCTGGATTATTCGAAATGAATATAATAAAAACCAATAAAACTTAAAACTACTAAGTCTTAAATCATTTGTGAAACAATTTTTTAAAATGGTTTCAATGCTTATCAAGTAATATTATAACAGTATTAACAAATAAATTATTTTTTCTATCGAGTAGCGTAGGTAAAACTAAGCTACCCGCACTAACGTACATTTTTATTTAGCAATAAATTAATGTGATAACAAAATAAACTGTACTAAATAAATTTTATTTTCACGTAGATTGCAACGCTATATGTGTGTGTGTGTGTGTGTTTGTGTTCGCGCGCGCGCGTGTTTGTATTTATTTACTCTATATAACCTCTTTTAGACAAAAAAAAATTTCGAACTTTGTAATTCTGTAACCCATATCTTTTCCCCAACATAACCACTTTCAATTCTAGTTCAACTATCGAAAAACCTGATATATAAAGAAACGTAACAGTCTTTATCTGAAACGGATAGAATGAAAAAGTATGATTATGAAATATATCTTAAAATTTCTTTAAATTTTTTTAGGTATTTCTTTAAATTCCTTATTAACTATTTGAAAGCACTTGCTTGAAAAAAATACTATAATTATTTAGATTTTTAGTACATGAAAATCTAATACGAATTTTTTATTTCCATGATTTTTATCTTAATAAATTTATTTTGAAAACCAAGCCCTGTTTTACTAAACAGAATTAAGTAAAATACTTAGAAATTAGCTTTAGATATAAAAAAACCGAGTTACACAATAAACATAGTAAAAAAAAAGCAGAACAATAATATAGATAATATAGCTGTTCAAATTTGTTTTTAAAAATAAAATTAAAGGCTGAAGAAAACAATTATGACATTTTTTTACAAATTAAGTTATGAAGTTTATTTTCTAACAATAATATAAATCGGAAAGTTAGTACATTAGAAAAAAGTGTGTTTTATTTAGATTCAGCTGTTTGAACATTTTATTTATTTATAATATTTTTTTTTTTTGTATATTACCGGTAACTAATACATTTTTTAAGACTGATTTACCTCTTAAAAAAAGGTTTTAGGACTTTTTTTTTAGACTGATTTATTTTTTTGTCTTTTTATGATTTTTAATTTTTTTTTTTTTTTAATTTTATGAGTTTTTCTTTTATACTTTCTTGTATGAAAAAATAAAGTAAGTATTGTGATCGCGAACAATTTCGGTTTTCAGATTTCAACGCAAAATATCAGTTTTAAGCATCCCTGAATTCATTTTGACTAGTTTCGGCGTGACGTCTGTACGTACGTATGTATCTCGCATACTCAAAATCGATTAGCCGTAGGATGTTGAAATTTTGGATTTAGTACTATTGTAACATCTAATTATGCACCTCCTCTTTTTATTGCAATCGACCATACTAAAAGTTTATTGCAATCGACTTTGGGTTCTAAAAAGCCCAAAATCCAAAAAAAAATTGAATTTTGGACTTTTTCTTAACTGCAGCAATAAGCCTTCATTGAGAGCTTTTCAACGTTATATCATAAGTGATACTTCTTTTCACTGGTTCCAAAATTATAGCCAAATGATATTTTAATTAATTAAATATTTGGATCTTATAAGAGGAAGGCATATCTGTTCGAATCCGACTTCATCTCGTTTTTTTAACTTTTTAAAAAAAATATAAATGTATTGATTTATTAATAATCACCGATCGTAGCTCACGATGCTTTAGGCTACTGTAATGTAGCCTAAAGCATTAACCTCTGATTGTAAAAAACAAATTACAGTAAATAATATTCAATAATAACAATAAATGAATAGAGATATGAAAAAATAACAGAAGTTATTAATGAAATAAAAATTTATCTATTTTTAATTTAAAAAAAAAAATTGTTTATGTAATTTAATAGGCGTACAAAGAAGCCATGTGGTGTCTACATCAGATTTTTTTAGACTGATTTAAATTAACAATACAAAATTTGTCTATTACTCTATGCTTTCCTAATAATGTAATAGAAGGTTACATTCATTAGGAACATATTTAAGATCGTTTATTTTTCTTAAAGTGTAAAAACTTTTAACGTAGTACTTACAACACTAATCACGTAAATTTATTCCTAGATTTCATTTTTCTTGTAAAAATTATTAATATCATTTTAATCTTTAAACATGTTCATCAGTTTACGGCAAATTCATTTTAAATAACATGTACAAAAGTATAAATGCAAAACATAATTTCAATTATAGCCATAGTAAACGCTGTATAAGATTGCGACATCAAATATGACGAAAATTTTTTAGACAAAAATTACAGAATTAAATAAAAAGAAATATCGCGGAAAATTAAAATCGAACAAACATTGAACGTCCGTAACGTAACAGTATTAAAAACTATAAAAACCAACTTTGAAATGAAATGTAACACATAGCTGAAAGATTAAATATGTATATATTTACAGTACATTTTTTACAGTTTGCTTAAAAATATATATTAAAAAATTAATAAATATTCATTTTGCATTTTTAACAATTAATTCTATTTTTATAACATTTTTATCATCATTGAATTTTAAACACATAATTTAATTCTTTAAATTTAAAAAAAAAATCTAGATTGGATATGGAATAAATTAACGAAGCATATAATCCTCGTAAAAAAATAATTTAAAACTGAATCAGTTAATACTGATTACGTAAATCAGGTAATTAAATAAAAATTTCATCTGCTTTTGACATAAAAAACCCTTTAAAACTACTGACAATTTGATAAATATAATGTTAATAGATAATTCATTTCAAAAAAATCGTATAGTTAATTTTAATTTAACTTGTTGGTTTTGTTAACAGACTCGAAAGTTCAAAGATACTAGTGGCGATTTAATGATATATTTACTTTTCTTAGACTGAAAATGTTCAGAAAAAATTTGTGTTTTATCACAATTATTATTATTAATAATGCGCATCAGAGCCATAAATAATGCGCATAAATTCCAATGCAGCCATGTATTTTAAGGATTATGCAACCCAAACCAGAATGCAGACTTCAATGCGGTGAATGTAATACGCGTATTGTAATGTATTCCAACTATCTCTTCTTATAAATTAATTGTTAAATATTTACCTATTTGTAAGATTATATTTTAAAAAATTATGAATTCTAGAATATTTTAACAATCTAAATAAAATAGTTAGCTGAAGGAGTCTTTAATTAAGAATTTCTAAAAACAATTAACATTATTGGACATACTTTTCTCTTATCAGTTACTCTTATTTTATCAATGCCGGTCATAATAAAAAATTTAAATGTGTCAAGATATTTTCGCCATTTTTTATAGACACTCTTTTAACATAGTTGAACATTATTCGTTACACTTCTGGTGAGCGTACTGTCGGTTGTTTATTATTTTTTTATATTTGGTATAACCGCAGTAATTTTTTTTTTCACTAAATAAAGAATTTAATTTTACAGGAACAATTTAAACAGGGTATTTTTGTTCAAATCATTCACTAAAAAGTATAAAAATGATGTGCGAGTTTATTGGTCCAATATAAAAATATTCCATTCTATTGAATACGCCGTGTCTCGCGGTAAACATAAGGTAGAATATGAAGTTATGTTGATTTATAGTTGTATAATGTCAGATGCTATTACGATGAATAAAAGAAACTAGTTGAATAACGATTTTTACTCTTCTCTTTGTACGTTTACTTTTACACCACGAATAACCATTTAGGGAGCACACACGTTAGTATGTATAATGATATAAGAAGGCTAAAATTTATCACAAAACCTAATACCGAAGCTATGTTTTCTTTTTTCTTTTAGAAATTTATATATCTTTAATTAAAAATAAAATCTGACTGTGGAATATGTCAAAATAATCCATTGGCTTTAAAAAATTTGAAAATTAAAAGTGTTATAGAGTAAAAAAAAAAAATATCCATAATTTTTTTTATGTATCTTTTGATTATAATGTTTTTAATATAAATCTATCCAGTGCTTTAAGGTCTTTAACATTTCAACATTTAACATTTCATCCAAATATCACGAGCTTAATTTTACACAGCACTATGAACGGCAATACTGAAGCAAATATTTGACGCATAGATGTACATTTGTATTTAATATTTGCAATATCAAGTTACTTTTCTTTCTTCATTTTTGAATTACAGAACTTCCTCACTTTCTTTCACATGAGTTCTAAAAAGAGCTTTGTAACAATTTATTGCGGGCAAGTAAAAAGAAGAAAACGAAAGAACAAAGTCAAAAGTACGGGATGGGGACTAGTACGGTGGCCACTGCTTTTCCAACATTTTGATTAAAATCGGTAGCGAGTGGAAAGGCTTCTTTATGGTCCGGAACAATAGGTTTTACAGGAGGATGAAAAACTACCCACCGCCAACCGTTAGCTTTAGCTGCATCCATCTTTATCTTTTACCTCAGTCTCCATGATCACGAACATGTTATGCTAGATTCTACTGTGCCACGCACAAAATACATTTTGTGATTGTTTACACGCTCTAGTAGGCAGCCTAGAGAATATCAATGCACTCAGCCATCATGGATTTATGTTTCTCTAAAATTTAAGTAGCTCATTATCGTGATATCTTCAACGGCAATTAAAATTAAAAAAAAAAAAAAATTCAATAACTGTACAGTAATTATATGTTTTCCTCTATCTCTCTGTCTACGTATATATACTTGATTTTTACCATTGGTTTTATTTCTTCTTCATTAAGTGAGTTATTTTTTCTACCCAATAATTATTTTTCATTTTATTTGTTAAAAAGAAATGAGAAAAAAAATAAAGGGCTACTATGATTAAGGAAATGGCTTCCTTAAATTGGTTACATCTTTATAAAAGCTGAAAATAAATATCAGTTAACTTTTTCTGCAATTTCATGGAGAAAAATTTAATCCCTCTTCCATTTGTAAATTTTAAAAACATTATTAACCTTTAGACATTACTTAATTTCTTATTCATTTATTAATTTCTTAACTAATGAAAAATTCATGTGAAATAATCATGTTGAAGAAATAAATAACTATGAAAAAATGCAATTACCTCCGCTCCCCAGATCTATCAATTTGATATTATGCTTATTCCGTTTACATTTCTTTTTATTCCGCTATATGTATTTTTATATTTAAGTTTTGAAAAGATTTACAACATTTCGTACATTTAGATACGTAGATGACATGATTGATAAAATATGATTTCAAAACTAAAAGACACTATGACGGAATATGAAATGAAAATAAATGTTGAGAAAAATTAGTTATGAGGATTTGAAACAATAAGCCAGTAACTATCTACGCCTAAAAAAGAAAGAATTGAACAAATAGCACAGAACAGATATATAGGTATCATTTTAATAGAAGATTACAAACTGAGAATGGAATAAACCTAAGCATAAAAATGGCTAAGAAAGCATTTAACAAAAAGAAAGTTATACTCGAGTAGTAAAATAGAGTTGAATTTAAAGAAGCGTTTTTTAAGTCTTATGTTTGGTATGTACTTTGGTTTGAACGTGAAACATGGATACTAAGAAAAATAGAAAAAAAAGGCTGAAGGCTTTTGAGACATTTGTACGATGGAGGTTAGAGAAGATTAAATGAGCACAAAGTGAAAGATGAAGTAAAAAGAAGTATAAAAGCTTAGTCAGTACAATTTAAAATAGAAACGCTAACTAGTCGGAATCTATCGTGAGAGAAGACGGATTAAGACAGTGCTAGAAGGTGCAAAAAGAGTAAAGAAAACAAAAAAAATTACAGACAATTTAAAAGAAAAGGTACTATAAAAATCTTAAACCTTTAGTTGGTTATAGAAAAAGAAGAAGAAAAGAGACGGATAAGGTGCGATCCGACTTGGGGCAGACAATCGTATGATGTGACGTATAAATTTTTATTTTTATTCTATTAATAATGGAATTTAAAATTATCCAAGAAATCTTCTCAACTATTTCCCAAGTAGATTTTTTCTCCATCATTTTGCCCGATTTTTTTTTTAGTTGAATTATTTTTGGGGTAGAAAAATCTAAAAAATAATCTTAACTATTACTATTATAACATTTAAAAGTTTTTCGGTGAAGTTTTAAACAAAATCAAAGAATTTCAAAATAGTAATCACAGTTAAGTGAGAAACATTTCTACCTCCTTTTCCGATATTCAAAAAGATTTAATAACACCAACTCTAACTTCATCAAAAACCAAATTTCAGAATTATACGTTTAACTGTTCCAAAGATAAGCTCGTAAATATATCCATCCATCCATATGCATAGCAATGCATTTTTATTCTTAGTGCACCTCTTAACGTCGAGAAATGCAAATGACGGGGTACCCAAAAGTACTTTCATAAAAGTACTTTCTCTAAAACTAATATTTTATATTAGACAAAAAAGCTGAAAACAATGTTATAATACTTTCCTGACATTGGTTATTTATTCTTATATAGTGGAAAACTAATGATACATGAAAAAAATTACGTAAGATTTCTTTTTGGGGTCGGGGTAATTTATGATAAAATTTTATTGTAAAATTATCATTATGTGTTTAAATAAACAAAAAAAAAGTTTAAAATTTTTCAAAAAAATCGGAATTTTTTTCTGTCCCCCCCACTTCCAAAATCACCTTCCAAATTTTTTTTAAACATTTTTATACGTTTAATTTGTTAAATGGAAGAAATTAAAAACATCCCACTACAAAATGTACAACCAAAAAAAAGTTATGTAGATATTATTTTTCGTCAGTGGGAGGTGAATTAATAATGAAATTTTATTGCAATATTATAATTAAAAAATCATTTTTTTTTTGTCTTCAGTCATTTGACTGGTTTGATGTAGCTCTCTAATATTCCCTATCTAGTGCTAGTCGTTTCATTTCGGTATACCCCCTACATCCTACATCCCTAACAATTTGTTTTACATATATTCCAAACGTTGCCTGCCTACACAATTTTTTCCTTCTACCTGTCCCTCCAATATTAAAGCGACTATTCTAGGATATGTCTATAAGTCTGTCTCTTCTTTTAGCTATATTTTTCCAAATGCTTCTTTCTTCATCTATTTGCTGCAATACCTCTTCATTTGTCACTTTACCCACCCATCTGATTTTTAACATTCTCCTATAGCACCACATTTCAAAAGCTTCTAATCTTTTCTTCTCAGATTCTCCGATCGTCCAAGTTTCACTTCCATAAAAAATCATTTAATAATATTACAATTTTAAATAGATCAAAAACGTTTTACAAAATCAATATTTTTTAAACTTTGATCAATTCTCACACCCGTAAGTAAAAAAAAAAAATAAAATGTTAAATTAGGTTAAATTACATGGAATACGTAAAATTAATTTTTTCCCGATTTTTCGGGAATAGGAGAATTTTGGAGCAAATATTTTTTTTAAGAATAGTAAGCTAAACATGCAGACACGTACTGAGCTTAATAAAAAGTGGGGTTATATTTGCAAAATTTTAAGAGAATTGACCTCTAAGAAACTATCAACCACCACCCGCTGGAAATATTGGCCCCAAAATTTTACCAAAACCCTCAAATACACGATATTCTGTACAAAATTTCATATATCCAGTTTCTTTTAACCAGTCAAAAGTTATAAGCTTAAAAAACGCCAACACACGTACATACATACTTACGAGTACGTAAAAATATTACTCCTCACTGTTTTTTGGAATCTCTCGATCACGAAACGTTAAGAAATGAAAAAATCTCATACACCATTTTTTGACTGATTATCGTACTTTTCTTCTTGGGGCGTAGCTCTAGAGCTTTGATGTCAGGAATGTAAAAGTACTGGAAAACAGTAGCAGTAATTCTTTACTAATACTTATTTTAATATTTAAAGATATTATGGCCAAATTTAAATTGCATTTTTTATATTATGGATGTTCCATATATGTGATGTTTATAAAAATATGATTAGTTAATTGTTTATTGTCTAAAAAATCATAAATCATGTTTTCATGATAAATGATTTTGGAAGTTAAATAGGAATCTTAGAATTACAACTCTCAGTTAGAGTACTCAGCAATCTACAAAACTGAGAGGAAATATAAATATTTGAAGGACATAAGCCCTTAATTATTATCAAACTTAGAATAGAATTTGTATTTATTTTCACAAACTAATATTTATTAATTTGGCATTTATTCGAGAAGAGGAAGCAGCTTTTTGTGATTAATTTTTGTTTAAAATACATAACCACTTTAGTGAAATTTACGAGAGGTGGTAATATTATCTGTTAGAATTTAAACAATATGACTACATAATTTAAAAATACATTTTTTAATTTTCATTCGGAGCTTAGTGTAATCAGAAAATAATACTGTTATTTGAAACTCCTATGATGCAGGAAATTAATTCAATGAACCTAACAAACATAAATTTTAGTTATTTTTTTAAAATAATTTTCTTTAAATTTATTCAGTCTCAGTTCATGCATATGATAAAATTTCAAATCTTCTGTACTGTGCGATTTCCCAGAAAATTGAAATATAGAGATAGAAAATATTGAAAGTAAAGGAATTGTATTTAAGCCATGAAATAAACCCCTTTGATGAGTTTAATATTACCAACTGTTAACTTAAGTGTTTTAAATGTGCCAAAATAGATTAAAGATACATATTAAAATATGTATCTATGATAAAATATGTATACAAATATGCAGTATAATGTGTATAATGTATACAATATGATACAAAATATGTATCTATGTATAAATTTATCTTCTTGCTATAATCTTTTTTTAATATAATTTTAATGCACTGAAAAATTATTATCTGTATTAAATAAGTTTAAGATACTTAATACGATACGTCATGATTTTATCACTAATTGCCATAAAAAGAGGATTTTGTTATAGATCAAATATTATTCAATCTAGAAATCCAGAATAAATCTTCAATAACGGAACTTAAAAGATCAGCTGGACGGGTGGTTTGAGTATTATCTAGGACAACAGTTGTGATGCCAGCTGAAACAAGAAGTTTAAAATGAAGAAAGTTTTCTTGTATGCCTATCTTCAAGAATAAGGCGATACACGAACCTACCATACGAGTAGGTCAATAAATTAGTAATTTAATTGCTTATAAACAAAGTATTATAAGATAAAACAACAATGGTTTTGTTTTATCTTATAATACGTTGTATTATAATGTAATTATTATAATTTCTATGGAGAGATTTTCATCTATGTAAAAATGTACATGTGCATTAAGATTTTTTGTTTTCCGAAGCTTAAAAAAAACCTTATATTTTTAAGTCATTAAGACAAATTATTATTGTAATAAATATAATTATTGATTATTACTTTTATTTTGGGGGAGGGGTTATAGACATCAACTATCTGGCCATTAGCCCATTTACTAAACAAAAATGAAAAAAATAGACTTAAATCCTTTCATACTTTACATTAACCGAAGACTATTAAATCATTCTTGCTTACAAAAAAAACTTCAAACTGAAAATCTTAATTCTTGAACATACCTCATTAGTTTACCCTTTCCTTTTGGCCAACCTTTTTACATCTTTTTCCTTCTCCTTACCTCTTATAACAATGTAACTGAAACCGCAGACATGGTATCTTCTTCCTTTTCAGATACCAGTGATGTTCAACGGCTGCAATCAGGTGATACCGACTTGGAGTGGTTAGCATGGTTGTTATTGAATCCAAACTTGATGCACTCTTCAATGGTATATTTGGGGCGGCAGAAGTACTCGCCCTTTCCGCAGGTGTCCTCTAAGTTTTTGGGGGTTACATGGCTGCGTGTTGTACAGTCTCTGTATCCGGTGCTTTCTCGATTGTTACTTGAACCTGCATCGCACTAATCTCAGACTTTTTCTACCCCCTTGCCACATGCTCTTTTGCCTGATGACAGGTCGAAGGAGGGATATTTTTGACTTTGTCAGATGTCTCCACCTGAGAACCATGTTTCGCATGGTTCTAAGAATTTACAAAAAGAATTCTTGCGTACTGCCGCGCAAAAGACCAACTTTTCATTATTCTACTTGGTACAATATATTTCTTTTATAATATTTTGCGCAAGAAATATACAAAACATAGATAATTAAAAGAAAATTAAAAGAGGTATCCTTTTTTTAATATTAAAATTATTTTCTGTTTATAAAAAAAATTAAATTATTATAACCGTAATCTGATGAAATAATTTTAAATAACGGGTAGATACTACACACAAGCATCAAGATTAAAGTTGCTTCCCACTGTGACTTACTGCAAAAGCGCCTTTGAAAAATACAACACAAAGTCAACAAAACCCCAAATTTAAGTTATATTTTCTGTTTTCGATCTTACATTAAGCGTAACTCAGGAACGACTCAATCAATCTTTACCAAATTTTCTGATGCGAAACTTCATATCTAAATTTCAATGAAATTGATGTATTAGTTTCGAAGATTTTCGAGCCACCAAATTTTATACATAGCCTATATATATATATATAAAAGGAAATTAAATTTTAAGTGAATGTATTTTCGTACTCCTCATTATCACAAAACGTAAAGAAAATTAATTTCACCACCCCCTGCACCAATTCCAGCGTGCGATATAAAGTAATACCATACTTTTCTTCGAAAAAGTCAGTAAAAAACAAGAAGGCTAATGGCCATAGTTGCCAATGCCTTATAAAAAATAAAATAGTAATAAATAAAATAACATTATTTTTATTATTATTACTAAAGAGATCTGAAAATCAAGGAAAATAATTTACTCAACGTCAGTCAATCGTTTCATACGTTTAGAAGCTTCAAAAGATTGACAATGAAATGTGACACGATCTGATTTCCCCCTTCTTTCTTCAATATTTTTGATGTATTTTTTCGATTCGCACGACTTGAGTTCTGATTTCTTTCAGTAAACAGCGGATTACGATGACGCAACAATAGGATAAAAATGATACGATAAATTTTCATAGCAGTATTACGTGACCTATTCAATGTTCCACAAAACATTTACAACATAGATCTACTAATTATTTTGTTTTTAAATATAGTTTTTATTTGGTTTTCATTATGAATCTCATATTAAAACAATTATTGTTTTGTTTATCTCACAATAATAGAACAAATTATGTACCATGTGAAATTATCGTTGTAATTAATGTTAATTAAATAACTTTTAATACTAAAGCAATATAAATAAAAATTGCGATAGACGGATACATCTTATTGTTCACAATATTAGAACATATACATCTACAATGAAGTTGTAAATTATTTTCTCAAATGGAAATTTTCTTACATTAATAAATGAAAGTACAAACCGGTCCTCCCGTACTTTTCATCTGGCCAGTTGGACTCGCTGTGTTTGCATTTATATAAATAAACGAGAGGCTATGTACAAAAAAACAACGACGAAGTATACAGACTTTACAAATGAAAAAACTAAATTACAAAAGACAGAGTAGTAATAACTGTAGTAATTAAAATATACAGATTTTGAGGAGGAAACTTTACAACTTCATCTCCAAGGGGGCTAGGTCCTCAATCTATAGCTTAAAACCTTCCTTGGGGTACACTTCTGTATCCTGAAAATTTGAAAGCAAACGGTTGATTGGTTTTCGCGTGATACTGTTGCAAACGGACAGATTGTTGCAAACTTCCGCATTTATATATATATTGTATATATTAATTTCATTAAATCGTTCCTAAGAACCTTGAATACTCAAATACCTCTGTTTTCCATTAGATCTAACAAAAAAAAAATTTATAAAGAAAGAAAAATTGATATACACTAAAAAAAAAAAAAAAGATTTTTTTTAGTTTAATAATTTTTAATATAGTTACGACACAAATAAAAACCACAAATACACAGATATGTAAGAACGTTTCTGTTTTATGATTATGTATACTCGTATTTCGTAAATGTAAGTAGCAGATGCAAAAATCTCTTTCCATACATTTCAGGTTACACTATGAACCTTATTGGATGTAGTTTGCAGTTAAGCTAGAATGAGAACATTTTCCTTAAAGACATAATACATCTCTACTTTTCGACTTATTAAGTTCTTTTATAAAGAACTTAATAATCTATAATCTTTAAAGGTGTATTTTATTGTTAGCATAGGAAAATTTCACTTGCAAATCTACTTCAAAAAAAAAGGAAAATCTTCATTTAATTAAAAATTATTTTGTTATTTGGTAACCATTTGAATTAACGAACTGGATATTTGGATCATTAAGCATACCAGTAAATAAAATTTCAATAAAAAAACAATTGTTTGTACAGAGTGAAAATTAATAAATTAAATTGGAATCACAGTTTTTAAAAAAATAAATATAATCGTAAATGAAAAGAGCTAATATCTAATTTTGGGTATGTTTAAAATTGTAGGAATTTCCATTTAATTTTTTTAAGCACCAGAGCAGACCAAAGTTTACATTGAAATTTCAAACTCATGATATTTTCAAATAAGACATTAAATTTTGCCAGTATTACAACTTACAAGCTAATCATACACATTAAAAATAAATTCATGTTAAATTACACTATTTTTAGTCTATTGCATATACGTCACAAAAGGCGTACTACATACATTTAAAATACGTAGCGTAGATAAATATTATTAAATTCAACAATAATAAAATTAAACAAGGATAAAAAATAAGATTTTATGGTATTTTCTTTTTCTATTTAGCCTCCAGAACCACCCTAAGGTATTACTTCAGAGGATGAATGAGGATGATATGTATGAATGTAAACAAAGTGTAGTCTTGTACAGTTTCAGGTTGACACACATCCCTGAGATGTGTGGTTAACTGAAACCCAATCACCAAAGAACACCCATATCCATGATCTAGTATTCAGATCGGTATAAAAATAACTGCCTAAAATTTTATGGTCTATGAAAGCTCAAAATCAGGAAGAAAATAATGGCAGGAGCATTTAATAAACTCATTTATATCATAGAAGGCTTTGGATAATAAATACTCACGTATAATTTTTTTTTTAAAGAGAGCAATTTTAAATTTTTAGATCTCCAGGTAATTTATTAAAACGTTTGAATCGTATTAAATTCATAAACCGGTTAGTTATGTTTAATTCCTATAAAAAAAAAAACAGTTCTCCTTTTGTTAACGTTTATAATACTATTTAAAAGAAAAATTTTGAACATGACAGGATTTCCTCATACCAAAAATAAGTTTTTACATTATCTGAAAACTTCAAACAATTTTATCATATAATATTTCAAATGTAACTAAATTAAAATATAATTTGATGATCGTAATTTAACCATTAATAACGGGAAAGTTTCTAAAGTAACAAATTTTTCTAGTTTGAAAGCTATTCTAATTATACCTACCAAAGATTTTCGTACATTTTGAAACGATTCCTTTCATTTCTTGTAATATTTATTTATTTTACGTTAGATTTCCTTACCCTATAAATTTTACGTATTTTTTTTATGTAGGATATTTTTCGTGTTTTCACTATTAAACCCGTATCTGTCTGCACTAAAATGAATTTAAATGAAAAATATTGATTTTTAATTAAATTATACCCAACTAATAAAGAATAGTAAAGTGTTTGACAATATTGAAACTAGGTAACTAATAAAAAAAAATGGTAGGCATCATTTTTACTGAACTACAATATTTGAATAGTTTGAAACTCATCAATTGGTTGTCAAATAGAAGTGCATGTGAAAGAATTAAATAAATAAATATGTATATTTTATAAACCGATAACAATTTAAATTAATAATTAGAAATAGAATTAAAGAAATTAAAAAGAAAATAACAATAAATCGTAGTTAAAAACAAAGTTTCATAAAAAATTAAAACAAATATTTTTATATTCTTTAGTAGTAATATATTGCAATATTTAGAAGTCAGTACTAAAACAAAAACTAGCAACAACTTACCCACTTTTAATGTAAATGTGAATTAAAAAAAAAGGAAATTTAAAAGAACATAAAGAGCCGTAATTTTTAATCTTTATTCGCTTGTTTTTTATGCAGTTTTATAATTAATTTCTAAATTTTATTTAATTTCCCCATTTCTTAATTTTATTTATTAAAAAAAAATACAATATATCTACAAAAAATGAACCCAGTTAGAAAAAAAAATAGTTGACGTGAAACGAACCGGTAAGAAGAAACCTGCATCTTGAAAAAAGCAAGAATAGGAATGTAAAGATATAACGATTGCTAGCGAGCTTAAGTTAAGGAACAATCTCTCTCTTGAATGCGGGTACACGTATTGCTTTTATCTAAAATTTTCCAACTAATTTTCTTAGTATTTTGAAAATCATAATTACTTAATTCTTATATTATTAGCTATAACAGTACATTAATAAGTTATTTCGATATATAAATTATGCTAAAATTAATTACGTAGAACATGTAATATTTCGTTAAAAATTTCTACTGATGTTATCAGAAAGAAAATCACAAGTCGTGCATCAGAGGAATTTTCTGATTACAAATTGAAAAATACCAAGTCACTCAAAAACTGAAACGGAAAACATGATGTAGGATTATTTTTTTAAGTTTCACATTCAGATTACATCCGATAACAATTACTTTTGTGATACAATAAAACCAATTCCAAACTGTTGTAAAATAACATCATTAAAATCATGAATTCTAATAGCAAAATTCTTATTAAATTAATTGCATACTGTTCTAGAACAACTGATCGTTATTATTTAATATAAAGAAATACAGGAAAATCTTAATACAAAGATTTAAAACATTTTATGTAGCTACTTTCATTTCTAAATTAAACAAATTTTTGAATATCATTTGTCCTCAATAATTATTCAGAGTGAATTCTAATAGAATACTTAATTACACATTGAGTGATATATGGACATACGAGCTTCAATTTTGTTAAAACCATATTATTTAATTATCTTAATTTTATTTTCATAGGTAGCTTGTAAAATCCTACTGATTACCATCTCGTGACAAGCAATGCCTACTAAACTGCCATAAAAAATAAATAGTTCTAAAAAATATATTAATATAACATTCCTTTTCTGTTTTTTTGTTTAGCCTTCGGAACCACCGTTTAGCCTTCGGACGGTTAATTGAAACCCAACGATTAAAGAACACCGGTATCCGCAATCTAGAATTTAAATCTGTATTAAAGTTAATGCCTTTACAAGGAATTGAACCGTAGAACTCTCAACTTCTAAATCACCTGATTTGCGATGACAAGTTCATCACTAGACCAACCCGGTGGGATAATATAAAATTCCTGCCCAAACGTTAAAATTTTAATAGAATTGTTAAACTATCAAGCATTTACATTTAATATTAATAATAAGTTATAACATAAGTTATAACATAAAAGTAATTATATCTAAAACTTACGATTGAATTTAATATTATAATTGTTTTTGCGTTATAATACTGCAGTTGACTTAAACTCCCGTCAAAATAAGTTAGTTCTTTCACAAGTTGTCGGTTAAAAGGGTGTAATTTATTACTTTTATTAATATTTCTTTTTAAATGAAAAATTACTGTCATATTTGAAAGCACTTTTATCGAACAGAACCTTTATCCATTAGTTTAGACTTCGATACGTCTAAATCTTTGATCCTTCCTCATTGATGGGTAGATTTTGTTCGGATACGTTCAACTACATTTCAGGTTTTTTAAATGTTTGGAATTTGTACGTAGTTAAATTAGTTATTTATACTAATAGCGAAATATATCATTAAATATTTCATAATTCTTGTGAAAACCATACTCGATTGTCAAACCCATACGTCATTAACAAAGTTATTCGTTCAATTTCGCTTAATCTGATTTTATTATATGAAAAACAATGATTAATTACAATTTTAGCAATAAATAAAATGATTTGACTGCTCTAAATAACAAAGAACTGATTAATTTTTATGAAATTCTTCAATACGTAAATTAATTTACTAAATTTTCCGTTTTTTCTCATCTCACGTAGGCTTTGTTCACGACAAAAAGTTGCATTAAGCAGAGTATTTAATAAAAAGTAACAGCATAATAATAAAAATACGTAAAAAAATATAACATAATTGAAACTTAATAAATGGATACACGTTTAAAAACCGATTAATTATTTAAATTTGTAATGATGCTTAAAATAAATATAATGACATGTAAAGGAACACGATAATAACGTTTTATGATAATGCTGCAAAATAATTTGTAATTGTGTTTATTATTACTTAAACACTGAATAACCTTTTTATTAATTGAATAATGTTTTTATTAATTTCTGATTTGTTTTATAACAGTAGCTTTTAGAGTTATATTATTGAATACAATGTAAAAGTGAAAAACACAACATATCCCTACAACGGTTTTTCCTTTGTTCTATTTCGTGTGTATTTTTGCATTTTTGATTGCTGATATAGTAAAAAAAAAAAAACATGAGACGTAACCTAAAACAAGTTTAATTACGTTTTTTCTTGCCAAAATGATTTCAAAGATTGTCAAATTTTATAACTTCCGAGGCGGAATGCTTGCCTTTCAATCACTTTGTTCAAAGAAATTGTTACTGTCTGCTATTTCGGGAGGCAGAAGGATAAATTACAAATGTTATAATTTAAAATCTACAAATCTATATTATTTTGAAATGTCAGATTATTATTTTGTCAACTATGATGTTTCCGTATTACTTCCGTATTATGTTTGCAATAAATTATTGAGACTATATTTTTAAAATATTTATTAATTTAATTTCTATGCTTTGCTTATGATTTTTTTTAATAATTTTAAGCAACTCCTTTTGTATGGGTGAAATCTTGAAAGCAAAATATTAAAAAAAATAAATTAAGTGAATTTTAGTAAAAAAAATTAAATCATAAAACAGCACCTTGCTATAAGTTAAAAAAAAAAGTAAAAACAAAAACAAAAAGTACGTAAGTAGCGAGAATATTATTAATTTTACAAATCAAAGTGTACGTTTATATATTTGTATGGCAATTTGGTTTCAAATTTTTCATTCAATTCTGTAAAAATATTATAAAAATAATAATAAAAGAGGTTACAAAATCTCTTTAATCATTTCCGGTTTAAAGAATCCTGCAATAACAAAAAAAAAATTTCTTCTCTTTCTTTCTTTCTAAATAATATTTCATTTTTTCGTTCAATAAATGTGCTGATATAATTTAATAAATATCAAATCCAATTTGGGCTTTATTTTTACCCAGTAGCTCAGTTTTTACATTTTTTTTTTAGTATTCTATATATTTTAGATAGTTCATATTTAATTTAAAGAAATATTACGGTATTCTCACGTAAATATTAAAGTAATCGGTCGATCGGCTCTCCCGTGATACTGCTACAAACAAACAGACAAACTTATGCTTTGTATACTTTCTTACTTTCAAACTTACGTGTACGTTCATTTACGTATATATAAGATATTTATATATGAGATCATACATGAGATCATTGTTGACCTGTATGTCAAAATAGATATTTTATTATATTACTTCGTCTGTTTAAATAGTAAACCTTTCATAAGAAGTAAAGAAACATGTAAGAAGAGAAGTTGTGGAATGAGAACATAGGCTCAAATAAACAACTTATAGCCATTAGCTAAAGTTCTCAGTAGTGTGAGACTACGGATATATTTTTTCTTCAAGTTTTGGACTAATTTCTTTAAAGTTTTTCATGAAAATACTTTGGATATCAATAAAGGTGGGCGGTACCACTTATCTTTAAATATTATCAGATCAGTTCAGTATAACCAAGTCGTTTTGAGTAATACTAACCAATGGCAATGACTTATGACCAATTACAGATGAATTTGATCAGCGGACTTGGTCCTCAGCCTTACATTATAGAATCTAGATATAGTATTAATAACTTTGTTTTAATCCTAAATTACATTTAGAGTAAATTTTTCTATAACGAACAATTAGCAAATTTATCTGAAGTTAGAAATTAGATAATACTCATATCAGGAGTTCAGTTTATTTATTGTATTTAAGTACATTATTTGCTAGCTATTATTATCTGTATCTGTGAAAGCACATAGGAATTCAATGCACGTGAAATGTTTGAACTATATACTAGACACCAGTCTATACAGAACACGCAGTGCTGCACGCTGTACATACGGTGTTCTGCGTATACAGATATTTGTAGACACAGATAACGATGCATTACATCAATTATCTCATTGTTAACATTGTTCAAAACTATCTGACATCCCGACAAAGCAAATATTTCACTTAGCACACCCTTTTGGTCTCCATTTTACCTATGAGCTTTTAGTGGTTTTCTTCTAAGAACAATTCTGCAGAGTAAAGTGTATGTTTAATTAATAGCTGTTAATGATTTCTTTGGTGTTCTTTTATGTATTCGTAAGACGCTAGGTTTGCCATTTTACGAGTATCAAGCAGTGTAATCTGATATAGCTGAAGAGCTTGAAATTGAAATGGAAGATGTTTGTAAATTACATCATTAGTTTTTATTGAGCTAATACATGACAATTATTTATATCTTTTTCATCATGACAATTGATCTTAATAGATTCATAGACAACAATTGTTAAGTAAAAAAAAAAAAAACTATTGTTGAATAATAAAAAATACTTAATTTTGATAAAATTTTCACATAAAATTATTAGAATTGTAGAGTTTACTCAACAATTCTAAGTATTTTTTATAACTGATACCTTGTTTTTCCAACTCTGGAAAGTTTATTATAAGCCTTCTCTCAATCTCTTTTTGTTGTTCTTCATTGTCTTTAACGATAAATTAAAAAGTATGTTTTTATTGATAAACTTTGCAAAGAAAGTCATTCTTATAATACTTTAGCTAATTATAAGAATTGCTAAGCATCATATCATATAAAAATTATTGACAGTTTTCAATAATAAGATATGTGGTTTTACGAAATCTTTGATACCATTATTCTACAAAGATTATTTGTTGTTTCTTTCTAATTAAAGGTTTTTAGATTCTGTTGTTAAGCTCGTTCAATGAGTTCCTTAATATTTTTTTAAATCTGTTAAAATCAATTGATTCTATTCAACAAAATAAAAGAAAAAGATTCCCTCAAAAACTACCATAAAAATGTAAAACATGAAAGAAAAGGTATTTTTATGGCATTAGTCGAACAATCTAATTCAGGCATGCCAAATTCTAGGTAGAACGTCACGACTTTAATATGACTAAATTAGCAAATAAATTTCTTTTATTAGATGTCAAAAAAATAACTTATTTCTTGATAAATTCATATGATATACGAGAAGTCTTCAGATATCTTGGGTAGCTTTGTTTAATGAGTGTACCTTTAACTTTCGATATTATCGTACAGGAATTTGTTTTAATTCGGACCCAACAACAAAATTTGGTCAAAGTTGCTGAAATACAATTTTTCCATCTTTCCTTCGAACATTTTCAAGAAAGATTGCGTTCGTAATGTTGTTTAAGGAAACATTTATCCTTCGCAAATTAATTTTAAAAAATATATAAATTTTTTAAGCATTTAGAAAATAATCTTCATCTGAGAAACACCAACCAAAGAACGCGATAAAAATTTGTTCTGCGTCATTTTTCATCTGATTAATATTGAATATTTAAAAAAAATGACTTTCTAGAATAGTTACGTGAAATATAAAATCCCTATAACATCCCCAAATTTCCTCAGTAACTATTATTTTTTTATATTTCCACACAATTTCCTAGCATATTCTTATTGTAGATTTTCAGAGTAAGAATTCCTAAAATATTCATTCATTCCTTCATTAAAGTAAGATACATTTATAATCTTATTATTTTTTAAATTATACTGCACATACCTACGTACATTATGCCAATTCCTATACAATTATTATACAAAACACGTATTAAAATAAATGCAGAATAAACCGATATTTTAGCTTTAAAATTCAGCAAGTGAAAACCATCTTATCTATGAAATAAAAGTATATCGACTTTATTTTTTTATTATAAATGGAGTGGATAAACAAAAGTGTGTATTATAAATTTACCAAAACTGTGTTTGTAGATGGCAGAGAAAGGAGTTAGCGCCACTCTTTAAAACTACATAACAGTTCTCAAGAATAAATCCATGCTAACTTATTAAAAGAAAAAGAAAGTAAAATGATTTTCAGTTAACTTTCCTCATTGAGATTAATATAGTATTACATATCATTACGCCATGCTCAATGAAGTGAAGGTGATATTCAGTCATATTTTTGGACCTAATTTCTCTTCACTTTACGTACTGACCGTACGGTGAACACGATTACTTTCAGAGAAAGTAAAGCTGGTTCCGTTGTTTCATAGATGTATCCATTACAACCATTAGAAAAAAAAAACAGGAATAAATAATGTAAGTTAATATTCATTTAAGTGTGAAACTACCATTTTAACACAGTCTCCATTTAGTAGGAGGATAATTTATATTTTAAAAACTAAAAATAAAAATATTGTTAATAAAATAAAAACAGCATTATTTATATTAATTTATGGATGTATGAAAATAATTACGTAGACTATGTAAATTAATCTTAATTCCCATAAATAACAGAACAGGATAGGATTTTTTTTAAATAAAGAGAAAGAAATATATTATGAGGATAAAAAGGATGAATAAAGGTAACAGGGAAGAAAGTTAAAACGGGAAACTATAATCCCATAGCGTGTGATTGTCATTTCGTTTTGTAATAGAATGTTGCTCTCATAAAAAAATAAAAAGAATATAAATACCTTGCCAATTAGACTTCACTGGGAGCTTATCTAATCTTCCTTAACCCTCATGGTTTGTGTTTTTCTGCTTTTACCCTTATAGAACCAGTAGAATTTTTTAAATGTATTTATTTTGTTTTATACCCGTAAATTCGCATTTATACTATTACATAAGCTGTAATCAACAGGGTTCGTTAATGTACACTTTACTCAACATCGGAAATGAATCTAATAAGATTTAAAGATACGTTTCTGAGATTTTATGAGTATTGATTCGTATTGCTTGAAATGCGTACACATTACGCGAAACAGCCGTTCAGATTTAAAATTCCACTACCGGCAGTTTTTTTATAACAATAAAGTAGAACAAACACAGTTACTAAATAATTCAAGCGTTATTGATTTTTGACCCTCTTAAAAAGAAGGAAGTTCTTATTTTGACTATTACTCTTTACCGCATAAAGTAATATGGATTATTCCTTTTTTATTTTGAAGGACAAGTTCCTTAGGCGGTATGGTTGTAAATTTTTTCAATGTAACTTAATATTTTTAAATTTAAAATTGTATCTACTTAAGTGGTTTGAAAATACTTAAAATCTTTAATAATTATCACATACTATTACGTTTAGTGTAATAAAAGTTAATCCTTTATTTTTGGACCCGTGACGTTATAAAGGTCAAGTGTCTAAGTCACCTTACGAACCAATAGGATTGCAGTATTTTCGCCATGTGACACCAGCTCCGCCTCTCTGCCATCTTGTTCCAGCCATTGCCATCTTGTCCTCAACCCTCCGCCCAACAAACTTCTATCAATCTTCACTTTACAATCACTAAAAACAACCCGAAATTTCAAAAGGTTATATCTCGGTAACGGTTGACTGGAGCGCGACCGGGCAAAGTTGTGATCAGGATGATTTAATCTATCTTTTAGGGAGAGAGGTACGAGGTTATCGGATTGAGGTACGCTTGCAATTGTGCATGCATGCATGAGTCTAAAATTATATGTTTAACATAATGTTTTCTTTACGGAATAAACATAGGAGTTCGAAAATATTTAAAGTCGGTGACAAAGTGAGAATAAATAATTATAAAACGGTGTTTTCCAAACTGGACTAATGAAGTTAACTTTTTTTTTAATGAAGTTTACTTAATACGCCTTGAAGCCAACAATACCCGTTAGATATGTATTAAAATACATTTGTATTAAAAGGTGAGGTTAAAAATAAACTTTTATGACGAAGCATTAAATAAAACAAAGTACGGTAACGTAATTTTGATAGAAAAAGTTTTTAAACGAAAGGAACAAAATGCTTGTGTGATAAGAATTACGATTTGTGTGTTGTTAAAAAAGACTTATTATAAGCAGAAGCGAATCTAAGAACGTGTCAATTTTGAAAATGAAGTTCAAGGAACAGCAAGAAATGGTTTCAGTATGCAATCCTGATAACTTAATCGCAAACGATATTGAGGATAAATGAAACAAGAGACGTATCAAATTGCTTCCCATTATTATTAGATGTTTAGTTGTAGGTCCTTTAAACTGGGGTAAGATAAAGCCGGTTTTTATTTTTTATTTGCCCTTAACGGTTTTCATTTTAGCAATATATATTTTCTAAATCGCTTTATCAACCGAAATATAAATTTTTACAATAAGTGTTATCCGACATTGAAGGTATAAATTATTACCCTTTGGGAAACAATCAAGAGGCTGTTCCTCCCGATGAAACGGAACCAAATTCAGTAATAATTTTTGATCATGATCTTTATGAAAAACAAAACGATATTGCGAATTATTTCGCTGTGGGATGTCATAATAATATCGATATTTTCTACTTAGTCAGACGTGAAGCAAAATCTCAAAACAGCTAGCAAGAGATAAAGCAACTGTTTTTATGGTATTCAGACAGGATGAGCGTAATTACAGGCATGTTTACCACGATCACATAGCCCCAAACATAACGTTTGACGAATTTAAACATTTATGCGATTGCGTGTAAAACTACAACAAAAATGACTTCTAAGTTATTGATATAGAAAGGCAAAGGGCCGCTACCACTTTAATTTCGACGTCTACGTTATAGACTACAATACTGTACGCTGGCCTGCAATCTTCACGCTACCCTACACTCTTTCTAAAAAGCCTGCGCGCTAGCGAATTTGCTAGCCTGTACACTTCCATTAACGTGTCCGCAAACGGGTCCGCTTGCGTTTCCACACGCTTGCGGGTCCGCTTACATTTTCATACGCTAGCGAGTCCGATAGCAGGTCCGCTACCGCCCGACCGATGAAATAATTGAACGGGGTAAGCCTAAAGGTTAAGTGGAATCTATAATTCCGATAGACGCAAATTCTCAATAATTTTACGATTTTCATAATAATAAACTGATAAGTATTGGCGACGTCACGGTAAACAAAGAGCAAGTATTTAATTATCTTTCTCGTTTAAATTGTCAGTTGGTGGTTTACATTGTCATTTGACGGGGGGAAAAGCGTTTCACGATTACAGTGAACGAGAAATAATTTTGCGAGTGTATTAAGTAATGGGCTGAAAATAAATGTCGCACCAATAAAAGAAACAAATTAATCATATTATTGCCATGGCCGGTTCTGAACTCGATGAACATAGGTGTATAAAATGGCATGAGTGTAACGAGAAGGTAACAATTCAAAGAGAGGAAGAGGTCTGTTAAGTGTTCTCACAAACAACGTTACGAGTAATTTAGCTAAAAAAAGCAGCAGAAGCAGTAATGAATGAAGATGCTGATTTCGATTTATTGGAGATAAAACTTCTCATAAACTTCTCATCAGCAGTGTGGACCAGGAACCAAACCTCAGGAGAGGATAAAAAGAGGTGTTCATTGAGAAATAATTCTACCGCGTGAAAGGAGCGTAAAATTGCATAGTCTTAGTATTCACGTTTCGAATAACAGGGCTGAAGTGGACAGAATATTAACCGAAAGAGCTTGGGAAAGAGTAAAGTCGTCCGAAACTAGTATCGGTGAAAAAACTGCGGCTTGGACGGTAATTAATACCATGTAAGCAAAGAACAAATTCAGTGGAAGAATCCGTAAACGCAGTACACATAAACGTACTTTACACCCTACTCTACATGTACCGGCTGTAGAATCAAGAACGTCAATGACGCCGACAGAGGTCGGCGAAGAAGATGTCACTGTTAAAAATCTTTCTTGCAGACCTCTATCGGTTGTCGATTTGCGGGAATTTGTGCTAAAGTCGGATATCGGTGATTTCAGAGGTGGGTTTATGAGAGACACGTTATCGGAAAAAATAAAACTCGGTAGAGTCGGTTATTGTTAACTTGGGCAGGGAAATGAACTCTGGAACGCACTGGGTGTGTTATCGTAAAATTTGGAATAAAATGGATTTCTTGAGGTATAGGAAACTTGAGACCGCGTTGGAGCTAATCGAATATTTAAAAAAATCCAACGATACACTTTTAATATTTTTATTTACTTATTTTTTAACCTCCGGGAACACCGTTAGGTACTACTTCAGAGGATGAGATGAATGATTTGTAGCGTATATGAAAATGCCATGCCTGACCGGGATTCGAACCCGGGACCTCCAGATGAAAGGCCGAGATGCTACCACTCGCGCCAAGGAGGGCGGCACCTTTAAATATCTTGTACTATTTCAAACGCAAACAGAAATTAGATTCATTTAACTGTGGACATTTGTGCTTACAGCTTCTCTCGGAAAAATAACGTTTATTTGGGAAAGACAGTCCTTTAGTATCCACTTTTTTCCTGCCATCAAACACAAAAAAGGCGAATGGAAAATTGGTCTGATGGATTTTAATACCTATAATAATATACTTAATATCAACAAAAAAAATCGACATCATAATAAAACAATATATTGATGACGACCAGAACATCGAATTACTCGAACGTATATACGAAATCGAAAACACATATGACGTTGAAAGATGAAATGACAAATCGAATGTGCGTTGAAAATTATGTGGAAAATACTGGGACGAAGATAAAAAGTAAAAATAAAAAGCAGAAATCGGCGCAAATGAGATAACAAAAATGTGGCTAGAACCGTTTTTATTAAATACCTTACACGATAAGAAACTATGAGATGTATCCTGTACTGTTATTTAAAGGTCGATTTTGCTCGACCGAACACAATCACATTGATATTACGCTTCTTCGATTTACTCATTCAGATCCCGTATAAATGGTATACTTCTGCCAAACCGGTTTCCATTACCATTGTAAACTCCATACGCGAAACCTGTAACGTAATTAGAGGTTGGTATACGAACGGACAAGAACACGTGTTGCAGGAGTCTTTACAATCGTTGAACAAGGATATGAAATTATAGAAATACCACATAACTTAATCTATCTTTCTGTCAATACAAGAGGGCTCACATCACGATAAAAGTTTCGGATCAGAACTGAAATATAGTCAATTAAAGGGGAAGTAATTACTGTTCGTCATCATCTGAAAAAAACGAAGATAAAGTTTAAGAATGGGATTAGTTTTTTATAACAAGAAAGTGGAGGTGAAGGACGACATATAAAACGGGAGTAGCAGCGACCTCGAGAAGCAGTCTACTAGTAACTGTAAGGCGAATAAAATCTGAAAACCGACCTTTTAAATAGACCTTCAATTGGGATTTACAGTTTAAAAATGAGTTATGTATTTAAAGTGGATACAAATACGTAGAAACACCATATTGGATAATTCAATCACCAGTTACGAATACCACACTCATACGCTTAATAATTTTTCGCTTATATCGGTAGCTCGGTAAGGAGGCTTAACTGCTAATCAAAAATTTACGGTTCAAGTCTGAAAACTTTATAATGTATCGTGTTGTAAATATTCGTTTGGTTCCCCAAATTTGTTGAGCTTAGTATTGAAGATGAAATAGAAAGTCTATTTTAAATTAATAAATAAAATATCTTAAACGTGAACACAAATATGGAAAAGAAGGAAAAGAGAATAATTAAAAAAATATTATGTCCGGTAAAGAATACAATAATATTTAAACTTTAAAGCAACAATAAATATAAAAATATAGAAAAATATTTATTTTTGAATGAAAAAACGAAGATTAATGTTCTTTGTTCACGTTGTCAGAATGAGTAAAAAGAGGTTAACTAAGCAAATTTTTAATTTCTTCTTAATAGTTACTTCTATCAAAAAAAAAGGATAAACTGGATCAAAGAAATGAAAAAAAAAATAGGATAAGAATATAACAGAAAATGATTAAAAACAGAAATCTTTAAAACAAAAATTATGGTGTCAAAGGGTTTGGAAGAACAAAAGACCGAGAAAGAAAATCCGAAAACAAAGTGGTTGGAAGAACGCAAAGAAAAACATGCGATAAAGTGAAAAGGTACTGGTAAGAGAGAAAATAGTAAACAAGAAAGAAGTGAAGGAGGTTGAAGTGTGATCCTAAAGTGGCTAAAATCGACAAGAATACAACAAAGATTATCTTAAAGCGCTAAGGCTTTAACTTCAAACAAATATTTTGCGTAAATTTTAATTTCACACTCATTAAACAGAACCTAGTTTCTACCATTTTAAAAATCAACTATTATATTGTTTTACAAATAGCACTTAATGTGATATTCTTTCAAGCATTAAAGGTTTTTTTTTTAATATTCTAATAACTTTTTATACAATATCGTTTTAAATTCATTATGAATATTTAAGAATAATTACAAAAGTATAATCTAATTAAATACAACTTAAGTCAGTTTTACTCATATTTAACTGACTAAAGTTGTATTTAATTAGATTATACTTTTATAATTATTCTTAAATATTCATAATAAATTTAAAACGAAATTTTATAAAAAGTTATTAGAATATTAAAAAAAAACCTTTAACACTTGAAAGAATATCACATTAAGTGCAATTTGTAAAAAAAAATACAACAGTTGATTTTTAAAATGGTAGAAACTAAATTACTGATTGCACTTAGTAAATACGATTCGTTCAAGGAGGTTTAGTAAACCTGTCAAGATATATTACGTTTCTCTTTTCTTTTTTTTGGAGGTCGTAAACTCAAAAGGAAGTAACTATAATCCTTGGGTCCAAACAGCAGCTGACAATCCAGCCTTTTTTCCCAACAGCAGTATAATCCTACAGATGAAGAAGGGAAAAGGGTTTGGCACTTATAACTACACAACGATACTCGTACTTTACTCCTTGCTTGTAATCTGAACAAGAGACGATCCTGTATGAATAATCTCATCGTAAAATAAACACTTTAATTTCTCACTCTAAAACTTCTTAATTACATTAAATATATGCCACAAATAATATATATATATATATATATATATATATATATATATATATATATATATAAAATTAAAATCTTTACGTTAAAAAATTAAAATAGCAATTTTTCATAGAGAAAAGAGCTCAGTTAAAAATTTAATCAAAATACTGAAGGTATTTGATAATTAAAGTTCTTTTTCTTGGAATATTTTAATCACTAAATAAATTGATTAACGATGATACCGAACTGAAAAAATTTACAGCAAGATAATTAAACAAAAGTTACAATTAACAGTATAATATTATTTGATCTCAAATTTAATTACTTACGTAGAGCTAAATATTAATATTTATAATAACTTAAGAAAGTTAGAGTGTGCGTACTTTTACCACAAATTTCAAGAGCTACTGTTCTCGCTAGCTGATAGGGCTTACTTTAGAATTAATGTAGGTTACGCGTAACATTACTTTAAGGTTAGCTGCTTGGGGGATAAATATTGGGAAAAAGTTTCAAATAAATTTTCTTAAACCAGGTCAGTTTCTTTACTTAAAACGGATTATCTTAGGATTATAACTTTTTGTAATATATATTTAACCCCCACCTATTTATCATTGGAATGGATTACGTATGTTTTAGACTATACTTCTTAATGCTTATTCCTTGCACACTTAATGTTCTTTTTTTTATAAATCTGTAACTAACTCCTTCCTTTTTTTTATAAAAGCAAACTTAATCATAGATTTATTTGATTTTCTATTTGCTGTTTTTATACTTATTCCTAAAGACATAGATCTAGCTGTTATTTTGTCCAAGAGTGAAAAAAAAATTAAGATATTATATTAACATTCCAAACACATTTTAGGATTCGGGTATTATCAAAATCACAGTGGATAAAATTTCGGATATCGGGTGAAAACGTTTATTGATCTTTCTAATCCTTTCCTCACTTTTCAATAATTTCACATCTTGGATTTCCCATTCTGAGATTTACAAGCAGTCTGGTATTTTACTCAAATCTAGATGACTTGAACCGCCTCAAGTTGTTTTCAACTGAAAAACTCGGTCATAAATAAAAAGAAACTTTCTAAGAAAAAAATGTGTAATTCTGAGACTAAACGCTTCCATAAATATATGACAAAAAGATGATAATTTATTGAATACTTCCTCTGACAGAAACCATATGATTAAACATGATTTGTATTAAACGTGAATTATATAAAAAAATTATTTTCTATAGTTTTACTAAATCGGATAACTGACTTTTAGCCCGTAAAAGAACAGGGTCATAATTTTTATTCATCATTTACACTTTATCAGGTTGCGAGGCTGGATAGCCGTGAAAATTCTTATGGGTGAGAAAATTGTCGAATATAATTCATCAGGCGAACTGCTTATAGATTAGGCACAAGTTAGTTCACAATAATAGTGTAATATATAAAGTTATTCAGAAGTTAAGGGAAATAATTTGGTAACTGATTCCAGAGCTTGAAATAAGGAATTATTTTTAAAAAATATGTTCGAAAACGCTTCTTATCTTGTTATGGCTAGTAAAATATTTTGCCCAGATTTCAATTTTACCGGTGAAATGAAGTCATACTGAAATTTTTAAAGCGTTACTATAACTTAGTAGTCACTAGAATTTAATTCCAAGAGAATTTACTTCTGAGAAAGTTGATTTAATAAAGTATATGAAAAAAAGAACAACTTTAATTATTAAAAACAAAACTTAACAAAAAAATTTAGTGAATTTGAAAAAAAATTAAAAACAGCTTTTTTTAGTAAAATAAATTTAGATCTTTTAAAATTGAAATTTTTAATTTACTTAAAAAAGTACTCACTATGGTTTATATTGTGCTCATTTACAATAAATGTTGGAAAATTCCACCATTGACATCGATGCACATTTCAACACATTTTCTTACACTTTCTGTCGCCAACCTAATGATATCTTTGCGTTCCTTGATGATGGGGGGGGGGGCAGCAGTGTTGAGAATGCGAGAAATCAGTTCATCACATGTGATTACTTTTCGCTTGTATACCTCGCATTTCATCCATCCACATAAACAGTATAATGAACTTTTATGCTTGTATAAACGTTTTCCCTTATTTGAAGCTCCAAAATCAGTTCCCACATTATTTTCCTTGCCTCTACAACATTCTGTATTTATTATGTTTTTTTTAAAGATACTAATTGCGAAAAGAAAAATTTTATATATATACGAGTATATATATATATATATATATATATATATATATATATATATTCTTGAAATACAATGCTCTGTTTAAAATTGTATCACTTTTCCGATTCAGTTTTTCTGTTTTTATTAAAGTTGAATTTCTCAAATTTGTGTCTAATATATAAATAAACGTTATTTACATCAATTTTCTCAAAATTAAATTCTTTACATAGTTAACAACAAATTTTCATTTGTTTAATGGTAAATTAACAAAGCTATTTCATTCCAAACCTAAAAGAGTATATTTTCTGACAAAACCTGGTAAGGTTTTCAGAAAAACTATATTTTCTGAAAATATAGTTTTTCTTTAAACCTAAGTAAGGTAGACGTCTGGGATCACTTGTATTCAATTTCTTAGATCAAACACCATAAGAAAACAGCAAATTTACCTCTCAATTTGTAACATAGAATTTTAGTACGGTTCAATTACACAGAGGAAGCAGAAATCAGTGTTACATGTTTCGTGAGCCGAAACTCGCGAACGAACCGTTTTCTAACCTATATTTATACGAACGTTTCTCTTATTTCTGGCTACAGAATCATCTCCCGAGAGATTTCCGTGAAATTTGGAATCACTCTTGGTATATATATATGTATATACCAAGGAAAATGTATATACATTGGAATCACTCTTGGTATATATATGTATATAAGCAGTATATAGGTTCGCAGAGAGCATCCACTTAATTTTCCTCAAAACTGAAATTCTACTTTATCTCCTGATAATTTGCAATGGCTACTTTAATTTCTCTTAAAATAATTTTAATCAGCCGCGGCCCATTAAAATCTTATATTGCAAATTTAATTTTCATATTGATACTTAAACCGTCTATAATATTCTGTGTTAATGGTATCAGATTGTGTAATAAAACCTCCACCGTCTATATACGCTAGAGGTTTAAGCTACCGATAAGTCGATTAATTTCTGTTATAACAGATTTCCAGATGAACCCTCTTAAACCAGATTTCGCATAAATCCTCTTAAATTGTAAAAGTTTTTTTTTTTTAGAACAACAAAATCTCTACCTACTTTGTTTAAAGTTGTCCATTTTTAGTGTTGGAAAACAATTTAAGCGGTAAAAAGATTAGATGGTAAAACTTTTATCGTTTAGTTAAATAAAAGGTTTTGGCTATTATAAATAATGGTGCTTATAAAAATAAAAACTTTAAAAGAAAAAAATATTACAATCTCGTTACCCCTTTATCTAAAAAATATAGAGGAAAAATTTATAGAGATAAATATTCCTTCCAAAGAGATTAGAAAAGCGATTCTTGCAGAGATTAATTTTTGTAGAGAAAATTTTATATACAAGAATTAATGGAAAAATGGGAAGAATTGGAAAATATGAGAAATTTAAAAGTCGTTATAAAACATTTAAAACTACTAGAGGAGAAGAAAGACATGGAAAAATAAAACAATAAGCCAAGGAAAGACGAAGAGAGAAAATTGTTATAAAAACATGTGTAAAAGAACTGCTGGCTATGCAGAAAAAGAAAATTAATAAAAATGCATTATGCAAAAAAATTTTTATTGGGGAATGTTGATGAATTAATTACGGATATAGGTCGCTTAGATTTTACAGAAAATTTTGAGAAAACAATAAAACTTTATTTAAACCTTTAACGGAAAAATGTTGCGATAATATTATGGTTATTAAGATTTTGGGCAATTCTTTTAAAGTGATGTAAAAGGGGAAAGATGAATTTTTAGCAGACGCAGAGGAATGTGACTCTTGTAATATCCATCTTAGAGCTATTTTTAAAATGTTTCCTATTGATCGATCTGGAGTAAAGGCCAAACTTCCTTGGGAAGTAAAAACAGCAAAATCCATTTTAAAAATAGAATCTCTTGTGCCTAAAAAGGACTTAGTAAAATTTTCTAAAGATTTTTTAAATGGGTTTTTTGCTCTACCTTTTAACATAGAATTAGCAGAGCGAAAACAGAAGATATTTTAGAAAAATTGCCTAGAATTTTAGAGAAATATAAGTAGATAGATATTACTTAAATGATTTCGAAATAACCCAGGATTTTCGTGGAACTTTTAATAAATGGGAAATGAAAAAAATATTTAATAGCTAATTTTATTTTTACAAAAGACAAGTGTGTTTATGGTAAAACTTATATGGTCGATAATGACAAATCTGTTGATATAAATTGTTTAACTTGGCTTCCTGGGAATAATACTGAGTTAAAATCTGCAACAAAATTATTTGCCAGTTACCATTTCTTGGTGTTAACAAAATATTGGCCACCATATTTTTAATTTTGTCAAATGTCCAGACGAGGGATATGGGAAACTTTTAAAAACAAAGAGGCGAAAGAGAATGGCATAAGAAAACTGAAAGTTACAATCTATAATTACTCTAGAATAGAAGAAGAGGGAATTTTATTAGAGAAAAAGATAGACAAATGAGTTATTTAATAGTTATAAAAGAGGACGTGGTATTTTTAAAAAATGCTCCATTAATCCTGTTAAAATTGCGACTGTATTACTAGTACTTGGTGCGTTATATTTGAAGATTTACCAATTTACAGAATTTGGCTAAACGAAGATACTAACAAAAATTACAGGATATAAAATGACATTACCAAAAACAGGGGAAAGAAGTAAAAATTAATTAGATTTGTCTTAAATACATTTAGTTTTAACGAAGTTCCTGTAAATTATATAGAATTTTTGAAAATAATAATTTATTGGAAATTTTACACAATACTTATATAAAAACAGGAAAAACATTTTCTCTGTGGCCACTTGATTAACACTTAGAGTAAAAAATACGATAAACACGGAAAATTTTGGCTTAAAGGATACAAAAAATTGTAAAAACCGTATTTTAACACAAAATATTTAAATAAAAATTCAGTTTTAGGTTTTATCGATTACGAGGAAATTACTCCGTTAGTTACTTCAAATGTCTTTTGTTTTAAATTTAAAGGACTTTTAGAAGAAAATTTACAAGTTAAAATTAAAAAAGAAGAATTTAAAAGGTTAAATCCAACTACTGTAGAAAAAGCTAAAAAAGCCTAGGAGTATAGAAACATAATAGTTGCCCAAATAGAAGAAGTAAGAGATCATTTCCAAGGAAAATGGCTAGAACTTCCATTAAATTCTACATTTGGAATTTATGGTTTTAGTATAAACGATGTGGGAAAATTTCCTACTGTGACCTTCTTCTAAAAGAAGGAGAAATAGAAAAGAAAATTTTCTATGTAAAATGACCTTTAAAAAATCTTTTAATAGAATTTAGTAAAGAAAAGGTCAAACTAGAAAAAGAGGGATATTTTCGTCCCATATAAAACAATATTAAATAAAAATACATTTGTGGTTTATTATTGGCCAAACTCCGCGCCGTTTTTAGAAATATAAACTTCTGGTAACACCTGTTTTAACGGAGTTTATTTTTTCAATAATGAAATTTAAAATAATTTTAAAATATTTAAAGAATCTTGTAGAAGCAATAGATATAAAAGAGTTGTTAAAATTGTCTCGGAAAAGGTAATAGAACCTGGACAACTTTTAATCACTGTAAAGGAGAGAATTTATGTTGAAATAGATACACTGAAAGAAGGCAAAGAACTAGAAGTTATTCGTATTTGTAAGAAAATTATTAGAAATAGTGAGAAATATATATATTTAGAGAAAAAACAGCCAAAATATTTACGTTTCTCATTGTTGGTTCAAAAGAGAAATACAATAGGCTGAAATAGAAATAAAACTTTAATTTAAAATGGCCAACTTTAAAACTACACCGATAAACAAGAAAGAGAAATTAGTTTTTATCGTGCAGTAGTTTTACCAGAGTCTTTAACAGTAATTTTAACAGCAATTTTGTTATTAAAATGAGATTTATAAAAAAGAAAAGTCTAATAATCTGTGCAATTGCAATTTTCCAGTAAGTTCTCTGATGGTTTTGGTTTATGTCACTCTAACTATTCACAAGTTCTGTTGAAGATCGTAGAATTCATTACCTGAATTAGTAGCCAATTTACATTTCTTGGTTTCTACCCAATTAAAACTGTATCTGGAAATTAAAATATATTTTTTCTGTTTCAATTCCACTTTTGTTGTAACTACTGCTTTGATTTTAATTAAATCCTTAATATAATTATTTCCTTTTTTGGAGTGCAAAGAAGATTTTGGATTATATTTAAATTTCGGCAATTCAGGTTCTTTTCTATTTAAAAAGTAATCTATATCGTTTTGTGTAATTTTCCATTTCGGAATTTTTTTTTCTCCTATATTTTATTTTTATCTTATATTATTTTTCTTTAACTAAACATAGGTTTTTAATGAACTTAATTTTTGTGATTAATCGAATTTATTAGTCGGGTAACCAAGAAAAGTAAAAATAAAATGGACTAAAATTTATAAAATTATGAAGAGAAAATAGTTTAGTATTATTAGGCTTACTTAGTAATCTTGTGCTATAATGTATTATTTGGATTTTTTTAGTGGTTATCTATTCGTATTTTCGTATTTATTTATGATATATTTTTCTAAGAATTATGAACAGAAAGACATTTCCTGTCTGTTTACATCATACGGAAGATTATAAATAAGCGGTGGATCAGAATTCTTTCATTCTCTCGATCCAAATCGACACTGGCAGATGTATTGCACAAAGTTTTTGTTTCTATTTGAACTTCCAAAACAGTTTTGGAAAATAAGTGGTGTCGAAAAATACGGGTCAATAAAAGGTCTTGTATATGAATTTTGAAATTCCGATTTATGAATTGCAAGCCGATTCTTTCGAAATTTATGTACGGGTGACTAATTAAATTTTAAAAGAACAGTCGTTTCCTACAAAGTGACGTTTGTTTTGATGTACCATATATTTCTTTAAATATGTACGCAAAAGAAACTTTATCTTTTCCCAAGAGTTCTATTTTTTAGAACGTAATTTTTGTCAGGAATTTCATTTTTACATAATTATTTTCTTGTTTTGTTGCGCAAAAGATAAAAAGAAATATTATTGTCTTTTTAATTATCTAATGATTGCTTATTATCTCGATAAAAAATACTGGGATTAGTGTTTTATTATAATGGCTTATTACTTTTTATTAAGAGGAAATTTATCAAATGGAATGCATATAATTATTACAGATAACATGAAACGAGCTATTTTTATTGTCTTGCTTTTTTTCTATGTAAAACAGCAATCAACTTCTCTTTTTATTGATAAGTGATAGTTTCTACTTATACGATTAAAGTTGGTTTCGTTATTTGAGATAATTTTTTTTACATAATGTTAAATTCGTTTGAGAATTTTAAATATATGTTTATTGAATATAAATGATTTGTTTTAATGTAATTTGCTATAACAAAATAATTTGAATTCAATAAAAATAATACATATATATATATATATATATATATATATATATATATATATATATATATATATATAAAATTTAATCATTTATTTTTATTAAATAATTAATAAGGTATTCAGCGTTATATTTATTTCTTTAAGTTACATAATATTGTGTTTTAAATCTTTTCATGTTTACTATGTTTCTATCACGTTGGCTTATAATGTTAGTTTTGTTTGTTTACCCAATAGATGGTTAGTTGGTGATATGACTTATAGTAGTATCTCTTTTAAAATTGTTACATTATACACTTTTGTAAAAAAAATAACGATTTTTAAACTCTAAATTGAAAAATATAAATGGCTATTTTTGCTTATATGGCTGATTCCTTTCTTCAGAATTGCCTGGATCTTTAATTTGCATCAAAGCGACCCTAAAGTGAACATTTTCATATAAATGTTATTGAAATTTACAAGGGTTTATGTTTTTTTTTTTTTTTTTTTTTCAGTAAAGAATATCTTTAACTTTCCTAAGTTGAAAATCTATATTCTTGAACTATACCTCCAAATTACAATAAATCAAATTTAATGAACATTTAGTGGGATTTATTTTTCTATTTCTTAATACGATTTTGAATACATAGCGTATATGTTGCAAATATTTTACTTCTAAAAGTAATACTTCTGATAGTAATATATTTTAGTCTCAAGGTATTTTAACCAGATAACGAATATTTAAGTAAAAGCAAGGATGAACCGTAGAAACCACTGCAGCAATTAGAATTTTATAGGTACGTAACACGTGCTGATATTAGGAGTATGTGGCATGAGCCCGACTCTGAGGTGATTCTGTTGTAGTATATCAGGGGAGCTTAAGTGTTCAAACACTGAAGTGAGTCTACGAGGGTTGCGAGAGGAAGTATCGTGTTGAGGTTGAATAGTGAAGGAGGCAGGGGTAGAGCTCCTAAGCTCCTAATTACTAAATAAAGCAAGTTATGAAACGGAGTAATACTTGAATATAACAGCTACACTACAATTTGATCGCCTTTTGAAATTTAAAATTTAAATATATTGTTAAATATATAATTATAAAATAAATTCTTTTATCAAGACTCAGTTTGTTTATTACTTAATAAAGTATGATTACAGTACGAATATGAAAGAGCAGTACAAATAATTTAATGAAGTTCTTTAACGCGCTACACCTGCAACACTTGCAATAAAAATGTAAGATAATAATAGTTAATTTATACATAACACGTAGCAGTCTGTTAAAAAGCTTATAAGTACGCGTTCAAGTGTTTCATTATAAAACCGTTGAAATATCGTTAAAATTTACTGAACGGTTTGCCTTATGAAATAAATAAACATTCACGTTTAAAGAACACTTAACCCAATTTATCATGAGAGTTTAAATGTTTTGAAATTTTATTTTTAAGTTACACGTTCGTAACTTTATATCTTAATTAATTTTTTTTTACAACTGTTGTATCGTAATATATAACGTAATACAATAATCTGAAAAAATCGATTAAAATTTTCCCATTAGGATTTTGTTGAAGCTATTATAAAAGACCATCGTATCTATCAAGTCTATCCTACAGAAATCGAACTAAATCACAAAACGTCACAACTTACAAACTAAATTTCAAGTATTATTAATAATTTCAAGTATCATTTAATGTATTATTAGTAACTTACTCATAAAAACAGAAATGTTTAATTGCGATTAAATATTATTACGATTTTATTCAATAAAATAGTTATTTACAATTTTCAAGCCGAAAATTGCATAAATTTGTTAAAAATAAAGGATTTTTTTTTTTTCATAAAAGAAAAGACATCAAAAAAATTCAAATCCTAAAAAATAAAAAGGTGACAATGCTTTAAGACTTTCCCGATACGCGGCTTCTTTCTGATGCACGGCGTACACACACAACTTAATTTAAAATATTTATCATTTTACATCATTATATTTTTTGTTTATTTAATTCAATGATTCTAATTAAAGCGTGCGCGCATACCTATTTCATTCGCTCTGGTGTGGCTGTACTAGCGGGCACTTTAAATACGTTTTTACACTTTAAATATTATTCGTTTATTTAATTCTACCACTCACCTGTGACGTTACAACATATCAGACGACCACAGCAAACCTACCGAGTTGGTCCAGTGATAAACTCGTCATCGCAAATGCGCTGATTTCGAAGTCGAGAGTTCTAAGGTTCAAATCCTAATGAAGGAGTTACTCTTGTATGGATTTGAATATTAAATCGTGGATACCGGTGTTCTTTGATTGTTGGGCTTCAATTAACCAAACATCTCAGGAATGTGTCGACCTGAGACTATACAACACTGGACTTCATTTGCAATCATACATATCACCGTCTGAAGTAATATCTTAAGGTGGTTCCGAAGGCTAAACAGAAAAAAGAGGGAGAGAGTGAGAGAGAAACGACTGCAGCAGCTGTACGTCAGTGCTACACTAGCGCTCCTTATGGTGAGAGGAAGTACTAATGACACACTATACCCACTTAGCCACTATTTTATTTAGAGCATATTTTGGGGGTGGTGATGCAATTTTGATAAAAAAAACAACTTTTTTTGGAAATATTATTTTTTAATTGTAAACAAATGTGCCTAAAAAATACAAGACCTTAATTAGGCAAAATATCGAGATACTGAGGGTGACCTTGTTCTACAGCCTCACCCCCTTGACCTTTAAGTTGAAAATTTATGACATCAATGCCCCATATATAGAAGTAATCTGAACAAGTTTGGTCAAATTCGGTTCTGGAGATATAAGGTGATTTAGTGTGCGACAAAAAAAAATAATATTAACGCTAAACATAAGCATGAAATTACATCATTTTAACTGGTTTTACTTTAAAACACACAAAGAAAGTTGTTGTGGCAGTTCATTACAGTCATTACAGAGGAATCAATATGATCTTAGTCATAATTCCTAAAAATAACATACCTATTCTTTAAATTACAAGCACTCCATGACAAGCTAATAAAAGAAAGTGACTAATAATGTGGTTTTACGTTAGATTTTTTACTGAGCTGAATATAATTTTTGCATTATTTATCGTCCTTGCGTGCCGATATTTAGTAAGCCAAAACGACAGAAAAGAAAGTGATATTCAGCTATACAAACAAATTCTATGTATTATTCACAACAGGGATTATTAGTATACTAATTGTCAGTTTTCTTCTTTCAAAAGCAAGAAATTCTTCTTTGTATCGTGAAACAATTATATATAAACAGTACCTGTATTCAGTACAGAAACGTTATATTTGTTATTCTTATAAATACTGCATAAATGCTATGCTCAAAATAACTGTAATTTTATACAAATGCCAACATTATTAATTTGTCATTGATTTACGTAAACGTGTTGTTAATATCCGATCAGATTTCAATAGCTTAGGTCTACAATACTAATAAAAAAGGTAATCATTTATTAATGTTATAATATTATTTATTAGAATTCACAATTTTAGATATTATTAAGTTACTAACTTTCATAGTCATAAAAACTGGAAAAACAAAACTATAAACTGATGAAAGCTACGATAGTAAAAATAAGAACACATTTTACACATGCGGGGTGAAAATATGTTTCTATTAAATTCCACCTATTTATGTGTGTGTGTGTGTGTGTGTGTGTGTGTGTGTGTGTGTGTGTGCGTGTGTGTGTGTGTGTGTGTGTGTGTGTGTATGCGTGTGTGCGCGCGCGCATGTGTTTTCATGAGAATGCGCGCAACATATTCAATTGAAATAAAAGAGAAGTTATTATTTACGAACTGATGAAAGTCAATAACCTCGAACGTAAAATAAAGACATTTTTATTATTAGTGACTACCAATAAAAAAGATTTTCTAACTCGAATTAGGTAGATGTATTCAATAATTTTACAAATATATTTACTTGTACCTTCAAACTCCCATAACAATATTAATGAATAAAGAAATTAAAAAATAAAAAATAAAGTTTTATGAATTTATTACTTATTCATTAATAATATAATTAATAAAATAAGTTAAATTTAAATATTTGTTATTTAAAAAATTAGGTAGTCAGTTGTTTTTAAATCATACATTTAAAATAAATTAGTAAAACATTAACAAATATTTGCAGTAATTGCTAATTGCAACATTTGAAATATTTTTCAATAATTAATTGAATTAATATATAAAAAATTTAATATTTCATTTTATATATATGTATATATACTTGCGTATACTTATGTAACCTATGTGATATTAATAGACAACTTAAAAAAAAAGTTATTTTCGTTCTAGACGGAAAGTAATGCTGTGGGGGGAAGTTTGCTAGCTTTTGTTGGATTTAAACTTATCCCAATATCTATAATTCCTTTTCGACGAATTTATCATTTACGGTGTGTGTGTGTGTGTGTGTGTGTGTGTGTGTGTTATTATAACTTACTTATTTTTATAAATTTTGGTACAACATAATTTGTAGTAACAATTATTAAACAATTAAACTGTACCTAACGAATATGATGGAATATAATCAACTTCCAACACAGCAAAAATTAAAAATATTACGTCTTCATATGTCAGCATTAAGTAATATTCCCCTTAAAAGCGAATGTAATTACATATTGCTGATACTAAAAAAATTTGGTTTAACTTTTTTCTTCCAATATATTTTTTTAGGAAATATACTAAAGTAATTTATTCTGTAAAAGATATTTACAGGGATAAAACGATATTTAGGAAATGATAAATGATAGTCTCAACCGAATGTTCTTTTAGTCCGCTCTCCCTTTTTCATATAATGGAAAAATATTATTGTTTCTTGTGTCAAAAAGAAATATTTATAATAAGGAAGGCGTAAGGTGGATTTACTTTTAATTTAATAAACAAAGGTTTAAAAACAGCTTAAAATACTGTAATTTATGAATTTATAATAAAAAATTCATATATGACTTTTTTTAGAAAATAAGTGTTTTAGTATTGAACTGATTAGTTTAATATACCCAAATGGTGAATCTAACGTTACATTGTACAGAAGAGTAAATCTTTATGAAGGAATCCTTCAATCTTTATGAATTCTGGGTTCGACTCTCTAACGCAAAAGATGTTATTTATACCGCCGTTTTCGGCTATATTATACAAAAGAAACTTGTTGAAAGGGATTCTTCGAACGACACACTTCCCTTTGGAATGGAAAGCCTCTCAGATGACGATGATCCTAAGCCAAGTAAACCCTCACAGGAAGTTTCTTCTTATACGTCGATTAGACTCCTGCCGATTTTATCTAAGATTTTTATCTAAGAAGAGAGGCATTTTTTCGAAGGCTAAGACCTATTTTAGAGTGCGAGCATGTAATACCCAACCATCAGTTAGATTTTAGAAGAGGACTCTCAACTATAGAGCAAACCCATAAAATATATAATGTTATTATAAGGTGTCTCAAGAGAAAGAGGTAGGTGCTTGCTACTGAGGCTTTTTTAGAGGTACAACAGGCTTTCGACAAGGTCTGATTACAAGGCCTGCTCTTCAAATTGAAATCTTGCCTTTCTCAACTTTATTATTTGATTCACCGTAATTACTAACATGGTTGCTTTTGGCAGATTAGATATAACCAAGATCTATCTAACGTCTTTGAAAATGCTTCGGGAGTGCCGCAGAGTTCGATACTGGAACCGGTTTTATTTCCAGTGTATACTGCTGATCTTCCTTAACCAGGATCTGCTGCAGTTCCATCGTATGAAGATGATACGGCGATCTTAGCAGTTGACGATGACCGGATGGTAGCTCGGAGAAGCTTCAATCGGCGTTGGATGCAGTCCATACGTGGCAGCACAAATGGAAGATTAATGCCAATTCGACGAACTCTACCCACGTTACCTTTACGACTAGCATTGAAGACTGTCTTCCAATCTACTTGAATAACGTTGAAATTCCTCTTAATGCTAGTATGAGATACCTTGGCTTATGACTAGATCAATGTGTGATGTGGACAGGTCATATAAAGAAGAAACAGCTTAACCAGAGATTCAAGCGTATGTGTTGGCTAATGGGTAGGGGTTCTGAGTTTTCTCTGTTTAACACGGTTCTTATATATAAAACCTTCTTAAAACCGATGTAGAAGTATGAGCTCTGGAGGATGACTAGTAATAGCAATACTAAAGGAAACCCACCGAGTTGGTGTAGTGGTGAACGCGTCTTCCCAAATCAGCTAATTTGGAAGTCGAGAGTTCCAGTTTTCAAGTCCTAGCAAAGCCAGTTATTTTTACATGGATTTGAATACTAGATCGTGGATACCGGTGTATTTTGGTGGTTGGGTTTCAATTAACCACACATCTCAGGAATGGTCGAACTGAGAATGTACAAGACTACACTTCATATACTCTCATACATATCATCATCATCATTCATCCTCTGAAGTATTACCTGAACGGTAGTTACCGGAGGCTAAACAGGAAAAAGAAAGAAAGCAATACTAAAGGAAGCCAAAGATAACAAAACAAGATACTGAGGAAAGTAACCCAACCGTCTTGGTTCATCTAGAATTCTGAAATACATGAGAACTTGAGACATAACATATTCCGTGTGTTCAGGATGAAGTTGACGGTTTTAGTCGTAAATAAATGGTTAGGCTAAATAGTCATGTAAATCCCCTTGTTTTGAACCTGCTACACAACGCAACGGTGATGACATTAGACGATGGAAAAGGGTTGACGTGCTGCGCCTTAGTGATAGTCATTAAGATACTCTGTTTTAATTTTATTTTTCCGATATTATTTCTTGTTATTTTTTTATTGTCTAATGCTGTTTTCATACGTTCATTTATGTACCTCAATTTCTCTTCTATTTGATAAAAAATATCGCATGTGAATTGATTATGTTGGAGCACATGTGATCACATATAGAACCTAGTGATGATTGTACTTTTGACATACTGAGTGTTTATTGGATCTTAGTTTTTACCATAAGTATGTTTATTAACACGGACGTTTGTGCTATTTTAATTTTTTCCTTTTTGTTTTCGTGGGGCGTGGATCATTATTGGAAGGCCCTCTCTCATGTATTATTTTAACTTATTATTTACTTATGGTTTCATCAGGAGGAACTGATTTAAAATTGTTGTTCTATAGCAAAAAAAAAAAATACTGGATACATTTGTCTTATGCAGTTCAGTTTATCAAATCCAATAAATAAATAAATGGCAATAGTACATGTATGAAAAGTACACCCAGTATTGCATACATTTTGGAAACTGCAGGAAGTAATTTATGAAACATGGCTTCTATTGAAATTTATCACTACTTCTCTCATTTACATTCCACGATGCTAATCCTTGAGGCATTCCAGGAATTAAAGCTATTTGGTTTATGGGATACAACATTTATATTTTAATTTTATCAATTTAAAATTTAAATTAATAAAATTAAAATTAACCACTTTTAAATCACAACTATTTCTTCAAAAATGTCGATGTTTGGAAAAACGTCTTTCGAATAACGCCCAAATATTAAATGTGAATAGACTATAGATACATATTAGAATACATTTTTGGAATTTTCCTTGGCGTATTTCACAACAGTATAAAATCGTGTTATCTTAAAAAATTTGTCAACAGACAGGTATATCTTCAATTTTTCTTAAAGTTTTTGAAAAAAATTTCAGTAATACCATAACATTTTTACAGAAAATTTATTTGGAAACAAAATAAGATCACCTGTGAAGATTTAGCGTTATTAGCGATAGTTTTAGCGGTATATCCCGACTAGGTTATTAAATGAAGAATACTTTTATGTTCAGTGATTTTATTTTTAGTTACAGATAATACTAGTCATTCTTATTTCTAATCAAATCAAACCAGAAAAACCTTACATATGGTAATGAACATAACTAATAAAATAAAGTAAATAATGATTAATAATAATGTTACTTCGAATTGATGGAAAATCAGATTCCTCCATAGGATAATATTGGAGATTAAAATCATTTTTTTTAATTTTATTATTGAAAAAAAAACACTTAGAAGATCTTATGGCAGACATATAACATTTTATTAAATAGAAAATATATTACACAATCTCTTTTCAAAACCAATTTGTAATCATTATTTCTCCTTCACATTACTAAACAAATTATGTTCTTTCTATTTAAAAAAATTCTGAATAAAAAAAAAATTACTATAAATAAACTCATGTTAAGAAATGTTAATAATAAAGATAAAACTGCATAATATAGATTTTATTATACGTATTACCCTGTAGTATAATATAAACTAAACCCTATATTATAAATAGAAATAAATTTAAAAAATTAAATTGGTAATCAGAGAAAATTCCAAAAAGCTGATTAAAAAAAAATCATAAAATTACTGAAAAATTTATAATTTCATCCAATTCGAATAACCTATTAGCTTTTTTTCGTAAAGTAAAAATTTTTTTGTGACCAATTCATAGAGGATATTGAATAGCTTAGGATACGCATATCCTTATATAGTACTTCTTACCTGATGTGTAAATGATATCATATTTACAGTCAATTACAGGAAATAAACAATGTTATCGTTAAAACTGTAATAGAAATACGAACACAGTAAATTATATTACGCTGTAATGATAAGTGAACTTTAACGTATAAAATATAATGAAATAAATTCATGAAGTAATATTAAAAATATTGATTATCAATAACATTCATACTTGGTGTTTTTTTAACTTATATAAATATTCCATCTACGTTATTGCACATTTATAACTCATAATTTATTCTTAATATATTATACACAGTATGTTAAACGATTAGGTTTTTGTTGTGTCTGTATTTAGAAAGAGATAATACACAGCACTAAATATTTAAAAACCCTTTTTATTCAGTATACTGGGTAGGTACCCAAGAAAAGTTTTCTTTTTATAAATGTGTGATATTAGGTCAGATATTTGAAAAATATTTAATCTAAAAACGAAGATATGGATTGAAGAGAGAAGAAAGTGACGCGTGCACAAAGAAAAGTAGCAGTAGATATAATCTGTTTGTAATACGAAGAAGGGAATCTACGATTTCGTTTAGGGTGGTTTTTCAATATTGGGAGGCGATCAGCGCCATCTTGTGAGCATCAACAGAATGTCGCGTCTCTTGATACCAAAAGCCTAAAGAATAAATGCGCTGTGCACATTATCAGACACATTAAACTTTTTCTAAAAGGAACAAGCTTACTACTTCTACTGCTAACCGTTTAGGGTGGTTTTTCAATATTGGGAGGCGATCAGCGCCATCTTGTGAGCATCAACAGAATGTCGCGTCTCTTGATACCAAAAGCCTAAAGAATAAATGCGCTGTGCACATTATCAGACACATTAAACTTTTTCTAAAAGGAACAAGCTTACTACTTCTACTGCTAACCAATAAACGCCTGAATACTTCGGATTTATCTTCGATCATTCTTTACTTTAGCGTTAGCCTTTAATTTTTCTTTCCCTTTTAAAGAATATCATTCAGAAAGCCGGGCAAATCTATCTCTTGATAAATAAATAATCATGTACGCAGAATTAAAAAAAAAAATTAAATCTGCTATGATCTGTAATTAAGCTATAATTAATTAATTATAATTTAAATTTACATCAAAATATTTTGTTGATATTACTTTATTTATTTAGCTATAATTATTTTTCACTGAAGAATTTTGAAAATCTATCCATAGTAAAAGTAAAGAGAAAAAAAATCCTCACAGAAGTAATCAAATTCATATCTCTCTACAGTTACTATTTAACTACAAAATCCGTTATATTATAGAATGACTGAAATTACATGTTAAAATAATGTATTATGAAGTCGTTATTGTATGTTTTGACTAGTTATTTCAAGGAATAATTGAGAAAGTTTTGCTAAATATATAATCTTCAGTTCTTAAAACTTAATAACTAAACTTGATCGAAGTAAGTTAACGTGTAAAGTCAACTTTAATTCTGCTGTTGATATTTCATCTGTTTGTACATGACAACTTGAACAAATATAAACTAATTCTAATGGAATTTACCATAAGCACAATTTGATAACAAGATACTATAGATCTGAATTTTGATAAGAAGCAAGGATTATTGTATAAAACACGCTCGTAGGTTTTTCAATTAAAATTTTTGTTTGAAGTACAAAGACTGCAATTTTTTATTCAAGGGCACATAATTCATCGAAAACACTTTTAAAAGTTGAAAAATTGTTTACGAATTTGTAGTGTTTTGATACATATTTTTTCGAAGCAAAAAAAAGATTAGCTTTAAGAGAATAAAAGGAATTATTTATGTTATGTTGTAAGTACTTAACGATTTCCCTTAACTGTACCGTGAAACCGATTAAAAACAATTCTTTTCTTCAATTATTATTTAGCACACTTATTTACCCCAAACAGCTGACCCCAAGAAATATTTTATATTTTTCAAGTAGAAAGTGGGTAATTTGTTCATCTGTAATATCTGAATGAAACAAAAAAATTTCCATCCGGTTTTCTCGAAATTGTTTTGTTATTTCCTACGTAATAATTTCAATTATTTAAATAACCGAAAATTACGTACTGCTTTTAAATTAGTTTTTATACGTTACAAGATGTGAGCCTTTCAGGTGAACATGGTAGCCAGTTACAACTCTAACTTTAATAATCGCTAGTAAACATTCTTTCGTGTACGATCACCAAATCACGTGACCAAACTTTTAATCTCAGGAATTTTAAAACATTCCATTTTTTCTTGATTTTAATATTCTATTTTATTTTTGGCCTTTAATTTTCCTGTTTTTTCTGGCTTTTAAGTCTATTATTCTAGAGCATGTGAGTTGTTAGATCACGAGTTATAAGGGTATTATTCTATATATTTAATTTTTATTATTTTTAGACCCTTTCCCATTGTAAAATCGATTGTTTGGGTTAAATTAATACCTCCGTTAAGGGTCTCAAGTATGAATCAGCCTCCGGCTGTGCCCATCGACGAGAATAGGTCGGCAACCAGTAGTTCCGGTGCAACGTCGTCTAGAAAACGTAGATCCTTGCCATTTTCTAGTAGAGATCCAAGAAAACAGTCTCGACGCGGACTTATCAGGGACGAAATTGTATTTGATGTATCTGATGACACCGAAACCGGAACTTATAACATAGACCTGCATGGAAAAGTTATCATGGCAAACTATGCCGAGTTTATGTGGACGTAAAATATCTCAGTCCCATGTATCAACTGGTGATTTACCCCTATCGAATCGTTTTCAAGATTTCCTGATGGAGCAAACCAACGTGGAAACCGATCGGAAGGGCGCAATTAAGCCACAACCTATAATCCTGTATGAAATCAATGATATTATGAGATTATTCGATTTAATAAAAAAAGTAGTCGATAGATGCCACAACAATATTAGAATATTCGGTATTAATGTTGCAGGTGATCTATCGCTGTAATTAGTTAGTTAGTACTTAGATAGTGCCACTGAAACGCTATATTGAAATAGGAAAATAAATAAACAAGATTATAAATATAATCTAATCAAATTTCACCTACGCTCGCCTCGCTCGCTAACCTTGATTAACGAGCGAAGTGAACGTACGTTAAGTTTTCTTAGATTATATTTATTTTTTTTATTTCAATCTAGCGTTTCAGTGGCGCCATCTAAGAAGTAACTAACTAATTACAGCGATAGATCACCTACTGCATTAATATCGAACATTCAGCTCTAAACAACTACTCGTAGTTTCAAAAAATGTGACAGCCTGCAAAAAGATAATTGACTTGGTGAGGGAACACCAAATGATCGGCCACACCTTCACCAGGAAGGGTGAAAGAGTCTTTTGTATATTACTGAAGAACCAACATTTCTCTATTTCAATTGAGCTCATCAGAGAAGAATTTGAAAGTCACGGTCATGGAGTGCGTAGCATTGTCACCGCAAGGCACCAAATTACAAAAGAACTATTATCAACTTTGTGAATCTTGAGCCGAGAAATAAACACAAGGAGGTATGTGGGTTACAATATATCGCCAATTGTGAGGTGCCCAGTATGGGCGCCTCAATGACAACCTGGAGACAGTATATGCGCTATCGCATAAGTACCGTAACAGTATGACCATATCAAAAATTATTATGTGGTCTTATTGATGTGGGAAACGCGGTGAAGGAAATAGGACTGCTAATTGCACAAAGATAGGAGGGACATTCCAGCTATTTGCGCAGTACTCCAATCTAACCATCCGGCACAAAACCGGGAATGTACGGTTTAAAAAGAGATCATGGAGAGAAAAAGAGGCAAAGGATTACAGCGACTAGAAGGGTAACTACTTCTACTGGAAATCAACATAGGCTAGATACCTACTTCAATTTGCATAATGAAACTTTCCCATCATTAGAGAGTACAAGTGCAGATCCAGGATTGTCTTGGGCCGCTTACAGTGTCTGCAGTATACTGTCTATCTCAGCACTTGAGATGGTTGTCTCTTTCTCTGATTTCTTTTCAATTCATAGTTCACGTTTTATTGTGGGCGGCGAATAGAATGCTAAGCATCCTTTCTGGGGATATCGACTAATTTCACCTAGAAGCAGGGCACTAAAGGAATACGTTATTAGCATGCATCTGAATGTGATCTCCGGAATGCAGTCTACTTACTGGCCTTCAGAACCTATTAAGATCCCTGAAAAATTCTGTTGGGAAATTCAGTTGGAAGTTTTCACATTCTCAGGAATTACATGAATATTAACTGGATTTGATAACAAATTAGAATAGACATCTGACCACTCAGCTATTCTGCTCCTGTCAGCATGTTAATAAATAAAAAGGTTGTGTCACCAGTACTCTACAAGAAGAGGACAAACTGGAATTCGTACCGTAGCTGATTGAGGATGAGTTGGTAGTATCTGTTCGGTCCTCCTACGATATCCTCATCTAATCTTGGTTAAACTCCTCCTATGACATCGATAATGTGACTCAGTACTTGACCTCAATTCTACAGGAGGCTGCTTGACGATCGACACCGGAGGGTTTAAACGTTGAGGTAGAACCAATACAGGCCACCCGAGGGAAGTGTTAGATCCTATTACTACGAAATGTAAACTCAGAAGACGGCGGCAACGATACAGGAGAGCTGAGGGTAAAACGTCTCTAAATAGGACCCGCTCTTAAGTTGTAACGACTACTGCAAAGCTATAAGAATGGAACATTTCAGTGTTATTTTGATAGCCTATCGCCTTTACGTAGACAATTACTCCTTATGGAGGGCTATGAGGAGCTTCTGTCAACCTCCATCCACACTTCCTTCTTTGAAAACGTCTAATGGGTCTTGCGATAAAAGTGATAAGGAAATTTTCCCCTTACTTGAGTGATGTCTTTCAACCGCTTGAAATACAAAGTCCTCGGGAGGAAGAAATCGTTTCTTTCTTAGATATACCGATCCGTATTGGTTTTTCTATTAAACCTTTCTCTACATCTGAAATTATTCACGTGATCAAGAAATGAAAAAAGCTAACAGGACAGCGCTGGATTTGATTTAATCACACACATAATGCTCTTTATGATACCTTCCGAAACCATCATGTATAAAACACATCTACTTAATAGAATTATTCGGATAACATACTTCCCAACGGAGTGGAAAGCTCCGCAAATATTCACAGTCCGGTAACCAGGTAAATCAGTACACGACATGGCTTCATACAGGCCAGTAAGCCTGTTACCTATTCTACCGAAGGTGTTCGAAAGGTTGTTCCTTCGGAGGATGTGGCCTGTTTTGAAGTATGGCCATATAATTCCCGAAAATCAGTTTGGTTTCCATTGTAGCTATTCTACTATCGAGAAAACACACATGCTCATAATCGTAATCAGCAGAAACCTTGAATAGAAAAGACATTGTTCGGCAGCCTTCTTAGACATTCAACAGACCTTTGACATGGTCTGGTACCCTGACCTTTTGTACATATTGAAGATAATTCCTCAACCTTATTATCTTATTGTACGCGGCTACCTAAAAGGACATTTTCTCAGGTTAAATATAGCCAGGAGTTGCTCTCGTTCTTCAAAATCAAGTCGGAGGTTTCTCAGGACTCTGCCTTGGGACCCCTATTATACTTCATTTTTACTGTAGACCTTCAGATTACAGACGAGGTTACTGTCGCTTTCTTTGCGGATGACAAAGCTGTTTTTGCCGTTGATGCCAGCCCAATCATGGCATCGAATAGCTTACAATTTGAGCTGAATTCAATTAACAGGTCGTTGAGTACATAAAGAATACGCGTTAGCCAAGCAAGATCGAACCATGTGACATTCACGATAAGAGAGGGACTGCCCACGGGTCCACCTTGATGGCTTTGTAATTCCGCAAACTGAGAGTATGAGGTACCTTCGTCTATATTTCGATTGTCGACTGAAAATGGTCGACGACATGGAAATTTCGTATAACAAAGATGTGAAGGTAACCTGAGATAATGTTCAAGGAAATGGTTGTTGGGCAGGCGTTCTCAATCTTTATGTATTAAGCTGCTGGTGTATTCACCAATTCTTAAAGCGATCTTGACCTGTAGAATCCCACATTGGGATACTGCGAGCTATTCCAGTGCCAAAATATTACAGTGGTTTAAAAATAAGCTAGAGAGGTGTGTAACAGAGGCACCTTGGTTTGCAAAAAAAAAACAAAACTGTGAAATACCCAAATATTTAGGTTTATTATGTGTCCGGGAGGAAATACAACGTTTCAGTTCAAAGTAAGAACTGCAACTTAACAACCACGTAGATCACTTAGCTTTGAACTTCCTAGATATCGGTGATGACGTTAGAAAACTAAAACGCCTACAGGTTCTGGACCTTAGTGACTCCATAATGTCATAAGTGTAACTTCAGCTATAAGTGCATTGCATTATTTCTTTGATTCTTATTTTTAAATTTACTGTATATTCTTTTCTTCTTCTTCTCACTGTTCTTATCGATTTGCTTGCTATTTATTTATTTTATGTTTCTTCCTCTTGTTCTACTTTAGGTGCTAAATCTTCATAATTACTTAGTATATGCTCTGCTTTACAAAAGTTCTTTGTAATACTAGTGTTTAATTTTTGAGGAATTTTGCTGGGAACTTCTTATAATGTGATTGCGAGTGTCATTTAATTCACTCAAGGTGTATATAAATGTAACCGACAGTAAATAAGTTTGAAAATGTAAAAAGTAATTGCCTTTTAGCTATCCTGTGATCCACATTTATCTGCCAAAATATGTATCAAGGCCGGTCAGAAATATTCAATTAATTATAAAACAATACTTAACAATAACTGAATTATTAACGAATAAGGGGCAAGAAAATATTATTTTTAATTATAATTTACCTACTATTTAGTCAGTACGTTTAAATATAATTTTTACTCTCCCAAACATTTAGAAGAAAAACATGGGTATATTGACATGCCTATCGATCAAAAGTTAACCATTCTGCAATTTGCATTTCTCTACACATCTAAGTCCCTAAGAATGTAAATAGAAATCCTTATAAATTTCAATTTATATAATGAGTATATGTAGGTTGATCACTTTGAAACTTATATCTCCGGAACTATTTAAGGTAGATCTCAGAAAATTTGTAGGATTTTTCTTTTACAGAGAACAATTTAAATATTAACTTTTGGGCTCGGTTGTTCAAGGGTCTTCAAAGATGATTGATTGTTGAATCGATTGACATTCTGCAAAGATGTTAAAACAAATAACTTCTATCTAAAAATGAAGCTTTTTTTAACATAGATTTAATGTATTACAATTTAAAAATTATCAAAAATATTGACGAAAGGATGTAAAAATAATTTTTCTTATTTATTTATTATTAAATCTTTTAAAATAATTGAACGTGAAGAATTAATAAAGCTGAAGAAGCAGTTTTTCTACTAGGGTAATAATATAAGAGATTTCTATTTATTTGATTTTAAGGAGAAATTGAAAATACTTTAAGAAGAAAAAAAAAATAATAAATTTCTATCCCTTATCCTAATATCGGTTTAAAATTTCAAAATGTTTGTTGCTAACTGTTTAAATTATTTTTTTTTTTTGTATGAGCTCAATACTTAGACTACTGCTGAATTTGATAAATATATCTGAGAAAATTTATTGAATATTTTACGCGACTTTTATTAAATAATTTACAAAAATCAAAAACAATATTTAATAAAAATTAAACTAATCAAGTGTACAATAGATATTAATTAATTGTTGTACAACTAAATAATCATCATAATTTACGAAATAGTATATATATATATATATATATATATATATATATATATATATGAATTAAGTACAAATAATGAATATAATATTGCATATATACCACCAACACTACCTTCAGTTAATCGATACTTAGTCATTTAAATGAACTAAGCTAATTCCTTTATTTGAGAAGGCGTTGAACATAGTCAGAAAGGAAAGAGAGAGAGAGTGTAAGGGAGAACGAGTTGCGTGTTACAATGGAGTAACATGTATGAGGAGGAGCGATTGAAAGAGAGAATTTCATTCAAATAGGGGGAAGGAGAGAATTAGTGAGGGATCTTGTTTGTAAATCCACAGAGGATGATCACAAACGGACGACAACAAATGAAGAACTTTATCGTAATCCCTTATCAAATTAACCAACTATCTCTTCTGCTTTTGTAACTTAAACATACTATTTAAGTCTCAGTAGACATTACCAACCAAGAGAATTCAATTTTCTGTATATTTAAAATATCTTACATTAATTTATTTTATGTATTAAATTCTAAAAAGAAACACATTAATAGGGTACAAGTAGAATTTAATCACAAATAGGAATTAATTTATTTTTATAAGAACACGACTGAGTAAAAATGTAATGTAGACAGGATGTTTAAAAGATTATTAAGTGACAAAGTAAAACTTATCATTGAGTCAGTGTCATTTTTGTATTTATTGTAAACAGAATATTGTACAGAGATAAGTAATATATGAAAGAATTCATTTTTACGTCCTTGTACGAAGTAAATGAAGTATTGTGATCGCGAACAATTTCGGTTTCCAGATTTCAACGAAACTATCCATTTTGACCATCCCTGAATCCATTTTCACCAGTTTCGCGTGATGTCTGTACGTAAGTATGTATAACTCAAAAACGATTAGCTGTAGGATGTTGAAATTTTGGATTTAGGACTGCTGTAACATCTAGTTGTCCACCTTCCCTTTTGATTGCAATCGACTAAACCAAATGTGTCCAACAAAGTCAAAAAAAAAAAAAAATGGATTTCATTGAGAGCTTTTCAACGATATATCACAAGCGGGGCTTATTATCGTTGGTTCAAGAAGTCAAATAAAATTTTAATTAATGAAATATCTGGATGTCAGGGGAAGGCACATCGGTTTGAATCAGACTTCATCTCTTTTTTCTTAAGAACTATTTTTTTTTAAATTTAAATATATTGATTTACTAATAATTAACCTCTCATTGCAAAAAAAAAGTTTTATGATAAATAATAATTTATAACAAAAAAAAAATAATAAAAAAAATATCAAAAACTTAAAATTTTATGTACTTATCATTTTAAAAATGTGTAAATAAAATTTAATAGGCGTACAAGGAAGTCGTGTTCTCTTCATCAGATTTTTATCTTCACTAATACAATAAGTTATTATATTATCATTTTTAACGTGATATATTAGGAAATTAATGCATCTCATAAATTGAATATTATAGATATATTTTTACTGAATTAAGTAATTCAAAAAATAATTATTTTTTGTATATGTCTCGTGCGCGTGCGCATGTGTGTGAATGTGGGATAGTGATGATTATGAACTTTGTTGGTTGTAAAACAAAATATTATACTTTTAAGTTATCTGCCAGTCCATCATTTACATATTCAGCGAGTTTTATTAAAATTATTTCAGATGTTGAAACGTGAACTCTGGACAAACAGATTTAAATTAAGATAATGGGTTGGCTTATTTGCTTTTGTTTTAATACGAAACGTAAATATAAATCATGAGAAAAATTCTCTGAGCTATGCTAAGACAAACATTTTGTTTTATTTATAATATACAGAGTGCAATATAAATTCACTTAACTAATTAATGTAAAATACATGTACACACCAGTACATATGAGATATTTAAAGCTACGTAACGAAGACAAAAGTTTTCATTAAATTTCCACTTAATTTATTAAAAAAGACGTAAATTAAATAAAAGTAAGGAAGCCATTTTAATTAGATTCCTATAACAATTACATAGACAATGTGTAACCCCCGATAACAAACCAGTAATTGGAGTAATATTATATCATTAATGATCATTAGTTTAAAAAACAAAAGCACAGGAGCTATAATTCATTTAACGATAATAACAATTTGCTGTAAATCATAATTATTATTTAGCGATATAATAGAAATAAGGTCATTTTTATTCTAATCCTCTTATAATATATTTTTTTTAAATTTATTAATAACTAATAACGATATCATAAATGAATAAATTAACAATAACATCGTCAATATTTATTTTATCTTTATTTTGTTGAATAAAATTTCTCAATCAGACTCGACCTTACATTACTACAATAAGAATAGACACTTGCGCACGCGCGCGCACAAGCATATTTGTGAACTTATTGCAATAATTACAATGGTCAACATAAAATTTGGAACTGAGAAGGAACTAGATGTTCTATTTGGTATTTTATTTGCTGAATTTGAATATGTATTCTGAAACAACCAATCAAGTAACGTTAAGTTACAACCCCTTAAATTAATTTGTTTCATTATTCGTGGAACAAACAATACAAATAAGTTAGTACATCTATATGGTTGCTTATCCACATCTGATTTATACTGTGATGAATGCTGTAGACCTATATTTGATATATAACAGCCGAATGATGTCATTTCATGTCAAACCAGACATGTCAGTGAGTCAAGTAATGAGTAATTCAACATGATGAAATTTTGTTCAGTATGGGCTCAGCTCTTTATATACCGGGCGTCGTATAGCTGTGCACATTGCGTGCGAGAGAGATTGATAGGACGGGTGGAACAGTTAGACAGTCATTCCTTTACGAAAACATTTTGTATTCCTCCGTATACTTACATAATATGCAGTACATTGTCAGGATAGTTAATAGCGCGGGGCCAGCCGTCAGCCTACGTGCACAGCAATACGCCGCTCACAATATGACTTGCTCTATATTTTAGTTGTAGTGGCTTTATCATACACATATTATAAAGATTTTTCATAAGTGATGCCATAAATTTAGTGAAAGATTTTTATGACAGAACAACTTTTGATATTTTTTTATTGAACATCAAGATTTAAGTTGATGTGTTTCATGCTGTGTTTTATTTCACTCCATAGTGGAAAAATTTTATGAAGTATTTTAAGTAATTAAGTATTTATAAATTAAAACTTGATAATTTTTATAATTAAGTTAGTATGTCTGTAATATATCAGTATACTTTCATTCACTAAAATATTTTGAATTTTACAATGAATAAAAATCAGGCTCGTAAAGATTTTCCAAATATTTTTTGTTAGGATTGCTGAGAATTCACCACGAAAAGTAAACGAAATCCAGTATCGAATCTGCTAACCCACCGGGTTGGTCTAGTGGTTAACGCGTCTTCCCAAATCAGCTGATTTGGAAGTCGAAAGTTACAGCGTTCAAGTCCTAGTAAAGCCAGATATTTTTACATGGATTTGAATACTAGATCGTGGATACCGGTGTTCTTTGGTGGTTGGGTTTCAATTAACCACACATCTCAGGAATGGTCGAACTGAGAATGTATAAGACTAACACTTCATTTACACTCATACATATCATCCTCATTCATCCTCTGAAGAATTATCTAAACGGTAGTTACCGGAGGCTAAACAGGAAAAAGAAGAAGAAGTATCGAATCTGCTGAAAACTGCTTATAAACATTATTTTGACTGTCTCTTGAGAGACCAAGATAAATTCTGAGCTCCACATGTAGCATGCATCAAATGCTACATTAAACTAACCCAGTGGTTAAAAGGAAAAAAACAGCATTTGCCTTTTGGCATACCTATGATTTGACGAGAGCCCTACTAACCATTATGATGACTGCTATTTCTGCTTAAAAAATGTTATTGGTTTCAATTCAAACAATAAAAGGAGTACTGCATACCCAAATGTTCGTTCAGCGATGAGACCAGTACTTCATGGTTTTGATTTACCGGTTCCGGTGGCTCCAACTTCATGGAAAGAAATTTCTGATCCCCCTACAAAGCTCAACCGATGAATCTTCAACTTCAATAGATATTAATTACATTTCACAAGAATCAAATACTGAACCTCACCTCATCACACAAGCAGAAGAGCGACCTAATTTGTGACTAGTATTTGTCGAAACAACATGCAGACTCCTAGGTTCACGTCTTAAAGAATGGAATTTATTAAAGGATACTAGAATTTCAGTATATTGCATTTGAAACAAAAATTTACTGAAATACCTTAGAATAGTTGGTTTAATTTGTTCCTGCCATGATGTTAGGAAACTGACGTCTGAACTGAACATAGAATATGTTATTATTCATGATTGGCGTTTATGTCTAGACTCATCAAAATGAAACTTAAAGGCACTATTGTTGCGTAACTCGAATAAGTTTTCTTCTATACCGGTAGCACATGCTGTAGGAGTGAAAGAAACATATGAAAGTATGTCAAAAATTTTAAAAGCTATTAAGTATGATGAACACTCATGGCGAATCATTGCTGACCTGAAAGTGATAGGGCTTCTTCTCGTTCTCTGGAGTGGCTTTACAAAATATATGTGTTTCCTGTGTTTGTGGGATAGTCGGGCTGCAGATAAACTCTTTGCAGTTAAAACTTCCAAAAATAATTCGGTTTACCCCAGGAAAGGAAAATGTTGTCAATATTCCCTTTGTCGAAACAGATCGTATTATTTTACCATCTCTACACATAAAACTAGGTCTAAAGAAGAATTTTGTAAAACAATTAGATAAAGATGGAGATGACTTCAAATGTTTAGCTGAGGTTTTTTCACAATTAAGTGAAGCCAAATTAAAATAGGGAATATTCATTGGGCCAAAAATAAGAACATTAATTCGTGAAAATATATTTGACAGCAAACTGAATCCTAAACAACTAGCAGCATGGAAGTCACTCAATGATGTCGTTACTAGTTTTCGTGGAAACAGAAAAGCTGAAAAATATGACCAGCTCATAAATGAACTCTTAGTGAACTACAAAAATTTAGGCAACATAATGTCATTGAAAATTCATTTTTTCAGTCTCAATTGGACCTTCTACCTTTAAACTTGGGTGACATCAGCGACGAACAAGGAAAAAGGTTCCAGCAAGATATATTGCAGATGGAACAACATTATCAAGGCAGATGGGATGAATTATGATGAGTGACTATTACTGGATGATAAAAAGAAAAGATTTCACTGGGTACAAAAGGAGAATAAGAAAAAAGAAATTAAGATAAACGTAAATGTTTGCAAAATAAAGGTACGAATTTTTATTGTAATTATTATCTTTTTTTATATTCTATTATTTAAGAAGCTTTTCAATATTTTAAAGGGTCATAACTAAAAATCTGAGGGTGATGAATAGAAAGTGATTCCGCTTTAAGATTCAGCATAAAAAATACATTCTAATTCACTTACTTTTACCTTAGTTTCAAATTATTATTTCTTATCTGACCTGTGTTATCAACTTTTTAATCACAGAAAATGAGTCAGATATTCATCAATTTTTATTTCTATTCACTTTTCTATCAAGTAATTCATTTATTCTCAAATATTATTTCAACTGGACAAAACAGCATTCTTTTTGAATTAAACAAAAATTGCAATCGTATTAACAATAATACAGCTGTAATCAATATCTAAGAAAGAAATTTGCCGATCTCCAAGGAGTGGTAGCGTCCAGGCCTTTCATCTGGAGGTCTCGGATTCGAATCCCAATCTAGCATGGCATTTTTCATAGCTTCAAAATTCCATTTCCATATTCCTACTTACAAGTTTCAGAGCTTCTGCGGTGAATTAATGAATTAATTCATCCAGCAAAAAATAAAGTTATAACTTATGAATGGGTAGATTTTATGTTTCAAAAATTGACAAATCGCAGCTTAGTGTCTAAGAAGGTTTACGGATATTTGAAGTTGACATTATTCTTTATCCATTATGTTATTCAAGTATTGTAGTTATCCAGTACTGTACTGACAATGTCATTTTCCAAGCATGAACGTGTCCTTGCTGTAGATACTTATTTAAAATATAGATCGTTCAAAGGAGTGAAAGACAAATTTTACATAGTAATTCAGTTCCCCTGTAATCAACAGTATAATTTGATATATCAATTTCGTGAGACTGGTCATGCATAGAATCAAAAAGCTTAGGCCAACTATCATTGCGAATAGAAAACCCTTTAATCTCGATTTAAAGGTTATGTGAAATTTCAAACATTAGTGAATTTACAATATTTGAAAACTGCTGCAAACATCATGAAATTAGGAATCTCCACCAATATTAGGGAAAACCACTTTCAAAATCTACTGTAAAACAAATCGAAATTATTTATAGTTTGAATTTTGTTTGTTACTTTAGTTATATGTTTTGAAAACGTAGATCGAATACAGATTACCTAAACTTTAATTATGTTTTTATTGAAACATTGCTTGAAGATTAAATTAGTAAAATTATAATTGTTTGGAATTTTCGAACGAAAGTTTTGCTGTTCTGCTAACCTACATAAAATTATGAGGATTGAAAGATCTGATACTAAACAACAGAAAATTTATCAATTGTAAAAAATTATTTTTATAATTCAAAATGCACATTTGTTTTATCATGAATTATACGCATATTTGATTAGTACGATTTTATACGTAAAAGGAAAACAAGAGATCTCTAATAATATCTTTCGACGTATTTGAATTAAACACTACCGCTGAACTGATACGTCTAAAACATCGTATTTAATCGTTGGTGTATTTACACGAGAGTTTGTAAAATGAAACATTGCTATAAAATTACATACTAGACAGGATATAATTTGAAATAATTTTGAATTAGTCAAATTATATTTGAAATAATTTATTAGTTTTTTAAACAAAATTTTTCAGTATATCTCTTTGGTGTATAAATAAAAGTGAAGCGCCGTTAAGTATAAGCATTTCTATACAAATTGAAAAATTGATATAAATAGTATCACCAATGTTGTTATCCTTCTCTACAATTTTAATGCATAAAAATTTCATCAAGTATTTTAATTTATTCTGTTAGACTTGCTTACATTATACCAACGAGAAAAAGCTATCTCAGCTATGCTGCTGAAGCTTTACAATATTTGTAGAGAGCTTAAAAATTAACTCTCCTTCCTTAAGTTTAAATTCATTTTGATTTAGTAAAAGCTTGCAAAAAATTAAAATAATAAATAAATCTTTTATTTATTTATTTATTTACCCCTTTTTTATTTATTTACTCTTATTTATTTATTTAGTTATTCATTTATGATTTGATTTTTAAATCAAGTAAAATTTTATAAGAAAGAAATTATCATATTTCAACTATCGGCCAAGGTAAATTTTGTTCCACCACTTCAAAATGAGGGATCAAAATCATTTATAATTATAATATTTGGTCTTTTTCAATAAATAAAGATTATTACTACTTATTAAAGAATAACATTTTCCAACTATCCATACCGTTGGGTTGAACTTCAATTACGATAACGACGTATTTAAGGAAAAATGTCATAAAATTCTTTAATTCTAATTTTTAGTGGTTGAATATGTTCATTTTTTTATTATTCCGATGCTATTGTGCTTGATTACTTAAAATTTTTAAGAGAACACCTTTCTCAGAATACAGAAATATTAAATCAATGTCCGTTTATTTTTTCACTACACAAACTTTCATGAATATCAATCAAATTTTTTTTCGAGATATATAATTAGTTCCTACACACACACACATATATATATATATATATATATATATATATATATATATGAACGTTAGAATATAAAACTGTTTAATCGGGAATTTCGTATCTCTTGGCTTCAACATCATGTGGAATCTGCCCTGGGTCACGCCCATTGCACCATATCGGTCTCAATTTTTAATGTTTTCCCAGCTAAACTAATCGCAGTTTCACTGCAAGTTAATTTAAATGATTAAATGTTTAACTAAACTGGGTTAAACAAAATTGTGACTAAAAGGAAAGTAACGATGAGATAAATATCACTGCATAGTACATCTGTTTCATTGCAATATACCGCATGTGAAGAGGTTTTACTATAAAATATATAAATTACAAAAATTAAATAAAGAAAACGAGTTTAAATTACCAAATCTTTCATATAGAAAATAGAATTATTTATTGATCTTAGAACACTATGGACACAAAAAACATTCTTAATATTAGATTCCAATTGTAGCGCTCAGAAGTAGCAGAACGTTGAGAAAATAAAAGAAAAAACTAAATAAAGTTTATATGCAGAATTATTAACAATATATTGGTGAATGAAGTTTAAAACAATGGTTTTAGGCGAATCGAATATAAAAAGAAGAAAGTCTTAAGATTTTAAGTTGTTAGTGGATCCTACGGCAACATTTGTTTAATCTTTTAATGGAAATATAAAATTATAAAATGTTTTAGAAAACTAAGATTAAAATAAAGGAGAAAGATTATCGGCTATAACATTTAGATTACAAATTTTCCATGAAAAAAGCTTTAAATTTTTTATAATTTAAGTTTTTTCACACTTTCATGTTATATTTACATTTCATAAAAAAAGTGTATCAATTATTAACAGAAAATGAATTAGCTATATTTTTGTTTATTTGTACGGACATTACGTCAGAATGATGACCGAACTGAATTTAACTATTGTTTTAATATGAATTATCTTAAATCTGACAAATATATATGATACTCCTGAAACTTTTCTCAAAAATTTTCACCCTACTCCCCTGGCCCGGACAATTAAGTAAAACTCAGAACAGGGAAGTGTCCTTTACTCAAGGAAGCCTCCCCACCCCGCTGCCAATAAATCCGGCACGGCAGGTCGGCTCCCACGGTCAAACCTTTTGATCTTTATTTTGCCTGCCTCTAATCCCCGGAAGGGGATAACCAGGCCCGACTATGTCGTTCTCAGCCTCCCCCCCCCCCCCCCGAGACCGGATCTCGGTATTAACAACTGCCTGCCTCTAACCGCCGCACGAGTGACCGGGTCTCGAACTACGGCCGAGTCTCTGTCTTAGTTTTACCCCTGACCTACGCTAGCCCCGAAATATATATTATAAGAATATATATTCTTATAATGTTATAAGAATATATATTAGTTACGCGAAAAGAAAGATTTTGCAAAAATTATACCCAGCGCCGGTGTCGCCGATGTCGGGATATTTACGAAATAAGCAAACAATTACACAAGTAGACTTTCTTCTTCTGTATATATAAAAGTCAATGTTCGTATGTGTATCCGTTATTGACTAAAATAATACTGGACCGATTTACGCGCAAATTTTGCAAAATGATTCGCATTATCCGATGACGGTTTAAAGCTATTGACGCTCATAAATCCTCGATCTAGCCAGTAGAAAGAGGGGTATTTTGAACCGACTATTGTGTTTAGTGAGTAGTTTGAATTAAATCCGATAGGTTGTGCAGTTTTGACAATTGGATTTATTTACATTCTGACTTTTATAAAGTGAAAGGTAAAATTTTGTGAAGTTCCGTAATGTTTTTATCAAATTTCCAATTGTGCTCATTTAATCTATATATATATACTCAAATCTAGCAATAGCGAAGCACTGCCAGTTCTACTAGTCAAGCAAATAAATATATTAAATTTTAAATAACTATCAAATATTTACAGTGCTTTTTTAACAATTTCCATTTGAAAGAAGTTTTTGCAAATTATTCACATGAAGTATGGTTAAAATCTTATAAGAAAAGTTATGGTTAAAAGTTAAAAAATTTATAATAAACAAGATTTACAAAAAAAATATTAAAAACTGAATTTTTATTGAGATATTATGTAAGTGGTAGCCAAAGGAAATTTCTTACTGAATGGAGACAGTACACTGTTTCTCATAGAAAGATATATACATTTACAATGTTGACAGATTATGCTTTTCTACATTATCTGTCACAGTTTTTTTTTTATGGCTGTGATCGGAACTTAGGTACCAGGATTATTAGTCGAATATGCTTTGTCTAAGAGTAAGAATGTTTATTACACAATAAAATTAGAGTTACTTATAGGCGTTACTTATAGGGTTAGATGTCATCAGTGTATGGTGACTTTGGCATATTAATATGCAGCAGAATATTCGACTCAATGAATTATGTAAGAACATTCTTCACTGTATATTTCTCCTAGTAAGCCTGTATAAACTACTTTTATTCGGAACGGTAATAATACTATTTTAGTTAATGAAGTTGTGACCTTTGTCAACTCATTTATATCTCATAAATTTTTTATCCTAACATACAACGTAAACCCGAAATAATGATGAAAATCGTTATTTCGCAAGTAAATAATAAGTTTTGATAAATATTTTCATTCTACTATATTAAGTTACCGAATTTACCATAGTAGAATATTTAACAATGTGTCGTGATTTTTATTAAGACTTCACTTTATAAATTTGGCGTAAATAAATTATTAAAATTATAGGGTAGAATACACTCCTTTACAAATATACTAATAATAGGAAGTAAATTAGGGATGTAATTTAACAAAAATGTAAAAGTTAATATACTTCTATACTAACTATAATAAATATAATTCCACTGTATTATAACTATTATTAATGAAATATAATGCCACTGCAAATTATAAATTGAGCAAGCGACGAAACCATTAGAAATTCTAACAGCGTAGTTCATGCCTTGAAAATTCAGTATTAAAGGAATCTTGTAGACATATATAAAACAAAAGAATAAAAACTTTATACTCTTCCTCTAAGAAAGAAAGGACTTTCTCTGTAATTGGATTACATCGAATTATTATTACCATTATTACTTCAATCAAAACGACTGCACTTCCGCGATAAAAAAATCGATTCCTTATGAATCTTACTTTCCATTATTTTTTCACATAAAAATATAACTATTACAAACTTTACTAAATTTATAAAATTAAATTTATTTATATTTTTGTTCGTTTAATTTAACTTAAATAAATTTTAGGTCACTTTTGCTAATTTTTAAACACGTATAAGGCATAAACCATAGTTCAAATAAGTTTAAATACTGCAGGCTTTCTATGTTTAGGGAACAGAGAAATAATTTTCCACTGTCTTTTTCACACAGCCGAATATAATATTCCATTTCAGTAATTCAGTCCCACTAGATTTCTGGTGATATTCGTTTTACGAGTGATACTTCCATAATGTTCACCATACGGGTCATTATTCAATAAATAAATATATTTTTATTTTCAGAGATACTTTCAACGATAGAAATTTTGATTGTTTTTTTAAATGCATCAGGTATTTACAGTTGTCACAGTTATAATCAAGGTGGAATAGATAGTGTAAAACGATAAATTAATAGAAATTTTCCAGCTATAAAACAATACGGTTCAACTCACTAGGGGACTATACTATAAAAGTATAGTATTTCTCTAATGTGCCACAGCCAAACGATTGTGACATGACAGAAAACAAAACCACCCCTAAAAATGACATAGTCATTCACAGTAATACTAAGCATCTCATATCACGGTTATTAAGAAAACTGATCTGCAAAGTATTTTCTGAAACCTTGTTTACCGAGCTGAATATACTATTCTTATCAACAAGCTAACCCGCTAACCCCACCGATATGAATGCAATAGTCCCTAAAAGCGCCATGTTCATTCTATTCAATTCAGGAACCGATTGTAAATGAATGTCATCACTCTCGGAAAAAGAACACTCTTGTAGATAGTGCCACTTGTACTTTAGGTATGTTTCATGGATCATTTCATAGTCATAAGAAAATGACAGCGTAAAGTAACAAATAATTAACTGATATATCCTTCTGAGAAACAAAACTTTTTTAAGATATATTTTTTATACAAATAAACTGAAGCATAATCCGGGCCTAGTCATGGATTTATAAGGAATCATTTAAAATGTAAAAGAAAACTGTGATGAATGAATACTCAGATTTAAAATCTGTTTTGGATTATTTGACCAGTTGGGAGAATAACTTTTGTGGGTGGAGTCTATTTTACGAGTGCTTAAAATCTGTTCGTAACACTTCAAAAAATTAGAAACATGATTTTATTTTGAAGAATTTAATACGATTTATTTCCGAAGGAGTCTTTTTTAAAAATGTTGTCTGCTAATAAAAACTAGAATAAATGAGATTGCACAAGTTTTGCTTTCTATATAATAAAAAAGTGAAGAAATTGTAAAGCTATTATTATTATTATTATTGTTATTATTATTATTTTTATTGTTATTACTCATTTTTATCTCCTATTTTTGTCCCATGGAAGTTGAATTTTTTAAAACGTTATGATAGTGAGTATCCATACCTAAGTAAAAATATTGTTTCTAGACAACGTGTTCAGAATATACTGTGATGTATAATAATGTAAGTTATATTTTGCCTTTATATTAATATATTTGTAGATTTAAAATATAATTTTTTTTAAAGTATTTTCAAGCCTTAGGAAATTTTAATCAAAACTTTTGAAAGTAATGAAAAAAATTCTTACTAAGCAAAAGTTGAAAAAGAAAATTTCAATATTATGTTTCATTTTTGATTATTTTCCAGTCAATACTATTTCACTAATAGGATTTAAAAAACTTAAGGTATTTTTTTTAAATAACAAAATATTTTCTTTGTTAAAAGTACATTACAGTTTTTTTAAAAATAAAACCCAGACTTTCTTTAAATTTCTACTTAGTTTTATAAAGAATTAAACTATTCCAAAATAAGTTGAACTTATTGCTGTGTATATTTTAACAAAAGATGTTATAAAAATGATATAATTTAAAGAAATCTTACCTCAAAATAAATCTTATATTCGTAAAACTTCAGAAAAAATGTTACAATAAACATATAAATCAGACATGAAAAAAAAGGTGGAAAAAATTCAGTGAACAATGTAATAAGAAAGTAAAATTAGGAAATTGCTTTAATGCAGTATATTACACAATTACCACTAAAACTACAATGTCAGAAGACATTCTCTTATTTTAGAGCGTGTTCAAAGTTCATAAAATTCCTTAATTAGGATAAATATTCCTTTATTTAGTATTTCGTTAATATTTATTTCGCTTTATTTTATTATTATTATTTTTTAATACATAAGTATTGTTTTAATGTTGATTGTCAGTTGAACTACCTAATTTTCTTTTGCTTAATCTATAATAAATTTGAATTAGTTACGATAAAATTAAAATTTTTAGTTCGCATCTCATTTATCTTTTCTTTTCAAAAACTGGATTACCGCAAAATATATTAAGCAGATACGAATATTATTTAAACTAATAATGCTCGTTTATAGTGTTTCATGTTTATTATTTATATCACACGTCCGCGTGCGTGTCAGTGTGCGCGCGAATACACACACACACACACACACACACACACATATATATATATATATATTTATTTATTTATGTATATATATATTTCATGTATTTATAGAACCTTTTTTTATTCTGATGTTCCTTGACATTGAAAAAAGGTTATTTTATTACGCGGTGTAAAAATTAATTGATTCAGTACTGATCAATTTTTCCCGATTCTTTATTGAATTCTCTGATCACGTTTGGAGTATTATTAATAGAATTGGATAACCACAATCAACAAATATTTTTTCAGTTTAGTTATTTCTGTTTACATTAAAACCTCTTGAAGTAATAAATAAGATTACAAAAAAAGAAAAAAAAGTGTAAACAAATGAACTTTTTTGTGTTTTAGAAAAGAAAACTTTTGTACCTGTAAAGGTGATAAATAAAATTTAAACCCTTAATAATAATAATAATAAAATTAAAAATGATATAAAGGAATAAGAAGAGGCAAAGAAGACGAAGAAAAAATATGAAAAGTGTTCTGTGGCGAGGTCTACTAGAAATGTGTTTGGAATGTTTTTGGAACAAATTCAATTTAATTACTGATTAAATAACAAGGAAAATTGAAAAAATCAGGAATTTTTCATTACAAATTAAATATTTGCTTTGTGTTTAACTCTGAAACTCTTTTAAAATTTAAAGGGTATAATAATTCATTTTCTACAAAAAAAAGATAATGTGGTTAAAATATTTATAAATTCACTTTTAAAATAACATTTTTGTAACTTGTCATAGCTTATAACTTAAGCTTGAATATTTAAAATATTAAAAATTTACCCAAATAATGTAAAACAAATTTTTTTGTATTAAAAGTTCTCCAGCCCAAATCAAGATTATCCAAGAACAGTGATGGCTTACATTAGCCTACATCTATCTAACTGATTCTATTTATCAATATATTTGAGTTTTATAATTAATAGTATGTCTGGATCTAAACAGTTACAAACCGGTTTATATTATAAAGTGTCTCAGAAAGAAACAGAACTAATTTTCTGTTTATTAGAACAGGACAGGTACTAATAAAATGAAAGTAAAGAAAGAAGTGATATAAATATGGGTCTGGAAATGCTTCGATTTCGGTCAAAGTTTGCGAAAATTGTTTTGTGTTTTGCAATAATTTTCTAAAAAGATTACTAGATATATTTCTGTAACCTGTTTTGTTCAATTTTATAAGTCGGAACCACATGAATCCATCAAATTTACTCCTTAATTTAAATTTCAATATGGGTTCATTTTACACTTGGAGGAGAAATCAGGGTAAAATCTTTCTCATGCTATATACGAAAACAAACAGTTTTCTTGAAACTTTATATTGTTTATGATTTTTTTTTTCCATTTATAGAATACGTTAAAAAAATTGTTCCCATTTCTTCGTGAGACAACAGTATAAAAAGTGTTGCGAATATTTTTTTTGTTTATGTGTGCTAAAAAAATTATGTTTTTAAAATGCCAATGTTGAAATAATGCTACTCTTATGAAAATGCCAAGCTTCGTATGCATTCTCATAAGATAAGAATTCCTTTCAATAGAACTTATATATGGATCCCTTACAACTAATAGGGATCTCTCAATCCAATCATTTTTTTTAGGTCTTAGTGGAAGTTTTAATTAATTTGTTTTAAATATGTTACTTACATATGTCATGTTATTCAAATGTTATATGAATGAATTTTTGAAAGTGTTGGAATTGAAGTAGCTTCATTGTGAGCAAAATATTTCGCGTAGAAGAACATATGAAGAAAAAAATCATATAAGTAAAAGATTGCTTATATAAGTTAAAAGGTAAGTACTCAGTTTCACTTCGCTTCTCCAAGAGAAGGTTAATCTATATCTAGTATTAGGTAATAAATTAATTTATTCAAATTATATTCCGGAAAAATCCAAATATAAAGTGTGCTTTCTCGAATCGGGACCGGTAAGTAGTTGCGTCTCTGTAGCTTGTTACATGTGCAAATCACCAGGCTACGATCTACTATTAATCAGAACCCAGTCGCTTAGCGGACAATACTGAGAAGCTGTTAGGAATCAGATGTAGTGGTTTGACGGGACCCCTATCAATCTCGCTTACAAAATGGCAAGTGTTAACAATAATTCATTTCAATGCTTCGGCGACATTGCATATACGGGGTTTTGAAGGAAACAAATAGTTGATAGTTAACGATAAGGCTATCAGAGTTACACACACACACACACACACACACACACACAGAGAGAGAGAGAATCACGAAGTTCTCACGGGACTTTCATAACCTATTCTACTCGTGAAAATAATGGAAAAAGGTCATACAAATATATCTCCTTAAATGATTCGTTTGCGAGTTACGGCTAGTGAAAACTTTCGCTCGGATTTCAGCTATCCCAGTGAAAGCAGATCGTACTGAAATTTTTGGGACGTTAATTAAGAGAAAAAATTAATGATTTATTAAGATTTTTCGAATAAAAATATGAATCGAATAAAATATGTCCCAGAACCGCATCTGCTGCAGTTTTGAGAAATCTGCGGTGAAACCAATAAATTGGGGTAAAAACCCCTGTTTTTTTTTATGCTGACGTACAATAACTTAGTTAAATGAGTAATAACAAATAAAACTTAAAAAAAAAAACTAATATAAAATTTAAATGAGAACAAAATTGTGTAAGGTAAGTTGAATGAAACAGAAGACGTTAGAAAAATTCGAATTCTATTTAGAAATAGTATATTACTACATTTGCTAGAAATATACTTATTTAATGTAAATTCTTTTTTGATTATGTGAAAAGATTTACTGTTAAAAATTTTAAAATACTGAAAATTACACAACTGTAAAATAAAAATTACCTACATATATTTTTTTTTTATTAATCTTTAAATCATCCTGTTTGGTATATTAAGTATATCGGGTACTACGGACCGTGCTGTCGTTAGCAAAGACTTTCTGTGAATTTTAGTTTGAACGTGATCGGTTGCTATCGAAGTACTACAGTACTTATTTACAACATAAGAATACACTTATATTGTATTCAATTTGGTGTGTGCAATGGTAATGCTACAGCATTCATTGATGAAATTAATATCGATGCAGTACAGCGCAGTCCAGGCGTCAGTATATCATGTCTTTCTAAGTGGATCGGAATTTTACATTCGTTGCTTTGGAGGACCCTTAAACAAAACAAGTTTTGTCCTTATCATAAACAGCCAGTTCATTATCTAATCCCAGGAGGTGATCGGCTTCGCTCAGAGTTCTGCAATTAGTAAATATAAATCGACAACTCTGCAGTGGGTTTTGTTTGCCGACGAGGTAAATTTCACTCGAGATGGCCTCAAAAACTTACGCAAAGAACATTCATGGGCAGAAATAAATCATCATTAAACGGTAGAAGGCAATTTTCAACACCAATTTAGCGTCAATCTACCATTCGGAATTCTTCACAATTAGCTGTTTGGACCGTTCATATTACTTGGCTACTTAATGCTGAGGTCTACTATCTACAAGATTAATTGCCGCAGCTGCTTGAAGATGTTCCTCTAGCGCTGAGACGCAAAATATATTTCCAGCATGATGGTATACCTCCCCACTTCTCTTGTTTCGTCTTCAATCACTCAAATCATCATTTCCCTAAGAAATAAACAAATCATGGTTGTCCAAATTCCTGGCCACCAAGATCGCCTGATCTAAGACCTTTAGAGTTTCGCGTCTGGCGATGGATGAAATAATAATATATACAAAACAAAAGTACATTCGCGTGGGGAATTAATTGTCCGCATTATGGATGCGACTGAGCAACTTAAGGACAGCCCTGAAGAACTAAAAGCAGTACAGCGTAATGAATGAATAAAAGCAAAGCGTGCAATGATAATTATTGTAGTTTAGTAATATACATATATATATAAGCTTATAGTTGCTTATAGAATTAAACTGTAATTGTGCTGTTTATCTTTATATTAGGAAAAACAAACCGATAAATACCGATTCAAAAGCTTTAAATAATTAATTCTGTATTTATCTCATTACAAGTATTACTGATGGATAAGTGACAAAATACCAGTGTAATATAATGGTCAATGACATCATTATAAAATGACAATTTAATTAAAGAGTCAAACGACTCTACATTAAATATGAAATTAGGAGTAAATTGTCCTATCCTCCGATGGCGGTAATTTTCATGACTTTAACACTAAGTGCTTAATAATCAGCTAATTTATAGCTTAACGCGAGAAGAACTTTAGAAAGTGCTACATAATATAAAAGAAAGTTTTATGATAATAGTTCCGATCAAAATAAAGCGATATTGCCTGACTGGTTAGGTAATACTCTGATGTAACTGATGTCTTGTGTAATTTAACAAGAACGCTAAAATTTAAACAGCTTAAATGACTTTTTCACTGAAACAAAACTTTTTATTCCCTAGAGCTTCTTTTAATAATCCAAACACATGGAGTCAGAGGAAGCGAGTTCCGGATTATAGGGGGAAAGTTGCAGAATTGTCTAATTGACGGAATGCCATAGTACGAGCGGCCATGTGAGTACAAGAATTATCCTGTAAAAATTTCAGGGAATGTTAACTTTTTCCGCTTGCTTCGGACGGCTGTTTTTACTAAACTCTCAGTAAATTTGAATGATATTCGGCATTTATAGGGCGTTGCTGTGTTAGCAAATCGATGTATAGATCACCCCACATATCCCAAAAGAAGCCATAATTTTTCCTGCTGAAAGGAATTTTGCTTTTTTCGGTTGGGGGATGGAGGTTGTCGCTATTACATTGATGCTGTTTTGGTTTATGGTATAAAATAGTGTACATCCAAGTTCCAAAAATAGAAACAATAGACTAAAAATTCATCACCCTTTTTTTAATATTGTGCTACCAAGTGTAAGCCCCTACAGGCGAGACTGCTTTTGTTTGTCCAGTAGATTTTTGGGATCCAATATGCGCATATAATCCGTAATTAAGTTGATTTCTGATACAACTATCCACACCCCTGATAATAATGATGAGTGTAGAAGCATCATTCCGCACTGTAATTTGACGATCATTTTGAATAAGTGTGCTATAATCCTGTCAGCCATTTCTTCTGTTGCCGATGTTTACGTATGGCGAGAGTGCGGTCATTTTCTACAAGTTTTCGATTAAATAATAATTTAATCCATTTATAGATGCTTACATTCGTCAATGAATCCTCACCAAAATTTATTTTAAACTTTTCACAAATTTCTGACGGTTTCATATTTTCTTTTGTAAGGAATTTTATAATGATAGACTGTTCCAAGCTTGGATGCATTTCTTTTTTACTTATACTTGTCAACCAATCGCATACTTCAGGTGAGTGTTGGATGATAACTGGAATAGGTTAGTGCTTGTTTCCACCCGTCAGACAGTGCATCAACTTCGAATTTTATTTTACTTTATTTGGCACCAGATTCAATTATAATTTAAATCTGAACACCCCTCATACAAAAAAAGGAACAGTTATTTGTAATTCATTAGTATTAGTAAAATTAAATTTAAATAAAATCAAATAACCTAAATGAAATAACCTAAAAGAATAATGTTTATTTTTACTTCACGTAAATTTTGTAAAAATGGTAGGAAAGCTGATCAAGGAGTAAAAAACGTTTATTAAATTTTGATGATGTTCGTTGCAAAATCTTATTTCTCCTTGTAATCAAATTTATTAATAAATATTTATATTATTTCATAATCCGATTAACATAAAAAAATAATCTGGAATAAATTACACGTTAATTGTGGGAAATTCTTTAAAGAAATTTATAGTTCAAAGTAGTTAGTTAAAAAGTTTTCATAAATAAGATACGAAAAAACTATTTAGGTATATTTTGCGAGCGACTGTGAATAGAATTTTCATACCAATTATAAAAATATTCTATTATATTTTTTTGTTAGTTTGATTAAAAAATGGCAATATTTCTTTGATAGTTAAGCCTAGTAGCCAAGATAGCAAAGAAAACCTTTAGAAATCATGTGGTTTTACTGTTCATATATTTCTTAAAATAAATATAAACATAACATTCTTTTTCCATAAATTTATAATATAATTTCGCAATGGAATCTGGAGTTTTTCTTTTGTATTTTTCGAAATTTTTATTTGCTTAAAAACCGCTCAATGACCAAATCACAAGATTTTATGCTATAAATATTCAAAAATTAGTTTTCATGATAATAATAACAATAATAGTTATACTGTTATGAAAGCTTTTCTTAAACTTTTTCTTTTTCTAAGAAATTTATCTAATCATAATTTAAAAAAATATAAAAATAATTAAAAAAAGGTTAAAAATGGGATAAATACAATGTTCTTCGTCTAATGTTACATTTATAATAACTGTATCATAACAATAATAATTTTTTTTTATTTAAAGTAAAATGTAAAGCAAACTTTTACTGTAAAATATCTTTCTCATTATTAACATTGTCACTAAAGTTTATTTTACATGATATACAAATATTAATTTAGAAGTAAGAATTAGGAACTATCCCTACAGGAGAAACTGTTTACTTTTCCTCAAACAAGAGCACTCTGAAGTGTTAACTATCAAACAACAATCTATTATTTTCTAGTATATTACAATGGCTACAGATTAAGCCTACACAATTACTTTTATTTTAACCAGAACTTTTTAATTTAAAAATAAAAAAACAAAGACATACTTACCTGATAAATCTGTGTATGATAATAAAGAGGCGAAATTTATTTATATTCACTTACCTGAAAAAGAAAGACAAATATGTGATATAAAATATTTACGTACAATAAAATAATATTTATTTTACATGGATAACTATAACTATTGAATAAAGCTTTTATTTTTTAATTTTGCAATCTTCGTTTCGTAATATATTAACATTAAGTAATAGTGCATTATATAAAAATCAGCTCTACTCATAACTATTTGCATTATTGTAATAAATTAATATTTGCTTAAAAATGAAAAAAAAAACAAAAAAAGTTTTTTAAAGATAAATACAAGCTTAAGTATGATCTAAAAAAATATCCACTATAACGAATATATTTCTAGATAAAATTAGTTTTTTTTTTCAGATAACAAATTCACTATCCGATACAGAGATGACACTAAATCCAATATAGGTTCCAGGTTGAATATCTTAAAATACAATTTATATACGATGACATTTGAAACGAATTTTACATTCTTTTCATATATTTATATCTTATAAAAATATGAATGCAACACATGTTATATATTGAAAGGGCATGCCTATTTTTATGTAATATACCATCTTGTATTATTAAAATTCAACTGTATTATTAACTGCGACTTAGTTTTAATGTAAATATTAATTTATTACTATTATTATTATTATTGCACATGTTTAAATTAATTTAAATATTTATTTTTCAAGGTGAAATTTAGTTTATTCAACCACATTCTGTAAATTATAAAAAAAAATAACTTCATCTAACTTTAATGATCTACTTGACACAGAAAATATAAGAACAAATACTACTTATATCAAAAAATAATTCAAATTAATTTTGTATATGACAAAATAAGATTTGTTTATGCAAAAATTTTAATCTTCAATATTAGACTTATTTACATGATATAGCATACTTATTTTATTTAATACTAATTTTTGTAATCGATTTTAAATTTAAATTGATATGAGACATACTCTCTTGAGAAAATAGTGCGAGATAATTATGACAAAATAAATAAATTATATATCCTTCAGTATTTTTTGGATTAAAAACGTAGTAGAAAGGGAAAGATCTATTAGGGATGTTATTCCCTTTTTTCACCCTCAATATAAAATCATTTATCATCCTAAGTAACTCAATTTAATTTGAAAAAAAAAATGTATTATAAAACCTTAAGTTGTTTTAAAAATTATGTACAGACAAGATAACAGTATTGAAATGGATATAAAAACAAAAATCTAAATTTATGATTTTCATCATAAATATAAATGGTGAATTATTTATTTTGCAGTAATATTTAGGAAAGTAGCTAATTTCAAACTTATTCTACATTACACAATTATTGGCCTCTTCTTGGAGGCCGCTAATAGTTAAAGCCAGACAGGGTTTTAACACCCTTGTGTCAAAATATAAACCTATATTCTTTGCAGAGCGGCTTTCGACTTACAGTTTGGGGATCAACACTATTGGCTTTTATAATTCCCGAGATCTGGGTCCTTTTATTGCATTCGCGTGGTGTTTTGTGAACAATTAGTACTACCATAATAGTGATAGTTATATTATTTATAGAAATAAATAATTAACTAATAATTGTTGTATTATTTGTCATACTGTGTATGAGGACGATGCAAGTATGTAAAATAGAAAATTCATTTGGTCAACCAAAGACGAGGGAGCAAAATTTATCTTACGCTTTCATACTAGTCAAAAGCGTATCAGTATAAAGTTTAGTTACAAATTATCTAGTTAAAATTGACAACTTAACATTTAAAATTTAATTAGAGCACCCTCTTATTTTCCTGTCTAAACAGTGGTTATCACCTAATTTTCTAAAAACAAATTAAGGATAAAAATCTGTAATAGAATTCTGACGAAAACAATAAATAAAAAGTACGGCATATTTTATTTGGTCTTTAAGTGTCTGGATGGAGATGATTTGGGAGACTTTCTAAGATTTATAATGATGCACAGTAAAATTAACATCGCTTTGTTCAATAATTATAGATAAAGATCATCTAAATATGAAAAATATATCGTGGTAATTTATTTAATAAATTAGGTAGTTTATAAAGGTTTTTTCAAAATTCGAGTTTATAAATTATAATTTTGGGGATATTATTTTATAGAATAAAATTATTCTATAAAATCTATAAGATCTAAAAGATGACGTCTTTTGGATTTATAAAATCGTAATGTTTATACAAAAATCGTATATACTTTATTCAGATACTCCCATAAGCCAATAAAATTCTATGGATGGACAATGATTTTCTTTAAGAAAACTTAAGTTATTCTATAGTGATTAAATATTGTAATGTTTCTACAACCAGTTTTCCAGCTACTGCCGGGTCTGGATGGGTGTGTGTTAGTGTGTTAGGTAAATGCAATACAAAGAACGCCGGCATATACAAAGTAAACACACTTAAATTCAAATAAAATCAACTGCCTTTACAAAGTATATAGTATAAAATTATGGGAAATAATATTTAAACTTTGTACTTAGAAGTGATGGAGTAAAATAAGTGGTAATGTAGCCGGTTTTTTTTAATTAAAAAGTTTTTCATTTTACCTTAGTAATTTTTTTATTAATTAATTAATATGTTAAGTACAGTATGAATATTTTAACTTCTTTTTTGTATGTGAATACCGAGTAAAAGATTTTTAGAATTTGAATGAAAGTGCGTACGATAGATGTGAATAACAAGTTAGTAGAGAAGAGTGAAATAGTGTAAAATAAATAAAACAAACTAAAAAAAAAGAATATAATTAAATGTAATTAAAATTCATTCAATTTTGTAAAATAACTTTTTAAAGTTTTGAAATGTTAAAGGTTAACGTTTTTATTAAATATGTTACAAATGTCTCATTACATATTTTACTTTTGTCGATAAATTAGAATATTTTCATTTAAAATAATTTTTTGTGTTTCTTTATTGTCATAGGGATTTTAAATTTAAATTACTAAAAAATTAAATCGTTATTAATAACTAATGTTATTTTATTTATAGAATATATTCAAAGATCTAAAAGAATAATAATAACACTGTTTACATTAATAAAATATTACTGGTATATTGTAGAATATTAACAACAATTCGCAAAATCTATTTATTAGTATTAACTTCTGTGATTAAGAATAACATTAAACTACCTTATCTATACATTATTATTTTTTATTTAAATATTGTTCTCTTCTATGTTTTAAATAAAAATTTAATTTGTTCAGTATTTTTTTGTTTTGTTATTCAATCGAAAGACTCCATAGAATATTTTAGTAAGATTTATTTTCTTCTTCTTATTTTATAAAACGTATCTCTAAACTTAATTATTCCTTACTTGATGGAAGTAATTTCAGAGTACTTTTTTTGAGCTCGTGTTTTATATTCTTATTTTTTTTTCTCAAGATTATGTATCGAACTGAAACATATTTTTTGAATTATATGAAAGCTATTACATAATAATTATACTCATTAATGAATCTGTTTATTTACTTTATTATACGTACATTACTAGGCTTTATGTTGCAATCATCGATCAAGAAAATGTTTAACTATTTTAAATCTGTTTGCATCAAATCTTTTATTTGTAGTAGGAAAATATTTACAATTTCTCCTGATGAAACTATAAGTAAATAATATGTTGAAATATCATATGAGACAGGGACATCCAACGAATACCCCTAATGAAAAATATCGTTAAATGATTTCTAAAACAGTAAACTTAATACTCATTATGTCATAAGCACCTATCATCACTAGTTTATATAACTTTTCCAATCTATGTACCACATGTGTAGAACACATTTAATTTGCACGCGATGTTTTTATCACGTAGAAGATCTACGAGAACATAAGAACAGGCGGATAACAGAATGAATGAAAAATTAAACAAACTCATAAATAAAAGGCTGACAAAATAAGGAGATATAGGTAAATGTAAAGAAAGAATACGACAAACAGAAATAGCATTAAAACAACAGTAAATATGTAGCAACAATGTGAACAAAAAAATATTAACAAGAACAGGTAAATAAACAAGGTAAAAAAATAACGGAAAAACCCTCTATTGTGGTTGAAAATATATGTAGTATCTTTAACGACAATCACTAAGCTTCAGCACTTGAAGCCTTTTCAATCTCCTGTCATCACCGTTATCTAGCAGGTTCAAAGCAAGGGGTGCATGTAACATGTCTATTTAGCTTAACCATGTATTTAGAACTGAAACGGTCAATCTCATCCGGAATATACGGGATCCCCTAGTATTCATGTATTTCAGAATTCCTGATGAACCAAGGCGGTCACTTTCCTTAGTATCTTGTGCTGTGACGTTTGGCTCACTTTAATATTGCTATTACTAGTTGTCCTCCAGAACTGAATCCCTTACATCCAAATCGGCTTTAAGAAGGTCTTATGCAGAAGGATCTTGTTAAAGAAAAAAGCTGAGAACCTCTAATCATTAGCCAATATATACGCTTGAATTTCTGGTCAATCTGTTTCTTCTCCTCCACTGCATGACTTCTCCACATCATTAATCGATGTAGATGTAAGTCGAGGTATCTCACACTATATATAAGAGAAATTTCAACGTTATCCAAGTAGACTGGAGGGTAGTCTGCTTTCCTAGTCGTAAAGTTAACGTGGACGTACTGAATCCAATCAACGCCGACTGAAGATCCCCGAGGCTAAAAATAAGGTTGAGGAAGGAAAAATTTCAATTTGAAGAGCACGCCTGTAACTGAATCTTGCCGAAAGCCTGTACGTCTAAAAACGCCGCAGATAGTAAGTATTTCTTTCTCTGGAGACATCCGATAATAACATTAAATATTTTTTGAGTTTGCTCTACATTTGAGAGGCCAAGTCTAAAACCAAATTGTTGGTCGGGTATTATTACATTCTCGCACTCTAACATAGGCCGTATCCTTTGAAGAAAATGCCTCTCGAAGATCTTAGATAAAATCTGCAGGAGGCTAATCGGCCTATAAAAAAAACTTCCTCTGAGGGTTTACCTGTCTTTAGAATCAGTTACCCGAGGCATTTTACATTCCAGAGGGATGTATGTCGTTCGAAAATTTTCATTAATTAAGTTTCTTGTATATAATATAGCCGAAAACGGTAGCGTAAATAGCATCTTATGCCTTATAGAGTCGAACCCAGGATTCTTTCTCAATTTCTCTATCTCCTCGAGTTCACTAGATACCTCTTCTAAAGAGAATGGTCTTATGGACAGATTAAGATAGATAGGCTATTCAAAAATTTAAAGGATTTTCCCTCATCTGCTCCTTATTCGTAATGTGGTCGGAACACCATGCCAAGGTGTCTAGAAAACAGTTCGGCCTTCTCGACATCGCCACAAGCCTATCCTTCGGGAGTTCTTAAAGGAGGAAAAGAAAGGGGTGGCAGTCCGACTAGATATGGGGCACCAAGCAGCCTTCTACATTGCTGAGGTTAAGTATCTCGTCGATATAATCTGCATACTTCAGTAGAGAATCAAATGGCAACTTCGTCTTCATCCAGTCTCAGTAAGACCTTCAATCGTTAATCGTTTTTTTTGTTGTACAAGGTAAATTTTAATCCGTAAAATGGAATTCTGAGATAAAGACAACGTCCAGTTTCTCCGAGTAAAGTAATGTCTCCTGCTTATCTCGTCTACGCAAAATACCATTCATATTCTATGCAGCGATTTTTAAGTAGTTCCTCTTTGACACATCTCAGAAATGTCTGTCCCACCGGATTCCCGATTTTTTTCACCAAGAATTCGATGTAGCCTGCCAGGTTTTCAAGTTTGTCAAGAAGTCGAATTATCACGGATGTTACCCCTTACTGCTTCAGAAAACGATCTGGGATGAATGTTAGAGTGAGCATTGAATTGATTATGATCGAACTGTTATTCAGATTCTTAGATGTAATTTTAATTGTATCAAAATGAGGTATTATTAATATTCGCGGGTACATATATCCGTATCTTTATATCTTATTACAAATTAATAATGGTATTAGAACGAAATTTAACATGAAGTCAATTTTTAAGTATACTGTATATCTATTTTTCAATATATCTGAAGAATTCGAAGAAAACATCAGTACATGCATGCCACATGTTTTCTCTACTTATGTTCTATAACAAAATATTTATTTTCAGCACGTTTGTTGTTGCTGCACAAAACGTTTATCATTAAAGTTTTAATTTTTGTAAAAATTAGTTAGAAAATGTTCTTATGTTACATGTATTAATCACATGTATTACCTCAATCGCTTCATTATTTGTCCAGTGGTCTCTAAAGAACCACAAAACTAATTCTACTGAAAGTTGTAGGATACAATTTTCTCTCCTGATTAAAATTTAAGCTATGAATTAACAGAAAAAATATTAATAGTGGGAACCCGCTTTTAAGACATACATATCCGGTTTTTTTTCATTTTATTATTAAGGATGTATTATATCAAAAAATATTTTATAAAAAATATTACATGTAATGAATAAAATTTAAACATTTTGAGTAATTTTAGTGAAAAAATTTATTAAATTTTGAAGGAGTGGTCTTATGCCTTTTCGGCGGAAACTTTTATTTGATTCATTGCCTAAAAATTCATTCAGTACATTTCAAAGTTCAAGAATTAAAGTAAATTAAGTAAATGAAATTTTTGACAATAGTTTACAAGTTCACTGATAATTTTCTTTCGAAAATGTGTGTCCCATTCAAAATTAATTTTGACTGAGATTTCCCGAAGAATTGATATTTAAAGGAAACTGGCTAATTCTGATAGTTTATAAGTTCTTAATTAATGGAATAACATTAGATTTTTTCTTAAAAGATTTTTTTTTTTTAAATAAAATAACATTTGAGCGTAGTGTAGTCGTTATTAAGTTTACTAAATATTTAAAAATACTTTCTCTAAGGTTCTTTTTCTAATAAAAAAAAACAAAAAAAAAAAACACTAACCTGCTAACTAAAGTAAGTTCATATCTATAAATTTACTTTTTATATCTTTATAAAGTAACTGTGTATGTTTATGCAGTTTAGTAACCCAAATTAGGGTAAACCAAGAAAAGTAAAAAATAATGATTTTCAGAAAACTGGGAATGGATGAGACGTGGGTTTTCAAGGGTAGAAAAATAGCGTCAACAAATATAAATATTTGGTTATAATTTTAACATCAAAAATGAGTGTAGAGTTACGTTTAAGAGAAAAACTGGAAATGCTAAATTAGGACTAAAGTTAAGATGGTATAGTGCGTTACAAAATAAAAATATAAATTTAGCGTTTAAGGCTTACTGCAGGATTGTTGTCTGTTATGCTGCCTAGGTCTGGGTTGTTTAGCGACACGTTAGTGTAGAGAAATTGCAGCGCTTTTGTAAAGGTTATTTGGCCTCCTTGTTCAAATAACACGGGTCAACCAACAAGATTTTTGTCTCATAAGTACCAATAGGTGTACTTAATGCAGTTTTTTATCCTGTATTCAAATATGTATTCGGAATTTCTCCATCTCACAAGGTTTTTTTTGTTATTTTAATTTTTTAAGTATTTTAAAAAGTTTTTTCGTCCATTTGTCCATTTTCAAGTAAAAGCACCTAGAGCACTGTAAATATGATGGAACCAAATGAGCTAACTCAAAGGGTAGCGTTGCTACTACTGTGCAGGTTCAGACGTATATAGACATGTACAAACGTGATCTAGTGTAGCACATCCAGCATCAGAACGATGTCAGTTGTGAACCGGTAAATACGTTACTGTGAGTGCTTTGTGTATTACATAATTACAACTTTATTTCTTTTAATTAGTCTTTAGTTACAAAATTCCTATAGTTTGTTTAAATAATCCTCACAATTTTTGTTATATGTGTGGTGAAGTGACGCTCAAGTCACAAAGGCGAAACCTTACTCCATCAGTAAAAAAGTGTTATGGACTTTATTCTGGGTGTAATGTCGGGGACCAAACAAGGGCTTGGGCCCCACATATCTGTTGTTTATCGTGTTCTAGGCTTCTCACCGCATGGGAAAATGGCACATGCCACCTGCCATTTACTATCCCTATGATTTGGAGAAAACCCTCTTTGACTGTTATTTCTGTTTAACAAACATTAAAGGAATTACATCAAAACCAAAACATACAGTGGTGTACCTTAACTTGCAATTTGTAATGAGACCAGTTCCACACTGCGAAGAATTGTCCATACCAAAGCCTCCAGAACATGTAACATTAGATGAAAGGAGCTCAGAGTCTGATGGAAGTAAGGAAGAAACAGAAACAGACTCTGGTGATACAACTTTTGAACAAAGCTGTTCATCTGAGCCTCATTTACTGACTCAAGAAAATCTTAAAGATTTCACACGAGATTTAAAGTTATCAAAAAAAAAGTCCGAAATGCTTGCTTCCCAGCTAAAAGGATGGAATCTTCTTCAAAAGAATACAAAGACATGTACTCATCGTAGTCGTCATTATTTCACCTTTTTAGTTTCAATATTGATGTCGGATGTTTCACATTACTTTCTACCTGAGTTCCGATTGTTTTATGTTATGATGGATGAACTTGAATCTGTTCAAGATATTATCTTTGAATAATTAAAAGCAGGCCTATATGTAATTGGTAAATTGTAAATGAAAAGTACAACTAAATGTAATTTCTAAATTTCAGTACAGAGCTAAATTATGTTATAGTAATGTATTATGTTAAATGTGAATTATTTGTTTAAAAATTTGCCTTTATAATACATACATCATGCTACTCTTTAAAATTTATTCTAATTTGTTTGTCTAATTTTGTTTTTTCTTTTTTTTTAAATTTTCTTCTGTTACAGTAATTTACTTGCTCTTTTTTGTATTAAAGGGAATTGTTTCTTCCTACGTAGATAATTATGGCATGATTGTATTAGCAGTAGCAATGTTATCTTGTATTATGATTATTAGTTATTATTATTTCTATTTAATAATATTTTACTTCTGCTTATTATTCCACAAAGGTTACTAGTAAGTAATATTCTTGCTTTCAGTGATAGTATTTCCTTAATACTCCAACTTTTCAACGGCGATTTTTAAATTAAGCTGTAGAATGTATGCTAATATATGTGTTTGTGTGTGTGTGTGCGCGCGTGTAAAAAGATGTATTAAATGTGAAATTTGGCATACATTTAATTATTTAACTAGATATTGAAAAAAAACTTTATTATTATTATTCCAAATTAAGTTTTAAAAATTAAACTTATATCCTTATAAAAATATCCCAAATAGTACAAACAATTTAAACAAAGATAGCTTACATATTTTTATTAATCTAAAACTTACGTGTCAAAACTCATAAAGTATCAACAGGAAATTTTTCATATGATCCAACACAAAGCCGACAAAAATATTTAAATTTATTGCCTTACCTTTATTCAACAGTGAATATATATGGAAAAATTTCTGATGGCATTTCACGAGCATTGCGAATTCAATCCATTTGTATTACATGCAAAAACATTCATTATTAGTTAATAAATATATTTTGCTACATTTTATAACGGGTGATAAAAAAAGAGAAAAAAAGATAAAACAAAATAAAATTACTAAAAATGCTAAAATTATTACTGATTTAATTATTAATCATTAAAATCTGATAATTCATGTTCTGCGACCGTTCCCGAAATTAATATTAATAGTTTTATATTACGAAATATCAATATTAATAGTCTTTTATAACTTCCGAAATTAAAAATTAATCTTTAATTATATATTTACAGTGATGTTGCGTGTAATTTTCAATGTTTGTATTGGATGTTATCAATATTATTTGTAGTTAGTAGTATACAATAATTACAATGTTACTAAATGAATAAATTCAGATAAGAAAATAATGACAAAAAGTATAAATCACTTCAGAAATTCTAGTTGTATCATTCCGCAGAAAATAAAAAGAAATTGATCTGGCACTTGCTTAGAAGGACCAGGGGAAACGACAGAAGAGTTTCGATAAGTACAGCATTATACGATATAAAACGAAAAAAAATTATTAAAATACAAACTTCTTATTTTATATTTCAAATGAAACTATCTCTTTTTACAGATTGTTCGATTTGCTTCATCGAAAAAGAACAGTTTCTTTTTTTTATTCGATTCGAAACGTTTTTTTGCTATTTCATCTTAACAGGATATTGTTCTCACTCTTTGAAGAGAAAAAATGAATAACGTTTCTAATATTTTTTCACCGGTCAGAATTGCAGTGATGTAATTTAACTTTATGTATCAACTCGTTTTATTTCAGTAAGGGGCTGAACGAAAGCTATTCCTGATTTTAAAAAGAAAAATCTAATTATAATAATAATAATAATAATACTGATTATTTTTTCAGATTTTTCAACTATTACTAAAAAAAAAGCTGACAAAAAAGTTGTAGGGCTTTCTCGTCACGCGGCTATTTATAAATAAAATTAAATTAATATATAAATTACATAATGAATTTTCATTATGTAATTTATATAAATACAAAACAATAATACTGGCATGAGGTTAAAACCACAAACTTCAAATCTGGTATTATTAAAAAAAAAGGCTTGTATTTCAACAACTTTAAAAATTAAAATCGTTTTCACCGCCCTCAAAAATATATAAATTGATACCTCACACGACCATGTTTGTTACTTTTTTGGGTGAACCCCAAAGTGGGAATCGAATTTCAATTTTATAAATTTTTTTTTTATAGCGGTCTGATTACAATAAAAAAAGGAAAATAAGAAAAAAATTAAAAAATGCATGAATTTTGGTTGGGTCGGACCGCTTGGTTGGGATTTGGAGCTCCAAATTTAGTAATGATTAATTTAAATGTGTAGTTAGACGACAACAGAAGAAACCACAACGAAAAACGACCATAATAGCGATCACACAAAACTTAAAAGTTTAGAGCATCTTTTGGGATGGAGGTGCGTATTTGAAATTTTTTTTTTCAAATATTGTAATTTTTTAATCGTTAAAACCTGAGAAAAAAATGATCTTAATTAGGCGAAATTTTGAGATACTGAGGGTGAGCTTGCTCTACAGCCTCACCTCTTGATCTTTTAAGTTGACAATTTTTATGGCATCAATGTCTCATACATAGAACTAATCTGACCAAATTTGGTCAAAATCGATCAGTAGTTCTGGACATATAAGGTGAGTTATAGGCGAACACACACACGAACATAAACATCCGGTTTTTTGGGCTATTTAGCTGTGAAAACGCGAAGATTCGGTGAAAGCCGCATACACCAAAATTGGATGGATAACAATGCCTTCCCTTCTAAAGCTATAGCGCGCTATCTAGATGGGAAAATAAAAGATAAGTATAATCAATTAAATGGAAGCAAAAAGTTTTTATTGACATTTTAGCTGTACGTCATATCCAACTAAGTAACGCAAGGTGCAGAAACTTTAAAAAATATATATTTATGTAAGAGCCTACTACAGCTCTTCGGTATTTTTATTTCTGAGTGGTAAAAAGATGTTTTTTTTGTAGTTTAATAATGTTTAAGTGATATATAATAATGTGTTCTCAATGAGTTCTCATTGTCATACGCTTAGTGTAATGTAGTAGTTACGGAACGGAACGCAAAAGTGGCGGGAGTTTCACAGATTTCTCCCTTCGAATCGCAGAGCCTGGACAGTGTCCCTTGCTGCTGTATGATTCTGTTAAAAGGGCGTGTTTAAAGTGTTTATTTTAATGTCGAGTCATAAAAAAGTTTAAAATTTTGTTTTAATTTTATGAACGGTTTTGTGAATAGCGTTCCATATCCGTTTGGACCAGCGTTCTCAAACCCACTTCTGGGTCCGACCGCGGGAGACTAGGCTTTTAAAACCTGTGCTCCCGACGTAATTCCCCTTGTAGTAGTTAAGGCTTTTGTGGATATTACCAAAAACACGTGGTGAGACGCATTTATAAGTACTCATACTTCAATATTAGGCTAGTAAATATATATTAAACCGTGTGACATATTTATAGGACGTGTTATTTTAGTCTTATATATTTTATGGTAAGTTAAACTCTAGTATTTTTAAGAAGAATAATTTGTGTGTGACACTAGGGGCACTAGTTGTTACTAGAATAGTACATAAAGTGCTTTTTGAAGTATACGTGAACGGTGTAGGACTTACGAAATTTTTTTTCTTTAGTCCTGCTGAATATTATATGGCGAAACCTTTGTTACCTTATCTTCGAACTTAAGCAAGGCATAGAGCAACATTCCGAAGTCGGTTAATCTATTTATGTTCATGGACCCCGGAAAAATGGCGGAGGAGGGTGTTCCGCAGAAGTAAAAACACCATGCGGTCTCCTAGACCCTCCCCTACTGCCAGAATGTTGGATGTCTTCCAAGATGATGAAGGCGGTGGAGCAATGGCGGATAGGCTGAGGAAGAAGAGGAAGGAGACAGTAACAAGACTAAAAATGTTGGATGCCCGGAACTGGTTACGTTAATGAACGAGGTGGCTGGGCTGGTGGAGTTCTGCAAGGCCACCCCACCACGAAAAAGATCATCACAGAGGCGGCAAAGCGCATAGCCCTACAGGTGAAGGATGTTTCAGAGGTCACTGAGGCCCTCAACACACATGTAAAGAAATCGGATAATTATACTCAGACGATCAGGATCGGTCTGGTGGCTATACAGAAGGTGCTAAACACAGAAGAGGTGGCAGCACTAAAGGAGGTGGTAGATAAATGCTGCCCGATCCAGGTCTATGGGTGGGTTACGGAGAAGGCTGGTTTGCCCAAGGAGGACGATGCCCAGGCAGTAGTGTATGTCCATGACGTGCTGGGCGGTAAGGGGAGCCCATTCGCGAGGCATTGTGTCAAACTGAGCCGGACGTCAAGAAAAGGCTGAATGAGGGTGCACTCCTCGCGGGTACGGTCTTTAGAGAAATGTTGGTGGTAACGGTCTTGGGTGATGAAAAGACCTTGGAGGATGTAGGTGAAAAGCATGTGATAACCGTAGAGGGAGATAGGGTAGACTCAGTGGATCACATCCTGAAGGCCCTGGATAGGATTACAAAGAATGGAATACAAGACTTGGCGGTAGCCACTACGAGGGGGAAGCTGGGAGACCTCGTCAAGAAATCATTAGAGTTTTGGACAAGGCGCCAGGGTCTAAAGGTAATGCTGTTTCTCTCTAAAGGGAACGGTGGACCCAAAGCAAGGGACAACCAAAGACGGCGACAGTGATAGTAAGACGCCAGGGAGCCACTTATGCAGACCTCCTCCGACAGGTCAAGGTGTCGGTGGGAGAGGAGATGGCACAGGACATCCTCTCCATCAGGAAGGGCCAAGGAGACGATGTACAGATCCGTCTCAGAAAAGGGGCGAGAACAGCTGACAGTTTGAAAGAAAAGGTCATAACCTAAACGCCGGGAGTGTCGGTGATGGAAAAGGGGCCATCATCAAAGATGGTTGTGGTACATGTACGAGACCTGGATTCGGAGGCCACCAAGGAAGACGTCCAGGTGGCCGTAGTGAAAGTATTGGCAGGGGTGTCGACTGCCCTGGTGATGTTGATTCGGTCGGTGTACGGCAATGCCCAAAATGCAACTGTGGTGTTGCCGGCCAGGGAGACAGCTAACCTGACCTAGTCAATGAGACTTCTATTCAGCTGGCAGTCTTGCTGAATAGACCACTGGCGGCCGGATACGTTATGCTTCCGCTGCTGGGATCGTGGGCATTCTGCATTGCAGTGTAATGGGCCGGATCGCAGTAGGAACTGCTTTAACTGCTGTGGCTAGGCACAAGCGGGCAGAGTGCAAGGAGTAGGCCAAATGCGTGGCATGTGGAGAGACAGGACACTGAATTGGTGGTCAAGACCGTAAGCCAGGAAATGAACTGCTTGTAAATAACGGAGTTACTTACGGAATGGGTGGAGTCCGACCTCTCACGAATTGGTGTGGGCAGCGTCGTTGGTCGGCGGTATTGATCTGCTCCTGATTTCCGAGCCAAACATGAGATTGGTGGCTGCAGATCCATGGATCGTTGATAGAAATAGAGACGCAGCCATCAGAGATGTATCGGGCAAGTACGCGATATACGACATTGAAAGGGGTGACGGCTTCATGGCTGTGGAGGTATGAGAGAGAGTACTTCGTGATCTGCGGATATGTCTCTCCAAACTGTGCACACGAAAGTTTTGAAGAGTTCCTCGGAGGTCTGAAGCAGATAATTCGACGGAGTAGGAAACCAGTCTTTCTCGCCGGAGACTTTTACACAGAATGCGATGAATTTCGGGGGGGCTTGAGATCTTCAAGAAGAGGTTATGAACTGGCAGAGCTGCTGGGATCGGTCGGGTAAACGGTTTTGAATATCCCCGAGGCCGCCACCTTTATAGGAAGAGGGAAGGGGTCTGTGGTGGACATAATTACAATATCTGATCGAACTGTTTCACGTGCATCAGAATGGACTCTGAAGATGAGCTGGATAGAGACCACAAGGCAGTGGTTTTCACTGTTTGGGTGATCAACTGGTGACACAGCGTCCAAAAAAAACGATGGTACCCGACCGAGGCACAGGTGCGCAGCTGGACCACGGATTTCATTGCTGACGAGTTGGGATATAGGCAAGTTAGAAGCCCAGCTGAGTTGATGGAGGTGGTAACTGTGGCCTGCCGAAGGCAAATGCCCCACGGCGGACCTGATACGCTGATACGGAGGAGGGACAGGTAGGATTTAGACTGTACGGGGGTGTGCCACAGGTTCCGTGCTTGGCTCACAATTGTGGAACATTGTATATGACGGCCGCCTGGGATTGGAGTTCCCAGGGGACACCCAGGCGGTTGCCCAGGCTGACGATCTGGCGCTCCTCGTAGCCGGACAGACAGATGAAGAGATTGAAGGTACAGCAAATGAGGCGGTCGACATGGTAAGCGGCTGGATGGAGGAGCGAGGACTGAGTCTGGCCTCCCAGAAAACAACTATTATGGTGATGGTTGGCCGCAGACGAATCAGATAGTTGGAAATATCGATCAAGGATACAAGAGTTCGCACTTCGAGGAATGTTATGTACCTCGGAGTGTGGTTGGGTAAGTCAGGCCTCTTTACTCATCATCTTACGGAGGCGGCTGGCTAAGCAGGAAGGACCCTTGATGCTCTTACAAGACTAATGAGTAACAAGCAGGAACCCCGGGCCGGAGAAGGCTCATCCCCTCGGTGGCCACCTCGGTTCTGCTATATGTGGTGCTGGTGTGGGCGGGAGCACTGGGGAGAACAAGAAATAAGAGGCTCCTCTCCTCACTGCAGAGGAGGGAAGTGATCAAGGTGGCCTCTGCGTATCGTACGATTTCGGGCGATGCGGTAGAGGTCATCACCAGGGTCCCCCGATTCGTCTGAGGGCAACACAGCTAGCGAGAAGGTACTAGGGGATGACGAAGGCTGAGACGTGGGGAATTCTACTGGAGGAGTGGCAGACCAGGTGGGATGCCACAACTAAGGGCCTGTAGACGAAGAGACTAATCCCAGGGATTGGGCCGTGAATTCGGAGAGAGCATGGGGAGGTCAGTTACTACCCCACCTATCTCACCCAGTTCCTCTCTGGCCACGGGAACTTCATGGCTTACCTACATCGGTTCGGAAGAAGAGTCTCTCTCTCCGGCGTGTGCATATTGTACGCAAGTAGACACACCATAGCACACGATTTTAACTGTGCTCGGTGGAACGGGGGTAGTTTAATGGCGCCCGGAACGTCACTAGGCGGGTGTCTTCCCCTATGGTGTTGGGATGTGCTCGGTGAGATCACGTCAGGGTACAGATAAGACTGGCGTGGCTCACCCCAGATAACATCATGGGGTACATGCTCCTAGGCTGGAGGGAATGAAACGCCGTGGAGAAAATGGTCGGCAGAATTCTGGGTACGAAGGAAGAGGAGGGCAGACCCGGAGAGGCGGCTCTACGAGGCTAGGAACAGGACTTGATGAGGAATGCTTGCTTAAGGAAGTAACGGCCATGCGATGCTTGACGACGTCGCGATCAAGGGGATTTTTATTATTTATTTATTTTATTATTACAGGATTTTATTTGTTTTACAGGAGAAGTAGGGTGAGGTGCACTCATGTATGTGACGGAATGTTATAATTAAAAAAAGGGGTTGAAGCGTGGTGACGTGCAGGTTCAGGGAGGTAGACTTTTTGCCTAGGGTGTTCGGGTCTACCCACATTCAAGAGTGGAGGGGTTGGGACTTCCCGATGATGGCATAAAGAACCCTCAAGGTATGAGTGGGTCGCGAAGTGAAGAATGTGAGAATGATCGGATGAGTCACGATTACCTTCCGGTACGACAGTGAGGAATGAAGTAGTTTTTTGTTTCCTTCTTAATATTGTTGCGCATCAATATGTGAACTGCGTTGGATAATGATGGTGTATATCCGTTGCGTTGGATAATAATGGAACACATTACATTGATCTTTATTTATCACAAAGATTGACTGGTGAATTCATTATTGTTTATGACAATGCCTCTTATACTAATGCCAGACTAATGCCTTTTATATTTCAGATGATTTAGAAGCATTATTACCATATGAAAGATTGAAACGAATAGTTTAAAATAATAAATTAATGTACCCGCTCATGTAATCTGTATAACTGCATCAAATTTAGTGGTGGTGGGGGAATTATTAACTAGTAATTTGAAAAAAAATACGTAATTTACTCCTATTACAATTACAATAACTGTCCAATAATATTCTGAGTATGGAGCGAGATTTTTTTAACCTCCGGACATTGCTTCAGAGGATAAGATGAAATGGCAATTTTGTAGCGTGTGAAAAATGTCATACCTGACCGGGATTAAAACCCGAGACCTCTGGATGAAGGCCGACACGCTACCTCTCGCGCCACGGAGACCAGCATAGATCGAGATTTACCACCTTCAATATTTTTCTGTTGAAAATGGCTTCCAATAATACAGTATAGATAACTTATTTGCAATTGGTAATTAATAATTGAAATTATTTTATTATTACTGAAATCCCGTTTTATTTATCTACTTAATTTAACGCACCATTGCCTTTCAACCAATTTTTGTTGCAAATAAGTTTTTCTCTTAATTTATTTATAAAAAAATAAGTATTATATTATGCATCTCCATGATTCTCTTAAATTTTTTAATGGAGAAAATTACATTTTTATTTCATTATCAAAGAAAAGTGACATCAGTATTTCATAGGTATAATAGAGAATATAACTAATAAAAACAGATTAAGGGATTCTGCGCCTAGATCGCCTGTAGTTAATAACTGTTTAAGAAAAAGGACAACTGAAATAATAATAAAAATAAATTAATTAATGTGTAGATTGTTATTAATGCAATTAAATTTTCAATGTGTAAAAACATAGAGTGCGTTTAAAAATACGGACTTTATTTCTTGGACAATATTTATCAGAACAAATTCTCTTACCTCTATTATACGTATTAAAGAAATAGACCTATCTGTTAAAAAAACTAGTAATAATAATAAACAGAAATATATTAATACATTCAGGCAATTTAAGTTTTAGAAATTCATGTTGCCTAACCGCGCTTATATCTATTCCTAAATTGAGACTGGAGTGTTTTGGATTTTTTCCCCAGCACATCTCTAGTTGAACGTGTTTTAGATTTATGAGAGTGCTTTGCTTTGAAAAAGGGACCACAACAAACAGTAAATTGGACTGTTATAAATTATATTGTACATTACCTCAGCTTTTCCCAAATTTTACATTATCCTGACAGTTTAGCATAGCTGGGAGGACACAGATGTCCATGTACAGAATTCTTTATTTGAACATTATTTAGTATTAAAAAAAAATTGTAAAAGTATATTGTTTTAATGAGTTATACAAAACTCTACTTTGATACCCTGCTTGTTTTTGGTTATAATTCATAGCAAGATAAAAAGGAATAAATACGTACAATAATTAAACTTATTTAAAAAAATAAATAAAAAGAATTAAAATAATTTTATCTTGTAAAATTGTGACTTTTTTTTTTACAAGGATTTTTAATCTTTGTAGTCAAAAGTGTGTCTACCTGCTAAGACTACTGACGAATTCCATAAATCTCTCCGTAAATATATAAACATACACAAAGAAATGTACTATGTACAAACCAAATTTTTCCATCTCAAAAGTAATAAAATAAACCTTTTTAAAAAGAAAAACACCTCAATAAATGGACTAAAATTAACTTTTTTAAGTCTTTTTTTATTAACAATACGCCTTTTTGAAGTTGACAGAAAATTGAAAACAAACTACTAGAATCATTAGTTGTTAATATAAAGAACATAATGGTTAATATTTGTAAATATACATTAACCGATAATTAAAACTTGGATAAGAATTGAAAAATTCATTACATTTTGGAGCACCTTTTCCCATTAATTTTTAAAATTGAACTTTGCAGTTTTTTTATACGGATATTGATTTACGTTTTGCTACAGATTTTGATAAATTTTTGAAAATAGAATGAGAAAGGAAATTAAAAATATTTTCAAATCATCTATTTAGACCTAGAAAACTTTTACTTAAAAATATTAAATTAAATTTATGTGGAAAAAATTATCAAGGACCATTACACGAACGGGAATTCATAAGGATTCCATGAATTATCTCCTCTTTTTTTTAGAAGTCACTTCAAAATAATATAATAATAATTTATATAATACATTTTTTTATTTAACAAAGATTTTTCAACGATAAAAAGAATGAATAGAAAGAATAAACAATAATGTACTAAATGGTTTTGAACTGGAATAGAAAATAGAAACGCTCAAATGTGTTTCCAAAAAGTATTTTCTTAAAGATTTTTGTATATATTATACAATACAATATTACAATACAATACAATTCAATACAATACAATACAATACAAAACAATACAATACAATACAATACAATACAATATTATATTAGAATAGTTTCATATAACAATCGAGTTTTTTGAGCCTAAAAAAAAATCTAAATATATTTAATCAATGGAGGGAAATGTGCTAATTAATTTATATGTAGGATATATAACCTGGATATTAATATACATCCAGGCTATAGCGATCGATATACGCTGCTATGGCAGCTATAGCTATATCGAGAAAGTACACAGATCGATAAAAAAAATTGCTTTTTTTAAGTTTTGCGCCTTAAGGATATATTAAAGAAAAATAACGAACAAAAATGGATTTACAGTGATTGTAAATAATCTAAGAAATAAGTTTTTTATTCCAATACTCCCAAGTCTAAAAAATCATTTTTGTCAGACGGACGTTTGTGAGTATGTACGCATGTATGTTGGCCTGTATTTGGTTTTATAACTCTGGATCTCGTTAACCGATTATCATCAAACTTGGTGGACAGGTACTACTGTCAGGTGAAAATAATGTATTAAATGTTTGCAAAAATTGGAAAAACGGGTGGTGGTGTTTTGGTCAAAATAAGATTTAAAATTTTTAATGGGGTACTTTAGCAAAAAATATTATATATAAACGTTCTTATCATGATTATAAATTTATACTATAAATTGTTATTAAGATTTATATTATAAATTTATCAGGTTCAAAAATTACCAAAAGGTTTTATTTAATATTCACCCCCTTCCCAAAAAATGAATATTTTTTTTTAAAACTCTTTCTTACTTTAGAAGAGGAGTTAATGGACGATTTTTGTATCAATATTTTGTACATCAATAATCCTTCAAACCGCAAAATTGTTTGGCCCATCTCATACCAATGGTCAGTGCTAAAAAAATATATTTTTTTTTAATCTTTAAAAAATTATTTTAAATCTAAATCCAACTCACAATTTGCCCATTGGATTTAAAAACGTAAAAATCTTAACTTTTTGATGGCCCTTACTCTTTAGTATTTTTTGAAAAATGAATTAGCCCAAAACTTTCAATCCTTCCTGAAAAATTATAAATTTGTTTATTTGGAGTTACGGCTGTATCTTGGTATTTTTAAATAATTTTAAAAATTTGTTTTTTTATTTATTATTACCACTTCAATTTTACCTGAATGTTTCTTGAGTACGGAAGCCATCACAATGAAAAAAAAAACAACAACAATTCGCAATTTCAGATCTTTAACGCTGAAAATATTTTTTGTTAATAAAGTTATTAAACAGCTTAATATTCTCTCTTAATGGGGAAGCTCCATAATTTAAAAAAAAATATAAAAATAAAAAAACCTTTTTTTAATTTTTTTTTATTTTAATTTATTTAGAATCAATTTTATTGAATAATCGAATCATTAAAAAAATCCCTGATGTATGGGTCAAATGTATGTACGTTTTAATAAACTAATAATAAAATTTTGCTTATTGCTTTATTTTTTTAATAAATAATGATTTTGAAAATTAAAGATTTAAATGTAATCAAAAAAGTAATTTTATATTTAATTGCTTTTTTTTAATCAATAACATTTGATTTTAAAATCAGAAATAATTTTTTTTTTTTTTTTTTAACTAACTGCTTCGTGTGTGTCGAATGCACATGACAGGAAATGAATATTATTAATATTGTATTCGAGGTGGGCTAACTTTTGATGGTTTCCTGACACGTTACTCTAAGCCAAAAACTCTTATTTGATCGGAAACCTTATGGTGACCGATTTTAAAAATAAATTGCTCAAAAAAAAATCAATGACATTAGAATTCATTACAGTGCATCTTTTTTAATATGTCGATGAAAAAAGAAATTATATTATAGATCTTAAAATGATTTATCTGGTGTAGCCAGAGAGTTTTTTCAAAGATGAATTGCATAACTTAAGCAATTCATTGCCGGCTTCTTTTTATATAGATGCAAGAGGAAAGTATTATCGGCCAGTTTATAAAGATAAACGTATTTAGAAGAAATATGAAGACGATTTTAAATACCAAATAAAATTAGTTAAAGTTGGGGATAAAATAAAAATTCTTGAATAATTTTTTCTTAACGAATTATTTTATTTTTTAGATTTAATTTTCTAAGCATTTGGTACTACTGGTATTAATACAACTGTATAGATAAAGTTCCACTTACCAACAATTTTCAAATATATATCCGAATACTTTCGGAGTTGCTACTCCATCATCAGGGATTTCTTATAAGATGATAATTCAAAATTCATATGTCATATGTATAATTATATTTAAATTAAAAATTTACATTCATAATAGTAGGTCGTCAAGAAATAAAAAAATAATTTATACGTCAAATAAGACTGTAATGTCATAACCGTAAGAGGTTTACGACTACATTTTTTATTTCTTGACGACCGACTATTACGAACGTAAAAATTTTAATTTAAATATAATTGTACATATGACATATGAATATTGAATTAACATTTTATAGATATGTCTAATAATGGAGTAGCAACTACGAAAGTACTTGGATATATATTTGAAAACTGTTGGTAACTGGAACTTTATTTATTCCATTTTATTTTATTTACTTTTGTTTATAAAATTGTTGATATAACTTTTTCTTGACTATAATAAGTTTTCATGACGTCATTGTGACAAGTAAATTACTTGATTTTTCGTCTGATTTTTTGTGAACATACGAAATATAATTGAACACTGGTTTTATTCACTTTTAAAAAGTCTTTCAGAACGATTTATCTTAATACTAAGAGAAAGCAACTTTTTCTGCCGAGAAAGTTTATAGATTCAAATTGAAAAGTTTAAGCAAAGCAAAAGGAATAATTAGCCCTTTGAACATGAGTTATTCCAAAAAATTCATTTTAAATTTTATTCAACGAACTACAATAGTGATCAATGAACTACAATAGAAAAAAATAAATACGTTGATGGAATAATATGAAATGATAAAAATAATAAATAGAAAGATGCTAAATGTTTATAAATTTAATATTTTTGCGTCCAAATGAAAAGGAAAGGATTAAATGAAGCAGATAACAATATTTTACTAAACCGAGATTTCTTCTTCCTTAGATTCGTAGGTTACGAGTCTTAACTTGACTGGGAATATTTTAGAAAATTAAATTAAAATCTTATAAGAAACAGAATTTTAATTTTCGGAAATTTCTCATTAAATTTTGTGAAAAAAAATTAATTCTTTTATACTATGGATATTAGAGTACTGTGATACCAGAAATAAGTTATTTAATGTGTTTAAAGAATGTTGTGAATAGTTTTTTCTTTAAAAAAAATAAATTATGTTAAATAAATGTATGCACTCAAGGGAATTCTTATTATTTAAAATTTCTAAATTAAAAAATAAAAGCTTAGAGAAAAAATGTGAAGGTATTATTTTAATATAAAGATGTAACTCTTTTGCTGTTGGGTATATAAAAACATCAAAACCTTTCTTTGTAACGCGGTTAATTTTTAATTTTCATTAAAATTAAAAGAAGATAAACCGTTTCATAGTAAAAAAATATAATTTTATTTCTATGTTATGAACTTTGTTTGAAAATCATTGTATGGTTTATCTAATTATTCCCTACTTTTATGTTTTTCTTTTAAAAATCAAAAAGTTATATCTGTCATAGAAGTAAGTTTATTCATTCATCTTGTTTCTTAATTTTAATCCTAATTTTTCAATTCAATTCCAATTTTCTTCGAATAGGTTGGTTAACATACATAATTTAAAAAAATAAATTTTTCGTAACTTTTAGAATAATATTGTTATTTTTATTTTTTCAGTTTAAAACTGAAAACCTTTACAAACTAGCTCATTAATCTATATTTATAACGCTTTATAATGGTAATTTCAAAAATTATATTGAGGTAAATAAAGAAAAATACAATTAATATTTAAATTTTATAATTATTACATTTCAAATAAAATCGCAGTTTTTAAAGTTACAACATTAATCTTTTTTTATTAATGTTGTAGAAGAAAATAAATAAAGAATATTTACGGGTATGAACGTAAGAAAAGATTACTGGATATTATTTTTATTTTTACTTTTAATCCGTTTTCACTATATTACTTCATTAAACCATTGTTTTGTGATTTCAGTTCACTTTATTTTTAGTTTTGTGATTCCCAATAACTTGAAAATTATAGGTATAGTCCAAATCTTTCATATAAAAGTCCTAAACATCCCATTGATACGAATAATATACATAAAAAATATGCATAATATACATAAATGATTTTCTATTTCAACTCGAGATATTTTTGTTAGTAAAGTCTTCTAAACGTTCATAAACCATATTCTTAATATATGATTTCTTAACCTTATGAAATGTTAGAATATGACGTTGTGTAACTTTCAGTAAGGATGTAACTCTTTGATAATGTGATCTAATGAGGATCTGTGCATCAGATTTTGGCAAAAAGTATCTTATTGTAGATAAAATTTGCATTAAACTTTATGTTAACACTAATTAAAATTAATCAGATTTCTTTTTATAAATTAACAAGGAAATATTTTTATTAGAAGCTGGAAAACCTTTTATAGTACCATGTGACTTGAACACTATGTTAGTGGGCTCACTCTTGCGGGCCTACTCACAAAAAACCCCTCCCGTATTATCACAGCACCTTATGCCGAATTCTCTCTGGCATGCTTACTTATGCTGCAGGAACTGATCCCAAATGAACAACGGGTGTTATCTTCCTCCTCGCAATAATCATACTGCGCGACGGTCTCAGGTACGGCTTGAATCACCCGTCACTGGATGGCATCTTGACAAAACAGACAGCTGCCTTTCGTCGACTGACCCAATTTTTCCTGCCACCTTCGGACAAACAATGCCTCCACATCCGCCTGTACATCTTCTTTAGAACGAGGAGATGCAGGGCGCAAAATCTGAGCACTACACCAGCGGCATCGCACGAGATGGTCCTGCACCCGCAGCATACCCAAACGGAGACAACCGTGTGCACCTGGCTAAGAATTGCATGACCTCTCTCTCTCTTCAGCGCGACGGACCAAACAGGTGCTCCACACAAAACCTACGAGAGCAATGGGAAAGACCATCCGCTTTGATTTGCGGGGACCCCCGAAGTTCGTCATTATTCGGCCGATGGCGGAAGCAGTTTCCTCGGCTTTGACAGACACTTCTACTATGTGTCTCTAGAACGTGGCGTTCTTATTTATTCACACCCAAAGGAACTTTATCGGAGGATTAGGACTGCCGTAGTAACGACCTTATACAAAATCGGGGTCAGCTTACGCCTACCCGAGAATACGACCACTTGGTTCTACTCTAGCCGAAGCCGAAGTCCGATCTCCTTCAGGCTCTAGACAATAACACCTATTGTTCGTTTCCAGTGTCCTTCAACACCCGCTTCGAAATGGCCGTCAAAACGAGTTCCAATTCGTGGGCAAACCCGGTCAGAGCTGCCCCAATGTGAAGCGCGATGGACGGGATTTCGTTATACGTGATATACTACGGTGTTGGATCCAACAGTGCGCCTTGTTGAACACCTCAACTCATCCTGATTCGCATCCGCAACTCTCCAAGGAGAAACTACCCAAAGCCGACCGTTAAGAGAGGTAACACTGGATTATCCTCCTTGCACGTATGAACTAACCCTTCAACTCTTCATTGCTCGGAATATCGTACTCCACGGTACACTTTTGTATGCATTTTCAGATCAAACAATATCACAGCTAATATCAAACGGGTGTGCCCAATTTAGCCTCCCGGATGTTATTAGTCATAAGTCTAGATATGGCATTTACAGTTGACCTGCCCTTAAGGAAACCAAACTGGAGGTCGCTAAGACTGTCTGTTGCCTCCAACTATTGGTTAAGCCTGTTAACCAACATCCTTTCAAAAAAACTCAAATAACTGTCCAAACAAGTTTTTGGAATGCTGCCCTCCTCCTCTCCTTTCTGAGAAGTACAAGCTGGTTAAACTTTCATGACTCTGAAATCCATTTCCCGGTGATGACTTGATACATGGTTGAAACCATCAACCATGTATCACAGAGCGAGTTTTACAACAAGCTCGACCACTTCCCAGGGCGCGCCGTCCAAGCTGGGGGCTCTTACCACATTTGATATTGCAAATGGTCACAAAGAGCATTTCTTTTATGACGAATGGGATATCAACGGTAGCCGTTTCCATTATTTGACCCGAAAGGAGGTAAAAAATAATGGGTTTGACCTTCTTAACACAAAAACGGATGGACTGACAAGATACAGAATTATACTGTGACTTGACAACAGGTTGTCTTTCAGGACTTCCCACTAATGTTCAAAATATGGTCAGCTGGGACTTAAGAATGTTAAATTAATATAGGGGGCAAACTCCCATTTTAAAAAGTAGAGATATCGACTTGATTCAGGAAGGTAATTCCAGCCACGGCCGTTGCCTCATTGAGAGCGCGGCTGAGTTAGTCACTCACTGTTCCGCCCCACAACAGGCTTAAGCATTGAAATTGCCACCTACAAGACGAGCTTAATTAGATTTAGAAGCTACATTCATTGCATTTAATAAGTTTCAATACAGCTTTAGTCATACTGCCGAAAATTAACTTATACAATATGTTAAAACAACAGGCAGGTGCGATAAAATTGATCAGATTATTTAAAAAAATAATATTTCTAAAATATGTAATTTAAACGGAACTTTTTAAAGATTAAATTAATCAAAAATTACATTTCATTTTAAAACATTTATTATTTTTTTTTTTTTGCTTTAAAGAAACCATGAATAATTTACTTAACAAATTTACATTAAAAATATCTGATGTGAGCACCACATAACTTCCTTGTACACCTACTAAATTACGTATACATATTTAAAAAAAATGAAAACTACGTAAAATTTTATTTCATTAATAACTTCTGATAATTTTTTAATATATTTTTTATTATTATTGAATGATTATTTGCCGTAAATTTATTTTTTACAATCAGAGGTTAATAACAAGCTAACCGATCTCCCATTCTAAGATCCAAATATTTCATTAATTAAAATATCATTTGGCTGTAACTTTGGAACCAATGAAAATAAGTAGCACTTATGATTTATCGTTGAAAAGCTCTCAATGAGGACTTATTACTGCAGTTAAGATAAAGTCAAAAATTAAAATTTTTTTTTGGATTTTGTGGTTTTTTGGACACTTTTGGTTCAGTCGATTGCAGTCAAAAATGGAGTTGTAACTAGATGTTACAACAATCCTAAATTCAAAATTTTAACATCGTACGGATAATCGTTTTTGAGTTATGCGAGGTACATACATACGTATAGACATCACGCCGAAACTAGTCAAAATGGATTCAGGGATGTTCAAAAAGGATGTTTCCGATGAAATCGGAAAACCTAAATTTTTCGGGACCGCAATACTTCCTTTACTTCGTACAAGGAAGTAAAAGGATTTTATAAAAATGGGCCACAAATTAAAGCATGAAATTATTTTCATTATTTTTCTTTCAAACATAGTCAAATAATTTACAATCTAATATTTAAATCGTTTTATTCTTGAGAAATCGTAACAAAAAAATGTTATTTATCATTATTTTCTATACATAGTCACCATATCAATTAGAACAGGTAAAAATTAATTTTTAAAGAATTATTTAAATAAATCGTCATAGCAGCTTTAATTAAATGCTCAAAAATATATTTAACCTACAGGTTCACGTTGTTTCGAATAAAATAACTACTAGGGAATTTTTTGGTTGCAGTAAAGATCATATTGGTTGCATAATAAACACTATAAGCCGGGGGACTGCTGGACGTGCTGGAAGTGAGGAGGGGGTTGTGGCCAAGGGCAACTCCGCAAAAGAACTGGTGACAAAATAGCTTGTAAGAAATGAAGTTCAACTAACGGCCGAAAAAAATCAAACAATTCTCTTCTCCCGTAGAAGACGATTGTCGCCAATCTGGGTACGTGCGGGTAACCTGCGTGTCCGCACGTCTCAGGAGGTCAAATAGCTGGGTGTTTGGCTGAACAGTCGGCGTAGTTTCCAGTGCCATATCAGGAAAGCGACGGAACGCAACGCGACGGTAGGACGGTCGTAGACTTAAGCTGTGTAATGATGTACATAGGTGGTCCATGTGCAGTCGAGAGGAGGGTGCTAGCTAGTGTGGCGTAGACCACATTGTGATACGGAGTAACAGCTTGGAAGAGGCCATTAAAGTTCAAGAAAGCCCTCCAGATAATGGGGAAAGCTGCAGCAGTAGATGGCACTGAGGATCGCCTATAAGACAGTTTCCGCGGAGGCTGCATGAGTGGTGGCCGGCATCTCCCCAATTGAACTGATGGCAATTAGATTGTGTGAGCGCTGGAGAGACCATCTTAGCGGCGATCTAGATGAACGGCTGATACTTAGACGGCAAGAATTTGGGACAGCGCAACAACAAGGAGGTGATACAACATGTTGACTCCTGGTTTAATAGAATGTGGGAGGTGCCGAATTATAACATCCTCTGGTAGCTCAGTTGGTAGAACGGTGGACTATAGGTGCCGAATTTTGAAATTGCCCATTTTTCATAGTCATGGATTGTTCAGTTCCTAACTATACGTGAGAGGATGGCGCTCGTCCGACGCGTTCATTTATTGCGGGCAGTATAATACAATGGAGTACACAATTTTCAGCTGTAGCTGATGAGTCTCGCAAAAAGAGAGGTGTACAAAAGCATTGGGAAAGATACAGAGATAACCGCCAATAACATTGTCACCACGTTGATCCATATTTTGTAAAATTTGTCGTCTGTAACGAAAATGGTGACCTCGATCATTAAAATGAAGTTAGAATAGGAGGTACCGGCGTAGGACAGCCTAAGATGTAAGCACCAGCTTGCGGGGGCAGCTGTCTTATGATGATGGCCGGTAGAACTCCTGCGGCAGGTACCTCGATAACACACAGCAACGGGATTCTTTAATACAATCATGATGCTGAGTAATATCAAATGTGGTGGGTTCGGTATCGTGATGGTGAGGGCAAGGGTTTTATTCGGTGAGAGCCCGACCCTACTGACTGTCCTGACAGGCGGTGGCTGGTAGAGCTTTCCCTCCACCGGTGAAAAAGAAAAATAATACTATAAATAGATATTAAACACGATAAATTATTATACGCAGTATAGGGTTAGTAAACTTATCATTAAGCTATTGAAAAAAAAATGTTATGTCATGTATTAAAACATGTTCTGTCAACAGAAGGGGTACAATAATGTATAATTTTACACACATATTTAAGTTCTTGTGTTACAGCTCTGAAACATAATGTTAAACCTTTAAAGCATGTCGATGCACTACTCAAGAATGGTTTCTCTTAAGTCTAATGATGTTCTTTATTCAGTCAGTTTCTTCGTGAACGCGGTAAAGATGTCATTATAGGGCTGAAGATTACTTGCATTTTGTAGAGTGCATGGGATACAGTTTGTTTGGTACGGCGAAAAATACAACGAGAAATCTCTTTCACTTCTCACTTTTGATAGAAGTCTAGCGGAAGATGTCATATGTTTGTGAAAATGACCGAGTTGGTTTTGGAAGAGACATTTCATTTCACTGGGATATATTTCAGATATGACAGGCAATATCAGTAAAAAGTAAATTTAATAATATATTTTTATCATTACCGTCATGAATAATATGAGGAAGCTATAATTTTACAGATTTAAAATCGATTACGTAGAAAATAGAAGGAACAAAACATTTTTTGACATAAAAATATTTTTTGATATGTAAGTTTGGAAATTAAAATCCAACGCCTAACATATTGTACTTATTTTTTTTAAATTTATACACTAGGTTATATTTTATTCCACGTGTTACATGTTACACTTTCAAACATAATTTTCTATGTTAAATGAACTGGCTAAAATTTTTAACTGAAAAACGGATTTATAGTTGTAACGAAACCGAAAATAGTACAGCAAGTGATTAGTTATTAAAGAGAAACAGTTATAAGAAAACGTTTTTAACCCTCCATGATTTATTACTCCAAACGCCAAACCATGATGATAAAAGTTTGCCATTATATAAACATCTTGTACGAAAAAATAATATTGAGACAAGTGATACTGGTAGCTAGAAGACATAAAACAAAGGAAATTTTCTTAACAAAGGATAGAATGAAATGATAAATTTTTGATGGCTTATAATTAAGGCAGTAAACTATACCTGTATATAATGCGCAAAAAAAACTTTTTTTTTAAACAAAAATACTAGTTCTGGGATTTTTGTGCATAGAATATCGATAAAAATAGAATTTGAAAGTAAACTTTTCTTTAAATTTTCCTTTTGTTTCAATATAAAATTATGTGGAAAATCAAATTAACTGTTCCTGAACGCAAAATGTCATTATTCATTTATTCCTATTAGAGTTAGTACACCGTTCGAACAAACTTCTCTGTTCTTTTGTCTCATTAATATAATTAATTAATGGCATCGAAGGAAATTATTGCCGTAGATGGTTAGAAAGGTGAGCGAGAGAGAAAGTGAATGCTTGTTTATCCTGGGATAAAGTCGTTAGAAGCAACCAGATATCTGTTTTAGTTATAATTAGGCGAGTCGAAGGAAATTTCTCCGTCTTATCTCATGTACCAAACACCACCCTTTTACAGCAACATTCTCACACCGTCGATGTTAATGTTGTAGCTCCGGTTACTAGCATATAACCTCTTCCCACAAAGCTAAACCGGGCCAGATGTTCCGGTAAACTTTGTACCTTCTTAACTTTTTAACTTTTAATTAAAGGAATCTGTACGTTATCAGACAATTGGCTGTTTAAACTGGGAATTAAAAAGTTATCTGTCGATACATCTACTAGAGTAAAGGGAATTTTATTTGAGAACACTTTTCTCGTCATCATCGTAGTTGTAGGAATTCAAATAAAAGAAACTTTATAATTGCTTTTAAAGTATACCTCCGTTAAGATTCACAATAACTCTATTCACTTCAGTGCGAATTATTGAAATGTTTTTTTTTTTTTTTTACTTTTTCTTTTTTGTTTGTATCTTTCAAATAGTTCTTTTAAACTTTTTATTACTATAAGATAAAACTCAAAATTAGAAGTATTCCAATTTACGTAAAGTGTAAGAAACTCACAAAAATATTTACATTTCGTTTGTTACGCTCAATTTATTTTTCTTTCAGTGAAATGAAAAAAGCAAAAAATATATCGTTTTTATGTTCTGCAACTTTAAAAAAATTTTTCAGTAAAAGATTTTAATATTTTATAATATTAAACACGATTTAGAAAATTTAAATCTAAAATATTTTTCGTAATTATGATTGTATCATTTTATTCCTCATTCGAAATTTTATTCATATTAGTTATGAATATACCTAGAATATTTAAAAAAATATATTAGTAACGATTATATTTTAATAGAAGAATGCTTATCATATATATTTATATATGATACACAGACAAATATATATATATATTTGTGTGTGTGTGTGTGTGTGTGTGTGTGTGTGTGTGTGTTCTCCTCCGCTGAAATAAAGCCCTACTGAAAATTTGGGAAGATAAATTAAGCGAAAATTTATTGGTTCGTTATGGATTTTGACCTAAAAAAATTTTAAAAATATTTCCCAAAACTGTATCGACCATTATTTTTTTACGAAACAGGGTGTAATAAAAAAAAAAACAAAAAAATTGAATTGAAATACACAGTTGTTTAGATTTAGCGTAAAGTAATTTTATTTTCTATTAAATTATTTTATTCTTTTTATTTATTCTTTGTTAAATTACCAATAAATAAATAAAACTTACTGGTTAAATTGATAGAAAATTTATTTCTAAGAAAATTGATGTAAATAAAGTCAATAAAAAATAAGTAATACTGCAAGAAAATAATGTATTCTTTAATGCAAAATAATACGTACCAATATGGAAAATACTGGATTTCAATTATTGACTAAAATAAGAAGACTTCTATTATTGGATAAAATTGTAAAAACCAATCAAACTTCTCAAGTCCGCCAGGCTGGTCTAGTGCGATTTCCTCGTCATCGCAAATCAATTGATTTCGAAGTCGAGGGTTGTAAAGGTTCTAATCGTAGTAAAGGCAGTTACTTTTATACGGATTTGAATACTAGATCGTGAATACCGGTGTCTTTTGGTGGTTGGGTTTCAATTAACCACACATCACAGGAACGGTTGATCTGAGACTTTACATTTTTTTTTTTTGGTTTGTTTTACCTCCGGGTTCGCACTCAAGCAATTCATTCCGCAGAGGATGAGATGAATGTTTTGTAGCGTGTGTGAAAAATGCCATGCCTGACCATTCAAACCCAGGACCTCCGGGTGAAAGGTCGAGACGCTACCACTCGCGCCACGGAGACTTTACATATAATCCTCATTTGTCCTCGGAAGTAATACCTTACGGTGGTTCTGGAGGCAAAACAGAAAAAGAAGGATAAAAAACCAAACTTTTAAAACCAAATAAAATACCATAATTTATTCTTACATTATATAACTATAACATTCTATAACTACATAATTATATAGTTAATTATATATATAATTATAACTATATAATTACTATAACATTCGAAGAAAACATGTTCCGCTGCTTCCCGTTTGTCGCAATATAGGCAAATTAGACTACACGCCCTATTCCTTCAAAACAAATATGGCCGGAATAAACCGCGGCCGGTCAGGAACTGCATGAACTAGAAATAGAGTTCACAAAATCCTCAACCAATCCACGGTCTGATCTCGCCTATAAGCCGACGAGTCTACTCCCTTTCCTGGAAGTCCTCCACCTGTTTTATCATTCTATAAGCTCTCGAATAGCGTCTTCACTACTTATCACCTTGGAAACATTTATTCTTGCTCCCGCCATTTGTTGTACTGGGGGGACCCCAGAAGTGCCTCGGTGGACACCGAGGAGTATGATGACGCTATCTTCAAGGCAATTTTCCGTTAGCCCTTTTAAATGCCGCCGATTTTATCAATGCTGATAAAAGCATTGCCGCCGATTTTTGCCATACTGTTATACCAAATAGTAATACCGAGTTTATTACATTTGAGTATAGTCGTCTGATTGATTTTATTCTACCTGCTTTGTCTTTGGCTAAATATACCAGCATCTTACGAACTAACACTCGCAGCCTACCACCAGGCACAACAGACGTCGAAGACCGAATTTCCCCTGTTATTTTTCTAATAGCCTTCAGTCTAGTCAAAGTCGCGTTCTCTTCACCCTTGGATGTCTCGTAATATATCGTGTACACACTTGTCTGACTTTGGGAATCTTCCCTCCCTATGACAGTCGCTTCGTTCTTAACTATATCACCTGGTATTACGCCCACGACACTTCGCGCCAGATGGTCATGCGGGTCCATCTGACGAGAGGTCTCAAAAATAGACCGTATCTCCCTCCTTAGGAGTTTTGTTAACTTCAGTGATTTTCGATATTATTTCTTCAGGCCATCACCTTCCTAATAACACATTTAATTCCTCATCTGACCACTCATTCGTCAACTGATCTTGTAGCAGTTAGAAAATGTTTTATTCAGATAGTGAATAACAGGACCCAAAAAATGGGCTGATGCGCCATCGTGTTAAAAATACATATCAGTTCTTGCACTAAGTAGAACATCCTCTGAACGTATTGACAGCTCATTTATTGCTAAGTTCAGATAGTAATTACCTTTACGTCTACCGTTGAAAATGTGAGGTCCGATAAGAACTTTACCTATTATTCCGCAGCAGATATTTAATGAAAAACAGTGCTGGAATTTAGATTCAGTGGTTTCACGAGGATTGTCATGGTTCTAAAAATATTTGTTTCGTGTACTGCTTATTCCATCTCCCGTAAACGTTGCTTCATCTGTGAATAATCTCAGCGATGGAAGCCGTTGTTTTGTTATAACCTTGATAATAATTCAACCGCAGATTGTAATCGCCTGTTTCAAGATATTGAACTGGTTGAGAATGATATGGATAGAGACCTTCATCGTGTAATGTCCGCCATACACTCTTGCGTGGAAACCCCAAAAGTGCAGATAATCTACGAGTACTAGTAGCTGGACTTCGCCCTCCCAAACGTAAAATCTGCTCATTCACATTTATTCAGATGTTACATTAAATTTTCCGCTTTTCCTTTGCTGCCGGTGAGTATCTGAAAATAATTGCCGGTTAGGAATTTTCGAATGGGAAATATCCGACGATATCTTCAACGGCTCACGTAGCATTGCCGTTACAACAACTATAGATGAAATGAATGTCAGCATATTCCTGATTTGTAACCTGATATAGCATTTCTCTTTTGCTATAAAATAAATCACTTGCTAATTATCAATAGCTTTTAAAATCAGTGAAAATGAATTACTTAAATACTCAAATCACAAATTAAATGAAATTTAATACACTTCACAAATTACACTTCACAAATTAAATGAAATGTAATACTGAAAATTAACTTCTCGATAACAAATACAATAAACTGAAAGAAGATTTTGAAGCTAAACCCCAAATTTTTTTTATATTTTGTTGTAGAGCTTTGCACTCCATTAGATTAAACATAAGACTACTAATATTGTACAGCATAATACTACAAGCAGACAAATATGTATTTGCGTAATTTTTCTATTATTGTTTCACATGAAAGCCAACTTAATTGCAGTTGTGGGATGTTGTTAGTTTGTAGGTAATTTACATTAATTTTTTGTCAGAATTTAATTCTCTATCAATTTCATTAATAAGTCTTATTTGTTTTTCAACCAATTAACATAGTTATTTTACGCCAAAGCTAAAAAACTGTTTTTCAACTAAATGTTTTTGTTTATTACGTATTATTTCGTAGAAAATAATGGTGGCACAGTTCTGGAATCCATCTAAAAAAACTTCAGGTTAAAAACGATAAGAAACCACTAATTTTCCCCCTTAATTAATCTTCCTAGAATTTCAGTTGAGCTTCATTTCAGCAGAGAGGCAGAATTCAGGGCGAAATCTTTCACTAGTTGTTACTCGCTAATGAAGCATTTTCGGACCCATGTTTATATGTCTTCATTATTTTAATGGTAGAAATGCACCTATAAAGTTTAGCAAAATCCTCCCGGGACACTGTATATGTAGAACAATAATGTGATATCTTTATGAAGAGTTTTGAAAGAGATCATTAAAAAATATAAGAAGGTAATGGTAGTTCTTGGCATTACTTTATATAAGAAAATCTTGGGAACGTAAATAAAAGAATTTAAAATTTGTCAGATTAAAGTAAAAGAACTGCGTTTTCTTGAAATAATTTAGTATTATGGATTTATTATTGTAGATTATAGATATAAATAATGCCCAAAAATAAAAATAAATTATGTTTTTTGGGAAAATTGATCGATAAAGAGAAAATTGGGAAGACGTTACTTGTAGATAGATCATGAACGATTCCATAATTAGAATTGAGTGATCAAAAGGAGATATGTATAGGTTAGCCATGTAAGAGATGGGTTATGGATTAAAGCTAACACTTTCACAGAAAGAGGAGATAGCAAAAAATAATTTCATAAACCGCTTACTTAATAATTATCCCTTCGTTCAGTAGTATTTCGACCTAGGGTTAGGACACCCTCGTTCAGAAGGGGGTGGGACGCTCAGGTGTCCCACTCTCGATGATTGGACGGGAGACTCCCTTTGGAACTTCAGGTCACGGGGGGGGGGGAGGGGCTGAAGTAAAACCGTATAATAATAATTATTTACTTATATTAAGGTTATATTACTAAAAATATTTTTTTTTTTTAATGTTAAAAAATTATTTATCTACAAAAAAATACAATTTTGGACGATTAAAAACATGAGAAATGGTAAACATAAGAAAATAATGAAGGGAAACAATAGGAAGACACTTCTACCAATATGTATTATTGTTTTGCTTGAAGTTTTTTATCAACTTTCCTTTAAAGTTTAAAGGTAAATACTTTAAAGGATTGTGAGCGTCAAAGAAGATCATGTTTACCAAGTATACGAAGTAAGATAACCTTACTTAGAGGAAATCCTTTTTTACGAATGGAAATTTTACTCGTATTATTAAAAAGGCTGACCACATCAGAATATCTTTTATAAATCTAGAAAGCACTTTTATAAAAAGATTATATTTCAGGTTACTGTATCATTATAAAAAAATTGATACCAAAATTTTCTTTTTTTTTTTTTTTTTAATTATCATAGAATAATCTTAATTTAATGTAATATATATACCATTCCAATATTAGTGTATATCTTGTTGTGTAATGTGGAAGATGATTTATTTTATGACATTATGGAAACTATCAACTATTTTTATCTACAGTAGAAACATCGCCTAATTTTTTTGCATATTACAACATAATATACCAAAAGGCTTTAAATATATGCCACTTTTAGTAAATGATGTAGTACTCTGAAACAGGGTTAGGAACGGAATTTTAGTTAAGTAACTTACTTTTACAGATTTATACAACACTGAGTTTAAATATTTATAAATTTGGTAAAAATTTAATTCTGTGAACGTAAATTCTTTAAATCTTTGATTTGATATTAAAAAAAATTTTAGTTATTAAAAAAATATAGTCAATAATAACCATTCTATTAAATATTAGACTTATGCAGTAGAGACATTTTAAAAAGCCTCATTTTTTTGCAAGAAAATAGATTATTTACCCAGAAATACTGCGTATTTGTAAAACGGGTTTTAGATTGCCGTATTAGACCATTATAATATACCTTTAACTAATAATAATAGGAATAAAGGTTAAACACGCCCTGAAAGGATTATAGTACCTTTACATCAAGTGATTTTACTTATACAGGTGTTTAGTTCTTTCTGAGACTGTACAAGACTACACTTCATTTACATTCATACATATCGTTCTCATTCATCCTCTGAAGTAATACCTTACGATGGTTTCGGAGGCTAAACAGAAAAGAAAGAAAGAAGAATGTTTTAGTTCGTGGATAAATCGTGTGATAGGTCTAGTGGTGAACTCGTCATCGTAAATCAACTTATTTCGAAGTCGACAGTTCTAAGGTATACTTGAACAATGCCAGGAGATGGTAGGAGATACCAGATGGACTATATTCTGGTTAAGGATAAGTGTTAAAGGCAAATAAAGTCTAGTCATTCGTACCCAGGATATGACATAGATAATGATCATTTCCTTGTAATAGCAAGGTGTGATATTAGATTTCGCATAAATGGTGCGTAGGAAAACTCAAGGAAGAGGAAATAGTTAAGAAGCTGAAAATAATGACAGATGAGTTTATCAGCAGGGAAGAAAGATGGGAAGGAACGAAAGAAACCATAACAGTAACGGCTAAGGAAACAAGTTAGAACCAAGGGGTAAGCAAATAAGGAAACAGTTTGCTAAAATTTATGTCTGGAGTGTTCTAATTAATGGGCGTGAAACGCGGACGGCTGGGAAAGCAGAAAGAAGAAGACTGGCTGCAATGGAAATGTAGATTTGGAGGAGAATAACAAGAACAAGGTGGGTGGATAGGAAAATAAATGATCAATGTTAGCAGAAGTGAGTGAGAGGAGGTCCTTGCTAAATGTTATACGAAGAAGAAGAAGAGCGAAATTGATAGAACATGTAATACGGCATGACCAGTTTTTGATGAATATACTTAAGGGCAAGGTTTTGAGTAGAAAACCTAGAGGTAGATCGAGAGATCAACCATCATCAATAATATTAAAGAAGAGATGGTTCTTGGTTCATATAATGACTTAAAGTGAGAAGCTGTGATCAGAGTGACGTGGCTAAATCGACAAGGCGCAGCCTTTAGTGAATGATGATGATGAATTCTAAGGTTCAAATCCTTGTAAAGACAGTTACTGTTATACGGATTTGAATACTAGATTGTGATACCAACGTTTTTTGGTGGTTGGGTTTCAATTAACCAGACATCTAAGGAATGTTGGCTTGAGACTCTACTTCTGAAGTAATGCCTCTGAAGTAATACACTGCGGGAGTTCTGGAGGCTAAATAGGAAAATAAAAAAGATGTTTAGTTAATTAAGCCTCATTAGATGACCATAATCCTTTGTAATCAGCATAAAATCAGGTTATAATACTCGTACATAATTCGGTTGTAAAAGTCCAACACTAACCAATGATGATGACAAATAAGTGAAAAATATTAAATAGTTTGTATTTTATTAACTGTATAATTATTTATTTTTATTATTATCGACTTTAATTAAATCTACATATCTACAAGAAAAGTGTAAACAATTTAAGTTTATTACGAAAAAAGAGGATCGATAATATTATAAAAAGTAAACCAAACCAGTTTTCATCTGATTTTTCATATGATTTCCGGAAGCGGAAATAACTTTTTAAACCAGACATACATTCATGAGAGCTTTAAAAGTATTAAATAGTATGTGTTTAAAATAAAAAAAAAAAACAAATCTTATTGAAATTTACCCGCTAACAGTCAAACGGCAAACATTGTAATTCCTTCTTCCTGACGATTCAATTATTTTTTTATCTTGTAACTCTTTAATTTGTATTTTATTTTTATTTTTTTGATTAAATTACATCAGTGACAGCTTAGATTTTTTTTAAAAATAATTTATCATAATAATACAATTTAACATTTTAAATTACGACTCGTCAGAGTTAACCATAAATAAAACAACTAAAATTTATCAATTCTTTAAAATTATTTAAAGAATGTTACAAACAACTATATGTAACATTTTCATAAATATTTCTAATAAAAGATATACCGGTATATATTTTTTTACTTCTCTGAATTCACTGCATAATACGGTTGTAGAAATACATAGATATCAACAAAAAATCTGACGTGGACAACACACGACTTCCTTGTACGCTTATTAAATTATATTTATTCGAATCGATTTGCCTTCCACTAAGATCCAAATATTTCATTAATTAAATTTCATTTGGCTGTAACTCTGGAACAATGATAATAAGTAACACTTATGATACATTGTTAAAAAGCTCTTAATGAGGGCTTATTACTACAGTTGAAAAGTCCAAAATTCAAATTTTTTCGGATTTTGGGTTTTTTTGGAAACTTTTGATCCAGTTGATTGCAATCATAAGGGGAGGTGCAATTTTAGATGTTACAACAGTCTTAAATCCAAAATTTCAACATTCTACAGCTAAACGTTTTTGAGTTACGCAAGATAGTACGTGCATATATTCATGCATACGTACGTACAGACGTCACGCCGACATAGTCATAATGGATTCAGGGATGGTAAAAATGGATATTTCCGTTGACATCTGGAAACTAACATTTTTCGCGATCACAATAACTCCTTTACTTCGTACAAGAAAATAAAAACACTGTTTTTAGCCTCACAGCATATTCGGAAAAAAAGTAATAAACATTGTAAGCCTGTAATTTAAAAAATTATTTTTTAATATCTATATGTGTTTCTTTAACTTTTTGTAACAGAAAACAGAATTTCTTTATTTAAATTTCATATGAAATTTCTCGTACTTACATTTCAGCTGATGTACAGTAGTTAAAACTACTGTTATAATTTTAAAAAATGTTAATGTGTCAAAATTATATCAATATACATACCTTATTAAACCGATTTTATCACTTTTTTATCTTTCGTAATAAAATAACTAAGTTTTTAATTACAAAAATCTTGGTAATTTAAAATATAAACTGAATTTTTCTTAGATTATGAAAATATGAATAAGCCGCCGTTGTATGAATAATTAAAATTCACACAATAAAATCTGAGTGATATATTATTTCAAACTAATGTATTCCTTAGGGTTTTATTATCTAAATTCTCTTCTTTATTATACTAAAGGAAGAATTTTGACGGACCAGTAACTTAATAACAGTTAAGTATAAAATTGATATTCAACTATTTATTACATTTTGAAACATTAACGTGCATTAAAAGATTTCTTTTATTCACTGAATATGAAAATATGACAATAACGCTTCATAGAACGACACGAATTAATAAATTATTAAATTTCATCTAAAGCATTAAATCACAGATTAGTGTACTAATAATATATCGAATTAATTACAATTATATATACGTGTATATTTTAAATATTTTAAAGCTTTTTCTATTATCTAATCATGTAATTTTTGCTAGCTTGTATAGTGGTAGATAATCTTCAGAACTATTTACTAACTAAAAGTCTAGTATTGTAGTGAATTTAGGGACTTCATTAGTAAGGACGGATTCTGTTCACAGGTTTCTTTATTACCTCTGTCTTCTGTGACCGAACGCGCTGAACTCTTTTTGCGTGATAGCTATAGAATACGACGATAATGATCAATATAGGAGATTTTCTAATTAAAAAATTATGTTAACATCTTAATTGCTTTATTGTACCAAAATCGACCTTTTATTAACTTATTTTTTAATCATAAAAAATAGATTATTATTAAAATAACCAAATAATTATATATTAAAAAATATTATTCGATTTCCACTAACAATAAGTATCAACACTTTCCCAAATCTGAGAAAAATCAATATACATACTAATTAGGAATAGTCTGCTTTATTTGAATCCTGAATCTATTTGGACTTCCCATCTCTTTTTTAAAAGCCCCCTTTGTCAGGCACGGATTTAGGTGAAAAGTAAAGAATATGAAAACTTTTTGTTGTTATTAAATTACTTTTTTTTTTATAGAAATCAACTTTATAATAATTATTTTATTATAGACAAAAGTTCACTAACTGAACAAATCGCTGTAAGAAGTACCATTTACTTTTAACTACCACAACTCTATGAAAAAATACAGGAAAGGAACTGGAAAACTAAAGAAGGAATTGAATATGGTACGTCTTTCTTTGATATTGCATAAATGCACGCTTTAAATTCTATGTAATTAGCAAAGCTGCACAACATACGGTCATAGGAGTACTTCAAGCCTAGAAGTCATTTGTTGTATCTTAGTTATCATACAACCTTTTCATAAAAAAGTGTCATCTTAGAGAGTCATATGATACAATAAGGACAGTTGAATGAATAATTTTAAGGTTAGGAAAGAGAAAAGAGAGAAGCTTCTTTACAGTTTTCTGAAGCGTAAATAAGAGAACAGAAAATATAGTATCTCAGGTAATATAGTTACATTATTTTGATTGTACTTTAAATCTAATTCTAATGCTTCATGGGTTACCCTCTGTTGTAAATATAATTATATTAATGAAAAAAAGGTATAAGTATATGAAAAATGTTGGACTTAAATTACTAAAGTTTTAAAAAAATTAAATGTAAATGATCCTCTTTATTTTGTTTACTGAATTAACATCGAATAGAAACAATAGAAGAAACTAATTTCTAATTTTAGAGGTGGTGGTCACCTACGTCATATTTTTGACATGCTAAAAACCTAAACTTCAGCGTGGGCTATAAACAATCATACTACAAATTCATAAAAAACGGATTAACCATTCACGAATAATACCTTAACAGACAAAGACAGAAATTTATCCTAATTATTTTTTATTTTAAATAAAATATAAACATATAACAAACTAAACGGGAATATTCAATCAGTTTTGTTTTGTAGGTGTTATAATTAGTCAAGCATGACATTTTTTCATGTAGATTTTTTATGTTGATTGATTTATTTAAATAACTGAAAAACTATTTTAAAAAATGGCATTTTATATCTCAGTTTATTCGATAATTGAAATATTGTACGTCTATGCGTGATATTAATGAAGTAATTAAGAAATTTTAAGTAATTAAAGTTTAATATTAAAATTATATTAAACAAAATAATCAAAAAATTTTGGAATTCGTTTATTGAAGGGTTCACATTTGTTGTATGTGTACAAAAATATTATGAAAATATGCTTCCCTGTAGAGAAGCATATTTGAAAAAATTGAAAACACGAATACTTAATATTTCTCCACTAAACTAATTCCAAGAATTTCAACAATGAATTTCTGGAATTTCCAACAGTATGTAACCAATAAAGCTATTTATAGTTGAAAAAATAAATGAAAATAACGTCATGCAGGCAACGCTGAACCATCCTTCCCATTGAAATTATTGTCTGGTAACTGGATAACTGCTCTTTAAAAAAAAAATTAATTTAAGAGTATTTAATAAAACACTGTCACTTTCAAAATATGACTTTTTATGTGACATCAGATAAGTGACAACAATAATTTCAAACACATCTGACCACAATACGTGCGCGCGCACACACTAATATGAGTTCTGAACTTACTCTAACGCCTAAATATAATAATAATAATTGTATAATATTATTACTTTTTACTTTAAAGAATAAAGTATTAGTATTAAAATATGATATTACTATGTAAATGTAAAAAAATGTAAAGATAATTCAAATAAAAAAACCCTTGTAATTACTTATACAGCTACATTTAACTGTGACTAGAAGTTCAAGATAATTACGCTGTGCAAAATTGCCACGAATGGTCTATTCTAAGAAATAGCCTCCTTTGGCTAGTAAAAAGGATAGATCATGAAAACTGTCCTCCGAAGAGTAAGAAATAAGCTCTTCAGTGGCATTATATATATTTTGTCTTTGTTGAATACTCCAAAAAATAAGAAGAAAAAACATTTTCTTAAATAGTTTAGTTCCTTAATAACTTACTTAAAAGAACTTTTCTTTCTTTTTCCTGTTTAGCCTCCGGGAATTATCGTTCAGGTACTACTTCAGAGGATGAAGAGTGTGTAAATGAAGTGTAGTCTTTACAGTCTCAGTTCGACCATTCCTGATATATGTGGTTAATTGAAACCCAACCACCAAAGAACATCGATATCCACGATCTAGTATTCAAATCCGTGTAAAAATAACTGGCTTTACTAGGACTTGAACGCTGGAACTCTCGACTTCCAAATCAGCTGATTTGGGAAGACGCGTTCACCACTAGACAACTTAAAAGAACTAAAATAACTTAAAAGAACGTGGGTGTTGATCAGCTGTATTTAATGTATATATATATTTAATATGAATGTATTTAATAATGAATGTATATATTAAAGTTACGTTAATTTGATATGATTATTACAGATAGTGATATATTATCTTTTAATATGATTGGTTGTGGGTGTGACTGTATATGAACGTGGGATGTGTATTTTCACTATATCAACGTATTTATAATAAATTATTATCATCTATTTTGTTGTCGTTAAACATATAACTTTTATACCATGATGTGCTAACAGCGTTATTCTAATATACATGTTAAAAAGAAATATGTCATATGTCATCATAATCAACGCCCAGCAAAAACTACTGAAGATTAATGAAAATTTGTATACATGTTTTTCTTATGAAGTAAGTGCATACTAAGAAAGAATTTTTTGAAATTCCGAATTTATTGGGTTAGAATGAATTAATTTTTTTTTTTTGAAACCGGGCTATTTTTTAATTTATCGGTATAAAATAAGATATAAACTTGATTTTTGGTCGGTCTAATTTTCAAGTGCATATGTAAAAACCAACCTTTCGAATTTCGACCTTGAAAGGGTAAAGAAAGATAAAAAGATTTTGAACTACGATTGCAAATTTCCCCCATTTCCGACTACACTAAACAAGATATTTCATAGATCTGCGCTTGCAGATACTCTTCAGATAAATATCTAAAAACCACTTTCGTGTTATTTTGAATTTCGATTTTTTAAGGGTTGCGACGGTGTTCGGCGCAAAGACTCTGTCAACACAGCCACTGCCAATGTAAACTTTATGTGCGACGCGACTGGCTGGGCCTGTCTCGTTATGTGACTAAAAAACAAAGTAAAAAATGGCAGCAACGGGAAATTCAAGTAGCCATATAGAGCGAGCAAAGCTGCAACGAGATTATACTGTATCTCTCTCTCTCTCTCTCTCAATATATATATATATATATATATATATATATGTATGTATATGTATAAGTTAGCAAAAACAATTCTTTTGTTATTGTATTTGTTGATATTTCCCTCTGTACAAATATCTCAAAGACAAAAGTATAAAAATCATTTATCACTAACAATACAGAATTTAATAATCCTTCTTACCACCTAATGGTTATAATTTTTTTATAGCGCTTTCGAGGTTTTCCCTCATCATTAGTTAGGCTTTTCTTTTTTTTCTCAAATTACACATTAAATTCAAACATTAAAATTACAACATAAAAAAAATATGTAGTCAAAATATTAAAAATATTATGTTAAAAAACTAACAGATTTTTATTATGTAGCTAGCCACACAATATAGTACTGTACTTAATATATTATATTTTTAGTATTTTGAGTATATATTTTTATATTTTGTAATTTTATTGTTCGAATTTAATGTGTGCCATTTGAGAAGAAAAAATAAAAGTTTAACTGATGATGAGGAAAACCTCGAAAGCGCTGTTAAAAAATAATAAGCATTAGGTTGGCAAGAAACATTATTAAATTCTGTACACTTGGTGGTAAACGGTCTTTATACTTTTGTCTTTGATATATATATATATATATATATATATATATATATATATAGTAATTTTCATCATTAAATTATACCGTAATAAATCAGCACAAAGGTCTTATATGATAAATTTTCCGTAAAATTGATCACTTCGAATGAGAGAAAAAACTGACATTATCGGATATGTAGGGAAAAATATTAAAACTGTGCACTGTTAAAAATTTTTTTGTCGGCTAATTGTATTGACTGACAAAAACGTAGATACATATAAACATAAAATAATAAAATAATAACTGTTTTATTTATTCATTTGTTTTATGAAAATATTCCTTCTTATTGTAGAATTAATTTTATAAGATGTAATCTAGCCTTTGGCAGTTTACAGTAAAATAAAGCACTATACAATGAGTTCTACAATAAAATGAGTTTTTCTAAAGGATATTTTCTTTACAATTGCTCTACACTTTTCATTGTAAAATTTTTTCATCTTTATTTTACTTATTTTCGTTTGTAAAAAGTTGATATTTAACCGTACCATCAATAACTTTAGCCGATTATTTCAATTTCATTATGTGTATTTGATTTTGAGTTCATGTATTTCATACATATTTATCATCCAAGTATAAATGAATAAATTTATTTAGGAAAGTTTTAATCCAGTTCGGATGTTTAAAGGAATAATTCCTCCACTGTTATATGAACTACTTGACAAACTGATGTAATTTATGCGTAGTAATTCTTTTTTTATATTAAAAATAATTTTATTTTATCAATTAATTATTCATATTTTATATTATGTGTTATTTGGGCATCATACTAACAGTTTAAGTAATGTATATAATGAATTGTATCAGATAAGAAAGGAGGACATTCATTTACACGATAAATATCTTTAAACTGCATATTTCAGTATTTTCTATTGATTTTTTTGAGGATGCACCATACAAAAGCACCAGGCAGAATTGTTTTATTTACTTTAGTCAGTGCCTGTTGGGAAAAATAAAAAAATGTCTCTTGTACGGCTGAATATCATCTTCATTTTGGTAAGGTATCTATGTAAATCTATAAGATAAAATGCAGCTCGGTGAATACATTTAATTCTGCACGTTTCCTATTAAGCGTGGTCAGGGATGCTTGTTGTTCTTGAGAATGGTTTTTTAAAAAAATATATGTTTCTAATATAAAATCCCCTTTACTAGTTTTAAAGAATATTAATTTTGACGTACAGAAATAATGAATTAATTACTGAAATTCTAAGCGTAATATTAAAATAGTTATATTTTGGTTTTCTAAACTACCAGAGATATTATTAGAAAATGTACTTGTCACTAATTTCTTGTTATATTGTATTAACGGAACGCAGTCGAATCAGCTTAATAAAGATTTATTGTATTTAAGGATGTGAATATTGAAGAGTTCACGATCTATACCACAGTGTTTTGTAAGCAAGAGTGGGTTTGGTGTTTGTGTGTGGGTGTGTTTTGTGCGTATGTGCGTGTAGATGAAGGTGAAGAGGCGGTCGATAGAATCATTAGGAGAGCTCTTCTTTGCTATCCTACCCTTCTTTTCATTCTGTAGCCATTTACCACTTCCTCATACCTTTTGGGACCCACAGAAGTACTATAGTTTAATGTCTCCTCGGTAGTTCATCTATTTAGAATTTTCGTTATTAATCAATATAAAACAGTATTACATTATTTTTAAGTGTATTAGTAAATAGAAATGACGTTTCGGTAAACCATCTTATTGTTGTAGATCAAAGAACAAATAATAAATTTTCATATTAATATTATTAATTAATCAATATGAAAACGTTCTAAAAATAAATAATATACTTAATTTATTAAAAATGTAATATATTATAAATAAATAGAATTAAGTATTAGCATTTTTGTAAGAATTTTTCAAATATTTTTTTGAACCTTTTTAGCGTAAAAAATGTACGAATACCGTTTGGTAAAGCATGCTTAAAATCTTCAAGTCAGTGTTACACTAGCGATCCTTGTGGTGAGAGCGGGTACTAATGACACGCTATACCCACTAGTTTATTTACAGCATTTGTGGGGTGGGGTTGCGATTTTGCAAAAGATTATTTTAGATATACTCGTATTATTATTTTTTAATTATTAACAAATGTGCCTAAAAAAAATAATTAGGCGAAATCTGGAGATACTGAGGGTGACCTTGCTCTACAGCCTCACCTGCTTGACCATTTAAGTTGAAAATTTCAATGCCCCATATATAGAAGTAATCTGACCAAGTTTGGTCAAAATCGAGTTGTTGTGGAGATATAAGGTGATTTAGAGGCCAACAATGAAAAGTAAAACATACACACACACACACACACACACACACACACACACACACACACACACACACACACACACACACACACACACACACACACACACACACACACACACACACACACACACACACACACACACACACACACACATACATACATACATACATACATACATACATACATACATACATACATACATACATACATACATACAAAGATCCGGAAAATTTGAATCCAGTTTTTTCGTTCCTTATGTGTCAAAACGTAAAGATCTGGTGAAAACCGCATGTGCCCAAATTTGACCGATTACCACACTTTCCCTTCTATTGCTACAGCTCTACTATAGCGCTAGGCGGGAAAGTAAATAAGCATTCTTAATTGTATATACCTTCATTTTGATCTAAGTTAAAGTTTGAAGAAATGCAACGTAAAAGATTATAAGTAAAATTTAATAAATCTCAATAAAAGAGAGAAAAGTTGAAAAACCATTTTTCAGACGGTGATTGAATACTAAAATAATAAGAAATTATTCTATCACAATCTTCAATAAAAGAATGATACATTTTTCTAACCAGTTTCTTCTTTAAAATAAGGTCCAAGAGGTCAACAAATTATTATTTTTTTCTTTAATATTTATTTTTCTAATACAATAATCATAATTACGTATCATTTAGAATTTCTTTTTCCCATTTATATTTTAAAATTTATGCAAAGAATAGAGTAATTTCTATACTAACGTTAAGTTAAAGCTTTCTAATTTTTAAAGATTTTCTGAAGAATCTGTTTGAGATTATGTTAGCTCTTTGTCTTTTCGCCTGTTAATTTTTTCTCCAAATCCTGCAGTCGACCGAGAGTTCAAAGTGCAGTTGACTACATGAACTGACTATGAAAGAAGCAGACATCCTTCAGACCAGTCTAGTATTCTAAAGAGAATTTCCATATCCACTATTATTCACTATTGGAAAATAAACCCTGATTGGGAATTAGAGACATTTAAACTTAACGTGATCAAAAATTGAAAGAATAAGAGGAACGAAAATATTTAATATTGTATTCCTTTGCTTTCAGTCTGTAAGTATTGTTAGTTCTTTGATAATTTTATTTATGGACATAAATTACACAAAAATATCATCGTTTAGAATATCGAGAACTGAGTACAATGCCGTTTTAACTGTTAATGGATTCAAGCTACTCTGTAATATGATGGGTAATATCTCAACAGGAACTCAAGTGGGTAACGTAGTGTTTTCTGACACCCGTCATCTTGTTGCTAGAGTCAAATTTCATCACATCGGCCCACTACTTTTTCTGAGTTGTCTGTTTCTCCTGCTGTTCACGGTTTTACGTTAAAAATATTCTTCCTTAGTTACAACGTATATCTCCTCACGTTTTCTACGTTTGGATAAAATCATTCATTAAAATATTGAAATCTTTCACCATTCTACACAGACCGTCAGGAATGCTGATTTTAACCTCGTCTACTAAAGGTTGACATCTGAAGGATTTTGCATTTTTTTTTAAAGCAGTTCAAGTAATTTTTTGGTTTTCTCATTATTGCACTGATACACCATGGAAATTTTTACAACTCCTAAACCTTACCTTTCTATATCGCGGTTGTTGAATGCATGGAGCAAACTTAGAAGGATTTTGAGAGAAGTTTTGATGTATGAATAAATGAGCGAGTAATATTTTTTTTTTTACTTTTAAAAATATTTATATGAAGATTTTGTGACTTTACAATTACTGTTGTACACAGTTCATATAATGAAATTAACACTACACTAAATTAAATTTATAAATTGAAACTGAATAGTGATGTAAAAGAAAAAAATGTTTTCAAGAATTCAACCTCTTTGTGGTTTTTTCAACCTTTCAAATAGCAGTGTAAAATAATTAAAGTTATCCAGTATTTGCGAAACACTTCTAGACATTTCCAGTATAGAAAATTTCACCATTAAAAATTAAAGATTTCCCTTTTCTTATTTCTTTTATTGTAACTAAATTATCCTGAAGAATAATTTTTTAAGCATTAACTCCAACGTGGGGTTTTTTGAAGTCCCTTTTATAATTTTTGAAATCCTGAATTATTTTTTTAATTTCACTGTATTTATTTTACGTAAACTTTTCAAAATATTGAATTTTGATAATTAAGTTTGTGATTTAATCATGTGTTTTAAATGTTAATTTTTATTCAAAAGACTTATTTGCTATTGTTTGCGTGTATTCATTTTACGTTTTTTATTTTTATGTACTGTGGTTCCTTTGATATATAAAAATATTTTATTTATGCTTATGGCATATGAAGGGATGTTAAGGATAGTTGAGAGTGCGTTTAAAAAAGTGCTGCCTCTTTGTGGATACCGTAATAGAATTAAAAATTTACTCGCTACAGAAATGTTTTTGCCTTCACTAGACATTGAGGGCTACACTACGCTACATTGAAACTTTTGCCATCAAATTTTACTCCTATAAAAAAAAATGCTGCAGCAATATTTTGCGATGCAAGTGACATGCTGATGTCACTACAAGTATTTATGAGTGGACTTAATATTAATTAAACTTAAGTTTTCGTTACTTATCCACAACCTTTGTGTAATACATTAGATAGACGTGTTATTTAGATTATAAGTAATACACTATTCCTTTTCTACACTAAAAAACTATTCTATTACAAACAAACAAATGTCTGCCGTATTTCATTGGTGTAAATATAAAAATGTAATTTAATAATAATTTACAAACAATTATACCATATTTGTCTTAATGCAAAATTGTCCATCTAATTTGTTTTTTTTTTTTTAATATTTCCTCAAGATGGCATTTATTGGATTAGGTAGTTTTTTCCATTATTTAATGCGCATTCAATAATTTATTTGAAAAGAAGCTTACGGATTTTTATATCTCAGTTTTCAACGTTTTACGGCACGTAGGAATCCAATCAAGGGAAATTACTTCGGAAACATTTTCAATGCAACGCCTGCTCTAGAACACACGCACTAAAAGACAAGAATCAGTTTCCCCAAAGCACTTTATTTAATGTTATTAAAAGAAAATTAATATACAATTTTCGAACTTAAACGTTGTAATATAAATATAAAATTAATGTAGAAATAATTTGTAAATAATCAATTTTAGAATTTTATATAACACTTCAGACAGTAATATTAGTTTAACTTAAGTGGTTTTTAATTTTAAAATGTGACCGAATAGTTTAGGAAAGTGATTTTAGTTGACCAATTAAAATTCCATGAAATTTTTACCTAGTAAACCATAATAACAGAATTGTTAAAATTAAAAAAAAAAATATTGTATTTCTGTAAGAAGTGCACAATATAGTAAACATTATGAAGATACTGGTAAAGAATTTTGTAAATTTAAAACTTATTTATTTATTATTCTTATTCCGTTTTAGTATGTTTATACGTCATTATTTTTTCCTTAATAGGTTTCATTACTAAATATAATTTTTGTAATATTTGATATTTTGTACAATTTAATTTTTACTGTTTTGCTGTATAATGATATTGTGTAATTATTATGAATTATTTATTGCTTATTAAAAATAACTGTTTTTTAATTACTATTAAAGAGATAAATTAACAATTAATATAATCCACCTTACCTGTACGTTGATACTTTCTCTAGATCTTTCGGCTTACTTGGAAGCCATCATCAGGAGTTAAAATTAATTTTAATGTCAAAATTAAAATTTTTAATTTTAAAAAGTTAAAATTAAAAATTGTTAATTTTAAAGTCAAGGTTTAAAAATCATAGTTAAAATTTAAAAACAGTCATGACTGTCCCGGTACTACTACTAGTATACTGAAGAAATATACAAAACTCTGATGAATTATGTACATCGGGTGGACTATGTATATTCCTCCAGTATACTAGTAGTACCAGGAAAGTCATGGCTGTTTTTAAATTTTAACTATGACTTTAATGCATTAATTTTAACTCCTGATGGCTTCCAAGTAAGCCGAAAAATCTAGAGAACGTATCAACGTGCTGGTAATGTGGATTATATTAAATGATAATTTATTTATTTATCATATCAGCGGTAGCATGTTTGAGAAATTAATTATTAAAGAGATATTAATAAAATCAATCGTTAATCGTAAACCAATTTATAAATGAACCACAACGCAGAAACCACTTATTTAAATTAACAACACACTAGTTTTTGTAGATTACACTTATTTTTATTCAATTTCGATTTTTTCTTATTGTTTTGGGTCTTTGTTTTACTATTTATCAAGATAGTAAAATTAACTACAATTCTTAGCGTTTGTTGGAATTTTTTAACCTACATGATACATTGATATGAAATATTTAGTTTATTACCGTTTTCTTTGTTTATTAGGGCCATAAACTGAATTATATATTGTTATTGATTTAACTTACAGTAGATGTTTAATAAATTATTTTGAATAGGCAAATTATTTAGTTGATAATGAAAATTAATTTTTTAATTAAATGATTTACTATTCTATTTTACTCAGATGTCACTTAACAGTATTCATGTTATCAGAAAAGTTTAGATTCACAACACTAACCTACTTAATATTGTAAAAGAAGTTTTCAGTATGATTATCAACGTAATATTTTATTTTACTTGAAAAGTTATTTCATTTAAAAAGGTATTCCATTTAATCGCAGGAAATCGTGAAAAAAAATGTAAATAATATTCTAAAAAAAAAAAATTATTAATTTAGATTTTCTACTTATATTCTCTTTTTGTTTGAGAATAGATAATTTGTTTTAATTACTCGTAAATACCTTTTTTGCTTTCTTTGAATTTCTGTACGAGAACTTTTAATTTTAGTGATTTTTGATGACTGATCAACCAGCTGACCAACTCTATTTCTTCTTCGGTTTTAAACCGATTTAAAAGAATAAAAAATATTGGCGATTAATGGATTTCATTGAAAGCCAAGATATAAATTATCAAAAACTGTGACTTTTTTAATAAAGCTTTTTATGTTTTAATCTCTCATAAACATTTTGCATATTTCCTACGTGCCAGAACATTAAAGGAAATACTTATTTATTTCAACAAAAGGGAGACTGGTCGAACATGAACAATAATAAACCTCCAGTTTGTTGACAACGTCAGCAAAAGGTTTTTGACCACTCTAGTATAAGTGCATGCTTTAGATATTTTAAACAAAAACTGTTTTACAATAAGGATTCATAAAAAGGCTGTTTTATAATTTAAAATTAGTATCTTTCTATTGAGAATATGTGTAATGGCGTTGAAGGAGAACTTCCTGTAGATATTATTTTTATTGATTACGGTAAGGAATTTCATAAAGTTATTCATGAATTACTGCTTAAGAAATATAATTGGCTAGTCATATCTTATCTAATTTTCCAAATCAATTTCGTAGGATGGACATCAGCACGTCTCGCGGTTAATTAATTTATTTGTAACAGTTTCTTATATACTATAAGTCAATATTTTGGCCTACATTTTCTGATTTCTGTAGTTGATAAGTTATATTAAGACTTCAAATACATATCATGAAATTGCATTAATTTCAGTAATAGAATTTACTCAAAAAAAATTTCTTTCATATTTTTTCTTATTTTATGAACTTATACAAATACCCCAGCATATTTATATGGAATCTTTACAATTTAAAAAATAATAATTTCTTGGAAGATATTCAGAAAACTCTTTTGAAATTTTTACATTCTCTCTGAGGTACACTTTTTTATTTTACTTCTAGTTATTGTATACATATTTTCACGATCATAGCAAATTGTTCTTTTATATTGTTTAATGCATCAAACGAGTTGAATCGTTTTAAACTCATTTTATGAAAATTCGTACCAGTCCAACTATAATTCCAGAGACACGAAATAACTAATATATCGCACCGAAAACTCAATACCTTTTCTAAGTTATCAGGTAAACAGATCAATATCAGCATATTTTGGTAAAAGTTAATTTTAAGTTAAATATGAACAAAATTTATTTTGATCAGTGATAGGTGAGTAAAATAACTTTTAGTGTTTTTTTGGCGTCTTATTGCTGAATAAATAACTTTTTCTACCAAAAAAAATTATTAATTTTTATTAATCATAATGTACCTGATAGAATTATTTATTCCTTAAATCTACATGTTTATGGGAGAAGATACGTCAACAAAAACAGATATATTTCTTAAAACTGTTCGTATAATACAAAAAAATAAACCAACTGTACATGAAATACAAATAAAAAGACTAATGAAATAAGCGAAACGTTTTATTCTGCGAACATAAGTGAATTAATTTCTTTGAATGTAAGCTAGCAAATTCCTGACTAGGTAAATCCTCAATGTAAATTTACTCAGCAATAAATCTGGAAACAGTTGAAGCCACATTCACACAAGCCGTATTTTAAAGTAAACTGCTTTCCGAAGAAATTTATTACATATTCTCAGAGTATTTGTTGTAGCAAATGGCCTTTAACCGTTGTTGGAAGTAATCGACTCAATTGATTGTGTAGCTATGTTGATAGTGTAATTTGTAATTTAAAAATAATCAACCTACCACTATATCGAAAACTCTTCAATAACAATCTAATGAAAGAGGTATTTCATACAAACTAACATCGATAACCTAACTAATAAAAAGTATAATAATAAAAAAGGCAGACAAAACAAAGAATCGAGAAATCAAGGAAGGAAAAAATTTTTCGTTATACAATATGCAATAGTATGATTACATCAATAACCATTCATAAGAAATATATATAAGGATATCTTTTTATGACTTGTTCTTTGTATGTTCTTTGAATTTAAACCAGAACAAGTGCTGCTTTGAATATAGAGTGTATTTTTTAAGAATTCCCCCATATTATTTTCATTACTGCATTTTTCAACAGTAAATCTATTAAAACCATCCATTTCGGCACGTTGGAAGGCGGAGTTAGATTTCACCGGTGTTAAGTAGGGGATAAAAAAGATTTCCACCTTAGTTAAGAAAAACTCAAGTTTACTAATACGACAATGGTTGTATGTGAAAAAAGGTTCACATATTTAGCATACTACAAATTCCACCTTCTTACAATTTCAGCAACATTTTGGTCATCCCTTGCCGTAAGGGTTGGTCCTATAAAAAATTATTTCACACAAAAGTTTTAGATAAAGTTTAGAGAACTAACGACCACTTTAAACCGATTCGATACTGTGCTTATTAAGGGAAGTAAATTTTTTTTGTCTTCGAAACCTCATTTTTTCCACCCCCTGGACCAATGGTTGGTGACATCAAAAAACTTTGTTTAGATAAGTTTTAGGCTTTTATGCAAATAATAGCAGGAAATTTAAACCAATTCGATATTTTACTTAATAAAAAGTTATAGCGATATTCTGGTTTTTCGAAAAAGCTCCCTATTTCCACCCAAATGGTCCGATTTTGCCCATTAAAGAACTCAATTGAGATTTTGGGTCTATTGAGATATTTTATCTATCAATTTGAAAGTATCTGGGGCAAAATTACGGCGGTTATCGTGTCCACAAATGAAATATATATATATATGTAAATGTATATATAAACTTTTGAACTGACGGTGGTTTTGGGGTCTTGGGGATGTGAAACGCGAAATATAAAATATCTGGAGAGATATTTTGAAATTTTTCGGAAGCTGATACATGGTACCCATTACAGTATGTAGCTTTCTTATGAAATCTAACTAAAAACTAAAAGACTAATCGTAATTTTTTTATTACCTGTAAAAACTATTATCGTAAGCCACAAAAAGAAAAGAGTATTATTTTTTAACGCGTATTATAGTTGTAAATAATAATATCTATCTTATAAGCAATAAGCAATGTTATAAGCAAAAAAGAGTTACTTTGAAAGAATATAAAACAGTCCTGCTTTTTACATTAAATTTATTTATTTAAAGTCACGAAAACAGTTATCAGATTTCTCTGAACAATTTCCACACTATTTCTTCTTTATAAAAATAAAATTAATTATTTAATTTAATCTTAACCATGACATCATATAACAGCTGCCGATGCATGTAAAAATCCATATCTATCGATTATCCATATCTATTCATATCTAAATCCATATCTATTGAGTCTATTCAACTCAAGAGATTTTATGCAGTATACGATCATCCTTAATATTCTTAAGTAATGTTATATTAAATTTACGATCATACTGAAGAAAATTAAAAAAAAAAATTGTTTAATGCAATTTAAAGAAAACAATTTTTTTCTGATAATCCCTATCCAGCAACAAAATAATCAAGAAAATTAAATGGTTCTTAACCCAAATATGAGCTAAAAGATATGAAACAAGATACTAGAATTTTAATGATGTAAAAAACTAGTAAACGCGATTTTTTTCGAAAAAAGAATAAATCGTACTTCAGACATTTAACCGAACATTCTAATCTTAAACAAGACGTAGATAGGAAAAATAAAACACTTTCTCTAGTCGAAATAAGTGTAGGTTTCTCTCAGGCCACGGTGACATATCTTTTGTACTTAAAAACTCAAATCCAGGCGTTCAACTCTTTTAGAACGAATACCTATAAATTCCACTGCGTAGATATTTCTGAATAAAAAACGTTTCACGAAAAGTTTGTTTACGTCTCACGTGGCAACAATAGATTAAAAATATTAATACCTAATATAAATCAGCTGTTCATATCCCCATATGTTTACTAGTAACTTTACTGTGTTGCCACTTTGGCTGCTAAAAAAAAAAACTAGTCTCATTACTTTATTTACAGACCTCCTGTGTATATATATATATATATATATACGCCTACGTAAACAATTTTGTTGCTCGAAAATCTGCAAAACTTCTAAATCAGTTTCATTGAAATTTAGATATGCTGTAGTGGTGTACTTGAAGTTGTGTGTGTGAAAATTTGATGCAGATTGGTTGAGTAGTTCTTGAGTTACACCTAACTCAATTAAGATCGATTTTCAAATAAGATCGAAAAAAACTTGAAGTTATGCTGACTGTGCTGTATTTTTCATACCCTTCTATTTAAATCAAATGGCTATTTCCATACATAATGTTTAGTTTTCTGAAACTTTTAAATAGATTTTTTATTAGTCACTTTTAATAAATATTTTCAAAAGTAATTTTTTTATTGATTTTAGGTCCATGATGATTATTTTAATTATTATAAAGATGATTATTAATTATTATGAACTGGTTTTTAATAACTAAACCAACATTATGTTGCCAGATGTTGATAGGTTTTGTTTTTTTTAGCGAATTTTTTTTTTTTAAAAACACTAATAAATTTTTTTTTAAAGTAAAAATTGTTCCGTAATTTAAAAAAAAAAATTAAACTATATTATACTTCTTTAATGAAAATGAAAGTTAATAACTTGGAAAAAGAAATAGCATTTCGATAACAACAAAGACGATTCAAGTTTTACGTTACTGTTCATTTCCAAGGAAACTCAAATCACCGCACCGGTAAACCAGTCACGCACGATAAAGAAAAAAAAATGAGACTTTCCAAAAGTTCTGTATAACCATTGAAAATATTACACAACTACATAAAAAATAACTCTTCTTTAACACTTTATTATATTGTTCTTTCAATGACATACTTTGTAGTAAAGGTTCATTTTGTTTTATACAAATCCTACATTTAAATAAAAATCACTAGTAATTATATATATATATATATATATTTTTTTTTTTTTTAAATAAGTAGATATTTTATAATAAAGAAGAAAGCTAATTCTTACTTCAATATTTTTTTCTTTTTAATTATTTAATATTTTTTTATTAGCTATGATAAATTTTAAATGAGAATTTATTTACATATTCTTTATTAATAAACGTTTTCTCTGCATATTTATTGTCGTTGTAACCTCTTATTATTTCAATAAGTGTGTAAGATCACAATGAATTAATAAAGTCAGCCAGCAGATTTATTTAGTTTTTCTATTTTATATATATATGTTTTTCAATGTATTGTCTGCCCTTCTATGTAAATATAATTAAATGCCAAATTTTATGGTAAGTTGTTAAAACGTGTTTGTACGTACACTGTTTAAACCTACACTTTTGTTTGTGTAATTTTGTTAGTTACTTAACAAAATTATCGACCACTATGATTCTGATATTTTTATTTTTCGTTTTAAAAAAGGACTTTCTTTCTTTTTCCTGTTTAGCCTCCGGTAACTACCGTTTAGATAATTCTTCAGAGGATGAATGAGGATGATATGTGTGAGTGTAAATGAAGTGTTAGTCTTGTACATTCTCAGTTCGACCATTCCTGAGATGAATGAGGTTAATTGAAACCCAACCACCAAAGAACACCGGTATCCACGACCTAGTATTCAAATCCATGTAAAAATATCTGGCTTTACTAGGACTTGAACGCTGTAACTCTAGACTTCCAAATCAGCTGAAAAAAAGGACTAAAATGCTGTTGGTCAACCTTCGCATAACCTGTAATACAACACCTTTCACGTTTACATCCATTGAACATCAGATTATTATTCATCCGAATTGCGCCTAATTATATTTTCAAATAAAAAAATCTTTTTTTACATTAAAAAAATGCTAGTTTCATAAAAAGAAATATTAAAAGAATTTAACCCATTTAATGAACATACACAATTTACAAAGGAAGTTGAAAATAACAATAGTAAAAGTGTTTTGGATTTAACAATAACTCATTTCTAAAAGAAAATATCAACAAAATGGTATCCGATGGTAACCAATATCTTCAAACAGATATCTAAATTTCCTGTCAACACAACCAATATCACACAAAAAAACAGTAGTCAATCTCACAGACTAATATAATTTACAAACTCCAAAGATAGACCAGAATATATATTAAAAAAAAAATCAAAAGATCTATTAATAAATAATAATTATCTGGAAAATATCATAAAAAAAATATTTAATAATACAATTCTTAAACACTATAATAATATATCAACCATCCATCCTAATAAAAATAATAAGAGTGAGAAATATGTTGCATTATCACATTTCACAGATCTGTCAGAAAAAATTAAAAAAATTGCTAAAAAAGGATTTGAAAAATTAACTAAAATAAAAAAAAAAAATTTAGAATTTATAAATATTTTCATAGATAATATGTATTTTAAATTTAAAAATAAATTATATGAGCAATGCCATGGTTCAGCGATAGGGTCACCAATCTCAGCCTAATTTACAAACCTAAGTATCGAATATTTAGAAAATAAGAATTACAGAAATTAAATGAAAATAAAACCGATGAATTATTCCAAGATGATATCGTCTAAATCATCTCTGCCGTAATTTTATAAATTTTTTCCAATAATGATAACAATGTCTGCCTTGATATTATAACCCACTGACTGAAAAAAAACCTAAATCTGTGTGGACTAAAAGAAAGTGAACAAAAACTATTAGTGGACCAAAATACCAGTGGACGTTAAATAAAATGGACAAACAAATCCGTGGACATTGGCTTTTTGTGGACCTCAGCGTAAGTGGACCCTACACGCTTACCGAAAGGACCAAAGTCCCCTAATTTAAAAAATATTTCTTTTTCTTTATCACTCGTTTGACTCATATGACTACTTTGTTACTACAATTTTATTCTTGAGATTTTTTAAATTTACTTTTCTTTATTCAGATTACATAGTGAAGTAGAGTAACTGATTAATGTGAACACAAAAATAACATGAGAAAAAATATTAAGAAACATTAAGCCTAATGGGCAATCCTTTTAATTGAATTAAGTTACTTTACTAACTATTTTTATTAATTAATTAATTTTAATTATTTAAGTAAACTAATGTTGGATTGCACGCATATGCGCAAGTATCTATAAGTGGATTGTAATTATTTGTAATTAAGTCAGCGGACAATGATTTTTAACATTTTAATGAGAGTGTTAAAAATCATTCTAACAGATTACATAGCCGTCTTCTGTTTAGTTGTCTAACCGGAAATCGTGCTATGATTGTAAGATCATAATTGTTTGAATATTGATGGGTTGTGAAATTCAGAAAAAAATTTGAATGGAGTTTTCTCCATTCAAAATTCTTCTACTTTAGGAATGATCTGCACAGATATTTTTGAATTCATTTTGACATAGTCATTACATCGTATGGTACACGATCCTTATCAATTGAGACTGGAATATTTGAATTTTATTGAAATGACAGAACCATAAATGCGCATGTAATAGTCATTTGATAGATAGATTATTTAATAGATTTGTATAGTTATATCAACGATCTAACAATACTCCCAGTTACACGGATCGTATTTCAGGTAAATACATGGTATTAAAAAAATACATTGGATGTATTTTATCTTAACATGATGAATCTCTTCGTTATTTAAAAAAATATTAATTTTTGTTGATAAAAAGGTTATGTACAGGTTTCCTTGAGTTTACTGACCTTGTACTTTACTGTCCTTATACTTTAAAACCATATCCTGAGAAGGTATGGTTAATAAAATAATGTGTTTATTAAAATTTACATTTTCTGATGACAAAATGATACTAGAGATATACCACATCAGATATATCACGGTATTAGATACTAATAACATATTAATACGATACTATTATACTATTATTATAATTAGGATACTAATGACATATTGGGAGTCTAAGGAATATCTGATGCATATAAGTATGTGTGTAGAGGTATGATTGCCGATAGAATAAAGCCTTTTGGCACTAGAATTCTGCGTAGATTCTTTAAACTTTAAAGAGACTACGTTGTACTCTAAAGAACCTACCTTCCAAAATCGATGGAATACTATTATAAAATTATCATAAAAACAGGATTCTAACTTAACCCCATATTGGACATCACCACAGACCTTAACGATGGAAGAACACAAAATATTTATTCAGAAAAATATTTAGCACACACACGCGCGCGCGTTCGCGCGCGTGTGTGTGTTATATTAATATTATTTGAACATTTCGATTTTTCTGGAAAATAAATTAATTAAAAAATTGAACAAATACTTTTAAAGAAAAAAATTAATTTTCTCTAAAAAAATACATAATAAATTCTATGTAGCTTTTTATTCATATCAGAGAATACTGTTAGTTTTCTTTTTTATTTTATCTGTTCAATTTCTGTCAAACTGAACGAAACATACGAGCAGCAGCTTAGTACAATACAAGTACCTTACTGCCAGTAATAGTCCGTATTTCATACATAGAGTGTTGTAAAAGACCACTTCAAATGTTAATATTTTTCTCCTCTTATCTTTTATTTACATTGAGCAAAATGTTCTTCAAAGAAATGAATTATAGAATACATAAATACAAAAAACAGAATTTTTATTAATTTCTTTACATTGTATTAATTTATTATTCAAAATTATAATGGTAACTTATACTAGAGAAACTAAGAAAAATCGTACAAATTAAATGACATGAAGTCTTTTCCTTTTTTTATTGTTACAGTGTTTTTAATTTAGCTCCTAATCTATTTTTATATTTTTCTTTCAATTTTCAATTTATTAAGAAATCAAAAGTGAATTTAATTGCAAATGTATAGATCGGTTTAGAATTAATTACCTCTTGTAACATAGGTTAACTAACTAAATAACTTTCCCTATTTTACATTTAAAATCACATTAGAAGAAAAAAGGGCTTAACTTTTCTGCAGTTTTATTCTCTATTCAGTGATAAGCCAGGAAATAACCATTTCATAGTAAAATAATTACCTTCTTGGTCGACTAGCGATTTGTTTCTGCTGTTCGATATTTTATAACCAGTAGAAAAATTCCAAAGAACGATTTTAGAATATGCCGATGGAAAGAATGATTTTTGACAGATAAAATTCATTAAATTATTGTAAAAAACTTTTTTAATTTAAAATAGAAACTTTTTAGAAGAATACACATGAGGAAAAGAAATTTTGGTATCAAGAACATCTAGAAGGAACGTAACTGATTTGAAAATAAGGTATGCCAAAGCTTTCTGACAAATGTACGTATCTGAATCGAGAACGACCAGAAAGAAGGAATAGTGTTCTTGTTTAATATTTAAATTTGGTTATAGAGAAGAACTATAAAAGTGAAACGAACAAATAATGAGGAAATATGTAGAAGAGGAGAAAAAGAACAGAATTTTTCTACTTTTGTTTTTTATAAGAAGATATCTTGGTTAGGAGCTTATTCTACGTATAAGAAAACGGATTGGATTGCTCACAGAAATTAAGAAGAGAATATAAGAAAATTAAGCAAGATATCGTTAAAGAAAACATAAAAGTAGTTCAGTTGCAATCTGTCGTAAGGGAGAAAAAGAAAAAAAGGAAATCTCCACTACTCAAAATTTCAAATAAGGAACCTACGTTCATAGTTTCCCCACAGTTTTATTAAAGGAACTTCTAAGCACTTTTAACTATAAGAGAAATGTCATGGATATCTCCGATTTACTTCTAATATGCTCGTAACATTACTGATTGCATCAAAGAAATAAAGATGCACAAAGTATATCCCTTGACGGTTTCTTAGGATCAAAATCTTACTTCAGTAAAACAGGGTAGGTGGAACCACATCAGAGTAAAGGTTCAATTGCCCCTATTTCTTGACTTACCGTTAAATACTTCTATTAACGTAACTGTGTGTATGTTGAAATCAAAAAGCGGTTTTGTCTATTTGACTTTTTGACTATTTGTCTTATTCCTACGTCATGTTGACACTGGGATTAGTAAAATATAACAGTTATTCTAAAATTTTTTCAAGTATAGTCTTTAACACATTTTAAAACTATAATCCGAATGAAAACGTGCATGGTCCATCCAGAAATTTCGTAGTATATTTTTAGAAACACAATTCAAGCTATTAACTGAAATACAATGAACTAGTAAGTCAGTATTTAGGTGTTCTTAGAATGTATCTTTCCAATTATTTTCTCTGTTAATTAATTGAGAAATTTGTACAGCGATTTTTTTGTTGAAGTCGCCTTTATTATTATTATTATTATTATTTTATTTTTACTTCAGATATAACATATCGCTACTAAAGAAACGGCCACTCCTGTGAAAACCCCGTTTGAAACAACCCTGCAGCTTAGTAAAAGTACGAATAGGAAAACGGAGAAACGATCAAGATATTACTGCTACTAGTGAGGTTACGGTAATAAGGAATGCGAATATATGAACGAGTATTATCGTTTTATTGCGAATTTTTCTAATAATTATTTTCCATTTTTTGTGAGAAAATATTCTGAACATCAGAATGACGTAAGACTACATCATTATACTGTAACAATCAAATACTAAGCAATGATGGCAAAAAAAAACTTCTGGATGTCTATATTATGTAATTTTTATTTATGTTTTTATTTAAAAGATCCAATACTTAAATTTTCTGGAAAAAACTTGCGCACGCACGTGGTGCTTATATATACGGTTGATCGGAAAACCTCTTCCTTTTTAAATTTGGTTGTAAGATCTAATTAAGTCTATATGAAAATTAGTTCTACAGTTAAGAGGATGAGACATTTCTGAGCGAGAGAAGTATACTATGAGGATTGCTTAGAAAATAAACACATCGATTGAATTAGCCATGTATTCGTACACGTGATTTGAATAGTTTCTGGAATAGCAAGTCATAAGAAGAAGATAAGATTATTTTCCATAGCAAATAACTACGAGAATGGAAAGTTTGTAATTCACCTCGTCGAGGAATCAACATAACGTAGATGCACTAAAAACTATTTATTATACATGAAATTTTGTTTGTTAAACAAATTAAAAGTGATAAAACTCCCAATATCTAATATTGCTTAAATGTTGATCTTAAGCGTTCGTGAAATTTTTTTGTACTTAAACTGAATATAGAACAGATGTTCGTTGATCAGTTTTACAGAATATGATAAAAAATTATTATAAATCTCCTAAAATTTATTATCAAGATTTTTTATGGAGTTGCATAACTGGGCACAGTAATCATATGAAAACAGTAGTAGAATCATATTTGGAAAGTGAACCTTTTTACAATAATTTTTTTTATTTAAAATTATTGTTTAGATAATGTTAAAATGTAAAAATTAAGTGAAACTATGATTTGACATAGACTATTTGCCACTTTGATTCTACAAGATCTCTTCTCTTTAAAAAAAAAAAATGTAAACGAATGGAGCAATTAATTTTTAACTTGTTCACAACCACTGTGTCAGGTCAACTTGAAACCACACTTACTATTTCTATTTAAATTTTTGAAAAAAATTAAGGATAGCTCGAAAAACAGGAATAGAAAATTAAAAAATAAAATTTTTATTTTCAAAATTATTAATTCTTTTTAAATTTATCTCAATCATATATTTTAAAGATGTTGGTCAGTTTAAAAATAGATTAAATAGTAGGAGTTGGTAATATTCTCTGGTGTATGTTGTCAGTTGCATAGCTATAAACATTAAATAATTTTATTACTAACTGTAACCTTTTTTCATATTAAATAACGTTAACAGTTATTTTTTATACAGCATAGCATATAATTCAGGATATTTATGGTTAGTAGAAAACTGAAAGCTGAGAGATTATAAAATAGTATGGTATTCGTTTAAAAGTCGAATATGAATATCGGAAATGACTGAAAAGAAGATTCTGATTACCGGAAAGAAATCTTCATGTCTGTAGTTGAGAAATATCTTTATTATAAGATAAACCAGGAGATTAGAAGATTGAGTTTCTAAGAATGGCCCAATTATTTTTTTCTAATGAAAAATAACTTTTCTTTAATCAGGTTTAATAAAAAATTCTAACCTATCAGATTCAATAATTACCTAGTTATACAATGTTTGTTTTTCTTTTTTTTTGTAAAAAATAAGAAAGATAAAAAAAAAATATGAAAAAAGATAAAAGTAAAGATAAAATTTAAAAGTGGATGTAAGTTTTTTATTATTAATAACAATTTAAAAATACTAAACTACGATCTAATTAATAATACTACGATTGAATTAATAAACTACGATTGAATTAATAATAGTATTTAGAATTTCCAAAAATTAAATAACATACATTTAACGATTAATTTGAGTACATATAGGCCATGCAATATGGGAAAATTACCCGCATTCTAAAAGCATGGTAAAAGTCGACAAACACTTGAACAGCAAACGTGTAGCTATATTTATAAATCGTTTACAGGATATCGGTATTGTTCAGTGCAAAGTACACAAGTAAAATAAATAAAAAAATCAATTTTCAATTTTCAATAGATGAAGTGTAATCTGGGTTTTAAACACAAACTCAAACATACAACACATACAGATATGTAATGTTTAAATGGAAATGAAAAATGTGTATATATATTTACGAAGGGACCACATCTCATACTTGCAGGAGGATTTGCTGGTAAAGTTGTTGAAAAATTTCTTTCACGAAAGAATTTAAAAGAAATTTAATTTTCTAAAGAAATAAAACGGGTTATTGATTTAAAAACTTGATAAGTTCAAAGTTGAAAATTCTATTGCTGGAATTAATCGGAAAATTTAAACTCAGCTATTACCATAACATATTTGTATATTTAAGGTAGCATATAGCATACTTATCTGAATATTAAATGCAATCTTCAGAAACCTCACTACTAAAAATGAAGAAGAAATAAAATTCTAATGTATAAAATTGAGATGGAAATTAAATTAATTATTTTGTAACGTTCTGAATATTATTAATTATTATTGAAGGTTAGGAGACATTGTATTGTTTATATGATAAAGTGGATGTTTGGTTTATCTTTTTAAGTATTTTAATAAACTGGAAAATAAAATTATATTCAAAAAACCGTATACAAATAATATTACATAAAATTTAGATTTCATTTTAATTTTTCAATTATCAACTTCAGTAACACTACGGAAGAAATTATATTTTAAAAAAAGTAAAAACATAAGGAAAAAAATTAATTGATAACTAAACAGTACTTATGTTTAGCCAATTACTTTTAGCCGGGATATTAGAATACGAATAAAAAATAAAAGTAAAGCATTATAAATATTGTTTTAGTTCTAGGAGATCACAATAAAAATAATTATAAATCTACTTTAAAAACATCTGCATCTCCAATTCAGACTAACATTACAACTTAGTGCAAGTCTATTTTATAGTTGTAAAGATAAAAACCTACCTACCCAAGATAGTAACAAGCCTGAATCGTATAATGACAAAGAAATATCCCCGCTCATGAACAAAATTTTAATAGAGGGGACAACATTTGTTTACAACTGAAAACATTCACTGATGATTTTTAACAAATTTAAAATATAATATGGTATCTGATATAACTTCCTTGTTGTAAATGTCCTTGTTGAAATGTTTCAGCATTGTAGTTTCTGCTTCATTACTGATAAAATTAGTTTACCAGCAATCTAATTCCTGATTATTACGCATATTTTATAAAACTATAGTTTTTAATAAACTAATAAATATGACCAGTTTCCAGGCAATACAGACCCTTTTTCTGATCTATATTTATGATAGATCGAAAGCACTATTAACCAAGTAAAAGTGTCTCTTTTAGTTTCCTCCATATATTCTAAATTGAAATTATTGTCTTTATAAATAAATTTATAGATGCTTTCTCTTTCGATAGGTTTTTTTTCATTTTAGTGTTTCCGAGGACAAAGACTGATTCCCTATATGTACTAACAATAATATTATAGAAGTGCTCTACAAAAAAAATAGTTTTACTTTTTTCTAAACGGAGAGAAATATGTAATTTCTTCTTGTTTTTTAACACAATTAATTATTTGCAATCTGTTCTCTCGGAACAATGAATAGATAGATGTATTGAATTCCTATAATTAACTTGAAGAAGAGAAAGCTCTACAGCAATTAACCCCATTACATTCGGTTTTATTGTGGTTAGCATCATGTAACAGATGATACCCGGTAACAGAACATACCGCATACTGTAACAGACCCGATGGATGATAATGAAATTAATTTTTTATATCGTGAGAAAAAATTACACGCCTGACTGGAACTCGAACCAGAATCTCCAGATGAAAAGTAGGGAGCTATTCCTTCGCAAAAGATATTGTCATGAATTTTTAATACTTTTTTCCCCGTACTTCAACTCTACCACTTTGGAATAATACAACGAGCGTTTTAAAGAAATATTTCTCAATCGCCTGAAACTAACAAAGAATATTGTAAAATTCTATTTCCTAGTTAAAATTTGAACATTTGGTTATATATAACTAATCGTCCCTACACCAAGCTTTTTAGATAATGAGTTTCGTGATTTATTTTAAATATTTAAAAAAATCTCTTATTTAATTTAAAATTTACAAGAAAAAAATAAAAATATCCTTTTTTAAATACTTATGGTGTAATAATTATTCATACTATATCTACTTAGTTTAACCCTACTGAGATTATTTATTTTAAAGGAAAGGTTGACATCTAATTCAATTTATCTTTTATTTTCGTGATAATATGTCGGATCATTTTCCAATTTAAAACCAGTTGATTTATGAAATAGCATGTAGACCATTTTACCAACTGAACAGCCATTTAGCCTACTCAATAAGCATTTCCCATTTTCTCATTCCGATGTAATAATATATTCCTTAAGCTCAAATCTTTTATTCTTTCGTGCAACATAAAACGAGAAGTCGTCTTCATCTAGCGATCTATATTTATCCAAGAAATATATATTTGTCCTCGTTACCTTAAAGAAGTATTCTCTTTTCTCATTTTCCCTTTTTCAGAACAAATTTATCCCTCACTTAGTTTATCCATTTCAATTTTTGTTTTTCTACACTAAAATCTGTTTATCTTCATTAACACCTTTCTTTTCATCCACATCAAGAGGCTACTGTAATATTTCCTTTTCTAGTAGATTAGAATACATAACACAAGAGTGACATTTTATGAACATTTATGTTATATTTGCTCGACGCGCGGAGTGCAGACCGGCAGATAAGAAAAGGATCATAAGAAACATCTTAATTAACAGAGGTAAATTTATTTTCAGCTGAAAATCACCTTAGTCACAATTCCCCTTATAAAAATTTAAAACAGATAAAATAAACGATTTCTTTTGCTGCTATTATAAATCATATGATTTTTTTTTACAAGATATAAATTATCTATTGTTCATATTACAATTTTAATTTAAAGTAAAACTAATTTTCACATAAAATTAAAAAAAAACGTATTTAATCTTAGTAACCATTCAAACAGAAGTTTTATCAACGAAAATTTAATTCTAAAGTAAGATTCTCGTACAAACTGTTAGATAAAAAAATTATCCTGTTAAAGAATTTTTTGTACATTTTTAGTAATTTTATATCAATACTAATTCAGATCATTAAAAATTATTAAAATATTTTACAAACTGACAACGTAAAAACACCTAACATTTAATAACTAAAAACTTAACCCATCGGTTGGGTTCCTGATAAGTATATTCTTTTAATCAATATAATGTGTATATATATTTTTCTCTAATACTGTAATAATTCTAATACATGTATCTAATATATTAGTTGATTATAGTTTTAATCAACCAAGGGCGAATTATCACCAGTTTCAAAAATGAGGTAATCATTCTCTTGATACAAAAGCGTCACATGCCAGGATGCACTTAGATGAAAATGAAGTGAGGTGGTTTTAATGAACCGAATTTCCCATTAAATGTCAATATTTCAAGTCCATAATGAAGGTTGATATTTAGCCGTACAAGTGACATCTTTATTTATTTACCGAGAGATTGACTAAAACTTTCATCGTCAGAGAAAAGTTTTATTGTTGCCGCCTCAGTTTCTTTGCACAAGGCCGATTAAAATAGAAGCTGGGACAAACAGTGTAATGCAACAAATAAATGTAGCCCTTTATCCAAGAAAAATATTTAGTTAATTTGGGCATAACAAAACTCTAGAGCCCATGATGACCACTCAATCCATTCCCCCACCATCACTATTAGAGATCTCCTATGATATTTGATTTTGGCTCTTTCCTTTACAACACATACGAGTATTTTACACTTGCTTATGTTTCTCTCTTTTCCTTATCTCAGTACATCACCTGCCCGTCTCGTATTCTATGTTTTTCAACATATATTATTTTATGGTTCAATATGAATCACCCAATTCCTTGCTCTTCCTTATCCTCTATTCATGTTGTAGATTGCTTCTTGGCCTCTGGCTCCGTGCTTAAAAAAACTTGTGTTTACTGCTATCGGTAGCGATATATTGCTTCAACAAGTACAGCGTACCTACATTCCCGTCGTCGGGGCTGACAACGATCAGTGGATGTCAGTCAACCTGTGTTGCTGTAGGGTTTAGGAAACTGCTGCGTAGTGTGTTGCAGAAGTGCCACTGTAGGCTAAATAAGGACGTTTCCTTTGTTTGAATCGTGTCCCCATTTTTATAGGTTCGTGAGGCCAGTAAATAATTCTGATTCTCTGGCAGGTACGGGAAGCGATTTCGCTCCGACCACGCCGGTGGTCTATATTAGGAGCTTTTAAGCTTTGACTTAAGGGTTGCATGAGAACAGGTGGCCTTGCTCGGAATAACTAAGAAGAACGCTCACCTGTCTTGTGGTAGGTGTTAGGTTTCATTCAAACTGCAGCTGCAGTGCCTGGCAGTGTAGTTGTATTGTTTTTAATAAGCTGCAATGGAGCAATCCACGGGAGACTGCCTCGAGGACTTGGTTGGTTTACCGAAGGGTTTGGTTATCGGTGACCACTTCCTGCCGAGAAGGTCACTAGGCAGGTCTCCGCCGAGGCCACAGTCCTCTGTTAAGGAGGTCATGGAGGTCTCCACGAGGGGGGAGACCTACCCTCTTGTGCACCGTCGGATTGCATGAAATATCCGACCAAAGCTTCTGCGTCGAGCTGTGCGGGAAGGACTTCGGTCGGAACCGTGCAGGCAGAGCAAGGTAGTAGAGGACGAGACAAGGCTGAGAGGCAGTTCTTTGCGAAGTCGAGGATGGTGGTGTACAGCGGTGCGGTGGTCGGCTCTGTCCCGGAGGACTCCAGAGCGAAGCATCAATTGAAGGGGTCTAGCTCGGGATCCGAAGGGATAAGGCGGATCGAGAATATGCGGTCCGCATAGGCATCTGGTCTCTTTTCATGAGGAGCAGAGGTTTGCGTGAAAAGACTTTTTCAGTGCTTTTTTTGAAATTGTGATCGAGTGTGTACCTTCCCCAGTTTCACAATCTTACTGTCTGAGAACTGCTACAACGGTTTTTCGCACTTATTCTTAATACGATACACGCCCTTTTCACGGGGATTCAGAGGATTTGGCGCACGATTTGTTCGAGCACCCGCCTCATCGCGGCGAAAAGAGTGGCAACGACTCCTGGTCGCAAGTCCGTATTACGACCTTTAAGGGGCCTTTACCCTTAGCCCTGCTTGCGTTCTTTTAGAGCAGGAGCCGCAATCTGTAACTGTGTGTTGATCTTTGATTTCACACATATGATCCAGTAACGGCGAAGAGGTGCAAAGAGTGACAGGAGAATGCAGAAGGTCTCCTGCTGCCCGTGGCTCGCTGCAGGTAGTCGTCACGCTTGTGGGCTTGTGCCCAATATCTGTAATAAAAGGAATACAGCGAGCATTTTGTTCGTATACTGTTAGGTCAGGATATTTCCGATTATAACAGATGTTAGTGAGGTATGTAAGAAGCCTAGCTGGAGGAAGAGGCTGGAGCTTTTTTCTTCGACCTCCTTGAACAGTGGTTCTGACAACGATAGTTTAGAAGTAGATATAAGGATGACCACACGGAAGGGTATGAACCCACTTATTGAAGAGTTTTTGCAAGCCGGGGGCAGATCTGGCTACTCTGCTTCGTTGGCCCATGATGTTTTGGCGGAACTGGGTGGCTTGTGTTTCTATTTAGCAAACCCCAAATGTACTAGTGCAGCTACCAAGAGGAGATTATTGCCTCAGCCTGAATTCTTCCGAGCGGCTTTCATAGCTCTCGTCGAGGATTTCGAAAATCATACCTCAACGCCTGAAGAAATAACCGTAGCACAGAAACCGGTCCCGGCCCCAACGCAACCTCATAGGTATGCTGAGGTGGTCAGGGGTAAACATGAAACCATCCAGTCCTCTAAGAAACCTGAACTTACGTTTTTTAATAGGACGGAGGGCTCGACTGTCTCCAGCAGTCAGCTGAAGAAAGACCTCCAGCCCGAAGGGCTGGACCTCTTGCCCTTCGGGGTAACTGGAAAAGTCTTAAAATCTTAAAATATCGGGCGGGAAGTTGCGGTTTCCGATATCGACTTACAGTCTTCTGAGATCACTGAAGCGGAGGTGCGTCAGGTGATCTGTAGTATGACACTGCACAAGGCCCCCGAATATGATCCGATCATGGGCTCTTGCCCGTGATTGGCAAGGTTTATGTAAAGGTTTTATATTTTCGTATTAATTGGCCACTGATTTGGTAATGGACAACCAGTTTGGTTTCTGACCAAGCAAGAGCACTGAGGATGCCATACTAAAGGTGATGGAAGTAGCTTCCTCTAGTCTATGTAAATATATATTAGGGATTTTTTCTGGACATATCCGGGTCATTTAACAATTTATGGTGTCCCTCTTCCCTGTTTCAGATGCAGAAGCGTAAGTGTACATGAGATAAACTAGAAGTACTCTAAAGTTATTTCAGCCGTCGGGCCGTTTCCTTGCGTGATGGTGGCTCGGAGGACCTTAACTAAAGGATAAAAAGGATACTTAGTTAAGACCTTAACTAAAGGATGCCCTCAGAGTGGTGTTCTGAGTCTCCTTCTTTGGATCGTATAATTCGATTCGATGTTGCGTTTAAGGTTACTACGTGGTTGTCGTGTCGTCGCTTATGCTGACGACGCGCTGCTACTGATTGAAGGGGATTCGCATAACGAGGTAGAGTTCTGAGCTGCTCGTGCTTGTGAGACACTCAGACTGTGGAGTCTCCAACATAAAATGATTATCAGCCCAGAGAAAACCACAATGATATTATTTAAGGGCCGATTGGGTGCATCCGGATGAATCCGGGTTCGGATGGCTGGTCTCCCCATTCGGTACAGTACGACTCAAAATACCTGGGTGTTATCCTTGGTGAAAATATGAAATTCAAAGAACATCTAAAATGTAGCAAAAAAGACCACTGAAGGTTTTTATGGAATCCGTAGAATCATTCATCCCTAATGGGGGTTGAATTACCGTAACATGCGTAACATTTACAAAGGTGTCAGCGAAGCTATTATAATGTATGGTACGCCTGTCTGGGCTAACCTCATGAATTTTAGGTATTGCACGGACATTTTGCTGCGGGTCCAGCGACTCCTCTTACTGGCTGTTATAGGCGGTTATAGAACAGTCTCACGGGAGTCAGTCTGTTTTACAGCCGGAGTCAAACCAACAGATATCTTGACTAATGAGCGTAAGGAACGCTACATTTCCAAGGTAAATAACCTATTGATGTCAGAACGAAAGCAGGAGATTGAAGACCGAGGCACTGAGTCTTGGAAGGTCAGGTGGGACAAATCCCCCACAGGTCGCTATTACCACGCATGGTCCGCCTGGGCCAAAATATCCTAAAAAAGGAGTCAAGGCTTTCGGTCGAGTTTAGACAGCTGGTCGACTCGTACCTTTCTGAATGTTCCTTGATGGTTCCTGAACTGTCATTGAAAAACAAAAACCGCCACGGCGCAAACAGAGCCCTTGATTCAGTTGCTTCTCGAGTGTCATGTTACCGGCCAAAGCTATTGAACGTGCGATCCAGTGTTCGATGCAGGTTTTTGGTCGTGACCACATTTTAACATCTGTGGCGACTTACCAGGCGTTTCTATTTACTCTTTTTTCTGAGGCTCCGGAGGGTGTAGCAGAAGTCGGCGTCAGAGCGGGTGAGACACCATTCCCTGGCCTTCGGGCTGGGGATCCCGTATATATAGACAGACTGGTTTTTCGAATGGTACTGAGAAAGGGACCGGGGATTGACTAAATTGACCCGGATATTTTGTATCATCTGCTGCCTGTCATAAGAGAGCCGCTTGGCAGGCTGTTCTCGGGTGCCTTAGCTGTGGCTGCTTTCCGGCTCGCTGAAATGTGGCTTTGGTTAGGGTGCTCTGAAAATCAGAATAGGATCATCTTGAGGACAGTAGTTATCGACCCATCAACCTCTTGCCGGTTATCGGTAAGTTGCTGGAAAGCCTGGTTATGAAATGGCTCTGGGAAAGCATCGATATGAACTGTTTTCTAAATCAAGGCCAGTATGGTTTCATGAAAGGGGTTGGTATCGAGGATGGCATCTTAAATGCTCTTGCCGAGTTGGAAAGCGCCGAATGGAAATATGTTTTGAAATTTTTGTTGACAGAGACAGTATTTCCTTCCTTATGTTGGAGTTCTGACCTCTATGAACTGGAACGCCGCAATGGTCCCGTAGCCCTACAGGCCGTAGTACGTGAGTACTTGTCTAACCGCACGGCTGTGTTTAAAGAATCGTACCTAGTTGTGGAAAAATCTCTCACCAGGGAAAGCTGCACGGTTCCTTCTCGGTCCCTTGCTGTGGAACTTGGTCTTTGACGAATTTCTGGGACTGACATTCCTAGAAGGGGTCACGGCCCAGGATTTCGCCGGTGGCTGTCTCCTATTAGTTCGTGGTAACTCGTGACGGCAGCTAGAAGATCGAGCGCTGCGCGGCTTTGTCAACCGTAGAGGGCTGGATGGACATGGAAAATTTAAAGAGTTCTGTGCCCAAGACGAAGTACATGCTTCTCAAGGGTGCAGACAAATTATCGTACTGACGGAACCCCCGAATTAATTACAAAGGCTGTGTAATCAGCCGAGTGAGAGTTCATAAGTAACTAGGTGTTTTGTTTGATGAGAAGTTGCTGTTTAGCAATCACATTAAGCAAGTAGCGGCGGACGCCGTCTCAGTGCACATTCTTAGGATGGTTGTTGGAAAAGACTGTGGGTTGTCAGGCCGTCAAATGTAAATGGTGTGCTGAGATGTCTTTGAAAGCATGACCATTTACGCGGCGCCCGTTTGGGCGCATAGGTTGGATATGAATAGAGCACTTGTTAAAGATTTAAAGAGTGCCCAGCGCAGAGCCTTAATTTTGTGCACTGGTGTTTTTAAAACAACCTCGTACGAGGCTACCATCGTACTGAAGTAGGCTCTCCCAATCTATTTAGTGTAGAAAGTACGGGCAGCCACGTAGAAGTTGGTAAGAGGCAGATAGGCCGAGGTAGTTGGGATGCGGTTTCGGGCCGGGCCTGTACCGAAGCGGAACGGTGATCTCAATGCACCTTTAGGGCGACCGAATGGGGTGATGGCTGGAGAAATACCAAACAAACCAAAATTAGTGTATTTTTCCCTTAGCTGTCCGCAAAATCTACGCATTAGTATGTATTCAAAAATTAATCTTCGAAAAAAATTGGTTAGTAGTCTACCCAATTTCAATCAGATGTACAACATGCTCAGGAGTGTGGCGTGCAGACTGGCAAATAATAAATTAATAAATAATAAAGGATCATAATAAATTTCTATTTGGTCTTCACTCTAATTGGTCAGTACCCAACAAGTTTATTCTTACGTCTCGTAATATTTCTATTCTACACATTTTCGTTTTATAGAGAATTCTTCTGTTTCAGAAGATTATTAAGAACGTGACCGCATATATTCCTTCTATTTGCTTCTGTAAATATAAATTTTCCTTTTTTCCATAACGTTTCTTATTCCCTTCCATTTAGCCTGTTTGTATCTTCTATATTTTATTATATCTTCATCGAGAAACAGTGCATTAGATACTGAATGTAGAAGAGGGTGTGATGTAACGGATCAAACATAAATGGGCGAATAAAAAATATGTTGAGGTTGGAAAACTGGAAAAGTAGATGATAACTAATACATAGAGGGAAGGATGCATTTATGAAAAAATATTTCATTACTTTACATAATAACAAATACTCAGAATAATAGTTATTGTTTGACTGGTTGAAGGGAAAAAATATGCATAAAGAAGAAGCATAAGAAGACAACATGCATGGCAATTATAACAATAAATATGGCAGAGATGGAATGCGTTAAAGAGAATAACTAATGATGACAGGGGTAGGAATGATTTCGTCAAGAAACAAACTGCAGATGTCAAGACATGAAAACATTTCACGGTGAAAAGAATTGTAATGGTTCAGATATGTGATAAAAAGGAACGCTGAACTGGAAATGAAGAGAAAAGATGAAGGGTAAACCAAAACGGAAATAAGGAATTTTATAAAATATAACTTTAAAGAATTGGAGAAGTCTGTTTAGGAAAACCAACCCGTAAGCATCTTAGGAAATATACAGAAGCCGCAATGAAATTTAATTAGGATTTACAAACTTATTGCAGTGATAACTAATAACTCCACAGTGGTGGAGTTTTAAGTAACGTCACTAACTAAAAACTTGAAATTTATTTGACAATGATGAACTATCAAACTATAACTAACGTAAAATTCAATTATACTCGTACGTAACATTTTGTCAGTTAAGAAAATTTTAACTTTGTTTAAAGAGAACATAAAGAAATAATTTTAAAAAAGGAATTCTTACAGAGCCGAAGAACATATAAACATCGCGAAAAATAATTTACAAATGTTGATAGCATTAAAAATTTATTAAAATATTCATGTAGGAAAGTGATTTTTTTTACAAAAAAAAAAGGCTTCAAGAAAATATTATTCATCACGATTATTTGTTTTACCCATCTTCTTTTTGTTATATTTTACGTAATAAAAAAAGGAGTCATGTAATTCCTATTAAAAAATAAAAATATTATTAAAAAATAAACATAAAACAATTCACGATGATCAGTTAACAGAGAAATATCATAAAAAAAGAAATACAAGAAAGTAATAACGAGTTTTCATCGAAAATTTACTTTAACAGATTGTATGCACGAATATAAAATCATCGAATAAGGTGGTCCGACTGCCACGAACAGATTGCTTAATCTGGAAAATAGAACATCAAATGACCAAATGACACGAACACTAGAGATAAAACTTGGTCTGTTTATTACTTCTTTTCAAGTAAATAGCATTCTTAAATAGGATCCTTCCTTCCTCTGTTATCAGAGAATCAATCTTTCCTTCCGTTAATTAAATTTATTTTTTTAAATTTTAGATTCAAATATTAAAGAAGTAAAACAATAAGAATAGTTGTGAAATAATGATGATGTAATTATTGAGTTTTACTTCCTTGAAAAATAATGCAACCCTGATAACAAATGATATATTTTTAAGTCATTATTATGTGATCTTTTAAGTTATATTTATATTCAATGTAGACAAATCCATTATAACTTAATTTTTTTTATCCATGATGAGGAGAACTATTAACCTTTACTTAACTAACTTCAAAGAAAGGAAGGTTCTAAATTGATTTAATTCGAACACATCTTACGTTTTTACGTATATTCATACTTCACGCACCTACTAAATGCACTTTTTTGATGATTTTTTTCTTACTCGATTCAGAATTACTAAGGGACTCCCAGTTCAGATATAAAAACGCTATATGATCACATGGCGATTTAAAAACATTTTTATTTGTATTTCATTGTCATCATTATTCAGTACTTGATTGTTACTTCAACATGTTCCAGGAGAATCCTGCTAATCTTTACAGTTGTATTCTTCTGATTAATGAAAAATGTTCATATTTAAAGAGGAGTTAAATAAATATTTCACGTTGATTTTTGTTCCTACGATTAAATGAGGCTATACTGAAAACCTGGAAAGACAAATTATGACGTAAAATTGGTGGTTATCTTGCAAATTTTAATAACGTGAAATATTTAATTACATGTATTTTAGATATATATATTTTTTTTGGCTAAATGTGTTTTTTTAACTGCCAATAAACAAATAAATCCTGAAAAAAATTCGTAGGAAGTTTAAGAGAAAATTTATGTTAAGTTTAGTGAATGCAGATAAACGTTTAAGAAATTCGATTATTTTTTAAAAAGAAACACCAAATTATGCTAGAAAATTTTGTAATATTATACCAAACAAAAAATATTTTTGATATTGTAAAATAATAATTGTCAACTCCATATGAATTCTTAAAAATAATGAAAAGTTACTGGAGGAATATTTTGTGTAACCTGAAGTTATTCTACTATTCAAATTATTTTTATGCTGAACATAAAGAAAATTAGTTACAAAAAATGAAGTAAAATAAATTGTTCGTGTTTCCGTATTCCAGATATTCTAAGCTCACTTTCTCGCTAAAATCTTTTCTCATTTCTTTCTTATTTTTATAAAAACGTAGGTTTCTTTCCTACTGTGACTTTAATTTTTTATGTGGGCATATCCATAATTGTAATACAAACTAAATAATTTTAAATAGAATGTCCTTAAAAAATATAACTTTATAATTCCAGTATAATGTAAAGAGTGAAATATATTTTTTTATTTAGTACAGCATGTAAAGAATCTTTTAATGTATCATGAAGAAATGATAGTTTCTTTAAAACCTATCTTTAAAAAAAAATAAAATTCTCTTTCTGATAACTTTTATTTAATAATTAAATAGTATCTATGCAACGACCATATAATAATAGCCACCAATGCACGAGCGCAAAAATAAGTTACGACACTCGCCAAGGCTCGTTCGTAAACTTTGCAAGAGTGCATTAATGGTCATTATAGAGAGTTGTATACCGTATTACTTCTTAATATTGGGATTATTCATTTAAATCACTGATGTAATACATTGTTCTTAAATAATTTTAAACAATTTTTCTAAAAATACATTTCTGTGGCAAAAGGTTATTAGTCGTAACATTTGCTTTTTCTTTAATATCAATCGGTGTTAAAGTCATTTCTTTCTCAGAATCCGACATAATTAACAAACGGATAAACAGTGTAACTTAGTTACCTGTAGGTGTACTTTCAAATTAACTTCTGCTTGCTAACTACTAAATCGGATTAAAATCAAAGTAAAAAAAAAAATAAAACAGCTGATACATTAACAATACCCGCTTCTGACTGGTCAGTGGTCGAAAAGAGTATGCTTTTGATTTGTTGAATACCTGTATCGCAATGAAAATCTATTCTATAATGACCTTGATTATGATACAGGTTTCAGCCGTCTAATTCAAACATTATAATACATCCTTAGAAAAAAAAATTCATTGTAACGGTAACATTATTTACGTTACCAAGTAAGGTATGGAATTTATTTCTTAGGTTATATTAAGCTTTTCCCTATCTGCACACAAATTTTAATAGTACAAATTTATAAATTTTAGCTAATCTAGAAATCTAAAAATACCTTTTTTTGTTGCTTTATTTACAATCAGTTTCTGAACAATGAAACTACAAGTAAACTGTTCAGAAAAACAATGACGTGAAAGGGATACCTTCGAAGACAATAAAGGTTATACCTTTGTACCTTCGAATGTAAAGGTTTAAACAAAGTACAGTACAATAAAAAGTATAACGAATAAAAATATAACCAAGCGTAACAAAATATAAACAATTCGACAACTAACTGTTAAAAACAGAAAAAAAGTTAATCGGTAACATGACTTGAAATAGGTATAGAGAACAATAGAATTAAATGGATAACAAAATAGAACAGTATAAAAAAGTATACACTATAAAAATAAATTAAAAAAAAGATTGTAAGGAATCGAGTGTAAAAAAAATTGTCACAAGTCATATTTGAGAAAAAAAGAAAACGTGTAACAACACTGATTACATGTAAGAAAAAATGTCGAAACCAGGAAACGTAAACTATTTATAAACAACCTATATTACTAAATTAGAATAATTCATAAATAGTATCAGCAAAATTCAACCCGCAACAGCCTCCAGATCCAATAAATGGAGCCACCTGTGTTGTCTCACATTTTCCACTATTTTCCAAAAGGTTAAGAGCCAGTTGATTTTCGTACATGTTAAGCTTAAGTATATACTTTGAAGTTAGCCGGTTAATTTCTTCACGGATAGATAGAATCCCTATACTACTGTGGGTTAACGTTAATCACCATAATCGTCGTGTTATTATCAAAGGACGAAAGACTGATATTTTCCGGGTTAGAAAGATCAGCAGGATACACTGAATACAAAATTTTTCCCAAGATTGAACTCTTCGGACCCCGGATTTCATATGAAATAAGTCTGATAACAGTTGGCCTTGTTTAACTGTGAGAATGGTTCATCATCGCGTAATACCAAATAACATGGTTGTGGCAGCTCATTTTATGCTTGTAAAGCAGACTAGGCAACCATCTCTTATCGAAATCTTGTTAGATATCAAAAATGCCACCGAGCAGTATTCTTTCCTTACCAAACAACCGTTGATGACATCAACAACTCCATGAATTTGTTCAATGTTGGAGTATCCACTCCCGAAACCAAATTGGTGGTCAGGAAGAACAACCCCTTCTACTAAAATAGGTATAATTCGTCCAAGAGCCTCCTCAAAGATCATATAAAGGTTAGGTAAAGGGCTGATAGATCTCTATAAGAAGATGCATCTTCTACAGGATTGCCGGGTTTTGGGATCATCGTTATTTGTAATACCTTCCATTCCGATTGGAAATGTGTCGTCCGAAGGATGCCTCTGAAGAGTTCTGTTATGTATTCGATAGCAATATATGGTAACAAAAAAAAGCATCGTTTTAGTTATTAGGTCAAACTCAGAAGCCTTGTTTAAGGCTCCGACTTTCCCGAACGCTTGCGACACTTCTGCACATCTGAAACGACTTATAGGTAGAAATAGAGGGAATCGAGCTATCTAAGAAGTAATAAATCTCTGCATCGTCTGTTTCCTCCATCTCATTCTGAATGATCTTGATTAGGTGTTCAGCAAACAGTTTTGCCTTCTGATCGTCACCACAAACCCATCCAGTCTGCGTCCTTAAAGGTGAAAATGAGAGCAGAAGCTGAAGAAGTCTCCTAGTGACCATCCACAACGAATGGCGTCTCTACTCGAAGGGAAAAGACTTTCCACGTAGTCTTTAAATGTCTCGTTTTCATAGTCTTTATCAGTTTTTTGACTTACGAGCACACCTATTCAAAGCTGATCTATCTTTAGGCCTACTGTATAACTGCAATTTTCTCTGGTATCTTCTTTTACTGGCAATAAGATTCGTTACCTCTATTTGGATTGATATGAATGGCATTTCTCCTGCCACCACCCCATTCGGTAAAACCACCCTAAAGCATAATACCGAAGGTTTGTGTCACAAACGGCTACTGAGAGCACCTGGTTTGGAGAGCACCGTTGCCTTTAAAAACGAAGGAGAGGCATACCATCACCCCAAGTCCTGTATAAATCTATACAAGGTTTTTCCTTTAGTCGTGTAGTGCATTCTTGCTGCATGCATCCATCACGAGGCTGTAAAGACTCCTCCTCAGATGAAAGATGGGCAACTTAACAAAATTTAGAACCGGTGCACTGTGATCTCCGTTCCGCGCAGGTACAGGCCCAGCTCGAAACCGAATCCCAAATACCTCGGCCTCCACACCTGTTTGCAACTTCCACATGGCCGCTCGAACATTCACCACTAAATTGATTGGGAGAGCCTTTCCCAATACGTTGGTGGGAGGTTGTTTTAAATACAACCTCCCACCAAAACAATGCATACTATTAATGCTCTGCGCTTGGCACAACTTAAATTCTGAATAAGTGCTATATTTCTGTCCAACCTTTGTTCCCAAACGGAATCACCATAAAAGGCCATACTTTCGAAGACACCTCGGTACACCATGTACAAATAACGGCCAGACCGCCCGTAATCCTTCCAAGCATACCTCCTAAACTTGTGCACTACAGAGACGGTGTCCGCCACTACTTGCCTAATGTGGTTGCTAAACAACAATTTCTCATTAAACAAAACAACTACGTACTTATGAACTTTAACTCGGCTGTTCACACAGCCTTTATACTTAATGTGGGATTACAACTGTCCAATAATTTGTCTTCATCCTTGAGAAGCTTAAACTTCGTCTTAGACACAGAAATCTTTAAATTTTGCATGTCGATCCAGCCCTCCGTAGTCTAGAAACCCGCCTGCGCCCGATTCTGTAGCTGCGGTCGTGAATTACCACGCACTAACAGGAGACAGTCATCGGCGAAAGCATAGGCTGTGACCCCTTCTGGGAATGTCAGTCCCAGAAATCCTTCAGGTTCCACAGTAGGGGATCGAAAACGGAATCCTGCGGGTTTATCTTGGTGAAGGACGTTTCCACAGTCAGGTGCGCATCTCCAAACAGAGCCGTACGGTTTGACAAATAGTCACGCCCTACTGCCTGCAGGGATACGGGTACATTGCGACTTTCCAACTCATAGAGGACAGAACTCCAACAAAAGGAAGGAAATGCTTCTTCTGTGTCTATAAAAATTGGTTATTTATTAGATATCTATATAATTTATTTTTTTACTTTTCAGTGCATTTTTATATTTGTTAATATATTATATATTTTTTTGTTTAAAATTCTCAATTTGATTCAATTCTTAATTTTTACTTTTTAAAGGGTTTTTCTAATTTGTTTACTTTTTTTATTAATGTTAATATTAATATTAGTCAAATAAAAGCTTTTTTAAAAAATAATTTTTTATATGTAATCAAATATGTTTTTGTAATTTTTTTTGTTTTTTTTTTTTGTATTTTTTTTTTTATTTTTTACTTTTTAGTCTTAATGAACAATAAACTTTTTACATCCAAAGAAAATATTTTTAATAATATTTATATTTGTATATTATTGTTTGTTCAAGTTTGTTTGTTTATTAATAGTGAAAAGCCAAAGTATTTATTTTTACACATCGAAGTTACATACTTGTACCAAATTTCAGTCATTTTCATACGATAGTTCATGAGAAATGAAAATTTTCAACTAAATTCATGAATTTATCGTAGGGGCACTGCGAGGGAGCGTGGGGGTGGGTCATGCCAAATTCCGACACCGTAGTGCTCTATTGACATCGAAGTTACATACGTGTACCAAATTTCATTGATTTTCATACGATAGATCAAAAGAAATAGCCGTTGCAAGATTTGATTATTCCTAAAGCGAGTTAAATAAAAGCTTTGTTTATTAAGACTAAAAAAAAAGTAAAATATTTATTTTTACACATCGAAGTTACATACGTGTATCAAATTTTATTGATTTTCATACGATAGTAGATGAGAAATAAAAATTTTCAACAACATGCATGAATTTAGCGTAGGGGTATTGCGTGTTGGGGTGGGGGTGGGTTATATCAAAATACCGACACTGTAACATTGTACTGTCATCGAAGTTACGTATGTGAATCAAATTTCATTGATTTTCACAAGATAGTTCATGAGAAATAAAAATTTTCAGCAGCATTCATGAATTTACCTTAGGGGTAATGCGTGGGGTGGACGGGGGTGGTTCATATTCAAATTCTAACACCGTAGCATTGTATTGTCATCGAAATTACATAAGCGTACCAAATTTAATTGATTTTCATACGATAGATCAAAAGATATAGCAGCTGCAAGATTTGATTATAACTAAAGCAAGTTAAATAAAAGCTTGTAAGTTCATCACCCTCATTTTAAAAGTTAAATTCAGACGTTTGTGATGCTAGTAGTATCTACTGAAAATAATTTGAGATATCCTAGATCCAGCTTAAAAAACAATGTGTGCATATATGTACGTAAATGAAAGTCGAAGTTTTTAGTAATAAATGTAATTTTATTTTATCGTTTAAAATACAAAAAGCACTTAAATTAAGATAAAAGGTGAAATTATGTAAATAAAATAATAAAGCTGAACATAAAAATTAATCTGATGTGGACACTACATGGACTTCCTTGTACGCCTAGTAAATTAAATTTTTTTATTACTTTTTTTTTTAATGAAAAGTACATACAATTTTATTTCATTATTAACTTCTGATATTTTTTAATTTTTTTTTTATTGTTAATATTGAATTATTATTTATCATAAATTTCATTTTACAATCGAGTGTTAATAATTATTAATAAATCAATATTTAAATTTTTAAAAAAAGAAAAGGAGATGAAGTCTGATTCGAACCGATGTGCTTTCCCCATATAAGATCCAAATATTTCATTAATTAATTAATGAGTCAATTTGGCTATAACTCTGGAACCAATGAAAATAAGTACGACTTATCAGCAATTAAGAAAAAGTCTAAAATCCAGTTTTTTTTTTTGGATTTTTGGTTTTTTTAGCAGTTTTGGTTCAGTCGATTGCAATCAAAAATGGAGTTGCAATTAAATGGGGGAGGGGGTTGGAAAACTAGATGTTACAACAGTAAAAAAAATCAAAATTTCAACATCCTACAGCTAATCGTTTTTGAGTTATGCGAGATACGTACGTACATACGTCACGCCGAAAGTAGTCAAAATGGATTCAGCGATGGTCAAAATGGATATTTCTGTTGAAATCTGAAAACCGAAATTTTTCGCGATCACAGTTCTTCCTTTAGTTCGTACAAGGAAATAATAAAATAAAAATCACTTAGTAAGCTTAAGTGCAACAGAACATTCCGGCTCAATGAAGAAAACAACCGATAAGTACTTCATTCCTTATTTTTCCCGGCATGAGATCTGGTTCTTCGGAATTGCTATGGTTTCTTTCGTGAGGGATGAGTGCAGTATAGGATAAGTTCTTATTATAGTTCGGTAATTACACCTAACATGGATAGGTAGATAAATATAAATTACAAAATGGTAGAACTTTTACATAGATGAGTTCTAATTTTTTAAATGCTTAAATATTGAATGAAATAAAACTACTGTGAATAATTCGACAAAAAGCCTCTGTTGATTTTCCAGCCAACAATGAACGATTCAGTGAGTCTACACTGGGCTGTAAATAAATTACACATAATACTAAAAGAATTATGGAAAAAGTTATTACAATTTTATATTTATTATTTATTTTATACTTTTTACGTTTATTAATTTTATATTTTATTTATCCTAATCAAATTATTTATCTTACTCTATCTTCATTTATTATCTTTATTTATCTAATATACTCTATTTTTATGAAGATCCAGCCATATTTATTATTTTTAACCTTCTCCACGTCTTATATGATGGGTATGTGGTTAGAGGAAATCATCTTGTTTAAACGTTATAATTATACTCAATCATTTTAAATTCCTAAACCAACTTTTTAAATAATTACAGTAGATTTTATTGTTATAATTTATATTTAATTGCAAATAGCCGTGTTAGTATCTTACTTTTACCTTAGCGGTTGATGTTCAATTAATAGGACTGTTTCATAAATGGATGTCTAAGAGTAGCTAGAAATACTGCCGAAGTATATTTTTGAGCTTGAAACAAACTTTCCAAAGTAAGGTTACAATAGAACTGCAAAAAGACGTGGTGAGCTTTATTTTATTGAACATTTTAAGTTTTTTAAATTGTATTTAATCTAATTTTCATTTTTAAATTGGACTAAAAAGAGATTCTATATTTTACAATTACTTTTATGTTACCAAACACACAAGCAGAAATGTTCATGTAGTATTTTGCAGGTTTTTTTTAAATTTTATTCTTTAATTTTTTCTAGTGATTTTCATCCAATCCGATAGTACTGTTATGCATGCGGTTATGTTATAATAGTACCAAACAAGAAATAAAACATAAAAATAAATTTTCTTAATGTATGCCCTTTTGGTAGTCAATTACATTTAAATTTTTAGATATATTCAACAGGAGCAGTGAGTGCGTATATATATATATATATATATATATATATATATATATATATGTGTGTGTGTGTGTGTGTGTGTGTGTGTGTGTGTGTTTGTGTGTGTGTGTGTGTGTGTGTTTGTGTGTGTGTGTGCGTGTGTGCATATGAATTCTACAAAGAGCGGGTAGAACGAATCGTTGAGGAGGAAATGGACGGATATGCGGAGAACGCCCACAATGTTGAGTTACGTACAGTACTAAGAATGCATATTTACAAACCCACACACATATACAAGTGAGGTACTAGTTCATACTAAAAACGAAACAAAGGTAGAAACGTGAGATGTAAGTACTCGCTTGTGGAATAGACTTCTGTAAAGCTCGACATATTTTCATACTTCTGAAGCACATTATCATTTTAATGTTAATATGTTTCAAATAAAGATTTTTAAAATAAGCTACATTCGCGGGTTATATAAATTAACTACCATCTTTTCTTCGCATATTTAAAATTTTCATTAGGCGTAAGATATCTTACGCCTAATATAATATAACATTAATATAAAATATCTTACGTAGCCTATATAAAATAATACTAAATTTTAATAAAGCTGGCGAAAATTCTGTTGAACTTTTATGGTATTTACATTTCATTTAAAAAGTTGAGCATTCCTAATGTGATAAAGTTGAAACTTTTCCCGCCCGTAGAATTTTACTTATTTTTCTTCTTTACTTATATTTTTTATGTACTTATTTATTTTCTTACTAACGGTATATTAATTAAAGATTTAAAAAAAGTACGCCGATCGTGGCGGAGTGGTAGCGTCTCGGCCTTTCATCCGGATATCGCGGGTTCGAATCCCGGTCAGGCATGTCATTTTTCACACGCTACAAAATGAATTTATCTTCTAGTAACTGTAAGAGAGTGAAAGCCTGTTGCTATTATTTAAATAAAGAAATATTATAGTACACAAGTTTTATAATGATTTATAAAGTTTTATCAAGGTCCATCATACAGTATCTTAAACTTAGTTAATAATACCTTAAATGATAGAATCTTCGGAAATCTGCACAATTTTTTTTTTTTAAACATACATTCTTGCCTCTATGATTTAATATGTAACCGATATCGACTACAAATTTCCGTTAATCAGAAAATAAATAAATATTAATATTAAAAAAATTAACAAAGTTTAATCATTTACACAATATTAAAAAAATTGTTTCCTCTTAATAAATGCTTAGTAGTAGTATATCTTAAAATGATAAATAACTCATGATGGTGGGTAAAGCAGTAAACAGTTAATAAAATTCTTAGTATTAAAAGTAGAGGTTAACCATTTAACTCTCCGAGAACGATCCAAAACTTTTCAAACTCTGAGAATGTCATTTTGAAGAAAGGTTTTATCAAAAGTTTTAAGGTAATTAATTGGAACAAGAAACTTTATTGAACTCCTGTTCAGAAAGATAAAAATTTTAAAAATCAAATTTTTGGGATTGTAGGATTAATGAAAATGTTTCAAAATTGTATTATTTTCAATGGCGTTTCAGAAAACATATTTTTTTAAATAAAATATAGAGAAATAAAATTTCTAGAAGTACAATTCACTCCAAAATACTACAGCTTATTTACTGCTAATACTGCTACTTATTTACGAATTATCGCATGATTAATCGATTTATTTAAAAAAAATATATATATAGGATGAATCTGGTGTTTCAGATGGGCTCGTTTATAACACAAGCTCATACAATTTTATTATTTAATATTTAACCGCTCCTAAACACAAATGTAAATAGAGAATAGAGTCTAAGGCAAATATACATGTATATATATATATATATATATATATATATATATGTGTGTGTGTGTGTGTGTGTGTGTGTGTGTGTGCGTGTGTGTGTGTTTGTGTGTTTGTTTGTTTGTTATTGAATGTAAAATTTTATAATTGTGACTAATTTTTTTTACACAGAGAGCACTTCAAAATGTATAGAAGTACTTTCTTTTGTTTACATATTATAACCTAACAATAGGTAAATAAAAAATTATTAAACTTAACACGACCATGAAATTTTATTCTACTAATATTAACTCTATTATACAAAATACAACTTTTAATCCAAATATGGATATTAAAATAACAAAATCTGGCTACGATAAACCTCCACCTTGCAGTTGATATTAACTAAACTATTTTAGCATAGTTGTCACGGAAAGAATAAATAAGTTTTTGATTGCGGAAAAAATCTTTCTACGTCTTCGATTGCGGGATTTTCTAATTCGCAAATCACACTGTAGGGCCTAAACGAATATTAAATAATTTCAATGATTTCTAAAGAGTACATCAAATATACATTCTTTAAGTGAAAAAAGATTTACAATAAATTACGTGAGTTGATTACACTCTTGGAGGATTCATATGAAAATACAACATTTAAAAATATTATTTTTTTCTTGCACAATACGAAAGATGTATATTCATACTTTAAAAGATAAGTATCTTTTTTAATGTTTTACCGTATTGCAAGAAATAAAACACATTTTATTCGATACACAAAAAAGTCTAGTAAATCTATTGATTATAAATCAACTGAAAGCATAAGCCTTAATAAAAGCATATCTACGAATAGTATTTCGTGGATGTGGGAATAATGTAAAACCCAGACAAAATATTACTAAATAAAGAGATCCATATTTTTATAACACTGATTGACAAAAAAAAATTAATGTTTCTCTAAGTATGATACCATTTCTTGAATTGCTTTTCTCGCACATTACAGATCTGTAAATACAATTTTTCTATCACCCTTAGTTTTAAATAAATTATGATTTTAACAAAAAGGGAAAATATAGTTAAAATCTGTTAAATTTATAATTTTGCATGGCCATACCTGTATTAGAATGATTAGCTGATGCTTTTCTTTTATGAATAGCTCAGGCTCATTCCGAATTAATGCCCAACAGTAATCGGCTAGCATGTTAGTATTCCATTTCCCTTTATAGCAGCTTTCCGTCACCGAAATCTTGATGGAAACGTTCACCGTGCTCATCACTTACGTCTCCAAGGTTGTCCGGGAAAAACTGTAGATGTGAGTGGAGGAAATGTATTTTCAAAGACATATTACATCCTATAGCTTTGTATGAAGTATGAAGTTGTTACCGTTGTGTTGTAGAACCACTTTTAAATTATAGTTGGACGAATCTATGAAAAGGCGCCCGTCCTCAGGTTTACGAACTTGTCCTAAATGTAAAATAAGTTCACCAATATTTGTGCAATAAACCAAATTATTTTCATCAATAAAGTACTGAGAAAGTTCTTTTTGTCGGTTTTGAAATCCCTTTGAAAAAAAGTAGTAAATGAAAGTTCAATTTAACAACTTAAAGACTGTTAATAAATAATTCAGTAAGGTAGCTAAATGGACGGTTCAGTTTGCAGAAATGAATAGCTTATAATACAGCGATGGTTTTTTTTTGTCTCTCCAATGATTTAATATTAAATTTTTTGTTCAGAATAATGTTGTTAGAAAATATTCAGTGTACACTGTAGCATGAATTATTTGAGTTGATTCGTGTTTATAACTCGTATTTCTTGCCAATAGATGAGATTTATAGAGCGATAAATGACATCATTTCTTTAAATAAGAATATTACTTCATTTATATCTATTCATTTAAAATGAATTAACACATAAACTAACAAAAATGGATAACAGTAAATAAATTATTTTTTCATATATTTAAAAAAATACTAATCTCTGTTATTATTTGTGTTGTACTAGAAAAGGTGTTTTAGTAAATATTTTATCGGTATTTTGTAGGAAGCAGTCATTTATTTCAGATCTGTGTTTTATTCATTTTTTTTTTGTCCTTTTCCTTTAAATGAAAAGTACATGAAATTGTGATTAATAACTTCTGATATTTTTTCCTATTTCTTTTTATTATTATTGAATTATTACGTATCGTAAAAAATTTTTTACAATCAAAGGATAATAATTATTAATAAATCAATATATAAAAATTAAGAAAAAGTAGATGAAGTATGTTTCGAACTGATGTGTCTTTCCCTTCTAAGATCAAAATATTTCATTAATTAAAATTTCATTTGGCTATAACTTTGGAACCTATGAAAATAAGTACCACTTATGATTTTTTTTATCTTTAGTCATTTGACTGGTTTGATGCAGCTCTCCAAGATTCTCTGTCTAGTGCCAGTCGTTTCATTTCCATATACCCCCTACATCCTACATCCCTAAAAATTTGGTTTACATATTCCAAATGTTGCCTGCTGCACAATTTTTCCCTTCTATCTGCCCCTCCAATCTTAAAGTGACTATTCCAGGATGCCTTAATATGTGGCTTAAGTCTGTCCCTTCTGTTAACCATATTTTTCAAAATACTTCTTTCTTCATCAATTTGCCGCAACACCTTTTCATTTATCACTTTATCCACCCACTTGATTTTTAACATTTTCCTATAACACCACATTTCGAAAGCCTCCAAGTTTTTCTTCTCAGGTACTCTGATCGTCCAAGTTTCACTTCTACATAAAGCTACGCTCCAAACGCATACTTTCAAAAATCTTTTCCTGACCTTTAAATTAATTTTTGATGTAAACAAATTATATTTCTGACTGAGGGCTTGTTTCGCCTGTGCTATTCGGCATTTTATATCACTCCTGCTTCGTCCATCTTTAGTAATTCTACTTCCCTAATAACAAAATTCTTCTACCTCCATATTCTTTTCTCTTATTTTTACATTCAGTAGTCCATCTTCGTTATTTCTACTACATTTTATTACTTTCGTTTTGTTCTTGTTTATTTTCACACGGTAGTTTTTGCGTAGGACTTCATCCATGCCGTTCATTGTTCCTTCTAAATCTGTTTTTATCTCAGCTAGATTTTATTCAATAAAGATACAAAAAATAATTTTTATTTTGATAAAAACAATTGTTTACTCATACTTTACAAATTTTTGAATATGAATGTTTTATATATTTCATGACTTTTAATAATAATTGAATTAAGTGTTCATACGATAATTACATTATTTAATATTTAGTAAAGATTTAAAATGTTCTGAAACTTATTTATCTATATTACTGATTTATCGACGTGTACAATTACGCTGATGGAACTCGGATCAGCAGAAATAAAAACATTCACGAACGGTTTAAAAAAATAAAATTATCATTAATAAAGAATTTTTGGGTAAAAATGAAATAGCTAATTAATTTTGTTAAAATTAATGAAAAAGCACAAAAATAAATAAAAAGTAAAGAAATTAGTATGTAATATATAAATACATAAAGAAAATTAAAAAAAAAATAAATAAAAATTGAAAAAAAAAACAGTCTTTACGAAATGCTAAAACCGTTTTCCTTATATTTATGAAATAAAAAAAGGACAGAGTTACAGCTCAAACTAGTCAAATTTTCCACGCAGCAGGTCAGGACATCTTATTTGACATTTATTTAATATAAAGGACAGGTTTATCTTAAAAAAAAAAAAATTATAATAGAAATCTTAAATCGGCCATATAAAACTTATTAATATATTATAAATAAATTATTATATTTAATGTTCATATATTAATTTTATTCTTACTTCTTTATATGATATTTCATAAGTCATCAGATAACTAGTGCTTCTTCCTTGATTCGGGAATCCCTTATTCATAAAATATGAACCTGTAAGTAGTTGCATATCTCAAAAATATTTTTTTATAAAATTTGAAAACGCTTTTAAAATGCTAATCCCCAGAGATGTCATTTTTCACTTTCATTGATAAAAAAATAATTTTACAAATTGTGGTAATTACTAAATTGTTTTAAGCTAATCTAATTGTTTTAATACTTCCTTAAGAAATAAGAATTAATAAGCAATCTATTTTTATAAATGGACTGGAATAGGTCCTGAAGATTGGTCCAGTGAAGAATTGGAATTATATTTTAAGCTCAAGTTTTACTTGTAACCGCACCTATAAATACAGGTAAAACTGTTATATTCATTCTTAAATCTCTTTATTCAGAATAAGATTATTCAAAAAATTAAAAAGAAGAGTTTGTTACAGTTAGAATTATTTACTGTATGTACCAGGTTATTAATCCCTAACAAATAAAGTGTATATACGTACATTACTGCACCGCTATTAACAATATTGACATACTTTTATGAATACTACGATTGTGAAATTATAAAATTGAAATAGATGTAATTATGGTTTAGAACACTATAATAATTTATTTTCTGCTATCAGAACCCATTGTAATAAAAAATATATTATGAAGGATAGGATATCTGAAATAAGGTTGTTCTCTTTCTAAGAAAAAAAATTAATTATCACTGAAAAATAATATAAATGCATATGTTAAAAAATTACTTAATGTTTAAATTAAATATACTTACTTAAAATAATTTTAAGTAAGTATATAGTATACTTTCTTAAAATTAAATAGCAGTTGTAATATCAGTAAAGAGTAATCAGTAATTCCAGGAACTGTTAACATTAGGTACCAGATACAATTAATCTAGCTATAGCAATAAATCTTTCTTCAAAATGTTAGAACATCTAAAATTCTAGACAGGATGTATAATTACAAAACAAGTCAAAATTGAAATATGTTTTGCTAACATGCCGATTTAATACACTACACGCGCACGTGCACACACACACACACACACACGTAGATGACATAAAATATTGCAGAATACATCAGCATATGATAAGAATAATTAAGCCCTTATCAGTGGGTACAGTTGTATCTAGTGAATGTAACAAAACAATAGTTTTTAAATGAATTAGAATTAATTAATAAATTAATTCAGAGATAGGAAGTAATATGATGAATTACCTTCATTAAATCAGTGCTTACAGCTTTATCACTTTCTAATAGTAGTGAAAAATATGGAAATTAATTTTTTTTCCACTGTAATCTCAATTAATATATAATTAGTAGTATAATATGTGTAAATTTGAATTTAAATTACAATTTACCGATTCATCTACCATGATTTGTTTAATAAATTACTTTTATTATATTGATTATATAAATTTAAATGTATTCAAGAATAATTTTATGATATATGTTTTGTTTTTTATCAATAGCGTATGAAAAAGTTAATTACTATTCATATTAAAAATAAGATTCACGGCTCAAAATTCTCCTTGATGCTTGGAGAAGATAATATGGAGCTTACAGTATATTGTGTACTCCTTTGATTTAATGCAAATAGTTCAGTGAACGTAACAAATTTAATAAAGTTTTAATATTGTACGCCGTGCTAGATATACATAGTTTTATCAATATAGGCTGCTGGCCTACAGTTGGATCTACAAATCAAGTAAATTTTAATCTATATTAGATTAATAGGCATAACAGTAAGTACTCTATATTGTTGAAGCTGGTTTTAAGAAAGTGTATTCACGCATTTTTTGCGGAAGACTTAACGATTTAAAAAAGAAGTTCAAGAACTAACATAAAATAATTTGTTATTATTATTAAAACAGACTTCAAAATACCACGTTGCAAAAGTAAATTAAATATTATAAAGCAAAAATAGTTATAATTTACTGAAAATTGAATATTCCGGTTTACTAAATTACAAGAAAAAGTTTTGAATCAGGTTTCATTTGTTACAATTTAAGTTGAAAATTGGCACATAATTGAAACAAGTTGTAAGTTTGATTTTATATTTAATTTGATATCGGTGTATTTTATTTTAAGTTCATGAAGAAAAAGTTAACTGCTTAAATTCTAGATTTACACGATAACTGTGTACTTTGTACGAGTAAAACAGTAATGCTTCGATGACCGGTTGGCCTAAAGTCTAATCTTTTTTATAAAATCGAACGAACTCACCAAATCTAATTTTTTTGTTGTTGCAGTTTTTAATTTATAATCGGTTCCGATTTTACGGAATCGTAAGTAAATTTGAATACAACAAAAAGACATGCAGAGAGAAGTTTCCATTGAAATCACTCAAAAAAACTGTACATGTATGCCTATGTACACATATCTTATTCAGTATGCATAAATAAGTACATACTATGATGAGTCCAAAGAACATTCATCAAGTTTACAACATAAAATGCAAAGAAAATATCAAAAATATCTTATCAGTCACATAAAAAATCAAAAATCATTAAATCAAGAAACAAATAAAAAAGAAATAAATAAAAAAACCAACAAAAGTAGGTGACAAAAATGAACTAACAGATCTAATATATAGAGTTGCATTAGGCCTAACGTCAGGTCACTATTATCCAGAAGGTTAATCATGAGCCAGTTCTTATGTTTGTACAGTTTCATTTTGTATTTTGTACCGAATCATCTCATCTCCTCTACAATGGTCGGTTGGCAATCCCAGATAACCATGTATTTCAGTGTTTTTCGCAAACCACAATACTTCTGTTATAATTCTCAATTGTTTATTCTGAAATCACAGCACAACTTCAACGTAACTCTCGCTTATCATGGCCCTAAATTTACTTTAGATGAAAAAACGGAACGATTTTGCTTCTATGTGCCTCTGCGTATGATGGGATTCGCCGAGACAATAAACACATAATATTGAACGTGAAGCAAGAATTGATCTTGCTTAGATCTTCCAGTGACGTAAACGCGCTTGTATCTTCGAAAGAGGCGCCCGATTCCAAGTTGAAGGTGATTAAGGTGGCGTAGAAAATTCCATATGTTCACGACACAGATACATTGCAATTGCAATTGTTAAAGGTAGTAGAACGAGTTAGACCGTTGGCGATCGCTTTTCGTACATGACACACACACACACACACACACACACACACACACACACACACACACACACACACACACACACACACACACACACGTATCCGGCTCTACTGCAAACAAACTTACACTCTTGGACGGTAAAAACGTGTCCACAAATGAAGAAACCGAGATATTAACTGAAATTCTTAACAAAATTATATACATTTTTAAGATATGCTTGATTCATTGTATTATTATGAAAATGACAAAAAAATTACACATAGAAATTAATACACATCAATATATATATATATATATATATATATATATATATATATATATGGTATATGTATATATATATATATATATATATATGGTATATGTATATATATATATATATATGGTATATGTATATATATATATGGTATATATATGGTACGGTATACGGTATATATATATATATATATATATACAATATATTACACAAATCTACATCACAAAAATTACATTACAGAAAAACACTTCAAAACGCACGAAAGCGTAATATAAACTTTATAATGTCGTGTCGTAGAAAATTAAAGATTTGTGAAATTCCTCCAAATCATAATTTTGTGCATGGATGTTTAATTTGTACACTATTACACATGTATAAAATAGGATTCATGAGGACTGCAAATACTATTTTCAATCCTGATGAAAGTTCTTCTAAGAAAACAGAAATTGATCTTCTGATTTATTTTGTAAAGTATGTTTTTTTTTTTACAAGCTGTACTTATAGTTAAATTATGGATATTGATGTTTATTTTGACCTGATTTTACCTCGCAGCCAAGCAAGGTGAAATCAGGTAAAAAAATCAATTAACAAATTACCCTAAACCTGACCTCATGCGATCGGGTAAGGTTAATATATTATTTTTTCTGAAATAAGCTGAGTTGCTGTTGGGCAACAGAAGTAGTGGCAGGAGCTTTTAGTGCCAGGTCAGTGGAAACTGTTGCGGTTATTAACGAGAGGTGCGGTGACGGAAGATTTCTATGTCAGGTCAGTGGAGTAGGGTTCTGCGGTCACTAACGAGACCTGAAAATGACAACCAGATAAAGACTAAATTTACAAAACTGAGTTTTTTGTCAGTCATGATTCTTTACATTGCACTCTGTATAATGGTATGAGAAACATGCAAATGCATTTACTTTTTCTGTCACCAGATGAATCAACATGCTGGAATACCGGCTTACACATTTTTTCGTAATTGAGGATGAAAACCAGATATCATCCGAATGTATCTGGTTTTCACCCTTCAAATTGTACCCTGTATTCTGTCAGTTAACCTATAAATTCTTGTGTATGAAAAAAGTGAGTTCCATTATACAAAAATGCAGTACTATGTAAAGTTACACAGTGTATATAAAGTGAGTTTTATTATATAAAATATGTTATTTCTATTTTTTCAATATGTCTAATAAGTTATTTAGTGATGATCCAGACTGTGATCCGGATTTTCATGTCAGAGGTAATGAAAATAATTGTAGGAGTAGTGAGGAGAGTGTGATTAACAAATCAAAGAAACGGAAAGGAAATTATAAAAACTGAAAACAGAATGCTAGTTAATATAATCTTAATAGTGGACAAACTTATTTTCCCAAAAAGAGTAAACTTATGCCTGAACGTAAATCTGTAGACTGTAAATGTTTAAATAAACAAATAAGTTTACATCATTAATAGAAAAGAAGATATTAAAGAATTTCAATGATTTTACTGAGAAAAATTTATAAGATTCTTATTTATCTGGCTATATAAAACTATTTGAGATACATAGACGACACCCTGATCTAGTTATGAAGAGACAAGGTATTATTATTGATTAAAAAAATTATGTAATTCCGGAAAATCGAAATAATCATTTTAAATACTTTATTAATCTAGTTGATAAAGAATTTAATTTATGCAAGGCTGCATTTTGTGATATACTCTAAATCAAAAAAGCCAGAGTAGAAAGATTAGTTGCATATAAAAGAATTGGAAGCACTTCTCCAACAAACAATAGAGGGAAATCTTTTGAGTTCACGAGGAAATAAAAAGCTAGAAGAAGTAGTAGATCATATCAAAACTTATGTACAATCTTTTCCAGTTCGTAAATCTCATTACTTTAGAAAAGCCGGTCGGAATCGATTTCTGTTACCGAAATTATCTGTTACAAAAAACGGCACTACTTGTATTTAGAAAAGTATGAACCAGGAAACATTGAAAATAATAATAAAGGTATAAAACGCAAACCACAATCTCTCTCTCTCTCTCTCTCTCTACATGCATTAAAAAGAAGTGTTCACAACTAACTTTAATATTTCCTTTGGAAAACTACGATCTGACGCTTGTACTATTTGTGACAAACTGAAAATTAAAATGGATTGTGCAAATGACAGAATTAAAACAGAATCTTGAAAATTATAAAAGTATGTATTTAGCTAAAGCCTCAAAAGGAGATATGCCAGTTGATGTATTATGCTTTGATCAACAGAATTTGCCACTTCCCTTTCTTCCAGTAGCCAACATTTTTTTACAGTCTACAGATTTGGGTCTACAATAAATTTTTTTATTCTGCAAAAACAAAAATATCGATAATGTACATGTATGAAAAAACTGTTGCAAAGAAAGAAGGCAATGATACAATCTCATTTCTGCATCGTTATACTCTGAAAACTTAGTTGATCCCAGTGTAAAATCATTTACTCGTATTTACAGACAATAGTTCGGGGAAAAAATAAACACTCATCAGTTGTACAATATCTGTTTTTTCTCGCCGCAATAAAAAGTTTATTCCACCCATTTACAAACAGTGGTATACTAAACTTCAATCTCTACCAGCTATAAAATGATGAAACGTCTAAAGATAATAAATTCTAATGGGTAAATGGAGTTTAATAATAAGTTGATTAATTTCTCTTTTTAAATCTAGGGTATATATTTTTTTTTTTGTTAATTTTAGACTAATTATATTTTTTCATGTGTTTATCAAAATAATCAATGAAATCGCATTAAAAAAATTGTTTTATCTGGTTTTGATTATCAACATTTCCCGCCTTTACCCCAGGGTGATACGATACCTTAGGGTGTCGTGCAGCAAGGCTATCGATAAGTTTAAGCTCCAAAATCTCCTTGATGTCGATAACCACCAGTAGTGTATTTTAGACGCCTTCACCTCTATCTGGCACTCCAATCTTGGAGTTCTTATAGGCCCTCCGTAGGTCAAGTCGTTTTAATGAAACCCGCTATCTGCTCGAGCAGGACTCCACTGTTTAGCCGGTCCTGAATGGGACGTCCAGTGAGAGCAACCGCCTGTGACGTAGCTTCCGATGTCTTTTTAAACCAATGCTCGACGGCAATGGCTTTAACCACCTTTATCAGGTCTTTGACCCTGTTGCTCAATTCTCTACCTCAATATCTTTAATGGTCCTCTTTATGTTTCTATCAATGTTTTTCTTGAGCTCTCTAGCTAGGTGCTCAAGATTCCTCAGAGTTTCATCTAGCCACCCATGGACCGGCAACATCCCGCTCAAGGGCTACCTCCAGAATAGGGACTACCTCCGGAATACGGGCAGCCTGCACAGGAGCCACCTCCATCTCCTGCCGGATCACCGTTGTAGGTTCCAGAGCGGTCTCAAGCATTTCAACCGGCATTTACTCTCCATAATAGTAGTTCGATTTTTTAAATATAGCTTGTTTATTTTAACTAAAAATCAAAGCTCTATTATCAGCTCTGATAAGAAAGAAAATTGATATTAAAAATTGATTTCAGTATCAGAAGTTTATCCTCAAACTAGAATATAATAGTCCACGCTATCAAAACGATAATAAACATTAATAATTACACTGATGTATAAAAAATATTTTGTTAATGTTTTTCTAAGTGTGATACCATTTCCTGAATTGCTTTTATGCGTACATTACAGATCTGTAAATACAACTTTTCTATCACCCTTAGTTTTAAATAAATTACGCTTCAAAAAAACTTAAGGGATTATTTAGTTAAAATCGGTAAAATCTATAATTTTGATTTCTTTAATTTTCTTCTTTAATTTTGATTTTTAGAATGATGTCGCTGATTGTTTTTTTTAATATGAATAGCCTCATGCACATTCCGAATTAATGTCCAACAATAATCGGCTAGCATGTTCGTAATAAATTTCCCTTTATAACGGCTTTCCATCACCGAAATGTCTTGGTGGCAACGTTCACCGTGTTCGTCACATACGTCTCTGAGGTTGTCCGAGAAAAATCCAGATGTGAGTAGAGGAAATGTATTTTCAAAGACATATTACATCCCATAGTTCTGTATGAAGTAAAATATTGATTAACAACGTCGTGGTAATTGTCGGATTTTTGTTTGTCAAAAAAACCTTTGTAAACATCTTTAAATGAAGAACAAGCTGCGCTTTCTACATTATTTAACATTGAGTTAAATACATCATCTTTGATCAACTCTCTAATTTGAGGACCAAAAATATTCCTTCTTTAATATATCCCTCACTTACATTCGAAAATTTCTGCCTGATGTACAAAAATCTGGGACTATCTTTCTTCATTGATTTCATAAAAGTTTTCATTAGTTATAGCTATATTTTATTTTACATTAGTTATATGGAGAGGGGTAAAAATATTTGTTTGGGTTCAACTAAGGGCCCATGAATAGTATTTTTCTCATTTGAAGTTAAGTTGTCTTGTTTCTTCTACTCTTTGATAATATAATGTTTATCCCTTGCTCAGCTGTCCCATTCGCAAAGAAAACACATGTACTTAGTATAGCCTAATTGCATGCCTAACAAAATAACTTTCAAATTACCACATATGTTCCAGATATGTTTTCTTTATTATTTAGTTTTTCAAAAACGTCTTTCGTCACATCGTATGTCTCTTACAAATTAATATCATAAGCGATTGGTATCGAAGGATATTTGTTATCGTTGTGTAGTAGAACCACTTTTAAACTAAACTTGGACGAATCTCTGAAAAGGCGCCAATCCTCAGGTTTATGAACTTGTCCTAACTGTAATATAAGTTCATCAATATTTGTGAAATAAATCAAATTATTTCATCAATAAAGTACTGAAACAGTTTTTTTTTGTCGGCTTTGAAATCCCAAAACTTTTGTATTTTTTTTAAAGTTCCAACCTTGCAGTATTGATCGTAACACAGTTCAGCTTGATTTTTTGAAAAATTAACTTTTACATTAAACATTTTGATAAACATTTACACAACTTCGTAGCATTATGACACTGCACTGTTAACAAACTTAAGATAGCAATAAGACTGAACAAAATTAATTCATTCCTAAATCCAGTGCTTAATACAAACAATATAGCTGTGTTTTCAGCAACATGTTTTTTGACTTGCTTTTTAGACATGATTAATATTGTCCATGAAGGCTCACTCTTCAGTATTTGATATGATATCATATAACGTGTGACTATGATATGATTTAATTCTTTATTTAGTATTGTTTATTTATAGCTTGCAAATTATGTTAAAAAAGTTAAACAATAAAAAATGAGCTAACAAGATACAATATAGAAGCTTAAAATGCTAACTATACGTTAAAAAATGAAATAAATCCTTTAATTAAATTTTTTTCAAAAATGGTGACCATAGAAAGATTCTGAGTTCTTATTTGTTTTCAGCATCAAAAACCGATGAAAATCATCTATTGCATGTTAGGAAACAAAAATTACGTTTATCAGTGTAATGTACATTGTATTTGATGTAATTCTTTTAGGTAGATTTCATAAGAAAACTACCTATTGTAATGGGTACCAATTTCGATATATCTTCGCGTTTCACATCCCCCAGACCCCAAAACCACCGTCAGTTCAAAAGTATGCTTATATATATATTTCACTTTCTTGTGAACACGATAACCGCCGTAATTTTGCGCCAATCACTTGATACATAAAATACAACGACTCAAAATTTCGGTCGAGTTCGTTAATGGGTAAAATCGGACTATTGGGGTGGAAAAAGGCTTTTTCAAAAAAAAAATACAGCTGTAAATTTCTTATTAGTAAAATATCAAATTAGTATAAGTTCCTATTATCCTTTGGACAAGGCCTAAAATTTATTTAAGTAAAGTTTTTTGATATCACCAACCATTGGCCCAGAGGATGGAAAAAATTAGGTTTCGAAGACAAAAAAAATCATACCTCCCTTAATAGGCACAATATCGAATCGGTTTAAATTACATAAAACTCTTATCCGCAACAATTTTTGATATGATCAACCCTTACGGCAAGGGATGACCAAAATTTTGCTGGAATTGTAAGAAGATGTGGCTTGTCGTATGCTAAACACGTGAAACTTTTTACAGATACAACCATTGTCGTATTGAGTAAATTTGAAGTTTTTCTTAACTTTCAAGGTGGAAATCTTTTTATCTTCTACTTAGGACTGGTAAAATCTACCACCCTCTTCCGACGTGCCGAAAGGAATTTTTTTTATTACTAAAATTGTGATAAAAAAGAATCTATTTGATTACATTTTGTATTTCATACAACTATGTCTAGGTTTGTTAAATTATTTAAAACAAACCTTTATTTTAACATAAAGTATTTTTAATGTTTAATAATTTACTTTTATTTTTATATTTATCAACTTATTTTGATTTCCGTGAAGGCAATGGAAAATAATTACTTCTTATTTACTAAATCTACGTTAAACAGTTATTGAAGTACATTGTAAAACAAGATTATGTTCCAAAAACCGTTAACAAACAATTATACTTAAAATCTAAACCTAGATGGCCATTTCGGTAGTTAACAAAGCATTGTAGGTAGACACTAGAAAAGAATTCGAAAAAAATAGCTAAAAAGTAATAATTTATAAAAACTATTAAAAAACATTATTTTAATAACAAAACGCTATAAAATAAATAGTTTTAACAAAAATTTTATGATAAGAATAAAAAATAAAAATATAAATAAATGTCTGTTATCAATCCCAGTAAAAATGGAAATTTAGTTTAAAAATATCTAAACCTCCAATCCGATTGCTTGCAACGTCTCGTTTATGGATCTGATTAATAAACTTATCTCAAGAAAGATAAAGGCGGCATGAACGTTAAACCAATCACTGACATACCCTTTTTTCCCTGCTTATCCACCAGGAATTACGATTCAGGTACTACTTCAGAAGATGAATGAGGATGATATGTATGAGTGTAATCTTGTACAGTTTCAGTTCGACCATTCCTGACATGTGTGGCCAACCACCAAAAAATACCGGTATCCACGATCAAATCCGTATAAAAGTAACTGCCCTACTAGGACTTGACCGCTGGAACTCTCGACTTCCAAATCAGCTCATTTGTGAAGACGCATTTACCACTAGGCCAACCGGATGGAACCACAGAAATACCTACCATGAACAAACTGTTAACCGCTCCTTATTGTTTACCTGTTAATATTTTAATGACGATATTTACATCTATTCGTTAAATTGTTACCACTCAAAAAAATTTTGTTTACTCGTAACCACAGCAAAATAATAATAGTAATATTGAATATGACAATTTATAAAATTGGATGGCTGAAAAAAATACTGTGCCTGGCAATTCGCATAGTATTCCTAATGTATATAATCAATGTTTCAATTAAACTAAAAACGTATTTCGAAATGAAGACTTAATTGGTTTAAATCAAGCTATAGAATTATTATATCTTTTCATTATACCGCCGTACCTTAATGAAACATTCATGCCGTAGTATTATCAATTTTTAATAATAATAACTGCTTTTACAATTTTCTAAAAGCTAATTTTGAAAATACCAAACAAAACAAGATTCATTTCCTGTTCTATTATTATAAATATATACTGTGAATGATATTCTACCAGTATTATTATGAATATTACCTCTGATTAAATTTAATCAGAATTCCTTCATTCGTAAAAAAGAATTTTGTAACTTACTTAACATTTTACATTCAGGGGGTTGTTTTTTTGTCGAATATTCGTGTTAGAGAACATGGCTTTTTAATTTAAAACTTGAATTCTGACAGCTGTTCATATAATTAAATTCAACATTTCTGAATCAATCAACAAATACAAACCATAAAAGAAAAAAATATGTGAGCTGATTTTTACACATTGATACTTAAAAAGCAATGATTTATTCAAGCCAGGTGAAATTTAAAATAACTAACATAATTTTGATCAAGGACAAAATCATTATTTTAAGTTTGATTTTTATTAAATGAATAGCGTTGAATCTGTTACTGATAATGGACAATTTTAATGTTGTAGGAAAAAATCAAGTAAGTGATAGATCATTTATTTTTTCTTTCATTAAATAAGAAATTTAAATGCCATATATTTGTCAAAGAATAAAATTATATTTCAAAAAAAAATAACTGTCATCCTACTAAACCAGTGATGTATTTTTTTTGGACATGTTATAATTTTCATTAATAATTACTGGGATAAAAACAAAAGAATATATTAAAAAAAATAATTACCGTAAAATTTTGTTTAAAAATGCATAATTTGAAATAAACGTTGCCAACAAAGTAACGTCGATAGTTTCAAAAGTCAATTAGGTTACGTAATATTTTATAAAATATGTAGATTTGCAGGGATCATGTCTTATATTGTACTCAAGACAGATGGTGAGACCTTTAAACATTTTATTCTGTATGCTTCGATCAATCTCCCATACTTCTTTTTTTCTGTTTAGGTTCCGGAACCACCGTAAGGTTTTATTTCAGAGAATGAATGAGGAGGATATTATGAATGATTGTAAATGAAGTCTAGTCTTGTCTAGTCTCTCAGGTGACCATTCCTGAGATGTGTGGTTAATTGAAACCACCAAATAACACCGGTATCCACGACCTAGTATTCAAATCCGTATAAAAGTAACTGTCTTTACTAGGATTTGAACCTTAAAACTCTCGACTTTGAAATCAGCTAATTTCTGATTACGAGCTCACCTATATTCCAACCCGGTGGGTTCCATTCTCCCATTCTAAGTGATGACAAAATACATCGAACCACTTCCTACAAAAAGGGTTACATTAATGTTTTGTACTATATGCTGTAATGTTTGTAAAGCACAAAAATCGGAGGAGACACTCGATCACATTCATTGCAAATAATGTTCATTATACAATCCGTCCTTTTGTTAAACAGAATAATGTTATCACTTGTATTTTACCGTTCTGGAACGCAGTATTATGTAGTGTTCACTTCATTAAAGGAATAAGGATAATGTAATAAGAAATCACTTCCATCCTCACTGTAAGAAAGTCTACGCCGTCTGTGGAAAAGACTGATGCAATAAGTAAAAAGTGAAAAATAAAACGATACTTAAAAAGTAATGATTTATTCAAGCCAGGTGAAATTTAAAATAACTAACATATTTTTGATCAAGGACAAAATCATTATTTTAATTTTGATTTTTATTAAATGAATAGCGTTGAATCTGTTACTGATAATGGACAATTTTAATGTTGTAGGAAAAAATCAAGTAAGTGATAGATCATTTATTTTTTCAAGTATTATAAATTATTCAAGTATTATAAATTTAATCTGAGTACTTACTGCGACCAGAATAATTAACATTGGTAAGAATTTCATTAGAAATATATTTAAACAAAAATGTTATCACAAACATTTGAGTTAATATATTTCTTCTTTACTTTAAATGATTATACAGTTATTATTTTTCATTAATAAAGACAATCTATAAAGTATAAGGACGACAATGGAATTGGTCGTGAGTGTATTGGCTTCGTAACTTATTAATTTCTTTAACTGACAATACAATCTCACCACCAGGTAGCTCACAATCGCATCAAATCGTTCCGTACGCTTTGCTACATATCTTATATTTTACTTTTTGTAGATACGTAATTACCGTCAAAATTATTATTCTGTATCGATTTACCATATTTTCTTATAAAAAAACAAGACCTACCTTATCAAAAAAATAAAACAAAACAATAACGATAGTTTTTGAAAATGAAAACTAAGTTTCATTTGAAATACGTTAAAAAGATTACATTTTGTTGTTTATTGAATTAAAGCATAACCAACAGTTATAGTAACTCAAGGTTACGCTAAGCGGGTTTATTTTAATTAAACGCCTTTTTTTCTTTAGTAATTTAAAACTTTTGCATGATTATTTTGTTTCTTATACTTATTAAACCGAAGTATTCATTGCATTTTTTTTTTAATTTGTCAAAAGTATTACTTATAACGTTGATGTGATAAATAAATTAATTTACAGCTTTCTATGATAAGAAGAGCATTATAAACCATAATAATCCGATATTGTCATTCTGTAATTTATTCTGGGTAAAATAAAAAAAGTTATTTGTTATTCTTTGTATTGTTTATCATTAATTATAATTTATTTTATAACAAGATCTGGTATAAATATTTTTTAAATAAATTTCCATAAAATTAATATAAATGGACAGTAACGTAACTGTAGCTATAACAAGGAAAGAGCTTAAAGTGTTAAATTTTATGCATGAGGATGATTTAAATGAAAATAAATTAATTCCCTTGTCAAAAACCTGCCGCACTCATTTCGTTATCAGCAGGAAATCTGATATATGTTTGCTGAATTTAATTGAATAAAGAGAAATATTGTATAAAAAATATTACTCTGTATTATTCTTCCATGTTTTCATGTTTAAATATCTCATTTTACCTAAAATGTAAATTTTTAAGCTCAAAACCACAACAGGATTAAGCTATCTTTTTAACATTCTAGGTAAATCACTGTAATGTATTTTCAATTTGGCATCATATTCCATGCTTTTCATTTGGAAAGACCAAAATAATATTTAATTATGAATAAATTCCGTATCCCCACACACTCGAACATGTACACACCCACTAACACATGGGCGTTCTGTTTAAAGATTAGTATGTATTCAAAGATTTAAACATTTCGAAATATTATATTTTGAATATAGTTACACTATATCACCTTTCATTACAATGAAATATATATAATTAATTCAACATTCTTTTTAGCTCTTTTATGTTATAGAGAGCATATTATCTGAGAAATTGAGTTTGAGAAAGTGCGATTTCTCAAATAATATCCTCAGATAAGTACATATAATTTCTCTCTTTCTCCTATATCTATGTGTTATAATTATTATGTATTTAATTATAATTATTTATACTACTTTTCAAAATTCTCTACAAAAATGAGGAAATTCAGATTCAAATGCATGTTTTCTTTGTATTTTTCAGACGCTTACTCAATGAAAAATTGAATAAATTTTAATGAAAGTAAATATTTCTTCTTGGGATTAGTTTAAAAGTTCGTTTTAGAGAATTCTGCTATTTAATTAATTTTAGTTCAATTTAGCGGATGGAATGCACATAAAAATGGTAGAACTAGTTGGATAAACTTTTTATTACTGAAAATTTAAATAAAGGTGACATAAAGAAATTTCTTTCGAACCATCCCATCAGTCATCGAACTCTAAAGCTAGATTTATAAAAAGCCGCCAAAAATGTAATTATTTATCTATTTATTTTATTTTCATCTGGTAATTAACAGGCTACGTTCAATTATATAAACCTAAACCTCCTGTTTGGTCACACCTTGTTAGATGTAGGCTGGCCACTTATAACTAAAAATTTTCACAGTTATGTCGATCATGACAGACATATAAACCTTGCCGAAAAAGACTCTATATCACTTATTTCTGATCCGGAGTTAAAAAGTTTAATCGATTCGAAAATGAGAATTATTTCATTTTACTGATAAAGCCCAAGCAGATCTTTCGACTTAGTAAAACTTGTACAAACTGGGCATCCTGAATTGATAGCTATTGGAGTTTTTAATGAATCTTTCGCTGTTTACCTCGTAGATCAGAAGTTTTAATGTTTGATCAGCGGCACTTCTTCTAGCCACTAAAAAATATCTGATATGCTTTATGTACGCTCTGATAAACAACATGAGTCTAACGATTTCATACATTCACTGTTTATATTAGGGACAGTAGAATGAGAATATTTTATTCCTGAGTTGGCCAGGAAGAGTCTTTAAATTATACTCTGATGGTTTTTAAATTATTATTGGAGATTCAATGGGTAGAAATGGTATATATGGTGTATCAGAGAATTTTCCGACGTTTGGTAAGAACGCCACAGCTTTTCAATTCTAAATATATTCTGTTTTATAGTGTATTATCGCGTATAGTACAATGGGCTGCAGAGGCAAGAAAATTTTCATTTACTTCAATAACAAGATAGAACTTGAAATAGAATTTGAAACACTGAGATCATATCAGTTTAACTAGCCATGGGAGTTCTAGCAGACCTTCTTATTTACTTTCTCTGCCCACAATAATGTGGAATTGCTTTGAGTTTCATAATATCAAATTATAAAAAACACTGGAGTGTTCACGAGGTAGCAGATAAGGAATTATCTTCTCCATTTATAACCTCTAATCCTTTCTGTAGTTTAACAACCACTGCTGAAATTGAATGTTCAACCGGGTCGATAATGAGCCGATCAATAATTTCCACAAATATCCTGGAAAGTCTGGAACTTTATCAACCAGTGCTGGTAGTGGTTGCTTAAGGGAAGAACCTATTTTTTATAGGTTCCAGAGTGTTCAGAGTGTTCCAGAGTGATCAGACATTGATCACTCTGGAGGTGTTTGTGGTTTAAGGATTTACTACTGAGTATATTGCTCTCTAAGAGAAGTATATCTATCAGCAGCAAAAGGAATTTTGCCAATTCTGAAACAGTAGTCAAGTGAAGAAAGATGAAGACATTGATAAGGTAGTTTACAATTCTCTTGTTGATTTATATCTTAAACATATTTTAAGTTTCCTAAACAGAACTGTAACAGTTCTTAAATTTTACCTAAGTATAATATTACAGTCAATAAGAAACATATATTGGCCAAAAATAGGCGATTTAAAATATTTTTCATTGAAGTTTAATTCCAATGTCTTGATTTCAAAGCAACAAAATTCTGCTTATGTTCTATTAAAAATAAACTTAGCACATTTAAAAAAATACGGATAAATGGTTTATATTTTTCATATATATAACTTAACAAGGTATAGAGTAGCAATTGAAAACAAAGAGTCAATATATTTGTGTACCTGTATAATTTTACACTAATTAGAATACCTGTAAAATAGGTTTCTTTTTTCTTATGTACGAACAAACGGTTGTGAATTAAGTTTTAAGGAAAGAAAATGAATAAATAAATACCAATACCTTAATTCCGAAACGATTAAAATTAAAAAAGCAGATTAAGTTCGCCGTTCTTTTTATTGTAATAATTAACTGTAAATTCGTAACATTTTAATTAATTACTGCTTGTTACAAATACTACCTTTAGAAATAATAAATAAATAAATAAGAGAACAAAATGTAAGTAGAATACAATTTGAATGAGTTTCAGATAGAACGAACCGTACAAAAGAACGGGATCAGAATGAACGAGTAAAGAAGCGGGAGGAAAAGTAGGAAAAAAGGAGAAAAAAGGTGAGCAATCGGACCCCTGGGCATTGACCAGGGAAAGGTAGTCAAAGTTAAACTGGCTGTAAATGAAATACCAATTTGTAGGATTGCCCAGGGTTAACAAAAATGTAGAGAGGGAAATAGTTCATCAATACATGAATGATCTATGTAACTGTGTAGCTACATAGAGCAGTTAGAATTTCGGTCAAAATACAATGTATTCGTTCAGAATGAAATTGTAAATTGACTACTTTAATCAAGTAACATAAGCATACCTTCCGATTTCAGATAAAACAAAAAAAATTTACCTGAGCCATTTAAACCATTTTATTATTACCAATAATAAACTACCGCACAAATATTCAACTTCAGTTTTAGAAATTAAAAATCGGTTTTATTGATTACATATTTAAAACGATGATTTGATTTTATAAATATACTCAGAGCGTAATTAAAAATAACTGAAATGGAATTTCATCATCTGATAACTTCATATTTACTTTGCTGATGAATATTTTTCTACCACTATAAAATAAAAATTTTACGTTCTCCGAACAATTTTTTATGGCAAATAACATTATATTACGTCATATATTTTTCATAAACTCGATGAATATTTTATCTTTACGAATAAATATTTAATCTTATCTATAAAATCCTGCAATATATTTTTTTCATTTTGTTATAGAAGTGGAAAAACGTTCTAATCATAAATTGACAAAAGTTGATTTAGTGAATGCTTTGTCACTTTGAAAATATTTCTGAATCCACTTAAATAAATTTCAAGATTTAATAATTCACGGTTTTGACGAAATATTTAACTCTATTCAGATACCCTGTAATAAGGTTAATTCGAATTTTTTATACCGAATCGTGATCTAGCAAAATTGCTATATTATTAAATGTGGCAAAGTGTAATCTTTATAATGCCAATAAAAGTAAATAACTGATGAAGATAATTAATTTACTAAATATATAAATAAAACAAAATATTATACATATTTTCTGGATGTAATAATTTTTCTTTTAATGCACATCTTATTGTATAGTTAAAAATAATAATAATATTTATATATATATACACATATATATTATACATTACATTATATATATATATATATATATATATATATACATACATATGTTGTAAATAATGTATAAAATTAGGAGAAGTTAGAAACAAAAAAAAAAATTTTTTTAATGTGCCTTTCCAATTCTTCGCTTTCCTAAAGATTAATAGGAAAAAACATGTTAAGAAATGTATTCTGTATCTACAGTATTAAATAAGTATGCTAAGTATCGTATCTTAACAGCAAAATAAAACAAAAATTTCAGATAATCAAGACAATTTAATATATAAATAAAAAATCGATTATATTTACAGATATATTTAATTTATAAAGTATTATTTAAGAACTAATTTTTTTATATAGACTGCTTTATGTTTTTCTTCATATTTAGTATTTTAGCAGAGAATTCTGCTTCATTAGAACATATTTAATAAAATTTAATTAAAGATACAGGTAAATATATTAGAACTATGAAGAGGTATGTTTAAGATTTCAATATGAAATATTTTTGGGAATAGGGAAGAGTCATTCATTCTTATAGACTGAATTGTTCTACGATAGCAGCTGAGTTAATTTCACTAACCGAGTGAGATAGTAAACATAACTCTCTATAATATAAATATTTTAAATTATATTTTAATTAAATCTCATTAAAAAAAAAACCGTTTTAATATACCAAAGATCTCTGAGAAAATACGAAACATGAAGAAAAATAATGCGATAATTGCACAAATTAATTTTATAAGTAATTATATTCTGCTGTTAGCATGCAATCTGTTAAACTGTTTGTTAAATATGAAGTGTTAGTTTTAATAAAATAGGTAAGGGACTATATTATAATGATATAGGTAAACCTGGTACTTGTACTCCTGTTACTACGTATATTTTGCATTGTATTCAGTGATTCATTGGCTTTCACGCAAACCCTATTATTTACAAAACTATTAATGAGATAAAAATAGGAGGGCTATTTATTTAGTTACATCCGGTTTTAATTGATTACTTCTCATTCATCATTAATCCACATATTATTGTAATGAATCTCTTCAGAATTAACTCAAAACTGATAATCTGATCTAATTTACTACCACTAATAATACTAATCAATTCTTAGAAAAAAAATGGTGTTTTTAATTAGTAAGTGAATAAATCAAGCTCATAGATAATCATACATGTTTATCCTACAGAAACGTAGTTTTTTCTGTTTTTATTTTAATCATTCAATAATTTTTGTTTGTAATCTTTTATTTGTTTATGCAAAAATGAGAACCAGATGAAAGGTAAAAATTATTATACAGAATTACATTTTCAGAGACATAAATTTTAGAGAGCGAACAAATTTTGTTCAGAATGATAGCGTATCCAAAGGTTATAATGTTGTATGGATGACCACATATTACCACCAAATCAGAGCTACCGTATTTCTAAAGTTATTTATGTTGTAGGCATCAAAGGGATTTATTCATGAGGGATTAGACTTTACGCTCTCGTATATGGTGGATGAACTCTGTCTAAACCACTCTCTTTATTTTCACAGGTCACCTCTGAGATACATCCGGATGTCCTGTATGTACATGTGGGAAATACTCATGCTGATACTATCAACCTAACAAAAGTTTTGTTAGTCATTAACTTTTTATTTACTAAACCACATTAATTCTTAATAGAACTTTATATAAACACCAAGGAATTTTAAACTGGTTATATTATATTTTATAATGATATAATAATCTTATTTTCTTGGAACATGTCTTTTCATTTTTTAAATTTTAATTATAAAAAAACAATCTTTTACAGAATTAAAAATATATTACACTAAGAGAACCTTATATCACATCTGTTTTTTTTTTTTTTTTTTTTTTTTACTTTCTTGGCGTCATAAAAATGGTATGTTTTTTTTTTGTATTTCTCCACCTCTTCCCAGACATTGTTGTTTTACGGGGCGCCCCTTGGATCCACCCTAACAAGTATGTGACGTAATTTCTTTCTGGTCATGGCACCTTCCGAGACAGACAACAGCGATTTGGCCTGATTGATTCAGGTGTGGGTCCAAATTGTGTACAACTAGATAACGCATACCATGTAATTTACAAACCCGCGAAATACGAACTTTTGCGCACGGAGACTATTTATCGGCTCGACATTATCGGGTCGACATTAGATCTTCGTGAGAATTGGAAAATCCAGGCCGAATGGGTAATCGTTGAAAACTTCATCGGGTGTCTGGCAAGAGAATGGATTGCCGAGGGAATTTAGGGTTCCGCCTGGTCTTTCCTGTGTCTTGGTTTTGTTGTTCTGGTGTTAAGAGGTTTGATGTTTTTTAGTATTATGTTTATTTAGTTTTATTTTTAAGTTCATTTTTATGTTTTTTTTTTTTGTATTATGTCATGGTTGCGTGTTGAAATCAACTTCTAAACTATCGGGTAGGTAGTTGCGTTTTTAATTTCAGATCCTTCATGTCACTCAGTCTTGTTGAAGACTCGACATAGATATGTTTTGTTTTAACGAATTCCATTACCCAGTAGTACACCGATGGGAATATCACATCTGGTATTCGCATCGGTGGCATCCTGACTGACTCAAGAACAAGGCTGAGAGATGCCTTTTTCCGGGGTTTTGAAGATCACCTCCGGTAAAACCTATAAGGGCTAGGTACGGAGGGATTGGCGTAGTGACCGAAACTGCCACATGAAGGGCGTCTTCCCCTACAGGGTCAGGATTTCATGACTCAGGGACGAAAAAAGAAAAAAGTGGTAGGTAATGTTCGTACGTACGTCACGTGTTGGCGTGTTTAAGTTTAATAACTTGTTAAGCTATATAATTGGTACCATAGCTGGACTGAGGATGAGTTAGTAGTTTCCGTTCGGTTAAGATCCTACTGTGATATAGATAATACGACGCAATACTTGACCTCAATCCTACAGGAGGCTACCTTCGATCGATTTAACACGAGGTTAAACGTGAGAATCGAACGAATAGAGGCCACCCGATTACAGCCAGTTACTTGTATACGGATTTGAATACTAGATCGTGGATACCGCTGTTCTTTGGTGGTTGGGTTTCAATTAACCACACATCTCAAGAATGGTCTACCTGGAACTGTACAAGACTACACTTCATTTACATTCATACACATCAACCTAATTCATCCTCTGAAGTAATACCTTACGGTGGTTCCGGAGGCTAAACAGAAAAAAGAGAGAAAGGTCACCCGAGGGAGTTTTTAGAGCTTGTTACTACGAAATTTACTCAAGAGAAGGTGGAAACGATACAGGAGAGCCGAAGGTAGAAGATCTCTAAACAGGACCCGCTCATAAGTTGAAACGACTATTGCGAAGGTATATCAAAAACACTATCGCTTTTAAGGTTAAAAGCCTATCGCTTTTATGTAGAGGTTACTCCTTACTGGAGGGCTACGAGGAGCTTCCATCAACCTCCATCCTCACTTCCTTCTTTGAAAATATCTGATAGGTCTTGGGCTAAGAGTGATAAAGGGAAGGCTTTCAACCGCTTGAAATACAAAGTCCCTACGGGTTTTCCTATTAAGCCTTTCTCTGCAGCTGAAGTTATTTATGTAATCAAGATGGCAAACAGCTTACAAAAGAGTCCCTACCTTTGATTTAATCACAAACAAAATGCTCTTTATGCTACCTTTAAAATCATCGTGTATATGAACACCTATTTAATGACATTCTCCGGATAACATACTGGCACCCTGACCTTTTGTACAAATTGAAGATGAGCCTTCCTCAATCATATTATCTTATTGTACGCGGTTACCTAGAAGGACGTTTTTCTCAGGTGAAATATAATCAGGAGTTGTTCACATTCTTCGAAATCAAGTTGGGAGTTCCTCAGGACTCTGTTTTGGGGCCCTATTTTTACTGCAGATCTTCCGAAAACAAACGAGGTTACTGTTACTTCCTTTGCGGATGACTCAGCTGTTCTCGCTCTTAATTCCAGCCCGACTGTAGCATCAAATAGCTTACACAGTTTGAGTTGGATTTAATCAATATATGGCTGAGTACATGTAGGATACGTTAACCAAGCAAAACTGAACCAAGTAACAATCACGATGACGACAGGTGACTGCCCTTGGGTCAGCCTTGATGAGGTTGTAATTCCTTAAACTGAGTGTGTAAGGTACCTCGACCGTCGACTAACTTGGAAAACTATATAAGAGAGAATAGAAGGCAACTTGAAACAAAGTTCGAGAAATGTTCTAGTTGTTGAGCACATATACTTGTGCTTTTAAAATAAGCTGCTGGTATACTCAACAATTCCAAATTCTATCTGGGTCAATGGATCAAAATATGGGGCTTCGTTAGCAGAACCTTTTTCGACATTTTACAGCGGTTTCAGAGCAGATAAATAGGTAGGTGTATAACAGAGGCATCTTGGTTTACTTTTTTATTTTTTAGCGAAAAACGTGGTTTTACAAGAAACAATAAGATCGAGGATTATTTAATTACGGTCCGTGCGGAAAAAGATAAAACGTTTCAGTTCAAAATACGAACGAAATCTTACCTATCACACAAATCACTAGGCAGTAATCCTACTAAACAATGTGAATAACACATATGAATGAAACAATGTGAAAGTTGAACCGAATGCACGTTCTAGACCTAAGTGACTCCATAGTGTCTTAATATGTTTATAGATACCGGCCTCTGGTGCGAGTGGTAGCGTCTCGGCCTTTCATCCGGAGGTCCCGGATTCGAATCCCGGTCAGGCATGGCATTTTCACACGCTACAAATCATTCATCTCATCCTCTGAAACAATACCTAATGGTATTTCCGGAGGTTAAACAGAAAAAAAATGTTTATAGGTAACTCAGAGGTGAGTATTGTGCATTATCTATTCGACTTTTAATTTCAAGCTGTTACATACGAGTATACGTTTCTTTTTCTCGTTTTTCATAATTTTTTTACTTTTCATATCTTATTTTGTTCCTTTTGTTCTAGTAGTGTTAAGTGTCATTTGCAATTAGTAATTGTATGTGCTTGGCATTAAACCTTTTATTATACTAGTGTGTAGTAGTTTTTGAGGAGTTTCTCTGAGGACTCCTTACCATGTGATTCAATTTACTAAAGGTTTATATAAATGTAACCAATTATAAATACTCACTGGGCTGGTCTATTGGTAAAATCGTCGTCGCATATTACTTGTTTAACAGGTGATTTTCGAAGTTGAAGGTTCTGAGGTTCAAATCCTAATAAAAGTAAGTTACTTTTATACGGATTTGACTACTAGATACTAGACAGGGAATACCCGGTGTACTTTGGTGATTGGGGTTCAATTAACCACACATATCAGGAATGGTAGTCTGAGTCTGTAGAAGACTACCCCTCATTTACATATCATTCATATCATCCTCACTTCATTGTGTCATGGGGGAGGGGTTGCTTATTGTTCACTAGTTGAATAAATTGCAATGTACACATTAGAAATATATATTGATTTATGTTTAATAAATATTTTTGGTAAAAATATCAATTTTTTTATTTTATTTCGTATAAAATTACCTTATAATTATTAAAAGATTTTAAATATGAAATCATTTCATGAAGTTAAACTAGAAAATTATCTCAGTGGGTAAAATTTATAAATCAGTTTAAAAGTAAATTTTTAACACGGTTTGAAAGCCCAGGGAATTCTGGACAATCCCTGGGCTATGCTTATGGTTCGTGGTTAATCCAGCCCATCGGGGTAGAGAAACAAGATAAAAAAAATAAAAAATAAAAAAAATAATAAATAAATAAAAACACGGTTTGGCGAGTTAAAGAAAAATGTTGAATTGTCTCCTGCCACACGTCTTTCCCTCCACGCTCAATATCGACGTAATTTATTCTGATTTACCTTTTACACTTGCACAAATGTTCTTCAACTCCTAGACTATTAAATAAAACAGCAGTTATTGCTTACATTTTCTCTCATTAGACAGGCAATAGAAACAAGATATTCGTATATAAAATTTATTTTAATTTTTAGTGGAAACTATCATTGATGCTAATATTATCCTTTTTACAGTAGATGCCGTGAAAACATCGATCCGCTAAGCTTTTAACATTGACGACTAAGCGAGTAATAACAGTAATTTACACACTAATGTTTTCTACAGAGTTTCTTCAAACAGCCATTATAAAACCATTGTTATAGATTAAATAATAACGTAGCCATGTTGTTAAATTATCTGTACTGATAACATTCATTTTCTTTGCTTATAATTATATGTTACGTTCTCCAGTTCTACACAATGATTAATTTGAAAAGAATATTTTAAAATCATTTCCGGATAAATGTAAAACAATTTTACCTCAATGCTTCCAGTAAAAATTAAGTTTATTTATTTCTCTCTTCTCTAAAGCACTGATATAAATAAATACGTAATAAAAACTGCTGTAATCGTTTGCAGCGTTTAAATTAAATTCTATTTATCTGTTTATTATTTGATGTCATGATCTGAAGGCAGATATCCTAAAGAAATGTAAGGGTTATTTTCATGTTATTACTTCGAACCTCTGCAGGAAACATAATTATAAAACGCTTTACTACGTACTGTTAAAAAGTAATTTTGAAAAGATTACTGGTGATTAGAATATCGTGTTTTCTTTTTACAAATAATTAATAAATAAAAAAATAATATCGCAAACTGGAGATAATTATAATAAACTGGATATTATGAAACTGCAAATTAGAAATAATCGTCTCGAACTGATCATTTTATAACGGTAATTATGAAATGGATCTTTTAACGTATATTAATAAAACATTTTATGGAATCGTTTTATGGATGATACTAAATACACAATTGCATTACAAAATTACATACATTAAATATGGACGTAAAACTTGATTTTTTCTTCCATTTTTTTGCTAAATGTTAACGACACTTTTGTTAGTATTTAAATGAGTTTTAATAAAATAATTTAAAACACTACAGACTTTAGTCTGTAATTTTATATATAAATATATGCACACTAGTTATTAGATTGTAATAGCTAAAACTTGAATGTTTTCTTCCTTAGCCAGAAATTGAGTACTCCAATTGCGTAAAAATAAAATCATTATTACGTTTCTCTTAATTTTGGAATGGAATTTCATTGAAGATAGCTACTAAATTAAATAATTTTATGTACTCTAAAAACTGAAAAATACTAATTATTATATTTACTACAAATACATTACAGTAGAATCACTATTTGTATATTTTACACTATAGTAGAAGGAAGATTAAAGAAAAACAAACCAACATACTTGGCGTTTATAGACCTAGAAAAGGCATTCGATAACGTAGACTGGAATAAAATGTTCAGCATTTTAAAAAATATAGGGTTCAAATACAGAGATAGAAGAACAGTTGCTAACATGTACAGGAACCAAACAGCAACAGTAATAATTGAAGAACATAAGAAAGAAGCCGTAATAAGAAAGGGAGTCCGACAAGGATGTTCCCTATCTCTGTTACTTTTTAATCTTTACATGGAACTAGCAGGTAATGATGTTAAAGAACAATTTAGATTCGGAGTAACAGTACAAGGTGAAAAGATAAAGATGCTACGATTTGCTGATGATATAGTAATTCTAGCCGAGAATAAAAAGGATTTAGAAGAAACAATGTACGGCATAGATGAAGTCCTACGCAAGAACTATCACATGAAAATAAACAAGAACAAAACAAAAGTAATGAAATGTAGTAGAAATAACAAAGATGGACCACTGAAAGTGAAAATAGGAGGAGAAAAGATTACGGAGGTAGAAGAATTTTGTTATTTGGGAAGTAGAATTACTAAAGATGGACGAAGCAGGAGCGATATAAAATGCCGAATAGCACAAGCTAAACGAGCCTTCAGTAGGAAATATAAGTTGTTTACATCAAAAATTAATTTAAATGTCAGGAAAAGATTTTTGAAAGTGTATGTTTGGAGTGTCGCTTTATATGGAAGTGAAACTTGGACGATCGGAGTATCTGAGAAGAAAAGGTTAGAAGCTTTTGAAATGTGGTGCTATAGGAGAATGTTAAAAATCAGATGGGTGGATAAAGTGACAAATGAGGAGGTATTGCGGCAAATTGATGAAGAAAGAAGCATTTGGAAAAATATAGTTAAAAGAAGAGACAGACTTATAGGCCACATACTAAGGCATCCTGGAATAGTCGCTTTAATTTTGGAAGGACAGGTAGAAGGGAAAAATTGTGTAGGCAGGCCACGTTTGGAATATGTAAAACAAATTGTTAGGGATGTAGGATGTAGAGGGTATACTGAAATGAAACGACTAGCACTAGATAGGGAATCTTGGAGAGCTGCATCAAACCAGTCAAATGATTGAAGACAAAAAAAAAAAAACACTATAAAAAGTTAAATTAAATTTTATAAAAAACAAAAAAGAGATTTAACAAGAAATTAATTGCTTTAATGTACGAAAATCACTGTTGATTTGGTTAAACTTTATTTACAGGCATATGTACATTATAATTTAAACGTACAATCATTACACGTTTTTTACGCTTCATCATTATTAACTTGCACGAAAGCTTACTTCGTAGGTATTACGTGATTAATAGTTTTTTCCATATACACCATATTTTTCCCCGCCAATTATTTACTTTTATTAACTTAGCTTTTATTTTTCTAAGTCGTTAAGAATATATCGTATTGCTATAAAATATAACATTATGTAGTTTTACACTCCTTATATTACAATAAATGCATGTTAAATTTAGATACGTTAAGATATTAAATACAGTAACTACTACTATATGAAAACAGCTTAGAAAATGTTTTTTCCGGTTAAGCCAACTGTTAATAAAAACTAACATTTCTTACCTTTCTATGATAATTCATCCGAGAAAATGGCAATATTTAAAAAAAAATTTTTTAAATAATTTTTGTCTACAATAGCTCATCCAATAATTGGTTTAAACTCCTTTTGTTCACTTACCTGCAAAAAATAAATAAATAAAAATCAATGACAAAATTTAATTTTGTATTTATTATATTCTTTAATTTACTAAATCAATCAGTGTTGAATAGACAATCTTAGTTCTATGAACGTTGAAGTTTACCCAGCACCGCTGTTATTATAAAACAAAAAGGATTGTAATTAATTAAACTAGTAAATAAAATAGGTAATACTAAAAAAATTGTTTTTAATAATGATAGTGCTAAATTATACTCTTCACTACATTTTTCCTCCAGCATCAGACACCTAACTTATTTATACTGGAAATTGTGTTCGTGTTTGTGACTATTATGTTTTGGTTGAGACTGTGTCTGATCTACAACTTCCTTAAATTTGATCTCTCTCTAAAAAAATATAGACTGTTTTACTGAATGAAAGAATTAGTTTGACTTCCGAAAATATTTATTTTATTCAACAAGCTACGATTAGATTACACCGATAAAAATTTATTTAACTTTATTAACTGTTAAAATTTATCTTTATATCCGGTAAATGACTTCGATACGTTTATTATCTGTATCTTATCTAGGGTGGTTTTTTTACAAACTCTTTAAACTACTCTTAATAAAATATAATACCAGAAAAAGTAACTTACGTGAATAAATTCAAAAGAAAGAAAATATACTTAAAAATTAAGAATTATATATAAAACAATTAAAATCGGTATATATTATTATTATTATTATTATTATTTTTTTTTTATTATTTTGAGGTTTTTTAGGGGAATCGACTACTTTGGTCATTAGCCCCGTCCCACTTCAAAAAAAAATAAAAAAATAAAAGGTTCACGATTTCATATTCTAATACAACGTTCGAATCCAAGGTTTACCGCCTAGGCTTTCCTTTCGGCCATCCTTTCTTGCACCGTTTTTTCCATTCTTCGAACGGCCTCAACTTCTGATGATAGTGTGTCTGAGACCTCGGACATGGCATCTTCTTCTCTTTCTGATGCCAATGACGTTCGCCGGCTTACATCGGGTGATGAAAGCTTCGTTGGTGCAGTTAGGATCGTTGCTATTGAATCTAAACTAGCAAGCAATGCACTTTTGGCGGTTGATGAGCTGGATTCGATCTCTAAGGGAGTGCTTGGTCCAGCTGAAATAGACGCTCTCACTGAAGCTGTTCTTTGAGCTTTTGGAGGCTCTAATGGTACAGTTTTTATATCGTCTGTGTGTGGTGTTTTCTCAATAATGACTTGCACCTCCATTTCGGTAGACTCAGATTTTTCCTGTACTCTTGTCACAATTTCCTTAGCCTTGTAACTTTTTTTTTTTTTTCCCTACTCTCCCCGACCGGATATCCATTTAAGTATACTCAGTCGGGGAGAGTGTCCTTTTACTCTAAGGGAGTGTCCCCCGCCCACCGGTTGTACACCCGGCACGGCAGGTTAGCTCCCCCGGTCTCGGATCTTTAATTTTATTTTATTCGCCTACCTCTAATCCCCCGCCTCGGAGACGGGGTATGGCTACGCCACCTCCCATCCCCTCAGCAGGGAACCGGGTCTCGGTCATTATGTCTTTGCCTCTAATCAGCGGTACCGCCCCCACTAAGCGCCGAGGCACCCGCAGGAGCGGCACCGCCAACCGGGACTCAGTCTTTTATTTGTCCCACACTCCCCAGGAATTCCCCCCCCCTTCTCAGGAACCCGCACACCACGGCGTACGGGCCCTCCACGGAGGGACTGTCCTCCCTACCCTAATTTCACAAACCCCTTCTTCTGTCCTCTTCTTCCTTGGTGCGTAAGATTTCCCCGGCAAACCTACAGAACCAATCCCAGTTATCGTCACTATAGACCATCCAATTTAAGAGGTTTTCAGGTGTAAGTCCGTTGTCCGAAATTTCTCTTCTATTTGGAGCCCATCTTGGGCATACAAACACAGTGTGTTCCGCATCATCAGTCTCTGGGCAGTACACACATTGTGGGGTAGGTCTTTTTCCAATTCTAAACAGATAATGGCCGAACGAGCCATGCCCCGTCAACAGTTGTGTCGTATAAAAATCTACATTACCTATTCTATTACTAGTTCACATATTTATGTTGGGGATTAGTCGCCTGGTCCAATCCCCAACTCTAGAGTGTGTCCATGTATCCTGCCACTCTTGATCAATTAGCCGTTCAACCTCATCTTTGGACATACCCCTATATCTAAATGTTCTTTGTTTAATTTGTAAATCAATGGGTAGAACCTTCGTTAGTATACACAACGCGTCGTATGACACTGTTCTGTATCCCGCGGCTACACGCAGTAAAGCAAGCCTGTGCACTCTTTTTAATTTTGTTTTGTTTCTCTGAATATTCATTGTATCTCCCCATATCGGGGCCGCATATAAAATTGCTGACGTGGTAGCCGCAGTTATCAGTCTCCTTATTACCATTTTCGGTGTACCATGGTTCTGGAAAAGAGTCCTCAATGCCTTAATCAAAGGAGTGACCTTCTTACAAATCATCTCTACGTGTTTGCTAAATCTTAGGCTTTTATCCAAAAGAACCCCTAAATACTTTGCTTCTTTGACCTCCTTAATTCTCTCTCCTCTAATGTTTATATTGAGGTTTCTAATAGGTCTTCTACCTGAAAACACCAAACAACAGGATTTGTTAGGGGATATCTGTAGCATGCTTCCTACCAGCCATTCATCAATTATTCGTAACGCCTGATTTGCTTTATACTCTAGATTATTAACTTCTCTGTCTTCTACTAGGATAGCAATGTCATCAGCATATCCAACAACAAAAACCCCCTCGGGATAATCTAATCTAAAAATTTTGTCATAAAAAATATTCCACAGTATAGGCCCAAGGACTGATCCTTGTGGATCTCCTCCAAATATCTCAAATGTGGATTTTCCTTCTAACGTTTTAACCTCAATGAATCTATGGTAAAGGTATTGATTAATCTGGTTGACTAGATAATCACTTATATTCATGGCTTGTAATGCTGCGATAATGGCTCTCCAAGGAACAGATCCAAAAGCATTTTTTATATCCAACATTATAATAAGTGGGATTTTCCTAGTTCTCCACGTGCCGTTTCTACTATTTAATGCCCAGGTCTTAATTTTGTCGATCGCGTTTATCGTAGACCGGCCTTTTCTAAAACCATATTGCTCCGCATGTAAACAACCTTTTTCCTCGATTTCTTCTCTGAGTCGGGTTTCTAGTAATCTTTCGACTACCTTACCCATGTTATTTATTAGTGTGATTGGTCTGTATCCTACTTGTTGTTGATTTGGTCCTATTTTAGGAATGAAAACAGTTCTGGCTTCTTTCCAACTATTGGGGAAGTTACGGTTTTGTAAGCCATAACTTGCAACATCCACTAATTCCCAGGGTATGATCCTGGCAAGGTCTTTAATGATGGCGGCAGGTATGCCATCCGGTCCTGGACTTTTTTTATTTTTTAATTTCATGATGGCTTCCAAAACCTCCTTTTGAGTGAACCTGCCAGCCTGACACTCAATTACCTCTCTATTGAGATCTTCTATTCTGGGAAATAGCAATTTAACCTGTCGTGCCGACATTTCAGCACTCAATGTCGGCACGTATCTTCCCAGGCGTTTGGTCACTATCCTAAATGCCTTTCCCCAGGGGTCTTCGTTAAGCTCTTCACACAACTCCAGCCATTTCTTTTTTTTAGCTTGTTTGATATGGAAGTTAAGTATTTTCCTAGCTTGTCTGTATTGCTCTATCGCAAGACGACCTTCTTCTTCCGTTCTATTTCTAGCGCGTAATCTCTGAGCTGCTCTTTTGTATCGTTGCATGATTCTTCTCTGCTCTTCTATCTCTGCAGACCACCAATAAACCAGGTGATATTTATTGTTACTCGGCGGTATTTTAGCTATCTCCTCTTTAATTATATCCTGGAACGCCTCAGGAGTTATTTGTGGACAATTTTTGATTCTGTTTGCTGCGTTGTTGGTAACGCGGTGAATCTGTTGTTCTGTCATTCTACTGAAGATGTTTAACTGTCTTCTTCCTGGTGGGTACTCTCTAAGGGTGACTAAACTGGCCCTATGGTCACTAGCAGTTTCTTCGTTAAGGACCTCAAAGTCGATTGAGTCAGTACGGATCCTACTGTGGATTATAACCAAATCAATTATCGAATTATGTCCTCTTGCGCTATAAGTGGCGGTCCCGTCGTTAACACAATTCGCGCCATTAGCCTCAAGCAGTTCCTCTAGTATTCTTCCTCTAATATTCGTGTAGGCCGCACCAGCTAGCGCTGTCTTACAATTGAAATCGCCTAGGACAAGCGTTCTCTTACAGGAGCGCGTCATGACTTGCTAAGTCAAAAAGTCTATTTTTAAAGGCTTCCGTAGTACAATTAGGACTAATGTAAATTCCTATTATTATTATATTGCTTAACTCTACGGCTACCATACCATCACCCCTATGATACAGGTTGTAGTCCACATTGCCAGCAATCCTTCTGATGGCCACATCCCCATTCCTGTCAGTCACCCAATGTCCCCTGTCCGCCAAGTACACATTTGGTTCCGTGGCCACCAAGAAGTCGGCATCGTACCTTGTTGCAATCTCCTCAGACAGATCACAAGACAAGCGACTTCTATTATTATTAATTAGTATTACTTTAGTCATGACCTTTGTTACAGCACGGGTTCCCGGTCCTATGTGTAGTGGCTCCACAGTCCAGGCATATGGTCGCCTCCTTGCAATCTTTAATTACATGGCCGGGTTTACCACAGTTGAAGCAGAGGTTTGAACGGTCCTGGCCTCTGCACTCTCTTCTGCTGTGACCGACATCCCAACATCGATGACATTTCTCTATATCCGTCCGGATGTAGGCCCTGCAACTCACCCACCCTACTCTCAGCCTTGCTGCAATTAATTTCGTTGCATTCCTTTGACTTGTGACCACCGTGGCATTTTTTGTGTTTCCAAATGCCTCCCTTAGTGATGTGACCTGAAAGTTTTCTCCTTGTCCTAGTACCTTCTCTACCGCTTCCCTGATCTCTCGCTCAGTAGTGTCGCCTAGCATGTCTTTTACATGAACAACTGTTCTACGGTCTCCTCTTGTTCTTATATCCAGCTGGAGATCCTCTGCTCTGTTCTTCAGCAGGGAGGAAAACTCCCCCGCCTTCTGCGCCCCACTAATTCGGACCTCTAGTTGTTGATCCCTTCCCTGTTTAATTGACAGTATTTCGCCGGCCTCCTCAACCTTAACCTTTTCTTTCATGGTTTTCAACAGATCGGCATAAGATTTACCGGGGGCCCTTACTACGACCGTTTTACTTTCAACGACCGGGGGGGTTCCCCTTCTTGTTGATACCGACCTCGACCTTGCCCTCCCTTGTTCGCTCAGGCTGGGGAGTAACATCCTCGGCAAGGTCTTACCCTTCCTCATCATGTATATTACTATTTTCCTCACTATGATGCCCGCTGGACCACTGGGAACCACAAAGACAGCTGACTCCAGCTTACCTACAGCTCTTCGTAAGGCCTTTATAATATGAGAGGCCATTATCTTATCTCCTTCTCTAGAATCATAGATTACCGTGTACCTAGTTCCGGTATTTGTGATCTTTCCATCTTCGAGGATGGTGGAGTCTTGTAAGATCATTGCCCCAGGTGCCGTCCCAGCATACCGGCTGGATGGCTTTAATCCATTCAAATCGATGAAAAGACAGCTGTCATCTCCTGGTCTTAGATCTTTCTCCTGGGTCAGCCTGTTCATTACCCAGGTTGACCATCGTGTGGGTAATCTGTCTATCAGTTGTTCATCTGCTCTACATCTAGAATATCTGACATCTCGTTCCTGCCATGACTTTCGGTTTGCGTACTTTGGTCGACTGTGTCTGGAGTCTCATCATTTATTCGTTGTAAATCTTTATTTCCGTCAATTCCCAATTCCAAAAATCAGATATAAAACCGTTGATCCGAAAAAAAAACAGTATAAGACAGAGCGCACAACAATACGTCCGACCGCAACACAAGCTTCCACTCGACTCTTAGCCTTGTAACTAGACGGAGTGATCTTTTTCTCTTTTCCAGATAAATCAAGATTTTTATTTATTACGTCAAGTGGTGGTGTTATGATCGCAGGTTTTGCTGGTTTTTTATGCTGCGCTGGTACCTTTCTTATATCAACGATGTCAGTCCGGGAATGAGCCTTCTCATGTTTAGTTGGTTCTGTCCGATGAGTCGACTCAATCTTTGAATCAATAGATTCTTTCTATCATTGTCGCAAGACTTGGTGCCATCGTGTCAAGCAACTGCTCCACGTTAATTTTAGATGTGGAAGGGGCAGCAGCTGCTTCTGCATACGTGGTTGATGGTCGTGGTGTTCGTCGACTAACAATTTTCTTCGCTTCAGGATAACTAACTTTTTGAAGCGTTTTAACTTCCTGAATGCCCGTTTCCAATTTATATACTGGGCAGTTCCTAGATCGGCAGTTGTGGTGCCCTTTACAATTATAATAATTGTAGTAATTATAATAAGTAGTAAAGTAATTATAATAATTACATAATTTTCATCAAGTTATGTCTACTGACTCTTAGTGATGTGATCTCAATCGATATACATAATTTCGAAACGATTTTATTTATTGAGATCGAATGGTAACATCTATTGATATATAAATATGTTTTATAAAATCCTTCCTGTATTGAAAAATTTAATAAAAATGCTGAAAACTGCAGTAACTTGACAACAAATTGATCTACTGGGACGGGCAATGACATAAAACACTCGAAGAATCAAGCACACCTAACGAGGTTTTACACAAAATTTTTGCCGCGGAGCGGCCAAGCGACGCAGCCACCTTGTCATTCAATAAAATATAACCATAAAACATTAACAATGTAAGATTTATATTGTTTATTTAATAAAATAAATAATACAAATTATTTTTAAATTGTATGTTTGTTCCATCGAATTTCAGTATATTCTTTATTTATTTCAACACAAAACTTAGGGTTCAAAAATAAAATCGCAAAATTTTTTCATCAAATAATGTATTTTATTTTACTAGAAAATAAAATCTAGGAATATAATGAGGTCATATTATAGTATCAAAAGATAAGAGAGAAGAAAAGACTCGCATTAAAATTTTATACAGTAAAAATATTTTGATAGTCTTCATGCGTTAACTCCCATATATTTGTTTATTCATCATATTTCTCTTCAAAAAGCACACTGATCACTGATCGAGACTGTCAATTAATTCAGAACAGGTCCCCATCCCTATCCACTGATATAATTCAAATCAGGACCAGTATTTCTCTTTAATCCAACTGAAATTGCTACCTCCCATAATCCTCTGTATATTTTCAAAACATAATATTTTACCATATACACGTGTTATTCGTATGTTTTTTTTATTCATAAACTTCTATTTCAAATTATCCTTTTACAAACTTAATTAACGAATGTAATTAAACAAGTCTTTGAGTGACCCATAACGTCTACTTTAATAGGTTTAAACAGTAATTTTCATAAATAATAATTTTGAGATAAATTAGAATTAGTTTAATTTAAATTGAAAAACTCTTTAGTTGATTGTAAGTTAAGTGAAACGTTATTACACCTGATTGAGTTAAAATGTTATATATATATTTGTTTTTAATTTACTCCCCTGGGCCGAATCTACAATTAAGTATAACTCAGCCCAAGGGAATGTCCATAAAACTAACGGGTCTTTCCCCCTACCGGCATTATGTCCAACATGACAGGTCTGCCCGCCAGTTGAATCTTATCTCCTTGCCTGCCTCAAGCCGCCGGAGTGGGGGTAACCAGGCCCGCAGAAAAATGTACGTATTACACTTAAAAAACCAAGCGATTAGCCCAGACAGGTGCAGCACATAGCATAATAGCCTCACTGACACTTATGTAAAGGATACGCATGGTACGGTAATTCAACCCCCAATCAGGATGAATGACTCCACGGATTCCATTAAAATCATCAGCGGTCTTTATTGCTACATATTGTATATGTTGAACCGAAATTTCTCATCAAGGGTTAAACAAAATACTTTTGAGCTGAAACGAACCGAATGGGGAGACCAGCCATCCGAACCCGGATTCGTCGGGAAGCACCCAATCGGCCCTTAAGCAACATCACTTTGGTTTTCTCTGGGCTGAAAATCATCTTATGTTGGAAACTTCACATCCGGAGTGTCTCTCAAGCATGAGCAGCTCGGAACTCTACTTCGAACACGAATACCCTTCAATAAGTAGCAGCGCGTCGTCAACAAAAGCGATGACAGGACAACCACATGGCAACCTCAAACGCAACATGAAATCGAATTCTATAATCCAAAGAAGGGGACTCAGAACACTGGCCTGAGAGCATCCTTCAGTTAAGGTCTTAACTAAATATCCTTTTTATCCTTTGGTTAAGGTCCTCCGAGCCGCCATTACGCAGGGAAACGGTCCGATGGCTGAAAAAACTCGAGAGCACTTCTGAGTGCACAACTGAGAGCACTTCTAATTCATTTCGTGTTCATTTACGCTTCTGCATCTGAAACAGGGAAGAGGACCACCATAAGTTATTAAATACCCCGGATGTGTCCAGAAAAATTCCCAATACATATTTGCATGAACTAGAGGAAGTTATATCCATCACCTGTAGTACGGCATCCTCGGTACTCGTGCCCGGAAACCGTACTGGTTGTTTATTAGCAAATGATCAGTGACCAATCTTACATTAATACGCAAATATAGGACCTTCTCAATCACAAGCAAGAGTGGACGGTCGGTAAGAACTAACAGTAGGATCTTTGCCACCACCTTCAAACAACAATACCAAGTCTCCATGCTTCCAACAAGCTGAAAAGTGGCCGACGAAGAGCAACCTATTGTATACTTAGAGGACCAAGAACCACTGAAAGTGCTCGAAGGAGGAGCTCCATTGTAATACAATCATATCCGGGGGCCTTGTGCAGTGCCATACTGCAGATCACCTGACGCACTTCCGTCTCAGTGATCTCAAAAGATTGTAAGCCGGTCTCGAAAACCGCAACTTCCCGCCTGACACGCCGGTGGTATGAAACCTCACCTACTATAGTGTCATCCGGGAGCAAATCATTCACCAAAATATTAAGGACACGGTCCTTATCAATTACCACAAAACTGATAAGAGGTCGACAAAACTGACAAGAGGACATCTTTCCTGCGCTTATGCCCAAGGGCTCTGTACACAACGCCCCAACGGTCTCTATTCCCTTGCTCCTGAACAATGGAACGTCAGGAATTAATGCTATGAAAGTATCTAGCTCTCCTTCTGCCGTAACCCGCAGTTAGGGCCGCACGCCGATCGGGATCACCCTCTCGTTGAGCAGCCCTTCTGAGTCAATTCACAGACTGCTTCATTCAGACAACCAACCAGATATACGTTCTCGGCTAGTGCCTCTAGGAGTGGAGGAATCTAAGAATGGCGGCTGAAGCCGTCATTCCTAGATTCCTCCATTCCTACCAACACCGCAGAAGTGAAAATTTCTGCCAGGACATCAAATGGCAGGCTGTCAAGGTCTTGAGGTAAAATCTCCAGTCTGGACTCCAACAAAGAGGAGAATTTCAGCCAGTCTGCCTTCCTATGCAGGAAGCGCCCCCGGTAAACAGGAAAGTGTCCTTCATGGCCATCGCACAGCTCATCCATTATTTCAAAAAGTATCAATCGATGATCACTTGAATAGTTGTCGACCACAAACCAGTCAAGTATCCTGCCAGGGATGTCTCTATCAATGGTGATGTCAGTATTTGTACCTGAAAAGGCCCTTCGTTCGTCAACCATACCGACGTAAATGGCCAGCTGGTCTGCAACAGACCTCAAAATTATGCTGCGCGATGAAACTACCAATTAAGTCAACGAATGATCAGTGATCCCACTGTGCCAGAAAAGCGACTTCGCATTAACATCGGCAGCAATAAGGACTAGACCATTACCTATAATAGGAAGGATCCTATCCCATCTCGCTAAATGTTCTTCAGTGGGAACCCTGTATTGAAAATACGAACTAACAACTGTAAGGTTCTGTCCGTGAATAAAGCCATCAGACAGGAAAAAGGTTTCCGGCGATTTCTGTTGGCAGAAGTGTCAGCAACACATCACTGATGCTGTAAACACCAAAATAAACAATAACTTCCCACTACCTTGACAAAAAGTTATTGAGACCCGAATCTAATTGATTTCTATCGAAAACGCATAAAAAACAAGCGAGGTGAAGAAAATCAAGTGTAAGAGAAGGTGTAGATGGAGGTACAAAGGGAAAATATGCCCATAGACTATGGTAAAGAAATAAGCAACCTCTGCCTTATGGTCTCCTTCAAGCAGTATTAATTTACTAATCAATGGTTTTGCATAGACCAGAAATTTTTAATAACGACAAAATTAATTTTGCGTAGACCAGAAATGTTTTTAATAACCACAAAATTTCACTTCTTATCTCAATTTGGAAATGGATCGCTAAGTTACTAAAATTATTTTCAGGCTTTAAATTTCCATGATTTACTTTAGGTATAGAAATATTTTTTTTACCAATCGGGCAGTATTGCTTAAAAATACGCAACTTTCTAATGATTTTATAATATTATTAATACAAGTAATATTAAGTATTAAATTATTTTTTCATTTAACCCCTGGTTTAATATACTGCTAATGATATTTTCTTTCTTAAAAACAGTAAATTAAAGCAAAAAAAAAATGAATTAAAAGACTACTTTATTTGTGTAGTAGGGATTAGTTTCAAAATTATTAGCACGGGTAATGTACATTACATTATTAGTACGGGTAATGCACATAACTGTTTGAACAGTTGATTAATCAGTGTTTACATTTAATTCAATTGATGTTTAATTTTTTTATTATTTTTTTTTAATTTTTCCGTTAAGTCTATCCAATATACAACAAATTTAATTTCGAATGAGAGTTAAAATATTTTAAGACATGATTTGCTGGAGCAGAATTGCATTCAGTTGATTATTAATTTACGTATCAAAGTTCATAATCTGTACTACATTACTTGATTATCATGGCTTATTTAACTGCTTTCAGTCCTGTTAAAATCATGTAGCCTGATTTTTACTGTATAACCATAATATTTACGAAATGTGTAAATAGAATTCTGGAATGTATTTAATAATATTTTCACTCATTCGTAGCCACGAAAATGTTTGCCACATGTACGTTATAACAATGAAATATATTCAGTTTTGACGGTTTTGAGTAGTGTAAGTTTTGACGCTTCGAGTAATTTCAAACAAACAACACTGCCTGCGTCTTGTTCGTTGCTGCTATGCAAATTTTCGATCATAAGCTAATTAAACAATTATCTTTTTTCTGTTCTCTTTTACATTTTTTAAGTTATGAATGACAAAACTAAAACAAGATTTAGGTAAATACAGGAAGGAAGTGGGGGATGCTTGCTCTAAGTTGCAATAAAAATATTAGAAGAAAGTGATTCTACACAGAACACTGACATTATTTATGAATGTTTGCCGAAAAAATATTTTATAAAATTAAGAGTGAAATAGATAATCTCTTTCTGAAATTCAAAACTTTTCTGAAGTCAAAAACTATTTAAGTAATGATGTCAAACGTTTAAATGGCCTCAGATGGAATAAAAGATGAAATGATACGAAGACACTTAAACAAAAAATTACTACATACACTCCGCTTAATAATAAATACTTTCACACATGCTTACAAGCTTTTGTGTTATAATACTATAACAGATATTATATGTATATTTATGTGATAACATACAAATTTTTTTTAAGGAACAGTAAACAATTTAAATGTATGTTTTAAAAGTTGTTACTGATTATACTTAAACTAGAAGAAATAGCTGAAAAATGATGATATATGCAAAATGTGGTTATTACAAATATTCTATATTAAAAGATTTAACAATAAGTTATTTAAAAATCAACTAAAAGGAATATTTATGATATATTCTGTAAATATATCGTACATATGTAATTTTTTTTTAAATAAATTTTAATTTGCTTTACTAAAAAAATATATAATGCATTTAAAATGTTTTTACAAAATAAAAGTATCTCACAAACGCACCAATTAATATAATCCTCTTTTAGTTTAAGTTACATTTTGTCATTCAACGTTTGTTTGAAGTTAAGGAATTTCTGAAATTAGTTAATCCGAGAAAATAGTATCAGTCATAATTGTATTATTATTATTGTATATACGAACACATAAATAACGAGAAACTACTCACTTTTTGTTTATACGTCTATTAACGGATACTCTTTATTTTGTGAGAACAGCTATGCTAATATCAAAAGTAACTCCTGCTTACATGACATCAATAACAACCTTTTTGGTTACAGAACTTAGTGATTTAATTTATAATGTCCAAACCATAGACGTATCCAAAATTTCGCGTTTTAGTCATAATTAACTATGGAAAGACATTCAGTCAAAAATAATATCATGCAGTAATTTATATATATGACTGGTTATCTAACAGAGTCTTAGATTATTTACTTTAAACTGAAGAAGAATTCTAGTAAATAGGAACCGCTGTATTAATCAAATAAAATCATACTTTCTTATAAATCTATTTTGATATTTATTTTATAGAATCATATTAGTAATACATAATTAAAATATTATTTATGAAAACAATCCTTAAGATAGTAACTGGTTTTATTGTGGTAACCTAAATTAAAAAACTTGTTTGTATTAGCATTATTACTAAAATTTAGTAAATCAGCTTAATACTGAAATATCAGTATTTTATAATGTTTATCAAATATCTAATAGATATTAAATAGCGATTAATTAATTTGAAGACGACATGCTTTTCACATTTTTTGGGCCCTACAATTGAGCTAAAACATACCTTCTTCGTTTTAAAATCACTCATAATATTTATTTACTCATTTTTAAAGAAATCTTCAAAATTAACGAATGCAGTCAGTCAAGATCACACAAAATACAATTATCATTCAGCGTCACTCAGTTCGAGTTGAAACCACTGTAGTTATGTCCGAAGAAAATTATTTAAAAGAATTAGAAAGTTTTACTTAAACAACCGAACATTATTCATTGGATCTAACTAACGTAAAATAAAGATAGATTCGAATTGAAATTTTGCGTATTCGTTACATAGATAATATGTGGGTAGTGTTCTCATTAATAATAACAGTAGTGTTTCTGTTGTTCGTAGAATGAAATATCTGGTTGTCTTAGATGATAAATTCTTGGAGAGGATCAACTTAATTTCCTCTGCACAAAATCAGACCATATTGATTAAAATTTAAGATTCTAATCTTGCCAAATCATCATTTGTAATTCATTGTTAAATTTCTACCCAAATTTGTGTTTGAGATAAAAATACATTTTTTTAATTTGATATTAATGTCTTTTGATATTCTGGGTAAATTTACACGAGTTTCAGGGCAACACATGTGCTGTCTAATCATTGTTTGGCTCCTACAAAGGAATCATGTTGACTGATACTTAGTAAATTAAAAGTACTCCATTCCCGTTCCTGATATTATCTATGTAAAGTATAATGATGCATTGATCTGAATAATTTATTTTTCTGCAAATAGGAAGAAAAACCATGTTTAGAGACTAAAATTTGTTCACCGATAAACAGTTACAATTAATTAAATAAAAAAAGAAAATTCCATTGATTAGATAAAATACAAAATGATTAGCTAAAGAAATGCTTCTGTATATAAATCCAGCTGGCTGCCTTTCATTGATGTAACGGTATGTATCTATAATTTTTTTCCTAATATCAGTATTGTTTTTTTATGAAGTTTTAGTGCATTAAAATTCGAACATCACAGAATAAATAATAATAATATAATTTTATTTCTATTTAGCCAAATCATTAAATAAAGAACAAATTGCATAAGAACATTTTTTAGAGATATCTACAAGTCATAATAAGTTTTACATAAAGTAATTTAGTATAATTTTTATAAAAATAAAAAAAATAAAAGTTTAATGTCTATAAATAAAAAGTTATTAAAAAATATTCTTCTTGCTCTTTTAATAAAAATAAATAAAATTCAACCAGTTTTGTCGAATTCAGAGTTTATACCGTTTGACCTTAAAATGCATGTATTAAAATGCAATGGAATTTTTAATTATATCCATGATATGATGCAGAATTGTTCATAATATTAAACCACTGATGTATACGAACTGTGTGAAATGAAAAAGAATATTTAAGTATTTGAATTAAAGCAAACGTAAGAGGAAATTAGGGTAAATGTACGCGTAGTCAGTACAACTACAAATCCACATAAATTTCATTTGCAACAAGAAGGGCTAGCGTATCTTAAAGCTATTAATTTTATTTGTGTTATTATAAAATACATGTGGATATATAATATATATATCAGAAAGGGATACATATTATATATATACACAGAGGAAGAGAGAAAGAGAGAGATTTCAGATATTATAAATGGCTTATTAAGCAGCATATTTTTTTAACTCAATTAATCTTCACATTTATATACTCTAAACCCAAAGAAAGATTACTAATTTCATTATTTTCTTTTACATACATACACACACACACACACGCGCGCGCGCGCGCGCGCGCGCGCGAGTGTACGTATATATTATATATAACGGTATTTTTACTTTCCAGTTTATATAAAACTTTATTTTACTTTCATTTCTCTAGAGTTTCTATCCTGCAGTGAGGAAAGTGTGGTAATCGGTTAAAAAATGGTGTGTGGGTTTATTGTATTTCTCGACGTTTCATGAACAGGAACCCTCCTCCACAAAAAAGGGAGTTGATGTTCATACGTAAAGTACATAAGTGTGTACGTATGCGTGCTTGAAGCTTAATAACTTTTGAATGGGTAAACTAATTTTAATGAAATTTTGTACAGAGACTTGAATAATTTGTTGAAAAATTATAAATTTGGATAATTTGTTGATAACGTTTTGGAGTCAATATCTCCAGGAAGTGAGAGAGCTTTTTGGAGGTCAATTTTCTCAAAATTTTGTAAATATAACTCCACTTATATTAAGTTATACATGGGTGCATAATTTATCTTACAATTTTTAAAAAAATTTGCCTCAAAATTCTCTCTTACAATCTATCTATGTATTTACTGCATATTTTTAACCTTTTTTAAATAAAGTTTTCCTTGGCATAGTACCAGTGGTGCAAGCGACCCAAAAAAATACTTTGGGAGTCAATACTGGAGTTGGAGGGGAGCCGATCAAAGTTTGAAAAATAATTTTTCAAACATTTTGGTTTATTTAAACTTTTAATATTATTCAAAGGTTAGATAATAAACTTTTAATAATAAAACTACAATAAAATCTCATCATAATACACCTGTTGGTCACAAAGAAAATCTTAGGTATCTTTTTATTGGTTAAACATTTTTTTTTTTAGTTTTTTTCATTTAATATAGTAAACGTAGAAAAATCAAAAAAAATCTGGGAAGGAAATTTTGGAGATGAGGGAGCAGAAAAATATAAAAAAATAAAATAAATAATAAAATAATTTTTTTTGAATTTTTAAAAGCTTTTTTGGTTTATTTAAACATACAGCGATAATTTTACAATATATCTTCATCATAAATTACCCCCACCACAAAAAACGGAATATTAGGTAATTCTTTTAATTTATCATTATTTTTTTTTTTATATACGAATAAGAAACCAGTGCCAGGAAAGTATTACAACTTTGTTGCAAGCCTTTTGTTTAATAAGAATTTTATCAATTTCTACAGGAGAAAAAACAAAAAGTTACTAGATGAGAACCAAAGTACGTTTTTACTACATGTTAATGAAACATATTTTCTGTATTAATTATTTTTTTAAGAAATTAATCTAATTTTTAAAATTTTAATCTAATTAAAAATAAGTCACGTTAAAAGAGTAAGAATACCTCATTGCTGAAGTAGAAGTTTAATTTTAAGCTGTTGTAAGTTTCGGTAAAATTGTTATCATCATTTTTACCCAAATATCTATTGTAATTAAATATGTACGTACAAGTAATATGGTAGTGTAGTTGTATGTTTATTTATGTCCCTTTAATTTCAGAATAGCTGCATTAATCTTCATGAAATTGGAAACAAAAGATTTATCTTAATAACGCGTTATTTTTTTATATTATTTTGTAACTTAAAAAATTAGTTATGAGATTTATAAAATGACAAAAGGGAGCCTCATTTATCAAAAATATTCTTTAAAACATAAAACAATATTAGTTAAAATAAATCTGAAGAACAGTTATAAAAGAAAGAGATCCCAGGTTTCAAATTAAATTAACAAATATGGTTTAAATTTTGATTTTATAAATCAGAGAAATGTTTAATTTTTATGAATAAAGTTTATAAACTCTTCGTTTAGTTGAGTTACTGAGGTGCTTACTAATTTGAAAAAACTTATTTTGGCACCACATGACTTCCTTGTACGCCTATTAAATTAGATACACATTTAAAAAAAATGAAAAGTATATAAAATTTTATTTCATTAATAACTTCTGATATTTTTTCATAATTATTTTTTTTATTTTATTATTGAATTATTATTTATCGTAAAATATTTTTTACAATCAGAGGTTAATAATTATTAATAAATCAATATATTTACATTAAAAAGAAAAGGACATGAATTCTGATTCGAACCAATGTGCCTTCCCCTCCTAGGATCCACCAAACATTTCATTAACTAAAATTTTATTTGGCTATACCTCTGGAAGCAATGAAAACACGTACCATACCATTGAAAAGCTGTCAATGAGGGCTTATTACTGCAGAGAAAAAATGTTTGGATTTTGGGATTTTTTTGGAACACTATTGGTTCAGTCGATTGCAATCAAAAATGGAGGTGCACAACTAGATGTTACAACAGTCCTAAATCCAAAATTTCAACATCCTACGGCTAATCGTTTTTGAGTTATGCGAGATACGTACGTACAAACTTCACACCGAGACTTGTCAAAATAGATTCAGGGATGGTCAAAATGGATATTTCCGTTCTGAAAACCGAAATTTTTTGCAATCACAATACTTCCTTTATTTTGTACAAGGAAGTAAAAGTATGAATTTAAAACTTTATAGTACTTACGACATAAATCATCCCCAAAGGGTTGATATTACTAACCATATAAATGCACTTTAGAATCTAAATGCTTTCCTAGTCTGTTAAACATTACTAAAGTGATGATTAGTCTTAGAAACCTGGAAAGAAATCGTTCAAGCAGCAAACTGATTCAGACACACCAATTATTCTTCTACTAGTTACATAAAAAATCTTCGAAAAATTGTTGCTCTTTATCTAATTCTCTACAATCAATCGGATTTAATTCCGTGATTCAACTCCAAAAGAAATACATGGAATAGGATTGCTATAATTAACCGACAAATATTACTACGAGTATACTGTGCAAATTATTTGGAATAATCTATTTTTTTTTCTCTAAATTGTTATGTAATTGGCAGTTACGTCTGAAACTGGCTTGAGATGGTGTGACTGTTCGACCTTGACAATAAGAAAGCAGTTTGATGGTTTTAAAGTGGAATTAGTCACCTTAGCTTCAGTTGTGAGCCTTGCGTGCAAAAATTATTGCTCTTAAAGATCACACTTCTACAATTGGTGTAGGAAAATCAAATGTTTTCAAGAATTCTGACAACATTCAAAATATCTGGATCATCGTGTCCAAAACGAAGAGGAAAATGTAGGCGCAAACGGAAATCTATTCCAAGAACTGATAAAATTCTAACAAGAAATAGTAAAATTAATCTAAGGAAAACAAGCTCAGACTTAAAGATTTGTTGCTAACTGATTTTGGTGTTAGTAATTTAACTTACGCTGTAGGCTTCTGGAAGCTGGCCGGAATGCAAGAAGACCAACGAAAAACAATTTTTAACTCCTAAAATTAGGAAAAGACGTTTAGCATGGGGAAGTTTAGGTAAGATGGAAAGTACGAAAAATGAGTGATACCACGATGATGAAGTCAAGAATAACTAATGTAGTGTAGTCAATGACAAAACGTCTTCAAGAGGTCATTTCAGCTAAAGGAGAACATACTTTATACATGTATTTATCAGTGTATTTAAAGGCATAGAAAAATAAAAGCATATTTTACTGAAAAAAGAGTTTTTATTTACTTTTCCCAATTAATTTAAACAGAAGAGAGAGTTTAGGTTTGTTCGTGAGGTTTATCAGACTTATAACAAAGTTTAGTAACGTAGATAAAAAAAGTTAAACTTGAAAATAAATTTCCAAAACTTTAATTAAATCTTTGTTTTCTCAAGGTTGCTTTTTTAACTTCTTTTTTTATAAACTTTACACCACAATCTTCCAAAACCCAAATGAGCTAGCCTAAAACGGAAACCTAAAACCAAAATGAGAATTTTGCAAATAGCAATTTTTGTATAGCAGTACTAATAACAAATATATCAACGACTCACACTTAAGAAACAATTACATCTTAACAATGTTGAAGGTAGTTCCAAAAATGGAAAATAAAAATCAGTAAAGATATAGCGCTATCAGTATACATCTAACCGCTTTAATGGAGGGAAAAGTCTACAACTTTAGTTAGTAATTAATCATTTTTCTTCTTGGTAATTAAGATTAACATTTTAAATAATATAAAAGCCGGTCTGAGAGTATGGAATACAACTTTGGGAACGGCTAATTCATCCTTGAAATTTTTCAACCGTTTTAAATGCCTGATAATCTATCAATCCAGTTTAGGTTAATCCAGATTATTCAGTTTCCAAACTATTTTTGAAAATCGGAGTTTTGAAAAATACGCCCGTCTGAATTGGTAGATTACTTCATAGCTAATTCCATTGATCGAAATACTCTGCATTGGAGCACAATTACACAATGATTTAAAATCTTTAGATAAAAAAGAAGTTATACAAAAACGTCAAAAACAACAACAAGATTTAATGAAATATCAATATCCGCTGCAACCAACTTCCTAGGGAACATTCAAAAAGTATGATAGTGGCTGATTTATCATAAAGAGCAAATTAAAATGAGCAGGCCTCCGTGGCGCGAGTGGTAGCGTCTCGGCCTTTCACCCGGAGGTCCCGGGTTCGAATCCCGGTCAGGCATGGCATTTTTCACACACGCTACAAATCATTCATCTCATCCTCTGTACAGTAATGCTTAACTGCGGCCCCGAGGGTTAAAAAAAAAAAAAAAAAAAAAATTAACCCCTGAACATCTTCCCCCTGACTTTGCCTTTAACATGATCGGATTTAAGTGTACAATTAAATATTTATAGTACACGATAAACTTGCCTTTAATAAAAATCATTCATCACATTTCTTCAATGTTTTTATAATTAAACTACATTATTGCAAATTCTTTTCTTTTACAGAAAAATCATGTTCTTTATTTATGTAACAAACATAATTTATGTAATTTTTCTACACAACTGTAAACATAATTTATTAAAAATCGGCTAAGCCGATTTTTAATAAATTTCAATATCCAGTTATACATGTGTCTTTAGTCCTGTTTTTTCTCATTAAACATACTACTTTCTATTCAATTTAATCGATGATAAGAAAAGAAGAAGAAAAATTAACTAATTAAGATGTAATAAAAGAATACAGTATAAATAAATTCTTCTTAATTAACTGCACATAAGAACTAGTTTATTTATAGGATAATTAATGTATTCCCAAATTTTTAATCAAAGAATTAAAGTAGGCAAAACACTTGTTGAATTTCCACACATGTTAAAATTCAGTTAATCAAATTAATTATTGTACTACGTCGACTTCAGGAGAGTAAAAATTAAATCAAAACAATGTTAACTTTTTATTTCAGTTCTTTTTAGTTAGGATATTCATTTAAAAGGTAAAAAAAAAAAATTATGATTATTTTGTACGTACTAACACATACACTAAAAATTACTTTTTTTAAATTATCTTATTTTTTCGTTATTACACTTATATTGTCAACTAAGAAATTGTTTTGAAAATAAATGTCTTCATTACCTTGAAAAATACACACACACACGCCTAAATATAACCCTATATTTATAACACACTCACCCGCCCACTCACACCCAGAAACACACTTTTTTTACCCATTACACAAAAATCACCATCTGGCAAACAAATTTATTCTCTAAAAGTTACAGTTTACTAGTTTTTGACTCTTTGTAAAATTAATAAAACTAGTTTTATTAATAATTAGTTTTATTTTAATATAGTTTTATGTATAAAACTATATTAAAATAATAATATTATTGACACCTATGGTAAACATTACAGTATTATAGGAACAGCATTAACAACATGTATAGTGTCTTTTTTCCAATTAAGCGACTCCTACAATTAGATAAAAACAAACTGTATTTTTGCATTATTGTCTATTACAAATATTTTGAAACGGTAACAGATAAATCTTAAAATCAGATAAATAATAACGTAATAATAATCTACTAATATAAATTTAAAAGTACCAAGTACTGTATATATATATATATATATATATATATATATATATATATATATATATATATATAATGTAAATTAAAATCTTTAAAAAATCTAAAAGCTGTATATTCTTCTTCCAATATTTTTGCAGATATAAATTAAAACAGAAAAGATTTTGAGTTAAACAATAATAAAGAAATCTTAGAAATAAATAAGATTTGCGAGTCGGAAATATTCCAATATTAAGAAATCTGGTAATACAGACAACTAACTCTGTGCAGACACGTCCCACACTTTACTATGTTTTGTACTTTGAATACCATTTACAGTTAGATTTCAGCAAGACGCAGAAACTATACGATTCAACTCATCAATTCAACTCTAAATAACATTCAAATTTTAATTCAAAACAGGCTAACTGCCGATATTCCTTCTTTTTAATACTGGTTAAAAATAGACACTCGATAAAAAATATAAGTATAAATATAAAAAACTCACATCATATAAAATAAACATTAAATCTGTATAATATAGTAAGATAATTTAAGAATTTTAAAATTCTTTACGACCATCAACAACTCTGAACAAAGCCAAAAATTAATATCGTACAATTCAACTAACGCATCTAAATTTTTTGTGTAAAATTGTAACAAAAATACTTCATTGTTAGTTAAACTTGGTAAATTGACTATGTGATAGTTTTAATTTATTTAGTGATGTAAATAAAGTTTTACTCATTGACAAAAAACTTTTATAGATTTTAATTTTTTATCTGTGTTTCATACGAAAAATTTTCATTTTTTCTGATTTATTTTTGTTTCAATAGTTTCAATGATTTTAGTTTTATTGTTTTATATATATTATTCCAATTCTCTGCGTTAAAGGTTGATATTACGTGCAGATACAAATTTTATATTCAAATTCTTCACAACTTTACATTTCGTATGATATTGAAGAATAAATAAAAATAGAATTATTTTTAGGGAATTACATTCCCTAACATTATATTTAACATTATTATTGAAGTCAATAAGTAATGAATTAAATTTTTACTTTATAAATATGAGTAGAAATAAAAAGCAAACAAAACTTTTTTATTTATTTTTTATCGATTTAGTTTTTAATTTAATTTTTAAATTCAGTGAAGTATAAATACTGTTTTCAATTACCATGAAAATAGAAAAACTTTTACACTGATTGATTACTCAGTGTAACAATGTACTACATTAAATAAATAATATTATATGTACCTACATTCCCGTAGTTTTTAATTACAATATAGCCCAAGTGCACCAAAGTACTTTGTAGTTTTTTATTCAGAATAAGAATAATCACTTCTCGTTGTTAATAACTATAACGATACCAAAATTGATTTCACTGTCACAATAAAAGCCAACTCCCTAAAAGCGCGGTAACGTAATTAAATTAGAAAAGTATTCATAAACCGTTTACAAAAAATGAAAAATAAAAACCTACAGAAATGAATATATAAAAACAAAACAAACAATAAAAAAATAATAAATAAATAAAATTGACGATCAATACGTATGGAGGGAGTACTACAAAAAATTCTGTCGTGTATTATTTATAAAAATCAATCCATAATATTTAAAATGTTACACGATACTAGTTTAGACAGTTTAAATAAAATCTTTTACTTTCGACTTGGATTGGCCAATGTGTAGTCGTGTTTTTAGAATACATAGATTTTATTTTTTTTAAATTCCCTGGTAGTTATTTTATTTGAAACAACGTGAACCTGCAGGTTAAATATATTTTTGAGCTATTAATTCTCGAAAGCTACTATGATTACGATTTATTTAAATAATTATTTAATAATTAAATGTAGCTGTTTTAATTGATATGGTGGCTTTGTATAGAAAAGAATGATAAATAAATTTTGTTGAGTTAAAACGAATTAAATATGAGAATGTAAATTATTTAGATATGTTTGAAAGAAAAAAAATGAAAATCATTTCATGATTTAATTTGTAGCTCAAGTTTATATAAAAATTGTTTACTTCCTTGTGCGAAGTAACGGAAGTATTTTAATCATCCCTGAATTCATTTTGACTAGTTTCGGCGTGACGTCTGTACTTACGAATGTATCTCGCGTAACTAAAAAACGATTAGACGTACGATGTTGAAATTTTGGATTTAGGACTGTTGTAACATGTGGTTGTGCACATCCCCCTCCCTTTTCATTGCAATTAATTAGACCAAAAGTGTCCAAAAAAGCTCAAAATTCCAAACATTTGGTTATTGGACGTTTTCTTAACTGCAGTGGTAAGTCCTCACTGAAAGCTTTTCAACTATATATCGTAACTGGTACTTATTTTAATTAGTTCCAGAGTTATAGCAAAATAAAATTTTAATTAATAAAGATTTGGATCTTAAAGGGAAGACACATCGGTTTGAATCGGAGTTCATCCACTTTTTTTAATTTTTTTTTTAATTTAAATGTATTTGTTTATTAATAATTATTAACCTCTGATTGTAAAATGTTTTACGGTAAATAATAATTCAATAATAACAATAAAAATAAAAAAAATATGAAAAAATATCAAAAGTTATAAATGAAATAAAATTTTATGTACTTTTCATTTAAAAAAAAAAAGTGTGTATATGTAATTTAATAGGCATACAAGGAAGTCTGGTGAATCCACATCAGAAGTAAGTTTCTTCCAGATAACTAAATCAAAAATTATATTAAACCAGAAATTATTAGTTCTATACAGATTTTTTAATATATTTCTTACCGTCACTGAATTTTTAAAGGGTAAATATATAAAACCTAATCATTAAATGTACTTTCACGTAAATCTTTGAAAATTTGCATATGTCCCCTAAATATCAAAATTAAATTTAATAAAATTTATTGTATTTATGAACCTACTATTTAAAGTGATGGTAAAAAGTAATACGCATTTCCGAACGGAATTCAATTTAATGAAAATATCTGGTTTAAAATTTTTATTTTACATAAAAAATTAATGAGCGTATCTCTTTGCTAGTTCATTTAAAAAAGCGTTTAATGTAATACTCTGCAATTAATTAAAACCTAGTACAGTAATATTATTTTTTTAATATTATAGAAAATATTAACTTACAAAAAAATATAGAAAATTTACAGGATATTATACAAAAAAAAATAAGATAACCAAAATTGTTTATCATACGAATTTATCATGCACCTTACGGAAGTATCTTCTAAATTACTTTTTTTTGAAAGAGAAGTTTACGTCTTATTTAGAAGACTTTTTTAAATTATACGTAAGAGGATTTTTGTTTTAAATTAAAAAGTTGATTAAATTGTTTTATACTTATGTCATGAAATTTCATTACATTTTTAATAAAATATATATTTAATCCAAAAAAAGAGATTAAATAAATTATTTTAGCGAAGAAAAGGTTTTAGATACGGTAGAAAATATTATTTAGAGACTAAGCAAAAACCACTTTTCTCAGACGGTATTAATGAATGAACGTGTATTTAAGTGTTATTCAATGAAGGTAACATATAGTGTTTGTGGTACGATATACTTAAATGTGAATAAATATGATTAATATAGTAATGTACGTTATAATAATATATTCTGGCACTGATGTTTACTAGGGTTAAGTGTAAATTATTGAACGTAAGAGTGACTATTTTAATACATAGTACATAGGTGAGTCACTGAGTGAGTGACCGGTTGAGTGTGGTCAATAGTAAGTGTGGTCAAATAGTAAGTGAGTAGTAAAATTCAGAGGAGGCCGGCGTCGAGTAGGATCGATACCAGCGTCGCGTGACGTCACCACGCAGCCCGGGAAACTGGCTGATGTAGGGCACACTACGTACGCATCAGCCACAACTAGGTCAGGATACCTCAATGGCTGACTGATTTGAATGTTACAATAACAGAAAACCTGAAAGGCTATGTCTTATCTATTTCAGTGGTATCAAGTACTTTTCTCTAAACATAAAGTTAAAAAAGAAAAAATTGATTCCACAAAAATCACTAAACTTTCTACTTTTAATAAAATGTATAATAATGAAGAGTATTTTATTTTAATAATGGAATAAATAATAAAAGAGTTAATAATAATGCAAGAATAATAATGGAGTTAATAATAAAAGAGTATTTTATTTCAATATCGCATGGTACATTGAAATTTTCTACAGCGGGATGTTTTAATAAAAACGTCAAAGAAAAAGGAATTGTAAATAGATGCTCAGCAAAAAGAAAAGAATTTGCATCCCTGGACAACATCTAACCTGTGGCAGTAAATATTTACAAGAGAGAAATAAGTTTTACAAAACATGTCATGTTCACTAAGTAACGAGAGGAAACCGAATGATATTTACATTCATCACATTAGAAAAGTACAACTTTAAACACAAAATAAACACGTAGCGATTATATACGACTCATTTGTAAACATTTCCTCTTCCTCTACAACTCAAATATTAATTTACAAGCTTCCTATATCCAACTGGATGTACGAGTTACAAACCGTTCATCTGTGTCCATACCTCTTACATGAAGATCCTTTAATGTTTGAGTCAACATTATGAGTACCTATTACTAAATCGGCTCCGAACATTACCTTATTTTACCCGGTCACTCTAAAACCACTCCAAGTCTTTTGCTTCCACAAATATTTATCCTATTTTCCTTTATTCAGTAATTTTCTCTATAATTTATCATCGGCAAGATACAATTAATTCACTAATCAGTGCAATGAGCATATCTACTATTTTCTTATTTCTTATAGTCAATTTACTATTTTCCTATTTTTTTATAATCTCTATTCATTAATCTCCTTTATCCATCTACTTATTCTATATAAAAACATTTTAATAGCATTTATAATGCTTATCCTTACAAGGTTACCTCAGAATTTGTAGATGGCAGTTAATTTTATCAATTTTTTCAATAATGTGATATGAATGTTGTTTGATTTTTAAGGATAAAATATTATCGGTAGGTGGAATAAATAAACAGAAAAATTATCCTGTCTGGCATTTAAAAAAATATATTAACCGGTTTTTGGCTCAATCAGTAATAAAATATGACGGTAATTATTTTTCCTAAAATTTGCAAAAGCCCAAATTTTTAATTTCTTCTTTCAGCCTTATAAATGTTACTTTAGAAACTAAATACTCTCGGTAATTACAGGTTATTTGAATATCTTATAGGTACAGAAACCAATGCAAGTAGAAGAAAACTATTTATGCAATTCGCAGAATCGAAATTTGACTCATTTTCTTCGTCCAATTTCCATCAATTTGCAACAATGACATTACCTATTTCATAAGTAAGTTGAACAATACTACTGACAAGCAGTCGCCTTCCTTTAATTCTATTCAAATACAAAAGCTTGTCCTTCCAGCTTCTAGTAATTACTTTGTGTATTGTATTTCTTAGTGAAACTTCGACCAAGTTTCTAGTATCTTAGTGAGTCTTTTAACTCATATTTATAATTTATAGTATGAGATATTTCTTTTCAAATGTTAATACCAAATTAGGAAGTAAACACTTAATGTTATTATTTTTAAATAGCCGATTTATATCAATTTACTCAAAATTAAATTCTCTGCAGGTTTTACAATCAATGAGTATTTTGCAATTTTTGCAATTTAAAATATTTTATTCGTACGAAACTTTAATACCAGTATATTTTCTTGTTTTAATTGTTGAGTTCTGCAAAATATTTATACAAAATATGCATTTTATGAATAAATCTATTATTTGTCGAGTAAATTTTTATTTCTCGTAGTCAAACACACCAAATTTCCCTAATTTTTTAAAATCATTTGTATTTAGAAAGATAAATTTGGCAAAATGTTTTCATATTTATATCGGAATAACAAAGCATCTCCAAATTTACATTTAGTAAACGTAATGAAGTAAACGTTTTTCTTAAAAAGTTTATTCTTTACTTTCAATATTCTAATGTAAATCTCGTCATGAGACATCCTGAAATTGTATATTTTGATAATCCACTTAATATTTCAGATAATTTTGGTTTTGTGACTTCGAGAAAAGCTTTCGCTACTTAAATGTTTTCCAAGTTACATATAACTTTTGCAAGTAATCTGGAACTTATTATTTGATACATTTTCAAGAAATTCAGCTATTATATAATATAAGCATTAGTACAAAAGCAAAAAAGATCGTTAGAATGTTACAAAGGTCTTCCGTCAAACTTAGCTACTACTGGCTTCCTAGTAAAGAAAAAGAGAAAAATTTTTAAACATTCCTTAATACAACTACGTTTTTACAGATTAACTCTGTTAATAATAAAAATAAAAACACAGTAACGGCTATAAGAATTAAGAAAATTAATTTAATCACTTATTATTCATTCAACAATTTTTATGAATGATTATTTCTAAATAACGTATATGAATACAAAGTAAGAGCTGTTATGCGATTAAAACAACACAAACATAAAAAAAATTTCTTATTAAAAGAAATTCTATTATTTTCAGGTACTTTATATATATACATTTTTTTTTTTAACTTATTTAATAATGGCGTAAATAGCTTATTGAATGCTATGATTTTTCGATAAAAATGTTACTATTACGTTTATGAAATAAGGTCAATAGAAATTTAAATAAAGATAGTCTTTCGTAAACTTAAGAATAATTGCTATTTTTGCCGACTGTAAAGGTTACAGAAGTAAGTTTTCACATTTAAATCCCAGTTAGAAAGTGTAAGATAAGATAACAAGTCCACTAGACATACATTTCTATTCTAAAATTAGTACTTGGCAGTGAAACTACCTCTGAATAAAATTTATTTACCTGATAAGTGTTATCGAAAATACGTTTTAATTTTTCAAATTTTTGTAATTAATCGATTGATAGTAAACCCTAAGTGATTAAAAAATCCATTTTTTTACAGTTTCTTCAAAGCAATCTGTTCAGAAAAAACAATAAAAACTTGAAGTATATTAGTTCTTGCATACGATATTTATATTTTGAAATTATAACTTTGAAGATCTGATATGCGTATTTAAATTTTCTTGAATTAAAAGTAGAACAATATTAATTAAGTCCAAGTGCATGATTTTTTTTCGTTATTATTCCTATAAATAAATAATATTTGTAGTTTACCATACTTCCTTATCGGTTTTAATGAAAAATCCATGTGGGAATTTTATTTTCAAACTGTTAATGTTTATCTTCCAAGGTTTTAGCATGTAAGAAATTTGGTATTCGCAGAAATTATTTTTTTGTTTTGTTTTATAAAAGCTTAATCGTATTAAGTACTCGGTTAAATGGAATTTTCTAGTAGTAGCTCACAAAAAAAGAGAATTAATAAAATGTCCGACAAAAATTATTTTATTCGAGCTTTTCTGATAAACCAACCACTGATTTTCTTCCCTTCTGCTTCCCTTCTTCTAGTAAAGTAGCCCAAAATGCACTTATACCTAGTAGACCGCGACATCATATCACATTATACGTAGCTTAGCAAGATATTAGAAAAAATTATAGCTGAAACTTTTAAAACTGACAATGAATGGTGATATTCGTACTTCGAACTAATTCAAAATACATTAGTAAAACTGTAAATGATGTACGTAAAGGCCTTGGAGAAAATAAAAATTGTGATTAACAGGTTTATTTTCTTGAGTAACATTGAGGAAGGTTATTGTTTTTGAAGGAAGGCTTGAGATAGAGAGCCTTCCTCAATGTTAATCAAGTGTTTGATAAACTATGCTATCATCTTATCAAAATTAGACACTAGTTCTCTCATCAGTATTTCTTCACAATCAAATATTACGTTCAACAAACCTGACTGTAAGATTAAAACTGAGCAAACATATTTAAAATTGATTCACAGTGGAGTGCTACAGAAAAGTATTTTACCTCTATTTCTATTTTTATATAAAATCTTCAAAAACAAATAACCCAACAGTAACTTTTGCTGATAATACATACACTCAAGCAATACACGAAGATTCCTAAAGTGCATTACACACCTAAAACATTTATGCAGCATGAAATGTTGGCAGGAGAGGAATGAATACAATGAAATGAACTACATATCATCTTTACACATAAAAAAGAACACACTGTTATGAATTCATAAATAATATGCAAATTTTACAATCTGTTCAGTACCTTGGTATACATTTAGATCGACTGTTTACTCAGAAGACACAAATATGGAATACACATAGTAGATTGAAACATAAGTATAAGAAATGAAAAAAAAACATAAGTATAAAAATAAAAATGTAAAAAGCAGAATCATATTACTCCTCAATAACGAATTACTAATATATAAACTATTCTTTAAGCCATTTAAATGTACAGAAAAAAAAGTGATATATGAACAGCATACACGTCATACAGTGCATACCAGAATTGAGACACATAAAAGATTCCAGTTAAAAATATTCTGAAATTTCACAAAGTCATCCGGATACAAACCCGTACACAGAAATATGAATATAATCACAATATATGAAGAAAAACTTCAGCATCATCCCGACTATAACCACGAATATTCAAAAACTTAAAACGTTTTCGACAACAGTAAAACATTAAGAAAGCTAGAGATATTTTAACAATTATACATCTGAAGTAATTCATAAATAGATAAATATTAGAAAATTCCAGATAAATACGCAATAAAGACATTCTTTATTCTTACGTCTCTATTCTTAAGTCTTTATTCTGTATACTCAATAAAACATTCTTTACTTACTATTCAAGGAATAGATATTAAAATTATGAATGAGTTTCGCTGTTATAAAAAATAAAATAGAAAAGACTGAAGTTAAACTCTAATAAATTTATGAAGCCACACATAGGTGGATTAAAGCTTAAGTGTGACCGTCTATAGATTGCGACATATATACCTGAACTCGGCCATAAAGCTTGCTTTAAAGTAGCTTATTTTGTCTCCATTAAATTAATTATTTTAATGAAATAAAAGAGATTAAAACATAAAACGATCGTAATAGTTTCATTTTCGCTACGACATAATACACCATAAAATTTTATGATAAAGATTACATATAGCAGTGGAATAAAAAAACAATACGGTTTAATTTGTTCCCAGTGAAACCAATTTATAATGTATTTTGCCTATTGAATATGTTCGCAGAAGTTCGATCAGATGGGAAAGGGAAATGAGCTACTTTATAGACAAGAACTGAGGAAGTAGTGTAGGCCGGGGACACCGCTAACCCACGATAACTGAGCCATTATTACAGATTAGTATCTTCTCATCTCCCGACTCCTTTTAGCTTCATCCCATCATTTTCTCTTCTTTTCAAATAGCATTTCTTTCTCTTTCCAATCTCTAATATGGACGCCGTACACTGTTTAGAGTCAGATGAGGGCAGTCGAGATGAAAATGTATTCGCAGTTGAATAGAATCGTTCTCATCACTACTAGAGACACGTTTACCGTGCGAGAATTTTTCCCTCTAAAACTGTTTCAATTTACATTTCATATTCAGTTCTTTATTTCATCTTTAACCCAAAATTTTATATTCAATATTCTGTTTTAAAACTGTTGTTTTTTTTTATTAATTTTAAGATTCCAATAAAGTAATATAATATACTTTTTATTTTCTACTTTTTAATTCACTGTAAGAACCGGAAATATTGTCATCTTTTAATCAAAATGTTATGATAAAGATATAAAACTAAATTACAAGGATTAAATACAGTTTTTTTTTTAATGTATTTCATAAATATCCTATCGGAATCCAAATCTTTATCAAATCTTTTGTTCATTTGGTAGTTATAGCAGAATGTAGCTTATAATTAAACAATAAGAAATCTTAAAATCCACAGATTAAAAAATAAATAAAAATAAATTTTGGATTTTTTAAAAATTTCCTTAAGTCGCAATGGATGCTGACAAAAAAAAGATGATGAATTTTTTTTATTTTTGAGTATGCGTATACATAAATTTTTTTATTTAATTTCTTAGTTTTTGCGACTTTCTTAGGCCCCAGTAATGATAAAAAACTTCCTTTTTAAAGATTAATAAACAGATGTTGTTTTTGTTAACATCAGATATTTGATGTATACTTCGATGAATTTGTGTAATTCCTGAAAACATATTTAAAATAGCCATTAAATTTAATAAATAACGAAAAAATTATTTTTAATAAATTCACTTAAAAAATAAGATTTCTATTTATCTTTATATTTACAAATCAATAAAATCTTCTATAAAAGAGGCCTTCTGTAGTGTATGGTCTGACACTTCCACTTTTAGAAATACATCTTATAACTTTCTTCTCAAGACCTCTTTTCTCTAATCCTCTTTTCAAAGTGCGACTTTTCTTTCTGCCTTTGAAAGTTGTAACTTATGTTAAATTGCATACAGTTTATTTCTTTCATTCTTATTTAAATCTCAATTCTTCCAGTAGAATAATTTTATTTTTACTCATTATTGAATGATTAAATAACATATAATCAATAAAAAATAAACGTTTTTGCACAAATGATCGATTTCTGGCTTTTGAAATGCTGTAATTGAGTGATTCGTTAGGATCAATTTTTTGTTTCTTCAGGAACCTTTTCAATAAGATCTTTTATCAGAAGATTTGTCATTTTATGGCTAATAATATTATGAGTGTAAGGTTGAAAACTAAAGTTAATATATCTGTTTAATTTTTTTTTCCTGTCAAACTGAATTACATTTAAATCACATGACAAACAAAATAAAAAGATTTTATGAACATTTTTACTTACACTTCAGTTAATGTCAAGCAATTGTTGATTTTTAAAACAACAATTATTGTAGATCAATAATTGTGTTAATCATTATGTTTATTTGTAGGTGGTAGATTAACATATATTGTAAAGAGGTAGCAGGAACAAAACCATTGAATTAAGGAATATTTACAATTCCTAAAGAGCTGCGTCACTAGCGATTTATAGTGAATGAAATATTTAACAACTATTATATGCCTACTAACGCTAACATTTCCGAAAACAAGGCTGGATTATTCTCCAAACCTTTATCTTTGGAGTCTTATGTCTATCCACTGCATTTTTTATTTGTTCGAAGTCTACGTAAAAAACAGCTGTCATGTGTAACGCAGAATACTGCCGAATAAATGGAGAAATAGACATTTATGTTTCCTACATTAGTATAATTTATGCTGAAAATACATAGTGACTAGTTAAAATTGAAATTATCACACTAATTTTCTGATATTTCCTGTCATTTAACTAAATTCGGTATGTCGTTAAATATTTCATTACTATATTAAAAATATTCTCAGAGTGAATGTATAAAACAAGAGTAAATACAAAGAAATATACTTAAAATCCTCAGAGTAAATGAGAATAACTATTACTATTATAAAATTTTGTAAAAAAAAGAATTTGATAACATTCAAATATGACCTAAAATAAATGCAGGTGTCCTATAATTTTTTTGTACAATTAAGCTAAATTAAGAAAAAAAAATTGTTTTTTGGGGAAAAAGAATTCATTCGTATTTTCAGGAGAAAGACCTCAATTAAGGTATCCTGAATCCTGTTGAAATAAAACTGGTCTATTAAAATTTAATAGTTCATTTTATTTTCAAAAACTTAGAAAACATTGTAAGTTTTTTCTTTTAATTAACAAATTTTATCGGAAATTCTTTTTTCTTGGAACAGGATTACTACCCTTTAAAATAATTCTCTATGATTCACCATCCCAAGCAGCAGAATAGTAAAGTATTTAAAAGAAATTTACTTTTTACTTCCTTGTCCGAAGTAAAGGAAGAAAAATTTCGTTTTTCAAATTTCAACGGAAATATCCATTTTGATCACCCCCGAACCCATTTTGACTAGTTTCGGCGTGACATCTGTACATACGTACGTATGTATCCAGCATAACTAAAAAAAAATTAGCAATAGGATGTTGAAATTTTGGATTTAGGACTGTTTTAAAATCTAGCTTCCACCTCCCCTTTTGATTGCAATTGACTAGACCAAAAGTATCCAAAATATTTTGGACTTTTTCTTAACTGCAGTAACAAGACCTCATTGAGAGCTTTCCATCTATATATAATAAGTGGTAGTTATTTTCACTGGTTCCAGAGTTACAGCAAATCAAATTTTAATTAATGAAATATTTGGATCTTATAATAATTATTAACTTCCGATTGTAAAACATTATTACAACAAATAATAATTCAAAATAACAGTAAAAGAAAAATGAAAAAAATATCATAAGTTATTAATGAAATAAAATTTTATGGACTTTTCATCTAAAAAAAAATGAGTACATGTAATTTAATAGCAAACAAGGAAGTGTTGTGGTGTCTAACATCAGATTTTTTTAAATATTTGAATGTATTTTTTTCTTCTTGATGAAATTTTACTGTAAATATTTACATGTAGACGAAGAATCAAGGCCAGAATTTTTGAAATTTTTTTTTCATACAAAATGGGCGACATATGACCCATTTAAAAAGTACATGCATCCCTATGCAGTTGAAACAGCATATACTGTTCTCATGCACGAGTATATGAACTGCGAGCATATAGAAAGTTAAAAGACGTAAAAATAGGCACTCAAAGACTCACTGAAACTTAAGGGACGACCTAGGAACTAATCCTTACAGTGTGATGCGCGATTATACTATCACTGCACTGCAGTTGTCTTTTGTAGCTACGGTTTGCGTTTTCTGCTATGTCTGAAAATTCAACCTTCTTTAGTCTAGTTTTTCTTATATGCCCACCTCCATGGGGATTCAAAAACTGACATTTACAAAAAAATTCATTAAATTCGTAACTTTTAAGATTAATTCATTAAAAAAAGAAAATTCCAGTCGCACTCATGCTACGAACAAGATTTTACATGATAGTGATCGATTACATCCTGATCTTGATTCATTTTTAAAATAAAAATTAATTTTTTTATGTATAAAAATTGTAAAAATTTTAATTTAATATATTTAAACTCATTTTTGGGGTCACGTTTCCCAATTCTTTTTTGTGAAATTAATCTTTTTTCCAACCAAATCCTAATACCCAAGACGTGTAAGTATTAAAAATGAACTGTTATTTTTACTAATTTTAAAAGTACAATACTTTGAAATATGGTATAAATCCTTTTCCATAATTAGTTATAAAGAAAAAATATGAGCATATATTTTTTCATTACATCAAACCATATTAATTTTCGTAAAATGTGCTGTTACTTAAAAAAGAGACACTATCTTTTGTAGTTAAGACAATGTTTTATGGTCGGAGTCAAGACGATGAATACTAGACATTTTCAGCCAAGCAGCCCTTAGGCTTTCTTGTAGAAATTTTTGAGGGGGTGTTTAACTGGCATTTTGCAAACGGTCTGAAGGACGGGGGTAATTAGCTCACGATAGCGTCCTGCATACTGAGCAGCCATATCCCCTCCTCCTAATCTCTCCTTACAATCCTTGCGCCAAACTTCCAATTTTTTCTTTAACTCACCATTACTATTTTCCATTCCATCATCGAACGTGTCCTACTTATAAATAAATAAAAAATTAGGCTAAATGAAATTACAGCTCTTCCATTTGAATATAATCAGCTCATTAATTAAGTAATGATTAAGAAAGCACGTACACACAAGAAAATAAATTAAATTTCAGTAATTAAGCATAAATTCACACAAAATGCTATTTTAACATTTAATTTTAGTGGTTGTTTTGCTTGCTAATGAAATTAAATTGTAACTTTAGGGAAGTTGTCGGAACGAATACGCATACAGATTAGCTACCAACCTCTGTCGGTGTATATTGACCTTCCTTTTACACAACGAGCTTGTTAAACTGCGCTTAAAATTATGTTATAACTAATAGTGTATGTCTGCTAATTACAGCACATTTTTTTAAATGTATTTATAATATGTTACAAAATAGTATTTTTTTATACCCTCAAATATTTTTTTAAATAATTTATTTCTTATTTTCCGCTTCAAGCGTTATTTTTTAAATTAGTAAATCATTAAATACAATTAACTGAAACTTGTTGTCGTTGTTTTATGGATTATTTTGGTTTACATTTTTTTTAATTTATGAAGGACCTATTTATCAAAAAATTTATATTATTATTTTCCCATCAACAGTATATTTTTTAATATATATTTTATTATAAATATTATATATTATAATTTCGGGTAATTCATCATCTTGTTTTAATTGTACGAGTATGCACTTGATTATTTAGTGGTATTTATTATTATTAACAGTCGTTAAGCTTACTCACACTTTGTTGTATTTATAAAAAGTCTCTCTCTCTCTCTCTCCCTCCCCCCTCTCAATCTCTCTCACTCTCTCTCTCTCTTTCTCTCTCTCTCTCTGTGTGTGTGTGTGTTTGTGTGTGTTTTGCAAAAGTTACTAATAATTACATTCCTAATGTAGTAATTAATTATTAGTGAGGTGTACTTTTAAATTAATTAACCATTTTTTTTTTAATTTAATGGAAATTAAGTACGGTATTATTTAACCGCACTTAAAAATTATAAAAGATATTTCTTCAATGCATTTTACTTCGTTTTATTTCTTATGAGATTTTTTGAAAGATTATATCACAAAAATAAAAAAAAGTTTCCTAAAATCGAGTTTTTTAAGTAGTTTTATCATCGAGCACATAAATATATGGAAATGATGTATCAGCTGATAATATTGCTATTAAAAAAATAATAAAAGTTGGGTGCAAGATAGGACTCAAACTTTCTGAAAATAGTATTTTTTTAATTGTACAAAGATGCTTCTTTTTTTACAGCCTCTTCACAGTCAGTTTTGAAACAACTAGTTGCATTTTCAGGTTTTAATTAATGCTACTTACAGAAATAAAATTTTAAAAAATACGCAATTGAAAATATAATGTGGTTAAATATTAATAAAATAATTTAAATATTGATTTAGTTTATCTAATCTATTTTTTTCTTGTACGGTTCTATCTAGGTTCCATTTTCGTACAATGCATATCTTGTATATCGTACATACCAAATTGTCCGTCAAAAATTATTGTTTCTTTCACCTATGAAACTGTCATTTTCCATTTTATATTTTGGATGGATTACTTTTATCTTTCATAAACTAAAAACATATCAGTTCTGTAGCCATAGTTTTAAGAAAATAGCATATAAAAATTAATATCGATAAGATATTAAATAACTTTAGCATTACGGAAACAATTCTACTCAACTGTATCTAATTGTTGAATCCCTCAAATTAAACATACAAGACACTTCAGTATTTATAAAGATTATCTTGAACAAGAAAGTGGACACAAACCGAAAAATATTAATTATCAAATTAATTTAAATAACCAAAAAAAAATAACCTAATTTAAATAATCAATTAAAAAAGCTATTAAAATTTCTCAAATTGCCATTAAATTAAAAATTAGTTACCGAATGCTTATCGTCCTATTTCGTTATAGGGTTAGATTTTTGGTTCTGTTTAGCAGTTTCTTATAGTATGTTTTCAAAGTATTCAGTAAAAACTCAAGACTGCATCTAAAAACTCAAGATTCATGTGTTTTCTTCAAACTCTTGATAAACGTAAACATTCTGCCATTTTTTTTCTTATTTTTTAATAATGAACCAGCTATGAACTTAAAATATTAAGCAATAAAAAAAAAAAAAAAACCAATTTAATAACGTATGATTTCAATTTTCTTTAAAATGTGGATTTAACATTACTTTTTTATATATGTTCCAACTAGACAGTATGTTTAACAATTATTTAAAAATGTGTATTTTTTTAAAGTATGAAATTATGATTTAATGTATTAAATAATTCATTGTAAATTTAAAGGTAACTAAAGGAAGTGTAAATTATCAATAGTTTATTTATCCGGCAATTACTTAGTGTATGCTATTACCACAATGAACGTATTACAGCGCGGCTGTTATGGCTGTACATTAATTTCGGTCCTCCACGCTAGATATTTAAAAAATTGGATAGACCGGATAATAAGTTTCAATATTGTGATAAATATAAACACACTGCAGCTTAGCAAATTCAGTCTTCATTGGTGATCTTCAATAATAATAATAATAATAATAATTACCTTATGATTGAACAAAAATATTATTTTGGAGTTTTCTTCACTACATTGAATCTGGGTTCGTAATTTAAATTAACACCATTATCTATATAATATTATTTATGTAATTTAGATTTACTTTGTTTTTGCCATATTAGTCATTGTAATCATTATGGATAAAGAACAATTAAGACAAAGAAAATCAGTTAAAGCCACCATTACAAGAATTGGAAAATTCGCAAACAAATTTGACGCGTCACAAGGTGACAGCCAGATCTTGAAAGTCAAATTACGAAATCTGATCGAGTTGCACTATAAATAAGATTCCATTCAGTTACAGTTAGAAATGAATGTTGATGATGATAGTATGGCTTTAGATCAAGAAAAGTGAAAGAAAATTTAACACGGAATGTATGTTGCAACATTTATTTGTCAACATAAAGTAACCAAGAACATTCTGTAGACATTCTGTCACCATTGTTTAGAAGTGGTATTCTTGAATGGCCTCACTCTTTTAATACATTTAATGTCTTAATCCATACTCGAAAAGATTTAGCAAATATTCAAAAATTACATTATTTACATTCGTCGCTAAGATGAAGCCTTAGCCATTGTTAAAAATCTTCCAATAACAAATGAAAATTATAAAATCGCATTACATTTATTGATAAAACGATTTGATAATAAATTCATGATTGCATATATTAATGCAGATCGAATTTTTTAAATAAATTGTTTGAAAAGAGAATCATTAGATCTTCTATCTAAATTTATTGACATTTCTTAATATGTCAACTCACTTGAAGTAATGAAAGTTCCAGTTAACATATTCTAGTTCATTGTAATTCATTTCCTAACCTCAAAGCTAGATTATAATACTGCCAGACTTATTAAATAAGAGCTGTCCAAATTTTCAAGAGTTTCTAGAATTTCTTGAGACCAGACAACAGAGCCTGGAAAATCTTAATTTAAGTACTACAATCTCACAATTCAGTATTGTAAATGTTAAAGGACAACATTACAACAATGCATTTCATTCTAATCAAACATCCCACTTCAAATGTTAACAAGAATCGTAAACAAAATGTTTAAAATCAGAAAATGTTAGTCATTAAATCATAAAAAATCATAAAATAATGTTAGTTATTATTCTACATTTTTGCTGCCAGTGTCTAATAATTTATTTATTTAAAATAAAAAAAATATTTCACATGTTACAAATTAAGAATATTGTTAAAATAATTTTGTTGTATTGTAATTTATTTATTGTATTTTTATTAATGCGCTTTAAATTGTGAGTTATATTATGGTCATAACGTTAATAACGTAATATTCTGTGTATTTATATCTTACTCATATACTCTTCTAACACTCTACTCTAAAGATTTATTATTATACTACATTTACATGTACACGTCTACACACAAACACATAATACATAAAACACACAGACATTGTATGTTATGGACCATACCGTGGTTATTTGGACCATTGGACACATCTTCTCCTGTATCATGAACAACATATTTGAAGATATCCTAGTCTCTATAATAGGTACAAGTTACTTAGATGCGATAAGTCACTAAATGCACAATAAGTGATCATTATTTCACTTTCTATCAAATGGCACACATGGTTATTCAGACCAGGTACAAACTTGTACCTGGTAAAACTAACCTACAACTTTGTACATTAGTACAAAGTTATTAATATTCTGAGCATTGCGATTATTCTTATATTCTTATTGTATTACTATTCTTATACATTCTTATGATCACCACTATTATATATTATATTGACAAAAAAAAAGTAAATTTCATTATAATAATGTACTTTGTTTATCTGTATTACTGAAATATTTATATGATTAGTACAACATTTATGTACCTTATATTATATTCTCATGTTATTAAAAGAAAAAAAGAACTTCTTTTTTGAAGGGTAGTATGTTCAGATTCATGTGTTTATTCAAACTCTTGATAAGAAAATGACAGGATGTTTTCATTTCTGTTCTATTTCGTATGTTTTAATAATGAAACAGTTGTGAGCTTAAGTATTATTAGGCAATTTAATAACTTCACTTTCCTAAACATTACTTTTTTGTATCTGTTTTAGCTAGATTATTGTGATTTAATGTATTAATTTCAATGTAAATTTAAAGGTAAATAAAAGTGTAAATTATCTGTAGTTTATTTATCCGACAATTAGTGTATTCTATTACAACCAACATATTACACGATGGCTGGAATGGCTGTATATATAATCTCTAAAGTATCTTGCACAAATATTGAAAGTTCCTTTCATAAAGGATATATTCTTAAGAAATTACCATCAGTTGCAACTTATATGGGTTCAATAATAATTCTTAAAATACCATATAATTCCACTGCACATTATTTGAAATAGGTAGGAATAAAAAAAGGAAGAATTCAAAAGAAGAAGTCAAATTCAAATAAATATGCATTTTTAACTTCTGTTGGCTAGATTTCATACAAGTTGCCTTGCAGCCTCATTTCATACGCAATGCTGATGTTATTTTTTCTTCTATTCTCTTTCCTTATTCTGGAATTTTATATTACATTTCTAAACAGCTGCGTTTTCACTCAGTAATATGCCAAACATATATTGTAGATAATTTTTTTTTCATAATTATCTATATTTTATTGCCTTACATTTACTTTTTTCTTATCATGATTTTCCATATCTTATTTTTCTTTTCCATCAATTATTTTTATGATTGGTCATTCAAGTGACTTCACAAGCATTGTTCTTCTCAAAATAAATAAATCATTTGTTGTTATTTTTTGAATATTACATTTTTTAGTTGCTGGGCTACTTTGAGGATTAAATTTCTTTTTTTTTTGGAGAAAAAACTATTAGAGAAATTGCACTTTCTTCTTGGAAATGAATGTAGTTTTTTTTATTGGAATACAAGTTTTGCTGTAGCTTATCTTTAAAATTTAGTAGTACGAGGTCAGTATCATCCCAATAAAGAGGAAGGAATGTAAAGTAAGTTTATCTTTGAAAAGTGACTTTCCTCTTCAGCAAACAATCTGCTGATGACTTGTAACTATAGCTATACAGTTTTGGGTACACAGCGCTATTTTCTCAGTTACACCCTTCTTAGTCTAACTCGCTTTCAACTTCATTTTACCCGTTGAAACTTTACGTTTAGTAACGTGATCAATTCCATTAAAACTAAGACACATTTTCAAAATATTCATAGATTGAAACAAAATTTCTTCTAAAGTTTGGGAGGAACACACACACACACACACACACACACATACATACATACATACACACACACACACGCACATATAAATAAATATACTTAAAAGCATATTTACACAGTTTCTATTACTTAAATAGACTAAAAAGAGAAAGGAGCACTCAATTCGTCTAAAAAAAAGTAATATTTTTTACCAAATTTATCAACTTTGATGTTAATATTTTATTTATTCTGTTTTATACAGAGATTTTCTTTGTGATTCTACTTTTTTTGTCGTTGAACTACAGACGATTTTTATTTTTAACCTTTTGTCAAAATGTTATAAAACTAAATTACAAATTATAGTCTCTGATACAAATCATAGTCCTTGTACCATGACTGGATTGATTAAAACAGTGCTAGAAAGATATGTTGAAGGTGTAAAAAAGGGAAAGAGCGGAAAAATAGTAAGATTATCAAGATACAAAACTACTGATCTGACTCCGATTCCTGATTTAAAACCACTGATCTAAATTCATGAGTTAATTCCTAGTTTTGTCACTTGATTCAACTTTTACAGATAATGTCTACAAGATTTTTTTTTTTAACTCTCAGCAGTAGTTACTGCTTGAGTCTAACCCTTGTTCCACATACTTGCTTGATAATTTCTCATGTACTATTTTATATTACTTGGTAGTAACTGTAACTTGTATTAACTGTTATTTGGTACTAACTGTTTTAAGTTGAGGTAAACGTTATTAGTAGAATGAAAAGAATTAAGAGCCATAGTTTTCACTTTATGCTCAATTAGTCTTTTATCTGAATTTCTTTTTTTCTATTTTTATCAAGATGAGATTTTGTAGGTTGCCAATATTTTAAATTGAAAAAAAACTTTTATTTTATTTCTTATTTAGTATATTTTATTTGTTATTAACATGAATTTAAAAAAGTAAACTTCTATCACTTACATTTACATGGACTTGTTTGAAAGTAATGACTATTGTAAGTTTGTGTTATATGTTTATGAAACTTTTAAAGAAAATTAGCTGTTTAAAAAATTGTTTAGGGATATCAGTGTAGATGTAGCGTATTCTACCTAAAATTAACATGAAAATTGTTAGTATGGAAATAAAAATTACTCTCGAAATGAGTTTCAAAAATTTATGCTTTCTGTTGGGATTGCCTGGAACGAGAACAAGTTTCATATTTCAGCGGGCGTTTTACAGTGTACCATAAGAATTATTTATCAATATCAATAATAATATTACTACTATTATTACTACATTTTTTATTTGTTCATTTACTTATTTTTTTCTTTTTCTGTCTATTGATGAAAATTGTTAAACATTTGACATGGCCATCTAGATTTAGATATTAAATAAATCTTGTGAACAGTTTTTGCTTTCAAATTTACTTCAGTAAAGATTTACTATTGGTCTTTATTTAAACTGAATATAAAAAGAAAGTAAACCAAAACAAAAGGTTTATTTATAATATACTATATTTTAAGGATTGAGATTAATCTTCATCTTCGTAACCATACGTTTGTCTTCATAATAATTTATTAAAAAATTAAAAAAAAAAAAGTTAAGTTCTCTATCTTCTCAAAAGAAGGAAGTCAGCTGCTTGTGATTCAACTTTGACATTAGAAAGCCGTGTCTACTGTCCATTGTTCTCTACTCCATTCAAACCTTCTTCTACTTCTTCAACTTTTGTGAACATGTAGTAAGTTTTTTTATTCAAAGTTTTATAAACAGAAGAGTTTTGAAATAATGGAAGTTGGATACTTAAAACTACCATTATATTCTTGAATTTGTCACTTTTTTATTTATTTATTTTTTTTTTTAAATTGTAAGTTTTTGAAAGCATCAATATGTTTTAAATGTAAAAGCAAAACTGGGTGACTGGAAATTTATTACATACTAATAATATATGTTATGGATTATGTTGATAAATACTCCTATAATAATCAAGATTAAAAATGAGAATATTCTGGGATAAAATAAAATAAAAGTAATTCGTAGTAGTTACATTTTTTTATCTGGATATCATTATCATTTTCAGATGCCTTTTTTTTGGAACTGTAAACTACCGTAATTGTTCAGCACCTTAAGCACTTTTGTAATTGTGCTGTAAGTAATTTAAATTATTACTTTAATGGAAAAAATCAATGCATTAACACATACATCTGAATTTATAAAACAGATTTAAGACAGTTATTTGAAAAACTAGAAAGTTATTTCTGTTTGCTTTGGAGTTCAATTTTTTTACAACTTTATGTAATTTATCACAGCAAATTTTAGCAAATATTAACATATCTATTCATTCCATTATATATATAACTACTACGGTGTATCTGATAAGTTCTTGTTTTTTGGGGGGAGGAGTTCCTTTTATCCACGTTACAACCGTATACACGTTATGACAAGGTTATACGATATTAATTGTTTTAATATAAATAAATTTTGATATATCTAACTAAACGTTTGGATGAGCAAACGCTTTTGTGCATTTATAAAACATTTATATAAGACAGAGACAGCTATTCCCAAATTTATTTATTTAGCGTATGGCACCAAAACACAACACCAATTACAGTCAAAATTACAAACAAAGACTTAACAAATTAATATATGCTACTGATTTCGGAGTTGCCATCAGGAAATCATCAGGATTCCCGTCATACACTGTCCTACGGCAAACATCCGTGATGTGTCTAACAGTTTGATTTTCACCACACTCACAAAGGGACGTCGGTGTTTTACCTCATTTATACAGAAAACAGGTGCACCTACCATGCTGAGTTCGTATTCTGTTTAGCGTTGACTATGTCTTATGTGGCAAGTCAAAACCCGGTGGCCTTTGAGCAATACATGGGATTTGGTTATTCTGCTTTGTGGCTCATTTTTGACGCCAGGTGTCAGATTAAATCCGTCCTCTGTGACAGCAATTGCTGTTTTGATAGGTGGCTTTCTAGATGGAAGGCGACCACGATCGGCATCCTCAATGTCCTCATTTATTGGTAGGTTTCGATTGTCCATAATCTTCTTGTACTCTCTTACAAGAGCGTTCATACGGCGCAGGTTTGGGGTTGGGGTATGTGGCTCAATACCGGGAGCCATTCCACGGGAGTAGACCTGATAACACCGGCAATCATTCTCATAGTATTATTAAGTTGAGCATCAATTCTATGAACATAAGGGCTGTAATGTCACACTGGCGCACAATATTCAGCAGCCGAGAAGACCAGGTTCAGAGACGATGTGCGCAAAGTGGAAGCCAATGCTCCCCATGTTGTTCCACAGAGATTATGTATAATGTTGTTTCCCGCTTTCAATTTCTCTGCAGTTTTCAATAGGTGCTCCTTAAATGAAAGCATTCCATCAAGTGTCGCGCCCAGGTATTTTGGTGTCTTATTGTGAAAGAGCCATGTATTCTCGAATAGAATTTTAAGCTCCCTATTAGCGAACTTGTTACTCAGATTGAAGCATGACACCTCCGTTTTTCTAGAAGTATTATACTCAGACATGCTTAATTGTAAAAATGGAAAGTGAAATAATTATTTTCCGTTCACTGCACTTTCATGCTTCAATTAACCTTTTTTTGTTTATCCCTACCTCCCAGGGCTGGACCTGAATTTACGCATACCCTGAGAGGTGCCATCGTCTCTATCCCCTGAGAAGCAGCAGCACCAAGCCGGTTATGCCGTTCCCAGCCGGCCCAACCCGGTAGCCGGGACTCAGTTCTTTGATGTCTGGCCCTAACGGGAGGTCCCCCAGGGAAACATCCCCGCCGGGACTCGATCTTTTCAGCTTTAATTAACCTTCCTTTTTCCTCTTTAGCCTCCGGAAATCACCGTCAGGTATTACTTCAGAGGATGAATGAGGATAATATACATATCATCCTCATTCATGAATGAGGAACTCTCATTTATCCTCTGAGTAAGTGAAGTGTAGTATTGTACAATCTCAGGTCGACCATTTCTGATATGTGTGGTTAATTGAAACCCAAACACCAAATAATATACACGTAGTAACAAATAATAATACACGAAGTAATAACACCTATTGAGTACTGATCTGCGTGCTTGGTTAATTTTGATTGATTTTTTGGTTGTTTTTACTGGTTGTGTATTACGGAACTGTTGGCGGACTGGACACGTATGTGAAATTTTAGAATTTTGGTTGACGAATTCATTAGTTATTGTGATTTTTAAAAAGTGTTTTAATCTTCCATAAGGAACAGTGTATCAGAGGACAACATAACCTGGTAATTTAGTAAAATTTTTCCTAAGTTTTGATAAGTCTTGTTGAGGCAAGTCACTGACGTCAGTTTCTGGAAAATATTTCTCTACTCACCACACAGAATCCACAAAAAAATTAGAAGTGTTAGAAATAACCTCCCTAGGGAAGGGGTACTGTTAGAGACAGGCATATAAAAAAGCCAGTCCCGGCCTACTGGGTGAACGACCCCCGCGGGGAATGGCATAGTCGCGTCCCGCAGGGTCTCGGTAGGTTAGTAGTAAAGGCAACCTCTGAGGGTGTGCAATGCATTAGCACATCCATTAGGTATGGGAGAAAAAAAAAGTGTTAGAGAGGAATGATAAAGGGGAATTTCCACTTTGTTATAACTTCTGAACCCTTTGCCCGAATCCTTCCGTACCCGAATCCTTCAATATCTTGAAGAATCCCGACTCCAGACCCACCCACCATTCCCCTTCACGGCACCCCCAAATCCGACCTCGAATTTGAATGGATACATTTTCGGGGACGCGTAAAGACCGAGTCCCAATCTGAGATCCCCTGTTTGGAGAACATCTGATTTGAGGCAGGTAAGAGGACCTAGTTCCGGCTGACCATGCCGGGGACGGCATGGTCGTTCGGAAGGTTAGAGGCAATGACACCCCTAGGACCGAGTGTGCTTTCGCGGCGGGTCCGGACCTAGGGAGATGGGGGAAAAACACCAAAGAACACCGGTATCCACGATTCAACCGTATAAAAGTAACTGCCTTTACTAGGTATTGAACGCTGAAACTCGCAACTTCGAGATCGGCTGATTTGCGAAGACGCGTTCACCACTAGACCAACCCGATATTAACCAAAGGTATATCAAGCTCACGAAATTTCAGGTGATATTTAGTCGCACAAGTAAGTATACCTTGACACCATTCATTAGAAGGACTGACTATTCAGTAAATGCTGTATTAATATTCCCCGATATAAAAAAACCCCAATGATGTCATTTATACCTCAAAGTTATTTAGAGCAATGTGAAAATCATAAATCGAGTACACATTATTTTCGAGAAACAATACACTGTGCACAATGTTCCTACTCATAAGAGGAAAGTTTTCGAATATTCGTCAAAAATATTTGTTACCAAGTTAGGATGAAGATGACAAACTTCCACTTATGTCTCCATTTTTTTCTTAAAAAAGTTCTTCACCTCTATTCTTTTTCAGTTCTTCCTTTATACCATGTTTCCTATTATGTTTGATCGATTTATTTTGCTGCTCTTCTATTCTGTACTGCTTACAATTATCCAAACCATCTTAGTACTCCGTTCAATTTTTTCTGTAGCTTTTATAAATCCTCGATCTTTTATAATTGTAACATTTCTTCCTCGATCCTTTCAATACTTTCCTATCATGTCTTTTAAAAACTGTATTTAAAAATCACTTAGTTTTCTTTTTTTCTTTTTTATAGATATCCATCGTTCTGTATATGTTAGAATAGGAATACAATAACTCATAAATATAATCGTTTAAACAGTCAAAACTAATGATTACCAAAAATTTACGTAGAAAATATTTCTATTTTGAAGTAGAAATTAGCTTTATTCATTAAAGCTATTCCTGAATTTATATTCCTCATATTCCTATTCCTTATTTATTCCTGAAAGAAGAATATAGTTGTGGTAGTAACAAGAATTATTTGTTGAGTTACCTTAATTATAAAGGTATTTTCCGAGTACATAGATGAAGATCAATGATGAGACTGAAGATAAATAAGCCAGAGAATAATTGGCAAATGTTACCTAATTAAAATGCAGGAATCTTTATGAGAAAGTATGACTCAGTTTTATTTATTCAAGTAATAAAAAAAAATCGTTTTGAGATTTACGACATCTGTAAAATTGAGTGATCATAAATAAAATACTTCTACAAATTTCAAGTTAGAGTATAAAAAACAACCTTGTGAATAGAAATAAGTCTACCTGTTTTAAATTCATAAGAAAATGTCAGAATGAATTATTTATAAAATAATCTTTTCTCATTTTATTTTTACGAGATCCATCCGTTGACAGGTATTTCACTGTATTTTTTGTTAATGAAAATAAAAGTTTATAAAAAATCCAAAAATGATATACCTGTAAATTATGAATAAAGGTTTTATTTTCTATTGTACTTTTTTATATATTCATTCATAGTGCTCTGCCATAAGTGTTTATATTTGCGTGCGCGCGCGTGTGAAAGCAAATACTTATTCTAATGCAGAAGTTAAGATATGTTATTGAATACAAACAAACAAACTTTCAGTTATTGTATTGTATCTTACTTAACATTTAAAATAAGGAATGAAGGGAATAAAATAAAACTATACAACAGAAGTACCAAATTAAAGAAAAAAAGTGCAGTTTTTGCGTTTAGTTAATGTGTTCTACGGACAGTATTACAGAAGATTATCTCGATAAAATGTAATTGCTACTACGTAAGAGTCAATTTTTTAATAAATAAAAAGAAGAAAAGGTACAAGTTAGTTTAGTAATAAACGAATAAAATTGAATCTTCTGGCTATAAATTTTTTTTTTTAATCGGAAAATATTTTTTTTTCTTCACTTATTAATTTCCACATTAATAGCTAACTCTCTTCCTGATTTCTATTACAATAAAAAAAATTATACACATACATATAAACCGGCAAAGAGAAATAAAAAATAAATATGATAAAAAAAAAGAAGAGAGAGAGAGAGAAAAAAAGAGGTTGTATGCGATTACTAAATTTTTACTGGTAGAATGACGAGCCAAAGAAAACAATTTAAAAATTTCCTGAAAATACCTTCTTCACATCATATAGAATTTAAATCACGTAATTAAAATTTCTGCTAGTATTATAATAATTGATGTAAATTTTATTTTCTGCCCTTCCTATAATTGTTGCTCAACATGTATAGTTGACGCGTTTCGGAGTACCTCCATTCTCAAAACTTATTTTAGCATTGAGTCTTCCTGAGTTGGGATCGTCGAATAAATATTGATGATAAGCTCCTCCCACTCCCCACCTATACTGTAATAGCTTCTTCTGCTTTGTACCTCCTACTCAAACGATTATACAGTTTTCTGAAACTAATTCTTCTGATTCTTTATTTTAACAATTTTAGATTTTTAAACATTATATCGGTCTGAGTTTTTATTTGTTCATTTATTATTTTTTGTCCTTTTAATTTCAGGGTGAATATTTTCAAGTTTTCTAAAATATATAAAAGTTTTTTTTTCTAAATAATGTAATATTTTCATTAAAATATATTAACATTCAAATATTACATAACCATCATCAAATCTTATAAGTTAAACCGATTAATAAAGAAATATTAAAAATGGATCCAAAAATACCGTGAAAAAATAGGTTTTTACTTTTTTATTATTATACAAAAGAAAATATAAAATTTCTATTGGAAACAAAACTAGGTTTAGAAATGAGAACAAAGGAATATACATGTGTTACATAACTCCATTAAACGGAAAATTATTAGTACATACTTGATTAGTACAACTTGACTTTATGGTAGGAAAGGAAAAACAAGGTGGATATAGCTTAAGCTTATGCTGCAAGAAAAAAAGAGTAGTTTTAATTATAGTAATTACATATATATAATTGAATTCTTGTTTAATCTTGCCAACCGTATTCTACAACTCTTCATTTCGACTTGACTAAAGAACCCTGCAAGAATTTTTCGTTTCATATTGCGCGCGATTCTAACCAAAATTAAAAAAAGAATCTCTTCCAATTTTTGAAATAGAATTTTAAAAATACTTTATTTGATGTTAATATTTAGAATTAAAATTTTACATTATTAATCATTTAAAAAAAAATCTAATTGATCATTCTTTCACCAAAACTACATTTTGTGGAGGTTTCATGAATAAGCATAAGCATTTGTTGGATACTTATCTAGAATTATGGAAGTATTTTTTATCATACTTTGAAAACAGTAGATATAAAACGATCACGATATACGAATACCACAAGGCAGAACAATGTATCCTTCTTTTTCTTTTTAGGCTCCGGAACAATCGTAAGGTATTACATCAGAGGATGAATGAGGATGATATGTATGGATGTAAATAGTCTCAGGTATACCGTTCCTGAGATATGCGGTTAACTGAAACCCAACTATCAAAGAACATCGGTATCCACGACCTAGTATTCAAATCCGTATACCGTATTCAGCCCGTATCTAGTATTGAACTGCCTTTACTAGGATTTGACCCTTAGAACTGAAGGACAACGTGTACTGAAAATTGTTTGGCTGCTTCTGAGTTGTACCAGTCTCTTCGAAATAATAAGAATTTTGTTTTACAGTTGATAAAAAATATTGGCTGTAGAAAGATTAAAAAAAGCAAATATTTTCTACATCCATCGAGCACATCATAGCTAGCTACTATGGTACTAGACAGGGTAATTATTAAGTTAAAGCCATGCTGGGAAAATAGACTAAAATTCTGACAACAATTTAACAGCCTTCAAAAATGTTAACAGTTTATTTATTTTGACTAAAAGATTACCACTGATTCCAGTAAAAAGTTTGTATTGTCACCAAAGTAATGAATAACATGCACAATTAAAGAAAATATAACGAATCAATATATGCGTTTTTTTTTTAATAGAGGGAAGACATTTTATAACGGTTATCATGAAATCCATCCGTTAAACCGATGTATACCGAGCGTAAACGCCAAAAGGAAACTCTTCGTGGTGATTATTGCGCGGAGTCGATTACTACAGAAATACGATATTTTTAATACATCGCACCTAATTTAGTTAATAGTTAATCACTCAGTCTGTCACATTAATTTCAAGTAGCATTTCAAAAAGCACTTATAGTCGGATCGGTCACATACGCCGTAAAGGTTGGCTGAGTGCAAGCTACTTTGGCGGCTACATCAGGTTGATCGTTACATGATATTTCTATGAGGAATATCATGTAAATATAATAGAAACCTAACAGTAAATTCTACATATGCTGTAATACCGAGAGTCCGAGTCATCACGGACTATCCGGCCATCAAGAAACTTGAGGTTAAAGTTGATCCCAGAAGGAAGCGTAGGCCCCGGATCATTATCTATGATATTGACCACAGTTTGTCCGATGAGGAGGTACTGACTTTCTTACGATAGCAGGATACTGATTTGAATAAGGTTGCTTTTGAGAAGGAATTTACGGTGGTTTTCAAGACCGGTAAACGTGATGCCCAACGGTATCACGGAGTTTTTGAAGAAGGTGCTGGTCTCTTCCAGAAATTCTTGGCTAAGAAAAGGATTTATGTCGATTTTACATCTTGCTACGTCAAGGAATAGCTTGACATGCAACGATGTTTTAAGTGCTGCAGATTCGGTCATAGGGCCAAATTCTGCAAATATGCGTCGGTCTGCACGCATTGTGGTGAGAAAAGCCATAAGCGTGACTATTCCCAGAAGAGAGAGACTGTAAAGAGTTGCGCAAGAAACATAGGCATATTTTCCACGGATGGAAAAGGTTATCGTTGGACTAAACAGTATAGTCGCAAATCTGTACAGGAAGTTCTTAGATAGTGTTTTCGTACGGCAGGTCTCTGACACGCATCATATCGTTGTCAAACTTGCCGTGAATGGTTTGGACCTAGTAGTTGTTAGTTCGTACTTCCAGTACAGGGGATCCCTCTGAACAGCATTTGGAAAAATGGGATAGGATGCTTAGGTTGGTACAAGGTTGTCCGATTTTGATAGGTGTTGATGCGAATCGCCTCTTTGGTACAGTGGGATCACGGATGAAGGCGGTGAATTAGTCGAAGGTTTCATCGCGCAGCACAGTTTAGAGGTTTTCAATATAGCGGGCGAATTGGCTACCTACGCCGGCACAGTTAATGTGTCTTCCCCTACGGGGGTTGGGATATAGTACCGAGAATTGAGAGATTCAAACGAGTGTAGTTGAATACATAGAATATGTAGTACAGCTAACCGTAATTGAAGTATTCTTAACGTATAAAAGGAACCAAGAATATGGTAATCTATCCTAGGTATAACTCAGCTTTATACTTAAATTTATATGACAAATATTTTAGCAATAAGTATTGTAGCTTGGTGAACCAGACGGAATGTCTAATAAATCATCTTTCATGATAAATCATAAAAGTACACCAGACTGAAACATCTTGTTAGACTAGGATCCTAATTTCACTGTACAGCAATGTACATTCAGGATTAAAATCCGGTGAAAAATATTTGTTTATGTGAAGTAAACAAAATTACCTGTATTTGTTCACGTGAAGATGAAAATGTGGCGTCGGAAGCTGGTATAGATCTAAGTTATATTATTAAGCAGCATATATCCCCGATAATTGGTGATACGATTAGATAATATATGTTGCATTTTAAAACTCGTAGGAGGTAAGCATGGAAACGTTCGCATAAACGTGGTCATCATGTCCATTCCACGTTTAAACAAGAATATATTGAGTGAATATTGAGTTTGCATTGGTAATCCGTTGCTATTTCTGCCACAAGTTTATATGAATCATTGAATTTTTTAACTGTTTACTTAAACGTAAGATTGACGCACACAGGCCTAAAACCAAGTCTTAGATCAAATTTTTCAGGTAAACATCTTTTGGCAGTTTGTAAATTTTTTCTTGGACACAATACGTTTCTTGACGCAACAACAGTACGTTAAGATAATTTTGTGAATTTATCACCCAATGAATTAGCTTTTTTTAAAAGGATGTCTTAAATACTATGGAAGAATTGCGACGGAAATACAAAACTGAATTTTTTAAACCCGTACAAAAATTTAATTCCGTTTAAACATTTAGTTTTTAATAAAATTATTCATTTGATAATGAAAAATTAGATTCAAACCAACAAATATTATTCCCTTGATTATAATTCTATACAAATAAAACATGAGATATGTTGCATTTTATGTAATCAATCTAAAATTATAAACGAGTTCAATATAAATAGAGTAAATTGCAACACGTAAAGTAACCAAATCTTTTCTTAGTCGAAAAAAAAATTACAATAAAAAAGAAATATTATGTTAAAAGATAGTACATATAAGGGATGGAAGTCTGTTACGAGGTGTGATAAGAGAAGGGTTTGGTTGTGTTGGATCGATTTGTGATCTATCAGAGTGCCGAATAAATGTCTTCAGCCATTTGTACAGAGCTCTCTCACTCACACTATCTTTCTCTCTCTTTCTTTCAACTTTCTTCATCCTAGTTTAATTCCCCCTTTTCAGGCACGACTTCTGTCTTCTCTTTTAGAGAAAAAAAGGAACACAACATTATGAATTTATCAGTAACAATTCTAATTCCGCACAACTTCTTCACAGTTAATTTATTATGAATAACTTCAACTTTACAAATAACATTGTAATGTACAATTTAATAAAATTGTAAAGCACAATGTAATTGTGCTTCTCATATCTAGCACTTAAGTTAGATGGAACACAGAAATATATCATATTTGAAAGTTACACAAATACTTCAAGAATTATACCAGTACACAATAATGGTTAATACATAATAGAAGGATTTTACTTGATACATAGGTTTTTATTCGGTAAAACCTGCAAAAGTACTAATATTTTCTTTTGACCAAAAAAAAGGATACGAAAATAAAGCGTGTACTCTAATGAAAAGAGGTGCACTATAAATACATTTATACTGCACACATTTATGTATTTATTTCAATAAATACATTTATTTATGGAAATAATTTATTTATTCTTTTACCGGGTCATTATTATAGCAATGTTGCATGTAAAATATTTGAGGTAAAAGTGGAACGAGTTAGAGTTACTTTCTTTGAGTGTAATGCTGTTTACTAATAAGCCCTAGTGATGAACAGTGGGAAGGCTGAACATCACCTTCATTTCAGAAATTTTGGTAAGCTGATATGAAAGATTATATTCTATTTGCTGTAAAAAAAAAGAAAGGAAAATTACCACTCTTCGCTTTCCTAAGTAAAGTAATAACTAAAAATCTTTAATTATATTAAGGATCCGACAGATCAAGCGCTAAGCTTATATCAATACAATTTCCAGCTAATACTGATGTTGTAGTTCACTCATTCAGATCATAATATAAAAGAATTTCCGTGGATGTCAAGACATCAAAATAGAAAGTAAAACGAAAATCCCGATACATTCATTCAAAAATTAAGGTCCTTTCCCTGTACAAGCCTAGAATCTGTTTATTCTATTAAGACAACTGCGTATATAAATTGTTTAAGTGAACTTAATCTAAGAAGGCAAGAATTTGAAGTCTATATCTACATCCTAAATCTGTAGAAGATAACTTGTTTGTAGTAGTTGGCCCTACTCAGCCCTCTTGAGCCGGTTCAGTTAGGAATTCTTAAAGGATAACACTTTCCATTGCTGGACATGAAACACTACGGATACATTTGTAGTAGGCTGGAGGGGTTTACCCCAAGATATGATCCCCTCAAGTTTGTTGTCAATTCCTAAAGAGTGCAAAAAAATATAATATTATGACGTAGCATGTTTTTTGAATGTATAAATATCTATCAAAATAAATTACAATGAAATTGTAAACCGTACGGTAAGAGTCTCGCAGATATAATTTCTTAACCCACCGGGTTTGTCTAGTGGTGAACGCGTCTTCCCAAATCAGCTGATTTGGAAGTCAAGAGTTCCAGCGTTCAAGTCCTAGTAAAGACAATTACTTTTATACGGATTTGAATACTAGATTCTGGATGCCGGTGTTCTTTGGTGGTTAGGTTTGAATTAACCACACATCTCAGGAATGGTCGAACTGAGACTGTACAAGACTACACTTCATTTACACTCCTACATATCATCCTCTGAAGTAATACCTGAAATAATGCCGGTTAATTTCTGAAGCTTAAACAGGAAAAAGAAAGAAAGAAATCACTTCTTCCGCTCAAAAAACAAAAATTTCTGTAATATAAATAAAACTGTTTTTAACAAAATGATAGTGATATCAAAAAAGGTAAGATAGCAGTTAGCATACATCCTGAAATAAATTGGTTTTTCTCAAGACATTAGATAGTCATCTAAAGACAGGCTTAGTCATTCTTAAAGAAAATCCACAGCCATCCTTAGAAACTGAACTACTGTACAAAACCGTTCAGCCAGATTTGCCCTAAATTTTTAGTGAAAAAGTTGTATAAACTATGAAATACAAAACCTGTCGGCGTCACTTATAAAATAAAATAATTTTTTTTAACTTCAAAAAAAAAAAAAGTAATCGTTATTTCTGTTAATGTTAATGTATTGTATTTCGTTATTAATGTTAATGTTATTTCTGTTAATGTTTTTATTTTATGTACAGGGAAGTAAATGAATTAGTTCTAAAATAAAATAACTAGTTAACTAAAAATAAAATTCATTAAATACGACATTCGTTACAAATTATGTTTATTTCTCGGGTTACATAGATTAAGCTACGTACAGTACTAACTGAAGATTACTTCGTTAGGGAGTACACAGGATATATTATACATGCAAATAAATACTCACACTGAAAGCAAACTATGTAATCAAATATTAGACACACAAGATATGGTTTTACGACTCACTCTATCTATCCCTATTTCACTCATCCCGTGGGCGCGTGCAAACACACAAAATGCTATAATAAACATACGTGGAAAATAAATGTCCTATATTGCATTATGCACGACTATGACACTGGAACGTAAAGCTCAAAAGTACATTTAATTGTTTAAATTGTTTTTGCTCGGAAAGTAAACAGTTTAAAATAATAAAATATAGTACGGTGCATACTTTTAAACAATTTTCATCGTATTTAATGAAAAATCGTAGATATAACGTAACAGTATTGTTAACTTATGAAAAAATAATCATAGATATTAATTAGTACTAATTAATAGATATTAAAATCATAGATTTTAATATTAAAACTGAAATCCAATTATAAATTTTTTTATGATAATCTCAAATCTCTTCTATTGTACAAGAAGAAAAAAATCAAAATGTTACAATTTAGCAGAAAATAGAGATAAACTAGAAGAAATGTTTTATGGCGTGGATTTAGAAAATTAATTATTATTTTGGAAATAAATAATATTAAAACAAAGATAATTAAATGTGACGAAAAGGAAGGTAAAGTAATAAATATTAAGAAAGATAAAAGAACACAATATAACAGAAATTAGAGAATTTCTTCAGTTATAGATGGTGAAATTACATAGGATGGATGATGAAGATATAAAATAACTTAAAAATGAAGTCTACCAATATCATATATATATTTAAGAATTAGAATGAAAACATTTATATGGACTAAAGCGCGGAAGCTTAAATCAGTTCATAAATTCAGGAAATGGTTCTGTTAGAAATGGTTCTAGTAATGGTTTATTTCCAGTTAGGTCTGGAATCTTGGACTGGGTCTGGAATCGTTTGGGTCTAGAAAAAAGAAAGAATTATATATTTTCAAATTTCAAAAAAGTCTTTTATACAAAAATCTTTTATGCATATACCGTTGTGCTACACGCGTTTCATATGATTAAATTAAATTATAATTAATTTACTTTAATTTACAGATTCTCTTCAATTGGTTTTTGCGAAGAAGCGATGAGAGTGAAGCTAATATCACGTAAGAAATGTATTGTATTAGCACTGCACAACGTAAAGTTAGATTATTTTATCGGAAACGGTGCATTTTTGCTGCATATCTGTTCCCTGCGAAAATCCTTCTTTTCTTTTTTTTTTTTTTTTAATAAAAATTCATAATTTTTTCTTTAGTAAATTGATAAAAAAGAAATGTAAAAACTAATACGTAAAGGAAGTCACTGCTGTCCAAAATAAAATAGTTACAACTATTACGTCATAAACGTATTTCTAAAACAACTATTTCATACATTATTTCTTTAACTTAGTGTTGATGGTGGAATAATATTAATATTAATTTCAAACTTTCTAGCGCAAAACAGAATTTTATTTCACCGCATTTTAAAATATCCATTTTAAAAGAGCCTGAGGAATATTGGAAAGAGTGTAATTTTAAAATTGTCAATATTAATTTTTTGTACAACTAGGTAAATGTATTTTATGTACATTATCATCCATCAAAAAATCTGTTATTACTTATTATGCAATGAAGATTTCATAAAATAAAAAAAACCTTAAGTTTTTATTTAAGGGTGAGAACTGGTTTTTCTTTCGTCCAAAGTGGAAATGGGCGAAGTCAAACGTCTAGATCTTAAAATCCTTTGGTACCGCTCACTACACGGTGCTGCAAGATTGTACGTTTAACCCCCAACAAAAATAAAATTATAAAAACCGTCTTCAACGTTAAGAACCCACCGCCAATCAAAAATGTTTCCTTTGTTGAGTACTGGCCCATCTGTTTGACCAATCGGGTAGACACCACCGCGCTTCCGGTTATGGTCACCACACGACGGTTGACCAGTATAGGGTATCCTGTAAAGGTGAATGATATCAATCGGATCGGGCGGCAGAACCTACAGATCAACATAAACGTGTTCGGTTAAGAGCCGGTAAAGTACCATATTCGTTTATATCCGTTTCGTGTTAGCGAGAATCGAGATTGCATGCATATAATTCACCAAGCATAAAACGCATATAAAGCTAGCGAGACCAGATTTGTTACTGTCATCAATACAAATGGATACCACGGATTTCGCGAATACTGAGTTGATTCACAAATGCCCAACCTGCATGTCATTACTGTCCTTACTGTTTACATAGATTCAGTTTGTCCGATGCTCTTGTTGAAAAAAAAACTCTGACAATCATACGATCGAATGTAAGCTGCATGGACTACAATGGATGAAGATGTCCAAATCTAACAACGAAAGAGAGATGTGTTATGTGATTCCGCGATTACTCTTCTGCTCTTCGTGCATCGTATACTGTTTATACAGATTTCGAGACTTTTATAGTCGGAATTGAGACAACTACATCTAGTCATCATTCCAGTTTCACGAACAAAGTGGCCAATCGCCTTCCATCGATGATGATACATCCACCAACGACGATGATGATAAATGTTCATCAATGATTATATAACAGTAATCGTGGACGAAAAGAGGAAGTTACGTGTTAGCCGTGAATTATTCCGAGGAACGAGTGCTGATGAAAAAGTGGTGAAAAAATGTTGGCCCGACGATTTGCTCGCTCATGATAACCGGTTGCATAAATAATGACAACGGAAAACCGTTCAAGATAACACCGGATGACGCATTTGCCTTTAACCAGGCAACTCAATGATTTTTGTGTCATCAACGGCTGTTGGACGATCGGGTGCACTATCATTCGCATACAACCTGTATGTAGCATAAACTGTAAGGGGACAGAGCACATCCCGGTATTTTTTCATAACCTTCGTGGTTATGGTGCCCATCACATCTTTCAGGTTCTAGGGGAATACAGGGATGACAATGTACTATTTCCCTACTACTGATAAATTTTGCCTTTTAATTTTTAGTAGAGATTTAAATTTTTTAAATAATTTAATTTAACAAGGCTAAACAGCCTAAAGGCTAAAGTTATGCGAATCACATAACTTTAACAAGGCTAAACTTCGCATTAAAAAAAATCAACATAATTTTTTTGAAGAGATAAGTAGACTATGATATTATAAAAAGAATTTATAAAAAAATAAATAATGAATTTATATGAAAATCTATTTATACTTTATTATCCAGTAGATATACTTAAAAGGAACAAAGATTAAAGCGCTTAGTGATCTGTTAATAATTAACAGGAAATAGTGTTTTGTAGAAAATATAACAAACATAACTTCGTATAACTATATATAAATTATTAATTAAATTATAATTTACATCTTTATATTAATTATATTAACCTACATGTCTAATATATTTTATAAATATAAAATAAATATTTGTGAAGTTATACTTATTACACAATACACTTTCCTATTTGATTATTAACAGAGTTCAATAACAAAAAAAATAAGAAAAAATATATATATAACAGTGCCTAATTATATATATATATATATAATGTATCCGTGGCGGAGTAGAATATTATTAAAATTGTGAGCAATCAGGATTTTTTTACATCTGTGTTCAACTTCTATATACAGAAGTTCAAATACAATTAAGGGTATAGTTTATGTAATGTTATTATTTTAAATAAAAGTCCACAGTTTTAAATAAGTTTTTAAAACCAAAAGTATATGTATTAAGTTGGAAAAAAATCTACTCTACTATAAAAACAAGAAGATACTGTCATTTCTAAAAAAAAAAAAAAAAAAAAAAAAAAAAAAATGGTTTTTATTTCTTGGAAGAAAACCATTTTTCTAGTTAAATTAAGATACATTATTTTCTTCTGAAATAAAAAGGTTTTTTCGAACGTGAAAGTTAAAACTCTTATTTTCTCTTCAGTAAAATGAAGTGACAGAAACGCAAAATTTCGAATTGTTACTTTACATATATTCTCAGTTCTGTTGTCTTTTTCAATTTATTTATGAAATACCATCTAAAGCAAATATATTGCACGACACATTTTTATTAATAAAACTTTTAATTTTTTTTGTTTCTTTACACATGATATCCAAATTAATTATACATAAGAAACAATAAGTTGAAATTCTTTATAACGAGAACATTTACATCCTATTGGTCTTTAAGACCGAATCCTTTGCTGAAAAAATTCCATAATGTAACTTTAAAATAAACTGCTCATAACGATTACAGATAAAAAGGGAAATATAATTTTGTATTCAACAAATAAAAGTATGTTTATAAAAAAATGAAAAAAATGTTAAGCTTCAAGTTATTTTTCATTAGGTGTGATAAAAAGTTATTTGTATAACTTTACTTAGAGGGGTTAAAGGTGGATACAGCCCAACAATATTAATAAGGAAAGATAAAGAGGAAATAAATAGTAAATTTTAATACAGCATAAGTTATGTAAACAGTCATTACTAATACGTGTCTGTTCCAAAGCCGCCACCAAAAATTGGTGTTGATTCAAGCATATCTGCGGTTTCATATCATAACGTTTTTGACATTATAAAGTTTTATTTTAATGACCGATAAAAGTACTTTTAAATTAATTGCACCTTTAAAATACGAAATCAGTGAGTCGTGTGTTACTTCTGTCGGTGTGTCGAAGCTTCCTTTACGCAAGTCGTAGAAATTTTAATGGAAAACCATTGAATATATTGACAGATACTGAAGATTTTGTTGAATCGTATGTTAAATTTCCATTTATTTGCTATGGATTCAATAAAGATTTGTTAAGTGCTAATTTTGAATCTAATGGCATCAATTTTCAGCGCCTGCGTAATTTAGTAAAACGTCTTCTATTGTTTCAACGGAATTTTGTCCCTGTTCTTGTTTTAATTTAAACAAATAACAACATCTTTTATTACATACTTTTTGTTTTTGTTTTTTTTTTAATTAACTACTGCATCTATTAAATTCCATAATCGTAAAGGTTGTACATGGTCAGACGTGAGACAAACATCACCTCCGAAAACACCATTGAAATTTTCAAGAGTAATAAGTAATAAATTGGCCCCTTTACGTTATGCCAATTGTACTTTAAACATTAAATGAATCATTTCATTTATTTTTTTTAAAACTATGTATAAGACAGAATAAATAATCTAAAATATGAAATAGATATAAGTTAAAAAAAAAAAAAATTTGTGTCGAACTATTATGTACTGATTCAGTACAACACTGATAATGATTGTTTAAAAAAACATTAGGTATCTTAGCTCAATCGATCACAGGGTTCGAAAAGGATTAATTGCCGCGTCTTCAATCTTATAACACGCCTACCACCTACGACACGGCAATACGAGACTGAATAACACATCCTTGCTACAACTGTTAAATTTTAGATAAAGAAATAATATTACTATATTCCTGTATTCTACTGAATTGACGGGTACAAAAGATCATATTTTGTCAGGAAAGGTACTTGTTTTATACATTTAGAAAATAAATAATATTACTCTTTTATTTTTTAATAAAAATATAAAACTATCGTAAACAAAATCTTGTTGAGAATTTTTCAAAAATTACTAACTAATAAAGATAATATAAATAAAAATATATTCGTTATCTTAAATTTTTCTACTGAGAACATTAGTTAAATGTTACTAGGGCTAACTTGTTCAAGTAACGATTGTTCATTCATTATATTAATGAAGAGTAGCGTACCTATAGCACTTGCCGCACTTCCAAACGTTAATTTACAGGTGAGATATTAAATTTTTAAATTACTGCAACATCCGTCGTTGTCGGTGGCTGTAAGATTCGGATACATTTTTTTTTTTTTTTTTTTTGTTTGCCTTGGGTGCAAAATATGATCAGCAAAGAAGTCTCACTTACAAAAATTCAATTTAGTCTTTAGACCGAATTCGCTTTTGCGATGATGTCTACAGTGCTCATTATAATAGATTATAATCAATATGGCCGATATTGTCATATCGGGCCGTGAGTTGTTCATCTGTTTAGACAGAATTTCGGTGAAGGATTCGAAACTGAAAAACCATGGTACTCGCATGTTGTCTGTGTCTCAGATTAAAGGGTAAGAAACCACTCGATAAAATGGATGGTTTAACTTCGAGAAAGCCAAATTTGTATAACCTATCTCTAAAGGCACCATGTCCAGAAAGAAATGTATTAATTCCTATAGGAGGAAATCCAACTAACAACTTGCATACTTCTCACATCAGGAAAATAAGATGCTTCCAAGGCCATCGGACGATTCAGACCACCTGACTTCCCATAAATAGAAATCTTGGTCATCTAGTTATTTTATTCGCCGAGAGGTAAGATTGGTTTGGCATTTCTCCCGCCACCACCCAATTCGGTCGCCGCCCTAAAGCATAAGAACGAATGACTGTGCCACAAACGGCTACTGAGCCTCGAAACAGTTTAGCGACCAGTGTCCTAAATAGCTCCTAGAGCTTACCTAATAGCGTGAGCGGACTTAACACGGTGCCATACACCATCGGCTTACGTGTCCCAATCGTTCCCTTGTCATATATTTACTAAAATTGGTAGGCGCACCCCGTTAACTACTAAAAATATATATGACATCCTTAAATTAAAATTTACTTTGTCTAGACCGCAATTCGCTGCCACGCCTAGATCGTTGAATGCCAGCAAGTAACTGTCCATCGTAGTAAAGCGCTTAGAGCCCTAATTGGCTGGTGGTCAGCAATATATTTCAAGGTAAGATTCTCACAGCAGTGCGTTAGGAATCTATCCCCTAAGTAAGCTACTGATGTCAGTTGAACATAGCAACCGCATGAAGGAACTTCCACACGGTCCGACAATGCGGTTAATAAGAAACGTAAGTAAGTAACAAACAAATCTTAGTTCTCACTGGTGAGGGTAGCCCTCCTGGGGAGAAGCATCACGGCAACCAAAAGCGGAGATCGTGTTCCTTCGCTGAACCAAGAGGATCCTCGGTAGGAATGTCTAATGGGTGTACAATGCTCAAGGATAGTGGTTAGACATTGCCGGGTCACATAAGGTCAACCGAGGCAACTTCTTCTAGGCGGTTACCAGATATTATAAAAATGTCGAAACAAGATTTAAACAAGATTTTTTATATATATATATATATACGTGTGTGTGTTTTTAATGTTTACTTATAAAAATTTTTTATAATGTAAATTTTATAAACTTTTCAGTGTAAGGCTTTTTACGAAAATTTATATATTTAAATTTCCGTAAAAAGCCCTATTGCAAAAGCGAAATGTTGCAGTAATAATTTAATTTTAATAACTACGGTATTATGTAATAAATTGGTTTTTCATTTCCGTAGTAATATAAATGAATCAAAAATATATTAATGTAAATAATTTTATCATACAAATATGTTTATACATTTGTTTGATAATAAAAGAAAAACCAAAGGTATCTTTCATATAAAAAAGTGATTTTCCGGAAAAGAAATGTTCCTGCCACTTGCGACATATTGTAAATTCCGTATTCCCTTGCAGAGATGCCAACCTAATTATATTTACACTTTAGATATTAATATTTTAATTATATGAATACTTCAAATATTGGTTGTACTGTATCCGCAGCTGTTGTTGTCATCTACTAAGTTTAAACGTCATAGCTTAACGGTAGAATTAAATAACTACTATTTAAAGCGTAAAAAATAACCGTTCTGGGTAGCTCTCGAACTCGATCCCCCGGTACGTGTGCGGACGTTGCGTAAGGCTTGCGGGCACACCGTCACTCGTGCCAGTTGCGCAAATTCGTTCTACAAAACTTATTAAAAAAATTGTTAAATGAAATAATAATAAACTTAAATATAAATTCTTCTAATAATAACATTAAGTATATAATTAAGAAATAATTATAAATGGAATTTAAAATATATAAACTAAACTGAAATAATTAATATATTAAATAAGATATTGTATGAATGTGTGTATATATATATACACACACACATGTATGTGTGTGTGCACGCGCGTACATACACACGCGCGCGCGCGTGTGTCACCTGCATCAGTAATGGAGCATGGTTGCCACTAATTAGTATTTGAATCTAAGAAGTTAATATTAGAAGCTGATATGTTTAAATAATATTTACATGTTTACATAAATTAATGTTTTATATATTAACATTGTTCTGATTGTTTGCAGGATTGCAACACATCCGTTTTCATTTGCTTCATTAAGCAGCGTATGCCCACAAATGCATTATTTGTGCCTTTCTACTGTAGCGAACACAGTTTTATGTGCATATACACAAAACTCTTTTTCGATGAGGTTGTAAAAGAGTTAAAATCAATTTGATATTGTTGATCTTAAACAACAATATCAAGGTAAGTATTAACGTTTTTTCTGTTAATACTAATAATACAGGTAGAAAGCCTACAAACATTGAAGTTAGATTCACCTAAAAGCACAAATAAAATGACTAGTACATATTTAAAAAGGGTCATTTCAATGAGGACGATCCTGGTCAAGTTGCTAAGTGTCCAAGTGGCACCAGGAGGTGGTGGGATTTGTTCGATGAGACCTGTGCTCTTGGAGTCCACCGGTTAAATTTTGTTTAAAAAAATGAAATAGTAGTTAACATCTACCATAATTAAATTTTTTGTTATTTATTTCAATCACATTTTACATAAAAATAATTTTGTTTTTAAAAACAACTAATACCTTCTATAATTTTATCACTAATTTTTTTTCATTACTGATCATTTTTGCTAGTAAGGTGGATTTATACTTTTTAGTAATATTTAATAACAAATTCATCTCCTAGACATCGAAAATATCATCTCCTAGAGTTTTCCATGTCATAAACAACAATATAACCCTCCTCAGGTGGGTTTTGGAAGATTTCAATGATATCTATGTGTTGCCGGTTCTTCAGCGGTATAAGTTATCCGTACTAAACCACTTGAAAGGGGAGGAAACACGCTTCAACGCAATATTAAATGGTGGGTAATTTAATATATTTTATTTTTCAGTAGATTTAATGTTTGTAGGTAAAACACTTTCCTTTCCAGCAATAAAATATACTAACACAAAAACTAATTTTATTTTTTATTCTGCAGGTCATCAATGTAGAGATGAAAAAACTGACCTAACTTTATGTGTGTATATTCATTAAATTTTCTGTATAGGAATATCAGTATGTAATTTTTGAAGAGCTTCGATAGAAGCCTCTCTACATGTGATTTTTATGTGTTCATATTAACTTATTACGGTTTCTGTAATAGTGTAATCGAATGTAAATTTTAATTTGAGACAAAAAAAAGTATTTTTTTATTTATATAAAAAACTACTTAATAATTATAAATAATTTTATTTATATAAATACTTTTTTTATTTGTATAAAAATATACACATATCGATATTGTTTATGGATGATGGTTGTTTAATAACTGAAATAACAATTTAGGTTCAGATTTTAACTATGATTTTTTGTTAAAAGGATTTTGGTATTTTGTAAAACGAGATTAAATTTTGATTTACAATAATTATAAACAATAATCTTGTATTTTGAATAATTTTTATTCTAGATTACACATCAGTTGTAACAAATCATCGTCTATACAAGATTATATGTGAAATTAAAACTTTTCTACTTTAGTACCTAAAGTAAATATTATAACGAAATTTTAAATATTATATTGAATTTTTTTTTTAATTGACCTTAAAAATTAAAACTGAATTGTTCTTGACCAAATTATGTTTGGTATTTTTTTTTTTCTATTTTAGTTTTGTATCTTCTTTATACAGTCGATAATGTAAGTAGAATTCAACACTATTTTAATTAGCGAGTTCTTTACAGTTTCATTGATGCTGTTATAAGTTTATTTTGCAAAGATAAGTAAGAATTTACAAAAAAAAATAATTTAACGTGTAAAGTTTATTTTGACTGCTTATAAATTAATTTCTTATGTATTGGTACAAAAATAAATTAATTTGTAAAGATTTATCTTAATAATCCCAAAAAGACAGTAATTGCAAATCAAGATGATTTGATAACTCATCTGAATATTTTTTCCATATCATATGACTCCTTTTATAGAATTAAACAGTTTTTACTGATTACAGGTTTTTACGTCATACATCTTTGATCTATTCCAGACCCAACAATCATAATAAAAGAATATTTCACTAAAAAAGAGGCGAAATTATTCAGTTTTTATTTTCTCATTTATAAAAATCATCTTGTTTTTTTATACTAGATAAATTTATGAAACAGTAAGAGCGCCTTCTATAAAACAACCTTTAAAAAAATAAATATATCCTGTCTTGTTCCTTTTAAAAAAGAATAAGCTAATAAAATTCTTTAAATTTAATTATTAAAATTATTTGATTTCCGTGTTAAAATGCGGTTAAAGGTATCATGTTTTAATACGTATTAAAATTTTTTATTAATTTTTATCTGTTACAAATCTATGGTTATGGGTACAATGCAAGCGTCAACATTTTTGTAATGCAATCATCACCATAAACAAATTTAGTAGCTGTAATTGAGCATAAGCCTACTTAGTCAATAATAAGGACGTGTAAAATAAATTACGCGAAAAAATAAAAAACATTTTATTATTTATATTACTGATAAGTAATAGATTCTTAATAATAAGTTTATTTCAAACTCAAAATTTTAATCAGACAATAGTAAACCTTATGTTTTTATGGAGATTTTTTACCAAAATACGCCAGTAGCGTGATGAGTTTGAGCGATATTTTTGTCTCTGCATTTTTAACTATAGAATAGCTCTACTTGTTTTTATTGTATCAAGATTTCGTCTTAATTGAACTAATGAAAAGAATTACGATTTGAAAAGAATGATCGGTAAAGACCAAATATTTTATTCAAAAACCCAAATCAGAAAATTATGAAAACTAAACAACAAATATATTATCATTTGATAAATACATTATATATGAAAAGTAAATTAAAAAAAAAAAAAAACATCTACAACAATGATGGTAAAAATATTAATAAAAATTAATTTAATTTGAATGTACAAATGAAACAGATATGAAAATCAATATAAAGAGATAATTTAAAATAAAAAACCGATTAAAAATCTTCTTTTGAAAACTAAATTAAGTTTTTTAACGAATAATTAAAATTATATTAAAAAGAAAAAAGACCGCATATTAAAAATAAATAAATATGATTTGACTATCGATGTTATAACATTTATAAAGCGTTGAATTTTCATGAACAAAATATCAAACTTGTCTAAATATTTTGAGTGATACTGTGTAAATATCAGTTTAAAAAAAAAATATTATCTAGTATTCGTGAAGTTTCTCTAACCATTTCATGTTTGTATAATTCCGCCATGAAAAATTTCTAGGTTATCTTTTTCCTCTTTTTTTTTATTAAAATACTAACTCGCTTCCGAAAAATATATCGACGTAATTCAATCAAAATTGTTTGCAATTTGAATATTTTCCGTAATCGTGTCCTTTTTCAATTTTTAACATCCTGATATATACGATTATACATATCAGTATATATATATATATTTTAACAAATAATCTGCAATAGTCAGTGGTTGGTGTTGTTAAAAAAAACAATATTTACTCTTTAAAATAAAGACAATTAATTACAAAGATTTATTCAAAAATCAGTCCATAAATTGTTATAGTATATACATAATGTATACAAATAGTAGAGAAGCACAAGATATGCATTTGTCACACAAGGGTTAGTTCATTTCCATATACATTAAATTCCACTATTCGGTGGAAGGAGACAAGGAATAACATGCAGACTGTAATAAAAGAGCAAATCGGTGCAAACGTATTCGGAAACTTAACAGTTTATTCATGAGAAACTTTTAACTGTTTATATCAGTCGAAAATCTCTGTGGTATGACTGAATTGTACAATATCTACAAAAAACATCGGCGGTTCTTGGGGAATTTTGCAATAACACCGACCACGTTTGTATGAATATTCATTCATTTTATACCGCGCTACCCTTCAGAATAACTTAAATTTTAAATTCCAATTATTATTTCCTTTTTTTGGTGTTTTATTGATAAAACTTTTCATAATTATTTTAATACCGCTAATATATTTTATATAATTTTATTGATTTAATCATTCTGATTTTTTTAATAATCTTAAAAATGTATTAAAAAAATCTCAATTCAATTAAATGATTCATTACATTTTTGGAAATTTTGTTTGAAAAATGCATACTTCATTTACTTTATATACTCATAACACATTATTTATACAATTATTTACAAAATATAGTAACTTTAATAAGGTTCAACTTTTTTTTTTATGAATTTTACGAAAACGTTTTCCCACGTTTCAATAATTCTCTTTAGGAGAACAGCTTTCATAAAAACGACTACACGATAGTGCATTTTCCGAAGAAAATGTAAGGTAAATTTCCTGAAACCTTACAATTATCAGAATATAATTTTTCACAAAATAAAAACCAAGCAATTTTATACGACATTAAGAAAAAATGAATGAAACAAAAAGCTACATAAGCACCCTATTCATGAAAGATAAATAACTATCATAATATTCCCTGTTTTCGAACTTTTATTTTAATAAGACAAAGCTATTTTTATAAACTTCACAAAATAAAAAACAATTGATTGCCAGTTTGTTATCTATAAAATTTTCATTCAATATTTTCTTTAAAAATATATTTCCCGTCACCTTTTTGAGTGATTTAAATATTCGGGGCTGTATATGACCATGCCAATTACTACCAAAATCTTTACTCAGCCGTACAAGATACTTGCTTATTCTGTTCACCAAAGGTACCGGCTACGTCATGAATATCATTACTTTTCTAAGAAAGCAAGGATATGATTGGTATCTTTTTACCTCAGGTGCGTTACATGCATCACAGACATAAGAAAAACTGGGACAGATAACTTAACGAATTAATTTATCCATTTCTATTTTGAAATATTGAATTATGCACTTTGATTCAACACAAGCAGAGATTCTAGGCATATACCATATTAAAACAAGCAGATTATATTATAGTAGAAGGTATAATTTTAATTTTTCTTGTGTAGTAGGTCTGAAATAGGAATAATTACTTGAAAAAGTATTTTTTTATGAAGTCTTTTTTATGAAATTTCATTTAATTTTTCGAATAAAATGGATTTAATTTTAATGGCCCAAATCACTTTTAATTAAATAAGGAGAAAACCTGTTCATTAGCCTAAAGGAATAATGAATAAGAAGAAAACCTGGATAATCTATTATTATAAATTTAATGTTTTACTTATTTAAACAAAACGCCTTTAGTTGAATAAAGATTTAGTTAAAGCACATTCAACTAGCAACTAAGGACTGAATTACATTTTTTAAGAACTGAATTATTTTAGCGTACGTAAATGTCAAGCCTATCGGGTAGAATCAGAGTTTATCGTTTTCCTATTATACTTCCCACCATCTAAACAAATTTACTCATATAGTAGGCTTTCATAACTAAAATGTTCAATATTTGATTGAAATCCAATTATTTGCATGAAAAATCAGACAATAATTAATAATAAATATATTTGTGAATTTCGAAACTGAAAGTTTTCAGACAATTTTAAAGAACCAATAAAGTGTACGGATTATTATTATTTATTTTTTTTTATTAAAAAGTGACATTTCTATTACAGTAAAAAATCAGTTGAGTGATTACAAATATTAATTTAATTTTTGAATAACAAAAGTATATTTCATGCAGAAAAAATAGAATATAAGTAAAATTATTATGCTGCATTACCTAGTTTTTACCTCTCGATATGAATGCAAATATCAATTAAACAATACATGGTGTGCCAATTCAAAAATTTTACCATAGATTATGTGAGCATAAATTTTTTTGAGAAAAATTCTATATAATCTTTAGCTTATTTCCAATATTTTTGCACAAGTGACTGAATTTATAGACAGCTAAGATCAGCAGCATAAAAATACCCAAATTCGTTCATAATATTTGCAATTCATTACATTACGTCTCACTTTGTCATTTTTAAATTTTTTTATTCCAGTTGTTTCAGGAAATTCATTATATTTAGTTCATGGTCACCAGCTAAAATGGAAATTTGTAACGTATGAAAAATGAATGTTACTCTTAACTGGGATTCAAAACGGGGACCTCCGGATAAAAGACTTCAGTCGCTACCACTCCATCACGGAGATTGGCAAATGAATTTTTTTAATTTATGTCTCATTTCCTTGAATTCAATTAGTACATCTTGCCTTTCCCAACGCTTTTATAATTACAAATACTCTGTTTCTTTTTCTTGATGACAAAAAAGTTGTTTTAGTAACGTGTTAAAAAATTCCAATCCCGACTGCTACTCAAATTCAGGATTTTCTGGATAAAAGGCACAGATGCTACATCTCCACCACGGAGATCGGTGCGGTGGTATTGATGTCAATATCCATTGTTCATCGAATATCAACCATGCTTCCCTTCATCAAGAGGATCCTCACTTTTTTACTTTTGCTTGCTCGTTCTGATTTACTTTTACAGTCGTAATTAACTTAATGATTATTTTAAGATGTTTAATTCAATTTTTAATTCGTACTGGTTGATAAGAAAGAAAAAACGATTGTCGATTGACTTCACTCATCAAACAATAAATAAATTTATAATACTAACTCACAATGAATTCTCGGACAGAAAAGAAATTGAATTTATAAAAAACCAAAGTTAAAATAATAATTTTTCATATGGTGGTTAATATACTTTCAAGATAGTTTTGTTATTTGCTGCTTAATTTAAAGTAAATCGAAAATTTTACATGTCCTAATTTATTAATTATATCATCATGAATATTTTCAACAAAAATCATTTTAATATTTTCAAATAAGAATTATGTTTTTTTTTATGTAATGGAAGTGAATGTTACAAGAAATGTCTAACAAAATACAAACAGAAAATAATGTATGTGTATTCAGTATTCATCCGGCGTTCTTCTTTAAGTATTCATGTAACAGAATACGTTGGAGAATTCACTTACTGTTGGAAGAAGGGAATCAAATCTTACACCATCTAGTAGCACTATTCCTCTCAATAGTACACGACAAATACATCACCATCAATAGCAGTCGGTGAAATATAACAAAATGCTGTTAAACATTCTATAGTAAAATAAATTTATTTCTACTTCACTGTAAATAGACAAACTTAAATCGGATTTTTATTTACTTAAAATTACTTTTAAGTGTTACCATTACCATTTCTCAGCCATTTCATTCTTTTGCTCAATTCTTGTGCTCTAACAATTTTATTTATTTATTTTTATTTTTTTATTTTATTTCATTCAAAAATAAATTTATACATTTAATGGTAAATATTACCTTAGAATATACCGAATATTGATTTAAATTTCATTTGTAGAATAAACTGTTACCATTATGCATGAACAGGGAAAATTTGTTTGAAAGAATACTGATTTAACTAAATACAAAACATTTTTAATTTTCATGAATAAAATCGTATACCCTCAACTTATTCCTATTACTTACACCGGTTGATTACATGTTAATTTGTGAGATAAAACTTTTTTTTTTCTTTTTTTTTAATTTTTGAATCTCAGTACAAAAATAAAAATGTAGTAAACATTTCAAATTAAAATATTAATGAGGCTATTATGCCTCGTTATTTGCTAACTACGGTTATGTTATTATTAACATAAAAAGTTTATATTATGTAAATAACTACAAAAGTAGTAAAATCTTTTACGCATAATACGGAAAGTAATTGCTTTTTAATTAAAAAACAAAGTGTGTTATTGTTCTTAAAATATATCATCAGTATAAAAATATTTTTAATAAGTAAAAAAAAAATGGATTTATTGTATCTGTGTTATATTAAGTAATTTTAAAAAAGAAATTCTTTTAAAGATTATCTTAAAAATAGTCTTTTAAAGACGTAAAACATGTAGTATAAAAATAGTTTGATCTATAGTACATTAAAAAAATTTTAAAAATATATTGTTTATTAATGAATGCTTTAGATTTCAATTATACTTTTAATTAAATAATACTTAATTAAAATAAATAATTTATTTAAATATTTATATTTATTTTAATACATAATAATTTTATTAAAATATTTAATTTAAATAATACTTTTAATTAAAATTCATTATCAAATTTTTCATTGCAATAGAATTTTTAACAGGGAATATATTTTAAATGGTATAAACTTGTAAAGAATAATAAATTAATTTTTTATTATGATTCGTAACAAAAGTTTATTCAAAAATACAATATTTAGAAATAAATCTTATAATGCTGTTCATTTTCTTTTGAAAATTATTTAATTACCTTCGTTTATATTAATTTATTAAAAGGAGCACGTGTAAATGTTTTTACACGTATTTATTGTTACTGTAAAGTCATGTGATGACCTTTGCGATGAGGAGGGAAGTCTGCTCACGATTATGCCTAGATGGAGTTCACATCCCTCATTCGAACAACGTACAATACCAGGGACTTCATTTGGACCGCTGCCATACATGGAAGATTCACGTGAGAGAAAATTTCAAGCTTAGACGGTTGAAATGGTTACTAGGAAGGAGTCCGTGTTATTACGTAATAAACTGTTGTTGTATTCGTGTAAAGCGTTTTAAAGCCAAGATCGGCCTACGGGGTACAAATTTGGGGTACGGCAAGCAATAGAAATATCATCATCCAAAGGTTCCAGAACAAAGTGCTAAGGAACATATCGAAGGCGCCGTGGTTTCCGAATAACAAGGAAATCCACGATTACCTAGGGAAATTCTTCACATTCATGAAGAATTTCACCGACTAACTTTAAAGTATACACTTAATCTTAACACGTGCCAAAATTATCTGACTGTTAATCTTTTGGATAATAAAGGAGATTTGAGTCGGATGAAGTCAGATCCACGAATTGGATCTAGAGGCTGTGATGCGTTGAATGTAATAATTTTCTTACTGAAAATTTGCTCCTATTATTTATGAATTATTTTATTTTAATAATATACATTATTTTATTTCGTTTCTTATAAATTATGAGTTTTTTAAGTGTACTGAAATATTTTGTTTCGTTGTTTTGACTTAGTTTTTTATATATGACCAGTTACGTTACCTTTGTTGTTTATCTTTGTTGTTCTTCATTAGTTATTTGGCGAATTGTGTGTACTTTGTTATGTTCAGTTATATTTTTATTCGTTGTACTTTTTACTGTATATTATCTTAGAAGCTATCACTAGATGCCTTCCCTTTCACTTCATTATTCTGTACCATTCACTTTTAGTTTCATTATTCAGGAAAATTAATATAAATTAAACTATTAACAAAAAAAAAAATTAACGTCAGTGTTTTTTTTGTGTTTCTTTTCTTTAGTAAAGACTAGCAACAGAGGCCTGCCTTAGGCACGCCCTCCAAAGCTAAGCCCTCCGGGCGGGCGCCGTCTCGGAATGGGATTATTAGGTCTCCAAAACTGATTACCTCTTGCGTAAAAATGATGAAAATTTAACTCTAGAAATTGACACTAACGAATCGGGATTTTTCTCTTGTAATCGGTACATTCCAGTGCCTAATTTTTGGTTATAGTTCATTATTTGATGAAGAAAAACAAATATAATTTGTTTATATATATATATAAATATACATATATTACAGTTGCAACGTTTGCTGACGATACTGCAGTTCTTGCTGTCTACGAAAATCCAACTACTGCATCTCATTATATTCAAAATTATATCACTGTCCTGGAATCCTGGCTTACAAGTTGGAAAATAAAAATAAACGAAACCAAGTCGAAGCCGTCACGTTCATCCTTCGGAAGGATCACTGTCCAACTCTTTCCTCTTCAATATTCCAATTCCAAGTTCTCAGATTGTAAATATTTAGATTTTCAACTTGACCAACGACTTACATGGGCAAAAAATCAAATCTAAGCGGGTACAGATGGATCTCAAGTTTAAAAACGTACTGGCTAATGTGACATAGATCTCGGCTTTCAGTAGAAAATGAATTATTAATTTATAAATCCATTATGAAGCCTATTTGGACTTACGGGCTTGAATTTTGGGGTAAAGCAAGCAATTTCAATACTGACATTCTTGAACGCTACCAGACAAAAACACTGCGAAAGATACTAAACATACCCTGGTACATAAGCAATAAGCTCATTTATAGTGATTGCAAACTGTTCGACAGGAAATGTCTCTGGCCAGCCTACGGCATCAAAATCGTTTGGATCGGCACCCAAATTATATGGCAGTCAATTTATTGGATAACAAAAATCAGTGATTTTTTAATTGCTGAGAAACATTATACTTGATTGGATTTATCGATTTAATTAGGTGACGTTGATAGTCCAGCCTTAAATAGTGCTCTTCTATTTCATTTCTTTTATTTCGTTATTATTATTAAATCACAAACCACTGGGTCTGCGGCTACTTAATGTTGGTTTAAATTGATCTTATTTACTTATTGTTCAATTCTCTTACTGAACAGATTTGTAAAGTTGCTATGACGTTACAATTTAAAAAAAAATATATATATATGTATATTACATATGTATCAACATATCAATCGATATACAATAATATAAAAAGTATACACCTGATCACCACGAGACATGTACTAACGAATCGGGATTTTCCGCTAATGACCGGTACATTTCGATGCTAAGCTAAGGAGGACGGACACACACAGATCCACATACAAATGTCCTTTAGTAGGATGGATGTGTTGAAATGATAGACAGATTTGTATATTATTATGTGTTTTAATATTTTAATCTGATTGATTTAATCGTAGTTTTTTTTTTGTTTTTAAATAATATAAACTACGAAATCCTTGTTGTTTTGTTGTTTTTTAATTACAAAAAAAAGATGTTACAGTTTCACCTCATTAAATTTAAATTTAACTAATCGATTTTAAATAAATTGTTATATTTGTTCTTTTAATAACTATTGTGAAATTATTAGTTACTTAATAATGAACAAATCGCAGTATCAGAGGGGTTAAAAACTGTAACGATTAAAAATTATGTTTCAAATGATATCAAATTTTTAATTTACATATAAAGAATTTGTTTAAAAGTGAATTTATTATTTCGTTTGCAGCGGAATTAATATTTGTGAGAAGATATATAATTATGTAAAAATACTATGTAATTTTACTTTACTTTTGTTAACAGTGTAATAAAAATTATAATTTAGCTTTTTTTAATTTTAAGTGTAGTACAGATTTCTGAAAATAAATAACACAATTATATAACAGATTTAAATAAAAAATTACTTTAAGTTATTTGTTTTATTATTGTAACGTAGGGTTTTTAGCTATGTTTATCTCAAGGCATGAAGTAAAAAGGAAAAAACAACATTTCCATAAAGAAATTGGATAAAACATCCAACCACTAATTAAAAGATACCTTATAAGCCTTTAGATACTTTTACGGTCTTAAGAGATCGTAAAAGTTGAAAATATTCAATATTATCAAATCGAAAACGAAAGAGGAAATGGTTTATAAAGTATATAATCTTAAAAGATTCAATTCTGATCGATCTCATCCGTATAATGTAAAAGCAAATAACAACGCAGTGATTTGTCCGACCTCTCTACGTACATTTTTTTTATGGTCGTATTGAATAAAATTCTAAAGTCATTCATTCGTTGATATCTCATAAAGGGTGGAGCAATCGATATAGTCAGACGCAAACGAAGTGTACATTTTTACAATTAAATACTGAAGAAATATATTAAAATAAATAAAAAGATATTTTACTGTTAATGAAGAATTACGTGTAAATATATAATTAATAAGAAAACAACCCAATATTTTAAAACAATATAAAATTCACACATAGTCAAAAAAATTTGAAAAAATAAACAACCCATCCTATTAATAAGCTAGTTTCAGGATGTGAAAACGAATAGGTTATCCAATAACGTAGCAGTACTTTTTATTAGTGCACTGAAATTTATTTTGTAAATTTTAGATTTGTAGATTTGTTCTCAGTTCTGCAAAATAATTGCTATAATAGCTAAAATTATCATAAGAACTCACCCGATCAACGGAATGTTAGATTTCTTTTTTCTTTAAAAAGAAAATTACATGAAATTTTTTTGTGAATAGTAACCGAGAAAATGGTGGTTTCAAGTTGTTTTTTATTGACCAAGTTGATGTCTTTAGCAGTGCTTTGCTGATACAGCTGTAGCAAGCAGGTCGTTTCGATTTTAATGTTTATAGTCTAAGTTTTAGAAGCGTTTTCAAGTTTGTAATCTTAAATGTACTAGACGGAATAGGTGTCTCTAGATTGTTATCACTTAATCAAAAAGTATCCAGTCTAACTCTGTTCTTCATACATAACTCCAAAATTCATACAAAAATAAAATATTAAATGCCTATTGCAATTAATAATTATAAGAAAATAACAATTTTTAAAACTTGAAAAAAATTAAATTATAAAGATACAATAGTGTGTTAAGGACGTAGTACTGGCTTTGTTGTTAATTTTTTAATAACATTTTTCAAAACAACGAATTAAAAATGATAAATTTTAATTTACTGAATTAAAGGTAAGTGAGAACAAATTTTCAATATAATTTAACTTAGAAATTTTATGTATAATATAAAAATTTTATTATAAAGGACAAAGATATTTCCTGAAAGCACTTAATTATATTTAGACATGAAAAAATGAATAAATCTTTATTTTAATTTGAAATAACAAAATTTATCTCACAGACTGTAATAAACAGTATTAAATAGATATGAAGGAAAAATAAAAAAATAGAACTAAAAGTAAGAATCTACCTTTTATCTTATGATAATTAATCACAGCGTACCTTACCCCTAACCTGTCATCGCAACTAAACGTTCTATTTTACTGTATAGCTAATAATTATCAGAGATATAATTATAATTATATCTTTCTTATTATAATTATATAATTATCTCTTATAATTATAAGAAATAATAACCTAAACACAATATTGCGTTAACTTGTTATTTTCCAAATATTATTTATAAAAATCAAATTCAAATATCTTAATTTCTATACAAACAATCAATTTTTTTCACAGAAGATTTGTATAAGGAAAAACATACTATTAAAATGTTAGGAGTTGTTTATACACTATATTCTAGTATTTATAAATCCTGTGTAATTTTCTACTGGTGCTAACACCTTGTAAAGTTATATTCTAAATCTATTAGGGAAAGAGAAAAATTCTGGGTAGAAGTTACGTTTCAAAATTCGTTAAATTTAAAAAACTCTTTTTATACATACTTTAAAAACAAATCCTGTGTATTTTTCTTTATATTCTTTGTTTACACGTATGAAATCTTTGAAAAAATATCAATAAAATGGATTGAAGAATGGTAGAATGCGACAAATAGATAAATAAAATCTAATTATACATTACTTCCAAACTGTATGCAGAAAAATGGTCCAAACAGCGGATATCCAAAAAGCATAATTCAAATCTGTGAATCTGATGTTTTAAATTAGTTAATGAATCATTTTGAATTGTAGTTCCCTTGATAACTTTTTCATGTTTATGGTAAACAAAAAAAATTCCTTATTTAAACATGCTGTTCACTGTTTTTAGCACACATTTGTTTTTATCTATTCTGATCTAAACCATCAGTATTTACAAAAGTATACCGATATTAGTAAACTCGGTTTCTATTAAAAGCCTGGAGTTCTAGGTCAATATCAATTCTTTCTGAATGATTAAATTTTTAAGAGACAAAATTTTTAATTCTTTAGAATTAAATTTAAAAAAAAAATGTTATTTCATAACTGTTAGTCAAATTTATAAATGTAAATTGATAATAAATAAGATAAAATATTATATCTTAAGATATGAGGAACTTTTTAAATTAATTTTTTGTTTCTGAAACAAAAATTGTTCATTTTAGTTTTTACTGTTTGTCATATTTTTTTTTTTTTCATTTTGTTTGGGATTTGTCTTTAAAGAAAAGAAAGAAAGATTATTCTTTATAAATCCGCAGATAGAATAAAGTAAGAAAGAAGTCAGATTATATTGTTATTTTTGTTTCATCTGTACCTAATTCATTTAAAAGAAAAATCTTCAAACCTGAATAAAATGAAGGAATTTTTTCAATGAAATGCATTATAGAAAATAGACGGATTTAGACGTAAACACCTCGCACACATTTGTAAATAAAACTTCTACAATCTTATTATGCAAACATAAATGTATACATTCAACGTTCAAAGTTTCTTTTGATTTAAAAAAAAAGGCAGAAAGTTTGTTATTTATTTTTCAACCCATTTTATTTATTATAACAACATTTTTTTAAATAAAATGTCACGTTGTTTGTTAAATTATATGATGTCATTGAAATAAAAGGTTACACAGAAAATTAAACTATTCATGTCTATTCATTAGTCTCAAATACAAATTCAATTGATTTTCATTTCCTGTTTTAACCGTTTAGAACGGCTATTTCCTACCCACAAAGAGTATAAAGTACATGAGGTATAACAGTCAGAATTATTTTTTCTGAAAGTAATGGTTATATATTCAATCGCTAGTTAACAGAAAATATAGGATGGACTTAATGTCAACTGAATTTCTTCGAACTTGGCACGGTGTTATCAGTCGGATATCAATTTTAGTGAGGAAGCGACTAGAAATGACTTCAATTTTTACTTTCCAAAATAAAAACTAAATGAATGAATACTTTCCTATCTTTGTATGTTTTCTGTTCTTTAAAATTACCGATTTCAATAACATATATCAAATGGCTTAATAACATTTTACTTTACAAAGCAAATAAATGTATATTTTTAAGAACAATTAAGCATGTAGGTAAGCTAAATTAAGATATATTTTAATTGTAAAAATTATTATTAAAATTAAAGATGTTCTATACGTTCAGCTTAAGAAATCAATAAATTCATAATTTTTATTAATAATAAGAATTTTAATATTCAATTTTTTTAAGGTTGTAATTTATATAAAAATCTGATTTTTATATAAATCTATTATGTATTTATATAATACAAATCTATTTCAATATGAAATTTTTCATGATTTTATTAAAGCATTTTACAAGACAATTAACAAATATGACTTTTTTTTTCGCAGCGATATCGACAATAGCGCCTAAGTTAGAGAACTCGTTAAGATTTATTAAACCAAGCAGGGAATCGAACCTAGGATCGAGATATGAATATTGTTTTATAGATTATTATTATAAGTTCAATTGTTTAATTTTATGTTTTAAAGGAAATTTAGTTAAATTTGTTTAGATATCACAAAAAAATTTTTAACGAGCTAGTAATAAAATTAAAATCTTATCGTCGTTCATATTGACTTCGTAACCTGTGATTTTCCATGAATCCGTCTCATGAAATGTTTTATATTTTAATGGAGTAATATTTTTCATTAAATCGTTTCATACGACCGTTAAATTATAGAACAAGAGCTAAACTTCCCGGTATCCCTCCGGGCACCAGGTCCGTTTATTACTCGGAACAGCAATAAATAGTAGTTACTCGAAAGGGTCCCGAAAGACGGTGGAAGGAATCCCTATTTGGAATTTCAAAAATAGTTTACACGAAACATGTTCAAAAGTTCAAGTCTAAGAGACTCAAGTATAAGTATAAGTAGAACTTAAAGTTCTAATTTTAATCTGTATTTGCTTCATTTTCATCTTTAAAATTGTTTCCCTAAAAAGTACCCTGACTATTTAAATTAAAATAAGATTTTTTCTAAAAAGGAGAGGATTTCTTTGTACCTATTCCTTTTTTTTGTAAACTACATCCTGAGAGAGTAAATTTAAAAAAAATTATTTTTCGTCAATATACAGTGACCCAAAGGTCAAATATTGAAGAAATAGCAAATTTTACTAAAATTTTAATCAAGAAAATTAATTCTCTAGTTAGAAACATTCATTCTTTAAGTTTTGTTAAAGATAATTTTATCATTTATACATACTTCATATATGTATTTCGTACATATGAATCATATTATTTAGAATAAGTTAAAATAAAGTTTTATTTTTAAGTCACTAAATTGAAGATCCTTTCTGTTTTAGATTTATGTTCCCATACATATACATATCGCTAAAATAAAATAAAAATTAAATTCATCTTAGCATGTATTTTAAAACAAACTTACCGTACATGAATTGTACAAAAAGTTATTATCATTCCCTACCTACGAAACATTTAATAAAAATATGAATAAATATAGCTGATTTTTCGAACACAGCTTACCCGATTTTTAGGTAGATTTCGTAAGAAACCTACCTATTGTAAAAGGTGCCATGATTTAGCTTCCGGAAAATTTCGCGTTTCACATCCGCCAGACCCCAAAACCACCGTTTTGGGGAACACCGTTTTTTTTTTTTTTTCATTTTCTGTGGACACGATAACTGCCGTAATTTTGCGACATCACTTTCAAATTAATACAAAAAGAATAACAACCCAGAATCTCGGTCGAGTTTGTTAATGGGCAAAATCGGACCATGGGAGTGGTACTCGGGGGGCTTTTTCGAAAAAAACAAAATATCGCTATAACTTTCTTACGAAGTAAAATATCGAATTCGTTTAAAGCTCCTACTATTCTTTGAATACGGGCCTAAACTTATCTGAGTAAAGGTTTTTGATGTCACCAACCATTGGCTCAGGGGTGGATAAAATGTGGTATCGAAGACAAAAAAAAATCATACCTCCCTTAATAGGAACAATATCAAATCGTTTTAAAGTAGTTGTTAGTCCTCTAAACGTTACCTAACACTTTTGTCAGAAACAATTTTTGATATGACCAACCCTTACGGCGAGGGATGACCAAAATGTTGCTGGAATTGTAAGAAGATAGCGATTGTCGTATGCTAAACATGTAAAACTTTTTTCACATGCAACCATTGTCATATTGAATAAATTTGAAGTTTTTGTTAACTTTAAGGTGGAAATCTTTTTTTTCCCCTACTTAGCACTGGTGAAATCTACCTCCGTCTTCCGGCGTGTCGAAAGTAATTTTTTTTTTAAGCAAGTAACAAGAATAAAAAATTCAGCAGTTTATATAAATTTTACAGTCATATTTACTGTAGTTGATTTTGTCGGTGGCTAAGAATATTACTGCAAGAAAAAGAATGGCATGTTTTTTGTTTAATATTTACTGAACATCTGATGAATTAATTTACATCTAAACTTTCAATAAAAATTGATTTTCAAATGATATTGGTAAATATTTATTAAAATTTTAAGTGTTCCTTAACCTAACTGTTTTAAAAATAAATTTATTATTTTATTTTATTCATCGCATTGCCACGCATTCATAGTTTCTCATGTATATTTTTAGAAAATGCAAATAACTTGATTTTTTTTTTTACTTTTTTTTTTAGTAATTTTAGTACAATACAAAATTAATATTCCTAGCATAAAAACCAGGGAAAGTAAGAAATTTACAGTACTTCTCACCGCAACTACTTAAAACTTCTGGAAGTTTAGTTCCCGTATCTGGATACGGGATTAAACTACGAGTATAAAACCAATTTAAAAGGAAATAGTGTTCATTCACAATACATATCATAAAAAATAATATTTAACACAAAAAGAAAAAAATGAATTACGACATTAAGTTACGAATGATACTATAGACAAAAACTTGTGCTCAGAGTCGGATAATGCTTACAAAGTCTTAAAATTTCGTTTTCATTTTGCATTGCATCGCCTTATAACAATCTGTTGTCCTCCAAGTAATCTAAGAAGATTATAAAGCGTTTTCTCTCTATTCAAACTTCATAATCGGATTATGATGCCGTGCCGGTTGGCCGGGTCTAGTCTCTTGGCTCTCCATCTTACGTTCCTTCTGATTCTCACCTAACTTTAACTTTTGTGTCGTAATAACTTGCATCTGTAAGAATAGATCAGAAGTGTGCACAGAAATATACTACATTGTATACTTGTACTTTGCTGTACATATCGTCTAACTTTATTCATTTTGACAGCGGCAATTTCAGCTTACTTCCTCTTCTCTTTATCAATAATTTATGTAAATATTGAATTAGAAAATCCTAATCACCTTCAAAACGTAAGTAATACAGCAGACTACCTTTATGTACCATTTACATACAATCTCTTCAAGTTTTCACGTATATGATGTATGCAAATGAAGCTGATTTTATGTTATAATGAACTTCGTTTTAAAACCAATGTAATTGCTAATTAATCAAAAACAAAACCAATAAGTAAAAACTTTTATTTATTATAAAGGATCTTTTTCCAGGATAATATTTTTTTTAATCTTTAACTGTAACTGAATGCTTTCAGAAGATTTAACACGAGACATCAGTCAATTATGTAAATGGAGTAACTATCCCCAAGAATAATAAGTATACAAGGGCTGTATAGTGAACATTATTACTGAGAGAGAAAGCGATCTAACATGCAAATTATATTTCACATTAAACATGCATCAGAGGCAGAAGAAATAAATGGGCAGGTGTCTAAAACAATAAACTAATATACTCCCACATATATTTTACTCACATATATTCAACTTTTTTAATGTACTTATATGTATTCATAAGTATACGAATGAAATATAGAGAATTTACGATAATCAGTATTCAGGTTTTGCTAAAAGGTACCTTACAAGAAAGTGTATCTATTTACGGGTATTTCTTAAAATAAAACATGCTATTATTAATTTAATTCACTCTGTAGCTAATGTAGCCTAATATTATGGTGATTAATTTAGTAAAAAAATTGTCCACCATCCGAAAGTGATATTTTTGATTAGCTGGAACACGTAAAACACATGGCAACGATTAATAATGATATAAAATTGTGCTACTTTTAAATGTTACAGATATTATAAAGATAAGAAATATCTTTGATAAATTATGGGTAAAACGTAGAAAATTCGTAATACATTTTGACACTTACAGAATCATGAAAAATTCCAATGGCTAAAAATTTAGTAGCGCGAATAATTTCGCATATTTAAAAATAACTATATTCTCTATCCACTTATTCTATATTTTTTAATTCAGATTACGTTATTAAATATACAAAATTTTAAGGACAGAATAAAACTGGTTGTCTGACAAAATTGAAATAAACATTGGTTTTAGTTAATCGTTAACAAGGAAGATTACTTCAAAATTATACACATAAAATGATTTTTAATATGAATGTGTTTTAGTTTAGAAGTATTCATTGCAGATGATACTTTACCTGATTACAGAGTAGTTACATAATACCGGAAATAACTATATTCAGATTCGAAGTATGTATAACAAATAGACATATGTAAGTATAACGAACCATAAATCAAATTTTTACTATAAAATAAATACCGGCATTATTACCTGCCCATCTATCAGCTAAAAGAAAAAACAATAATTAATTAATTAGGAAAATTCCTTTTGATTCAACATTATCCAAGGGCTACTTACGGATTTAAATACGATAAGACAACCGACAAATAATTCGTCCTTACTCTACAGGCGACTCTATGTATACTTATACAGAAAAGTCTGAAATTGTAGGGATGAAGCAAAATAGTATATCAAAGCGTAAGTAAAAGTAAAAGAAAATACTTCATTAAATAACATCTGATTAGATTTAAATATTAATCATTTATTTGTTATGTCATTATTTTCACTCTATTGAATGGCAACAGTGTGACATACATTGATCCCCTCATAAAGGGCTACATTGGTCTACATTCTCTGTCTGTCTACCTATGTCTATGACAGATGTAACGCAGATGAGGTATAAACGGTATTACTGAGAGTTTCTCTGAGAATAGTGATTTTCATTATACTGTCAGTCTGTGCAGAATGAGGTATCCCTTGTAAAGCTAAATATCACGATTGTTTCAGACAGCTTGCATGCTGTCATGTGATAGTAAATTAAATTCATTAAATAACCAGGTCATTCTCTCTAGTAAATCTGACATGAAATGTTTGTTGTTCTCGGTAGGAAAATGGCTAGGCCATTTTTAAGTAATTCTTTTCCCTCAGTTTACCTAAACCATTATAGTTATGGAACCTCACTTATATATATATATATATACGTACATAAAGTGTTTTAGAAAATTTTGTCTCCGTTCATTAAACATATTTCAATTCTGTAGTTTGAGGATTATTTTAAGTGTTGGAACATTTCCTATAAAGTTTTACTGTATTCAATTGTAAATCATTGTTTAAGTCTTGAGCATTTCTTGTTGTCCGGTACAAAATAGACTTCAAATGGCTCTACAAGAAGATCTAAAGTTGTAAAGTCCACTATCTTCTGTGACCACCACATAGACCTCGTCAACGAATTCATGTATTAGGGAATTTTGGTTTTAAAAGTCTTGCACAATCAAAGAAAATTTGGTAGTACTCTTTCATGTTGAATCAGATGTGGATTCTTTCTTGTAATGTACCTCCGTCAAAAAAACTCATAACTTATTAAACAGCAAACGTTTCAAATGAGACACTGCAATCAAAGAAGTAACCGATAAAATTGAACTTTCAGTATTCCAGCCAGAATCTTAATCTTAGTATCATTTTTTACGTGATCAGCTTCCTTCATTGTGTTTTTTTGTCTATTAAACAATAACCGACGTAATATTTAAATTATTTCATGCAATACGAGAAAGAAGTTTCGTAGAGAGTTTTATGTTTATTTTTATAAATCATCAGGGTCTTTTATTATAGATATACTAATTGTAAATTTATTTTGTCTGATCAAATTAATTTGTTTTTATAATGTTAAATTATATGTAAAAATGCAATTTTAAATACAAAAAATGCAATTAAATTTATTTAGGACTATTAAATTAATAAATTATCTGATAAATGTATAATTTTCAATTTATTTTAATTTCTATTTTTAATAAATACATTGTTTTTTTATGAACAAGTAATAAACATTCTTCTGTAATTTTTTTGTTGAAAATATTTACACGGTAGATTAAAAATATGCATATACTCCAAAGAAAATAAGTCATTTTATTATCATTACTTCAATAGGATTCGTTGTGGAGTTCGAGATCAATAAAGTTACTTTAAATGTATTATAAAAATATTAGAAGTAGTACAAAAAAAAATATTTCAGCGAACGAGTGGGCAACCAAGCAGTATACTAGAGCAATTTATCATCGGTGTAATTAGGAAAGGCAGGTCGCGCATCTTTGAGGTCTGCTTTCTCTGACGGAAATAATTAAAATGCAAAGAGGACAAACTTCAAGAATACTGGGGAAGGTATGAAGGAGCGACTATGAAAAATGTGCCGACAGAATACAGAAATACTCCCCGCACGTAAATGTACGGGGATATGTTGAAACAAAGGCGTCTCCATTTCACCCATGTTACGATGTCAAAGAATACATAATAAGAAAATATATATATCACTTGCTTCATTCTGTTTATTTTTTATATCCCGGAAGAACAAATGATAACTTCAAAAAAAAAAAAGAATAATATGAAATATTTAATTATTATTTCACTTTTATTTTTAAGTTCACATGTCAAACATCTTGTCAAACTTTATTACACAAATGATGTAAATTATTCATTATTTTGCAATTTTATTTCTATGTTATATATAGCATATATAGTCCGTAATGTCCGACATAATATAAATTTAAGAAAGAATTTTATATTACGTCGAATCGATGGTGTTGAGTGTACACCAATTCTATCGTTATTTCAGACATAAATATACTACAGTAAGCACGTTCATAATCTCTTTATAAAGAGTGTCCCAAAATCACTTCACCAAGAAAGGATAAATTTATTATGTATTAAATTCTGCATGTGTATGATTATTTTCGTTTATCAGTGCGGTATCAAGCTTTAAAAACAAGAACTAATCAGATGTTCTTAAAGTTCTGTTGCACCTTATGAGCAGCAAACATGAATCGCCAACTAGACAAGCTACCTACGTAAATTATTTACCGAGAAAGGCGTAAACCCACAACAGCGGCATCTGACAAAAACATAATAACTGTTGCTCGATCAATAGTTATTCAAATCCCTAGATGTTCTGTTCAAAAAAATTCCACATGAATCTGATAATTTATTTGATAGTCTACATTGTATTTTAAAATCATTGAATTTGAAATCATAAATATATCTTATAAAGTTTAATAGAAGATGATGCGAGATATGTGTGAAATTTTCCTGATGATTTCTAATATGTGTAAGGCAGAACCAGGTTTTCAAAACCGTATTCGTTGGACAGACGAAACTTCCTTCAAAATGAATAGCGTTTTTAATCGCGTAACAGTGTCTACAGGACAAACTCAAATCCTCATATTGTAATTCAACATAAGTTAAATGTTTCTATTATAAATGAGTGAGCAAGTATTTGGAGTGGCGGCATCGTGAACCCATATATTTTGAACAATATTTTAATTAGAGACTCATTGAAATATTGCAAGATGTAGAAATGTCAACATCCAAAATAAAATTATACACAAAAAGATTTTTAAAAAATCGCAAATTTAACCGAAAAAACCTGAATAGTTTGAATATTTTTCCTTCTTTTTGGGGTGTACTGTGTTGTTTTTAATTTTCTGTAATCTGAGTTACAAAAAATAGTTTAAGAATATAAATTTAATTTGGCAAAAGATGGTGCTTCTTCAAACTATAATTTACAAATACCGGAATTCCTCGACAGCTTTCCTGAATCATTTGGATGGCGGGGTACAACACATGGGCCCCCAAGCTCAAGTGATTTCATAAGTCAAGATCCGGTTTTCACCGGATCTTGACGTTTTGACATCTAAGGAACCCAGAAGACCGGAATTTTTTCCTATGTGTGTGTGTTCGGTGTTGGCCTCTAACTCACCTTATATCTCCAGAACAACTGGACCGATTTTGACCAAACTTGGTCAGATTACTTCTATGTATGAGTCACTGATGCCATTAAATTTTCAACTTAAAATTTAAGTTGAAAATTAACTGAAGAGCTAGGTCACCTGCAGTAACTCGATATTTTGCCTAATTAAGGTCACATTTGTCTTAGGCACATTTGTTAAAAATTAAAAAAAAAACAATATCTGCAAAAAAAATTTTACTTTGTAAAATTGCACCCCCTCCAAATAATACTGTTGTTGTCGCCTACTATGTTATGACGTCACAGGTGAGCGGTAAAATTAAACAAATACATAATAAAGTAACGCAGTCTGGCTGGGTCTCCAACTCGATCGTCTTGTTGACTCGTTACTTGGTGCATTAAGGCTCAAGGCTGCTACACTAATCTGCCTACCGTACAAGCGAAATTCTTTCTATGTAAGATGTGAAATTATATTATTTTTAGTTAGTGCCGACCATCGCCGCTAGTACCGCCACACCCACGCGAATTAAATACAGTATGCGCGGGAGTTTTTAAATCATTGAATTAAATAAGCTAAACAATATTATATTTAAATAAAATGATAAATATTTTAAATTAAGTTTTGCGTATAAGTCGTGCATCAAAAACCACCCACAGTTCTACCAACTGTGTTGTCAACTTTTTTAATTATACATTTCGCATTTTTTTGACAATTTAAACAACAAAAGTTTTTGTTATGCAATTCTGAACAGAGAAAAATAACATTGTTAAAAGGGAGTTGAAATGATTGGTAGACATTTTCAGTATCTTGTATAGGTTTTAAAATACCAATAATTGTATGTATGTTATAAAAACAAAATAATGTAATTCTATTTATATACCAATATTGATTTTTTGTTTTGTTTTTCATTTGTCAGTAAAGCGACTTTTGGGATACTTTGTATATAAACGTATATTTAAATAAAAACGCACGTATACTTTGAGATTGTACTACTAAAAAATTTCTCTAAGCCCAATTACTATTCACCTATTTGGGAATATTTAGTCTTACGTGAACATTCCTGCAATCGTACCATTGACTGTACTCTAACGGCTAAAGTACTCCGCTTAACAGTATTCCAATTAACTTAAAAAAATTAAAAGAATCAAAATGTTTATATTTGTTTAATATGTTGTTTTCCTTCAAAAAAGAGATAAATTAATTTATGCTTTACATTACTGAAACGTACTTCACTTGAGCAAGATGCATATTAATCCTTTGATAAACAACTGGCACTAGCAGTAGTCATCTTTTCTGAGAGTAGCAATGTTCCTTACATAGTCAGTCATATAAACAGAATGAAGGCGTTACTTGCAGGGCTAAATTCCATCTCAGATACTTGGCATAACTATACCCAACAATATATTCTGTTCAATAAAGAAGGAAACGGGAAACCACTTCATTATTCAATTTTCTATTAAGATTGGCACGGGATGCATTTTATTTTTAGAAATACCTACACAATTTTTAAAAGTAGTTAGTTTACCGTGTCAGATCGTGTACGATTACAATTATTACGATAAAGTAACTTATCTAACAAAAAGATCCAGTCCCCCGTCTGATAGTCTCCGCAGCTCTCCTCGACATGGACCGTTCACTCCATCTACAGTTACGAAACTTACGATTTCATGCAAATCTTAAATTTTTCCTGTGTTATTTTAAATGGGCTAAAAGCTTTTAACGACCGTATGTTCCCACAATCTTTTAAAGGACCGCAGCCGCCGCACGGCACCCGTGATCGACTACACCGGCGCACGCATAATCGTCAGTCCCATGCCGCACGCGGGCCGTCTCTCCGTAACTTCCAATCCCGTTGCAAGCACTTCGCCTTGCTCGGCAGTCTCGACGAGCTGCGTTCGACAGTCAGGCGGGGAGCCGTAAATTTATTTTCGCTCCCGTCAATTGTTGATTTTGACGGGAGACTCTCCCACCTATTGTAGTGGAACTAATTATCGTGTCCTTGTATGTAAACAACAACACTGTCCGTGTGCGTACAAAGAGAATCATAAGTTTATCTCCGTTCGTCAACTATTATTATAACATTATAAATTACTATATATAGTCGATTAGTATATATACATAGTAGTATAGTAATTGATATTACATTATCAATTACTAAATATCAATTACTATTATCACGAAACAACTACGTTTAATCGTAGACAGTTCTATTAAGCAGTTACGACTGATCTTCTTAAATCAACCGCAAACAAAAAAAAAGTAGAGAAAAAAGTACCTTTCAACGAAGATTTTAAAACTAGAACGTACAATTAATATCCTACAATCAAACTTCGGTAAGCGACGTCATCAGGAAATTGGAAGACAAACAGACTAACATACCGTTCGACTTGCAAGATCAACTAGACACAGACTCAGCCGTTGACCAGAACAGAAACTAAATCGCTTTCTGAATCCTCCGGGGTAAAAAAAGTAGAATTCGTCAGTGGCAATCAACCTCTATCAGACTACCAAACTCGCTTTCGGGGCGCCAAATTACACCCGTTAAACAACAGATACTTACAACGTGTACGCAGAAGACTACGAAGTAATCTCCTACAAGATCTACGGGAGGAGCAGTAGCCAAACGATAGAAAATATAGCCGAACGAGCAGTCATCCCCCATCGTCTACAAAAACACTGGTGTGTACAGTTCACTTCTTAATGTACATGCCCCAAAAAAATGATAAACAAACTGCGCACGAGAAGTGTCATTTTACTGCCCGAATGAAGAGTCTGGGACGCGAATTCGAGTCGGCTGCTATTCAAAATGTTCAAGCGTGTGGGCTCCTTGCAACGCATACCTTGTTATGGGTTGCAAACATTGGATTACATACCATACCTTGGTATGTTATTCTTGAAAAACTTACTGGACACCATTACCGAACGTTACTCGTCAGAGATGTCGAACCAATTACAAGCGATGATGACTGTAATTGACTTCTTAAGCGAATTCGAGAGAGGTTAGTCAGAATTAAAAAATACCGGCCCTCTACGATACTTCCTGTTCGTCAGAAACACCATCTCGATTCCCCCCCGAGGGGAGAAGATCCCACCTCGTAGCGTGTCCGGTCGCTACACCACCCCCTCCGTTCCTAGCCATTAGTGGCTTTAACGGAGGCGTCAGAAACACCAGTGCAGTAACGCAAACTGGAATCACCTCCATATCCTCCACAGTTGTACCTGGCATAGGAACACGTGCCGATGCTCATGGTGTTCAGCCTACGAATGAATTCGCCATCATAAACACACTGCTAAACTTAACGAGCTCGGCAATTGGTTCAATACCCTCAAATATTTTTATACAGAGGAAAGGACAATCTTACTGCTGGTGGTCGCAGGAAGTAGCTGGGAATCACCTATAAAAAATTAGAGGTATACCCGCTGGACAAGATCCGGAAGGTGCCCAATTGGGAATGGTGGCGACATGCCATTATCCTACGGAAGGTCTTTCTACAGAAACAGTCGGTGATGATGTTCCTAACATCAAATCTGGTCAAGTCGGCCGCAGAAAATATAAAGGGAAAGGCACCCTATCTCAGATAAGAATGTCTAAAATTTTAGATATAATTATTAGTGTCCTTATGTCTCGACCCACACACATTATTAACACCACATATTGGATTAATTATATTCATACCGAACAGTTGGACGAGTCCAATAAATTAGTTCAGTGTGCAGTGCGCAAAATTAAATATATCTATAACAATCTGGAGATACTGGACTTCATTTATTCGGAAAATAACGCATACGACTATGATGCATTCAGCATGATGCATTTAGACGCTTTTGTTTACATGCTGAGCGGTTTACTTTCAATTCGATTTCGATATGGGACGTATACGATTCTTATACAATCTATATGATATATGTAAAATAAATTACGGTAAAAGTAACACAGGATACGTATACGCTCCTCCTAATTCGGGCAAAAATTAATCTATTGATGCGTTGGGATCTTTTCCCTTAAATCCCGGATATATTATGTCCAAATAGAGACGAACGATTTCCGTTCATTGGGGGAGTCAACCGTCAGCTAAGTTTATGGAACAAGGCACGGCTCAATCCTTATTTTAACGAAGACGTCAAACAAATGATGGCCGGTGACGTCTCAGAAGTCGAAATTAAAAATCAACCGCCCAAGTGTTTTAACTAAAACACCGTTAGTGGTGTTGAGCAATAGGGAAGAGTATTTCCGTATGATACGGCCTTTAAAATAGGTTATTTGAAATACAAGCGGAGACGTGTGCCTTTTTTAAAGAAAGGAAACCCTGAGAGCCCAAACCCGGCATCGGTTGGCTTATTACTATGTTGTGGCAAACGGATACCTTTACTAAAAGACGGGGTAAAATATGTTTTAATTATTTAATAAAAAAGAAAAGTCGGATATTTATCGAGTAATGTTTAATAAATACATTTTTCATATATTGATTTGTAAAATATATATTGTATATTAATATAATATATATATCAATATATATTTGTCAAATAAAAGTAGTTTTATTATTATTTATTACTATATTTGTATATTATTTTCAGTCTTATTTTTAATTTAAAATATAGAATGAATATGTATTATCAATATGTATTATGTAGAATCAAACGACAATAAATAAGAAAAATAAGTTATCAGAACAGTACCTATTATTTATATAAAAGTTTCCACTTACCAGTTATCAAAACAAATAAAATTTTACATAACGAAAAGAATTTTTTCAATCTGTTAAAAATTAATCTGTTTTTTTGTTAATAAGAGTCGACATGTTTAAAATTGTATTTGCTTTTTGTTGACATTATTTACATCAATCTTCTTATAATTAAATTCTCTACAATTTTTGTTTAAAACATGTATGATTTACCGCCAATTTAACAACGTTATTGTACGTCAAATGTAAAAAAAATGTTTTTTGTCCCTATTTTTGGGGTTTTACATGGGATATCTTAGAAACTAAGACAGATACAGTTCTAGGACCTATTTTTTCGATTTCCCAGCTCAAAAACCATAAGAAACAATTGAATTTTCCCCTTAATTGACCTTCCCAGAATTTCAGAAAGCCTTAATTTACCCGGAGGAACTGAAACACGGGCGAAATCTTTCGCTCTGTGTAACTCGCTAACGAAGCGTTTTCGGACCTACGTTTATATGTACTTTTTTCTTATTTTTAGCCTCTAGAATGAGTTGTCAAAGTATCACCCTATCCTCCTGAATAACCCTGTATATATACAGGTATGTGTGTGTGTTGAATTTAAATAATTTTTGAAGTATTAATTAACATTCATGATCTAAAAATATTTTTAATATTAAAAATAAATTTAAAAAAACTAATGGTAAAAATTTATCTTTATTTTGTTTATATATGCTATTTTTTATTGTTAATTTATATCTAAACTCCAAAAATAATAAGATTGTTTAGGTTTCGGCGAGAGATTGCCGTCAATTGAAAACATCAAAAATCGAAAATCAAAATTCAACAATTTAAATATTTATAGTTCTTCAAACAGACATTGTCCGAATCAAAAAAGTACAGATGTATGAAAGGCAAGATAATAATTGTTATATAGTTTTGCTACTTCATTTTCTCAAACGCAAAAATATACACCGTTAAATATTTTCTTCCTGCTCTACTAATATTAAAACTAAATGACAGAAATATTTAAATATAAAACAAATACGAAATCATCCAGAAATAATTGGAGATAAACAATTTTGTATAGTTGTATATACACTTAACACAAATCATATAATAAAAAATTCCTCAAATTTTCTCAAATATGTTGACTGAAAATGCAAAAACTCTTGCCGACCCGATTTCATATCTTTAAGAACGAATTTCAACGAAATTTCAATATTTTACCATTAACATTATTATTTACTGTTCTATGTAAATACATTACAATCTCAACAATAAGTTACTCTTTGTCCGCTACGGCTAGAAGATAACGATAATAAATTTAAAAAATCGATAAATAAAACCCCCCAATGTAAAACTAGTAATGGAAAAGATATAAAACAAATAATATAACCGCCTGATATAGTAAGATAATGGAAAGTCTGATGTGAAAGTAGTAACTTAGTAAAGAAAATACTTATCACATATATTATACGTCAAAATCGCTTGATCTGATCAACAAAAGTTCACTAACTACAGACGGAAGCTGTAAAAAGTCATTCAGCGTGAAATTAGAGCAATTTTAAAGCTTCTAAGCTTTTATATTTAAAAAAAAAATACATTACTATATAAATTTGTTGACTCGACTAGTTCCGTCGTTAGTCAGAATCCAATGACGCTCGACGCTTACAGGTTGTGTGACGTTACTGGTTGACAGTGGAAGGGGTGAGAGAGAGGGTTTGGGCTGAATGTGATTCTCAATATAGGTGGCAGCAGCACTCGCTATACTGTTTTGTTTTTATATTAGATCACCGACTCATCCTACGCTCCTAACCGCATCGTTTGTTTTTCCTCTCATTTTTGATCACCAATTCTCCCACATACTTACAAATGGGAATAAATTGGGCACAGTTCATTTATTCTCAGTAAACAAAAAACTAAACTGGTAATTTTAAAATTATTTTGTAATAAGACATTAAATTATAATGAATAAAAAAAATTATTGTTTAAAATCTACTGATACTGTTATTAAAGTGAAACTTTGTATTAAAAAAAACCCGGCTATCTTGAATAATGCCAAAAAATTCGAAGTTAAAAGTCCATACCTTTCAATCAAATATTTAAAAATTTTTTTTTTTACATTTTTAAAGTTGTATTTTTTATTAATGAAGGCGACTGAAAACCAATGTACTCTTCATTTTCTCTAATAAACCTCATATTCTTGAAATTGGCTTTGTAGTTTTTTTTTTGTTTTTGAAGTTACTTGTGATTCACATCAGGTAACCATCATGATTGTAGTAGCATTTTTTATTTATATTTTTTTATTGGAATATATATTTTTTTTAAATTTTATTATTTAAATAATAACAATATATATCCGGAGGTCCTGGGTTCGAATCCCGGTCAGCCATGGCATTTTTCATACGCCACATTTGCATATCCCACACACAAGCTTGAAGCTTGTGACGATATCGTCAAGCAAAAAAAAAAAAATTTAATGTTTACTCAATATATAATTAATTTTTTGCTAAATTTTACTTTTAAATTTATACAAACCTATTTTATTTTTCATTTATATAGACTTAAAAAGTATAATAATATTATATGTATCTTGGTTCAATGCAAACTTTATAAAACAAAGCCAGTATAAACCAATAAGCCAATATTAAGTATTATTTCCATTGTAATTAATTATACAATAAATTAAGTTGGATAAAAATCGGAAGTAAAGAAAGGAAAAATTAGGCTAGACAGAAAGAAAAAATTAAGGAAGATTAATGTATATATGGTCCGGTTGTACAGATGTTTGTAAAAGAACTCCTCGGTTTGAAGTATTATTTAAACTGCATTATATTTAAAGTTACTTATATGAGTATATATTTTAAAAGGGTAAATTCTGAAGTTTTCTTTTTTGTTTAATACACTTCAATACGTGCACCATTCTTTGTCCTGCACACGTCTAGACGGTAATCCAGCTCTCTCACGTATTCGCCAGAATGTCAGGTATAATGTATCCTACTGATCTTAGTTGGTTGATACCAGGATTATCTCCGAATAAACAATGTTTTTCACATACCCCCACAAAAACAAATCTAGTGGGGGTCATGTCTGGCCTCTTTGGTGGGCATACGATCTGTCCTCCTCCTCCATTCCACCTTGAAACTGAATGTTTAATGCAGCACGGACACGGATCCCCATTAACTGAGCTTTCTACATAAATGAACGGGCTCACAATAGTCATTCATCAGCCCGCATCAAACATTAACATTGGAAGAGTCACACTAATGATCGATAATTTCATGCGGTGGTTCTGATCTCCAAATCCTGTAACTGTGTCGATTTACTAACCTATTATTGTGGAATGTCGCCTCATCTGAACGCATGACATTTTTAAAATAGTTTTAATTTTCATCATATTGTTAAGCATTAAAGCTGCAAAGCCAATCTTTTCACTTTGTTATTGGGTTTGATTTCAAGTGAAGTTGAATCTTATATGCACGTAGTCTAATCCTCTTACACGCCATTTTGCACAATGTAGATTCATTTATTCCTAACTCTAAACTGCGCCTTCCTTATGCCTTTTTCGGGCTACACCTACAAGACCCTCAGAGCCGTTCCACATTCTGTTCAGATACGGACGATCTGTCCCGTGACATCCCCTTTAAGACACTGCCTGTTCCCTTGAACTGATTAAACCACTGGAGTATTGTTTTATTAGTAGGCGCTGTACCGCTATATTCAGGTCGATAATTACAACTCTGTTTCGATAAACTAAATCACACACTGAGACTGAGGCTGCCGACCGGACACGCAGTGAAATTCATAATTGAGCCTACCGCGACGAATATTTCCGATGAAAAACTTAATAATATAACAAATGTAAATATGAAAATCGGACGCTTGTAACTGATTCTGTTATTTCATTACGATTTTTTGGAACCAAGGAGATTTTTTATAAACAGTTTTGTAGCCTACACACATGCTTTTATGAAAAATTTAAAACATTTTTCTAACGATTTAAAACATTTATAATAAAACTGAATACATGTTACTTTTGAAAGAAGTCGTATTAGGTTTTCAAGGGAATCTCTGATTGCATGTTAGCTTACTTAGCTTCTCTTCAGAAATATTCTGGACGTCGTGACCAACAGACACAGCGTAAAATCTTGGACGAGTAGAAGAATTCGTGTCTGTATCACCACTCGTTTTCCTACTTATGATGGGAAGGTTGCATTCTCCAAATTAAGGAGGTTGCCAGCCTATACTACTTTCCAGTAGGAGTAATTATTCTCCTAGTCGATGTAATCCTTTGCGTAAATTTAAACAAGTTTAATAAAATTACAGCGACTGAAAATATATTTCTATGTTAACGATGAAATATTTACTCGTATTCTTAATTAAATTAGTTGGAATATGTTGTTGTCAACTTCATGTGGGAAATTCAGTCTATTTAAATAGCCTGTCAGAAACATGTAGCTTCAGAACTACTTTGAGTATATATATTTATTTGATGTGCACTCTAGCTCAAATCATTTCTAACATTTAACTCTTATAATATGATGTACTCCTGATGATCAGATCATCGTAACATTAAAATAAATGTAACAACAGATGTTACTTTTCTGCCTTGTAAAATCAGTAAAATCAACAAGAAAAATAAATTTCTCGAAAAAATTGTCAACTGAAATAAGAATTTAGGAATCTTCTAACTATGAAAAATGAAATTTGATTTTAAAAATGAAATCAGAACTTTTTTTAGAAAGAGAATTAATAGAGAGCACTATATTTTCAGCTGCTATTCAATATAACACACAGTTTGTATATTCAGAGTAACAGATATTCTAAGAATGGAATATCTAATCTAAGTGAAATTAATTCACTTAGTTGTTTACCAGCGATTTCAATTCTGATTATTATGTAATAATGCGAGTACATTAAATAGATTACATCGGAAATGGATAAAGGTAAGCTACTCAAAAAAAAAAAAATGAGCTGTCCGCCATTTACTTGTATGAATCAAGGAAAATTCATGTTGTAACACCTTGATCACAGCAGCGTCATGAAATACATAACTAATTTATAAAATATGAACAGAATAAATTTTTAAGTAAATATGTATAGTTATTAAATTGTAAAATAAATATATATAAATATAAAATTTAAAAAACCTTCAATGAAATTTAGGAACACATATCACGTATACGGAGTGTTTTTTGATCACATAAACGGAGTTTTTTTTTGTTTTTTTTAAAATCGTTTAAGTATTGTTTAAAAATTATCGAATTCGTATTATTTTTTTTTTGTATGAAATAGAATCTTTTAATTTATTTTAATTAGATTAGTGGTAAAAAATGTTAATAGTAATTTTTTAATTTGATAACGGAAGCATAATTAATCACTTTTTCATAGCCGAAGTATTGTGATGAGTTTTAATACGAAAACGGTTCTGTTGTTTGGTTTGATAAAGGTAAAATTACTTAAATATAAACATACGGTAATCATATTTACAAATGTAATTAAAAATAGACATTTTTTTTTCTCTTGAAGACTCGTTCATCAGACTCTTTGAATGTCCTTGAAAAAATTACATTATATTTCAGATGGCAAGATACATAGCCAAAAATACGTAATACAAAAATACATAAGTTAAACACTATTTTTGACATCATTGTTAATGATGACAAGTTAGCATTATACAGAGAGCGGCAGAAATAACTCCCAAATTTGCCACCGTCGTAGCTTAGCGCTAGTAGTAGTAGGCGGGTCCGGACTGGTTCCATAGTGCAGGTCTGCTGTTGCAATTTTCAGTCGCTAACATGGCGTGGAGTGGTGAACGTCGTGTGTTCGTCATCGAAACTTATTTTAAAATGGTGATTCTGTAATTTGTACGCAGCGATTATTTCGTACACACTTCGGGATAAGTCGACACGGTGCAATCCCTGACAGGAAAACCATTCTAACATGGGTTAGAAATTTTAGAGTTACGAGTTCGGCTATGAAAAAACCACCGCCAGGTAGACATCGCAGCGTTCGAACTCCACAGAACGTTCAACTACTCCAGCAAGCAGTTACACGATCTCCAAGGCGTCCAGCCCGTAGGCACGCTGCCAGCTTGGGAATATCTGATCGAACAGTGAGAAGAATTTTACACCAAGACCTGCACTTCCACCCGTATAAAATAATGGTTGTGCAGGAACTTAGTGAACGTGATTGGGCCAGTCGTATTGCATCTTGTCACGCTATCCTTGAAAATGTTCCAAACAATGCAGTCGTACTCTCATCTGACGAAGCAAATTTTCATTTATCAGGTTATGTCAATAAGCAAAATTTTCGTTATCGGGCAGAAAATAATCCTAGACAACTGCATGAGCGACCTCTCCATAGCCAACATGTTACAGTTTGGTGTTCTGTAGCAGACTTTGGAATCATAGGCCCGTATTTTTTGAGGAGGAAGGGCGAACAGTTACAGTTACGTCTCAACGTTATGTACACATGCTAAACAACTTCCTGAAGCCGAAACTGAATGAAATTAGAAATCGTGTTGTATGGTATCAACAGGATGGTGCAACCGCTCACACAGCAAGACAATCTATGGAAGTCCTAAGACAAATGTTTCCAGGGCGTTTAATCTCACTGCGAGGTAACATGCCGTGGCCAGCTCGTTTACCCGATCTTGCTGCTTGTGGTCTTTCTACGGGGCTACTTAAAGAGTAAAGTGTACAAAAACAAACCGAGGACAACCGACGAACTCAAAGCTGCTATCCGACACGAAATCGCGAAAATTCCACAAGAGATGACGACGAGAGTAATGCACAATTTCCGAGTGAGGCTTCAGTCGTGTATAGACAATGACGGTCGCCATTTAAATGATATTATTTTTAAGTAACTGAAACTTTAATCATTTAGATATACAATAAATGGCAATGATAATTCTTATTATGGTATAATAAAAGTTTGACTAAAATCTATTACGTATTTTTTTATTAGCCCTTCAAACTGGGGAGTTATTTCTGCCGCTACCTGTATTATGATGTTTCAAAGAAAAATCTTAGGATTAAATTTGTGCAAACATCATCAATTTGACTTCTTACAAAAATTTGTCATGTAACAAAATATCAACTATGAAAATAATAAACACAACCTAAAATAAGAGCCATTTATTTCATGACGCATACTATAACTGCTTCTTTCATTCTGTATTCTGATTTTTATAACTTACGGTAAGATTTTTTATATTAATGTTAACTCAACGGTACTTAGCGTGTTCCATTGAATATGAGAGCATTATTTAAAATAGTAACTTTTTATTTTAAACAGATAAAGGGATTATTAAAATTAATTAAGAAATCATTGTAAAACAATAACTGTAATGTATTCTATATTTAAAGAATACTTCTAATTACTGTATACGATTATGTAACATACTATAAACTAACAGAAAAAGGTGGTAATATTTCAACAAAGGAAAAATAGAAGTAAACTGAAAATACAAAGTAATGTAGTAATGGAAAACGGCGAAAAAAGAAGAAAACCAAAGTTATTGAAGTTTGGGTCGCGTATACTTTTCCTACATAACTAAAAAGAAAAGTGATAAAAAATCGCTGAGCGTGAAATAAAGTAATTTCAAGATAATCTTACTTAAAACAAGTAAATTATTCTACAAGCGTATGAATTAAACAGATAGATATTTTTCAGTTTCATTATATTTCAAAATACGAGATTTAATATTATAAAACTCGATTATGAATCATTTTAACTTCCATACAAAAGTTATTACTAAAACCTCGTTAATAAAAGATTAAATATTAGGGGGTAAATGCGGTTATATATTTGACTCTTAATAAAACTCAGATGATTTAAGAAACTGAATTAGTTTCTTTTGTTTAATCTGTAGTTTCCCCGCCCCCCGGAGCTGGACACATAATTAAGCATAAATTCAGCACCGGAGGGTGCCTTCACATTCTCTACCTCCCCGCCCAGACAATCGGGGCTGTCTTTTTGCATGCCATGCCTAAAATGAGAAGTTACCAAAAGGGAACTTCCCACCGGGTCTTATATTCCCCCCCAATAGATCTCAAAGGAGTCCCCACCCGATCATTGAAGATAGAAGACCGAAGCCTCCCACCTTTCCCGGGTGCAGCTGTCCCTCAAAGACACCATGACGTTACTGTGAAGCAGATGGATTTGTCTTGCCCCCTTGACCTCCGGGCGCATGACCGTTCAACTTACAGGATGTGTACGTCAAGGCTCCTGCTTACAATTTTAACGTATACGTAATTGGTTTGCTTGGCATTTCTCCCGCCACCACCCCATTCGGTAGCCCTAAAGCATAAGACCGAATGTCTGTGCCACACACGGCTACTGAGCCTCGAAACAGTTTAGCGACCAGTGTCCTAACTAGCTCCTAGAGCTTACCGAGCAGCGTGAGCGGACTAAGCGCGGTGCCATACACCACCGGCTTACGTGTCCCAACCGCTCACTTGTAATATATTTACTAAAATGGGTATGGGTAGGCGCACTGCGTTAACTACTAAAAATATATATGACATCCATATATTATAATTTACTTCGTTTAGACAGCAATTCGCTGCCACGCCTAGGTCGCTGAACGCCAGAAAGTACCTGTCCACCATATTAAGCGCTTGGAGCCTTAATTGGCTGGTGGTCGTACGACAAATCGGTGTAGTTTTCCCAACAAATAAAAATTATCACCATAATTTTAAACACGCTCAGTTTACCCATTACGTACGTATCGTACTTAAATTGAAATAGATTGTATTGTTATAACTACAACTACCGGTTTTATTTACAACGTTTGAATTATTAACTTTACATATCCATTGCATTTCGTAAAAAAAAGAAAATAAGTGGAAACTAATAAATTTATTTGTAATAAAAATAAAATAAAGCTTTACCATAAAGTTGAACGCATATAATGTAATAATTGTTAGATAGATAATTATTTTTCATTAGATATAGACTAATATAAATGCCAAAAAAAAAAAATTATATTCAAACAACACTCTGCATTCTAACATATGTCGGCTATTTTATCATCAGACGCTTTTAATAAAAAAAAAAATTGATTTATTTTCTCCATACATGTATCTTCTAATATCCATTTCATGAAAATATATCATGACTAAAGGATTATACAATACTTAAAAATGAAAAAAATAAATCCAGACGAACAGGTTATGCAGTTATTAAAAAAACTGTATTTAGTACGTTGTATCTTAGCACCCACAGCACATGTTCATCTCTGTTACTTTAATTAATTAATTCGTTCTCACTTTCTTGTGAACTTCGAATCTCTTCCACGTAGCCAAATTGAACAAAAAAATTGCCGTAAGGGTGTATATAACTAAAAACAACAATTTAGAAGCTATTGTTTTCGGTCACATTTGTACAAAGTTGTTTGGATTTGGAAAACATTTTGGAAAAGGTTTTGTGAGATTGTTTCACTTTAAGTGAAACTCACGTTTTGAGTTACTTCTCAAGAGTGACCTTTCGTGGATTTTGGCCTACAATCTTCAGAGTGAAAATAAAAGTTGCTATCTTGCTATCAACTCGCAATGGTGATCGGTGGAATCTCGTACTAGTAAATCATAAGCTGCTGGATTTTTAGAATTTTAGATTTCAGTGTCAGACTGTTTTTGTATCATACGTAAAACAACTGGATGAAATCATAGTATTTATATGACTACCCCTCCTTTTAAAGTAACTTAATACATCTTATATTAAATATAATTTTTATCTTAAATATTTTATTTGAGTGTAGTTGCGTGGCCTTTAAAATATTAATTAAATAATTTTTCCCAAATCATTAATCATTTGCTTATATTATAGCACTTCTACAGAAGTAAAAGCAGCCCGTGTCACATTTTATTTAATTAATTATACGACAGTCAATAATTTAGAAAAGAAGAAAAGACACGCGTGCATTAACAATCTTTCTTGACATCGCATGCAAAAATATTGAAATACTTTGTTATAAAGGTTATAAAAGAAAGTGGGACAGAGGAATTTTGGTTTAAAGCTCACGATTTAGCAAAATATTTAGGTAATAAAAATCCAAGCCAAACTATATGCAACATAGCTGAATAATGGAAGAATAACTGGTAAATATTGAAGAATATCAATTCAACTGATTGTCATCAAATACGATCTAACTGGCATTAAAATAAGATTTTCATATCTGAACTGAGTTTATAGACTGGTTATAGGGTTAATTACATGTGCTGACCCCCATAAGGGAAGACACCCGCCTTGTTACAATCCTGATTGCCATACCACTCCCTCCGTCTCTAGCCCTGATGGAACTTTCCCGAAGGCCGTCTTATGCAGCCTTTAAACCTGAAAACACAGTCATTAAGTCTAGCCATGTATCAGGATGTAACCAATGTAAATGCCTCGATAGACGTTTCCATTAGTGTATCTGCACAAATTACTATCGCCTTCGTATGACTTCTTCCAACCTCGACGACTTACTACAGCTTACAACCCTGAACTACCTCATTAACCGATTCACGGAAGCACAGCAGGAGCGCCTTCCTCTAATACCGTAGGTCTCACACAAATTATTTCAATGTGTAACTTCAGTTGGACTATGTACTCAGATCATTACTTGATTTAAAGATACTATTCTCATATGAACAAAACACGTGATGATCTCAAACAACATTTTTGTCCTACAATCCATTTTACACAAATTCCCTTGATTTATCCAACAAACCAATAAAAAAGTTCATAAATTTGATAAAATTTAATTAAAAACATATCTTATCCCTCTTTGCTCTGTTCCTCTTTCGGGAGCAAGGTCAGTGCATACACCCTCCCACACAGAAGCTACATTACAGAGTTCTCAACATATCCATTCTCATCCAAACTGCGAATATCTCAGACCCATACATTGAAGATATACTGCATATATATTCAATATATGAATCATGATCCCAGGTCAGCCCTCAGCTAATTGTGACTCGATGCCAAAACGCCTTTCTTGGCAAAGAAATCACCAAGTTGGGTCCCTAGCAATCCAGGTTTCTATTCTATCTACACTTTCATAACAGTATCAGACTGTTATGAACCTTTCTCAACCTTCCTTCATAGGCTAACAACTTCAGAAAGCCAGCAGCTAGATTGCACTCCCTTTTGATTTTCCAATTAACTTGCAGTTAAAACCAGAATTGACCCTCGATGGTTCTCTAACTTCTTTGGTATATTCAGCTTCGTACATGTGATAGGCAAATAAGATGTGGTACACATCATCAATGGCCCTACACTCCAGACATAAGCCTGAATTAGTGATATCAAATTTAGTTAACCATCTCTAAAGGCACCATGTCCAGAAAGAAACTGTGTAATATGCCAATTGGGAGAAATCAACCTAACAAATTGCATACTTTTAACATCAGGAAATAGCATGCATTAACAGCCATCGGATGATTCAGTCCACCTGACTTGCCATAAATAGAAACCTTGGTGATCTATTTATTTTGTGGGCTCAGAAGTAAGTTGGCCTACCTTCTTTGGATCATAATGTAACTGGCACTCAGTCACAAGGATATAAATGGGTTTAATACCAGAAATAACATAGATCGCCTCTTGAGAGATAGTCATACAAACATCTATCACAGATAACATAGGAGACACTTGGGCTTCCAACAAAATATCCCTATAACATTTGCACCTCATTCGATGAGCTCACACAAGTGCAACAATCGACATTATTAGCTTTGCATACAAACTTATATAGTAGAGGCTTGGTCCTAAAATTAAACCTCCAATTGGGGTGAACTGCTCTCAAACACTGAAGAAAGCATTACAAGCCTTTTTGGCAGCATATTGAAAGTGCTAATTACATGAACTACCATCTTTACAAAAAACCGTATGTATTCAATTGTTACAAATCAAAGAGACAATTGAAGTAGAAAGTTTATAGTCTCTAATCTAGCAGTGACTTAATTTTGGTATCAAAGTTGTAGCCCACCAGAATCCTAAACAAGCGAGACAAGTTGCAAAATGAGCAAGACAGGACTCCGAAAATTTCAAAAATAAAACATAGAAAAGGTGAGACAAGACTCTGTAGTGTTGTTGCACCAGTTGGCCAGTGTAGTGCAGGATGTGAGAGTTAAACCTTAAAAAATAATCTACTGCATTCACTAATTATGTATTAATTGAATATTGATAGATGTGATGGAGTGGTACTCACTCATTGTCAATATCATTCACTTACAATGTTGACAATGCCATAATACCTTATGTATGAAGAGGCTACAAGAAAAAATTCAAATACCAGAGATTACACACAGGAACCATTTGTTATATGTCAAATGATGTGAACATTTTGAACTGTCTGAAAGAATGTTTGTAAGAAACTGGTGTCAACTACATAGCCAGAATTAAACAATAAAAGTGATAGATGATTTTGTGAGCAGTAAGGCTAGTCAGGTTTGAGGGGAAAATATTTTACTACTGCAACTAAAATGTGTGACAGTAATTTTTTAAATATGGGGCAAATAAAACACTGAAGGTCCAAAACATAAGATTCATTTATAACCAAACACTAAAGCATTTATAACCAAATTTTAGAATTTGACAACATCTGTTAGATATACCAAAAACTGTGGAGGATGTTAATAACTACATGGATATTCTACTAAAGTAATTTTTCTATAATCAAGATTCTGCTTTAATATTGATACTGTTCCTAATCTTTTGAATCAGATACAGCACACATTCTGTGATAGTATATTGACTTATGATTGAAGATTTTCATACCATGCATATAACTCCTCAGGTAAAAAGCTTTCTAACCTATATCAGGATATTTTTCTTCTTTTGAGCAGTTATTGGAAGTGATATATGATATCAGTAGGTCAAAGTTATTACTATACCTCATGTTTTTTTATAGCAGTTGAAATTATTTATTTAATTACCAATCATATTTAATTGTAATCATACAAGTACAATATAATATTAAGATTCTTTTTGAAAAGGAAAATATTTCACTATCATTCTTGCCATCTACATCAATATTCTTATTTTTAATTATTTTTTCAGATATAGTGAATACCATAATTCATTTAGGGGGTTTTACTTGTTGGAAACGTAACGATATACTTCTACATATACCAAGAAGAAGGGAAAAGAGGTATGAAGAGGTAGCAGGAAAAAATGCCAGAAAATTATACAGGAACTGTTTGTTCATTATATATCAAATGGTGTGAACATTTTTAACTATCTGCAAGAATGCTTAAAAGATGCTGGTGTCAGCTATATAGGAAAAATTATAGCAAAAAATGGGTAAATGATTTTGTAGAGAGTGAGGCTAGCTCCTTAATGTACTTCACCTGACAAAATTACAAATTAAATGTTTTAATTCTGTACAAAATTCCTTTTAACTTTGCATTTTGATTAAGCCTACACTACCATTGGTGAATTTTACACTACACTACGGTATCACTGGTTATTTTATGATTTTGCCCTAAAACCAGGCACTTTTTGTCTAAACTGTGTTTTACCAGAATACCAATGATATTAATTTTTATCATGTTTACTAACATGATTTATATTATTATTTGATTTATTGTATAAACATTATATATGTATTTAATCATTAAAGAGCAATCAAAAATTTATTATTAATTAATTTGAAAGAATAATTAATTGAAGAGCTGAGAATAAAAATCAGGTAAAAACCAAAATTGATATTTACAGGAGTGAAAGACTAATCCAGTACCAGGCAAAACCACAGTTGATAATGAAAATCAGATAAAAACCAAGTTTTTGCTGAATTTATTTCATTGATTATTTTAATAAATTAATACATGAAAAAAAATAATTAGCCTAAAATTAACAAAAATAATATACATCCCAGATACAAAAAAAAGAAATTAATCAAGTTATTATTAAACTTCATTTACCATTAGTACTTATTATCTTCAGATGTTTCACCATTTTAACAGCTGGTAGAGATTGAAATTCAGCACACCACTCTATGTAAATGGGTTAAATAAACTTTTTGTTGCGGAAAGAAAAGACAGATATTGTACAACTGATGAGTTTCTATTTTGCCTCAAACAATTGTCCGTAAATATAAGCACTGAAATTTTTTACACTGAAATCAACTTAGTTTTCAGTATAATGAAGCAGAAATGAGATTGTCTCATTGGCTTTTTTCTTTGCAACAGTTTTTTTCATACATGTATATTTTTGATTTTTTTTCTGCAGAATAAAAATGTTGATTATAGACCCAAATCTGTTGCCTGTGAAAAATGCTGGCTACTGGTATAATGGGAAGTGGCAAATTCTGTTGATCAAAGCATAATACATCAAATGACAGATCTCCTTTTGCTAGCTTGCTTTGGCTTAGTATAAAACTTTTATCAGTACAAAACTGTAAATGCTTTAGCTAAATTCATAGATTTATAATTTTCAGTTTCTGTTGTAATTCTGTGTCATTTGCAAAATCCATTTTAATTTTCAATTTGTCACAAATAGTACAAGCATCAGATTGTGGTTTTCCAAAGGAAATATTTAAGATAGTTCTGAAATCTTCTTTGTAATACATGTACGTAATTTTTGGTCTGCATTGTGTACCTTTATTAATATTTTCAATGTTTTCTGGTTTATATTTATCCAAACACAAGGAGTGGAGGAGTTTTTTTTGTAACAGATAATTTCAGTGACAGAAATCAATTCTGACAGGCTTTTCTAAAGCAATGAGATTTATGAGCTGGAAAAGATTATACATGAGTTTTGATCTGATCTACTATTTCTTCTGTTTTTTTATTTCCTCTTGAACTCTGAGAGTTCTCTCTATTGTCTGTTGGAGGAGTGTTTCCTATTCTTTTATGTGCAGCTAATCTTTCTACTCACAAAATGCAGCCTTGCATAAATTAAATTCATTACCAGCTAGGTTAATAAAGTATTTAAAATGATTATTTCCTTTTTCCAGAATTACAATATTTTTTTAATCACCAATAATAGCTTATCTCTTCATAACTAGATCAGGGCATCATCTATGTATTTCAAATAGTTTTATAAGACCAGATATATAAAAATCTTGTAAATTTTTCTCAATCAAATTCATTGAAATTCTTTAATATTAGTGATGTAAACTTGTTTATTTAAACATTTACAGTCTACACATTTACATTCAGGCATAAGTTTACTTTTTTTGGTAAAATAAGTTTGTCCACTATTAAGATTATATTAACTAGCATTCTGTTTTCAGTTTTTATAATTTCCTTTCCGTTTCTTTGTTTTGTTAATCACACTCTCTTCACTAGTGTTACAACTATTTTCATTACCACTAAAAATCCGGATCTGGATCATCACTAAATAATTTATTAGACATATTGCAAATATAGAAAAAACTTATTTTATATAACAAAACTCACTTTATATCCACTGTGTAACTTTACATAGCACTGTATTATTGTATAATGGAACTCAGTATCTTCATACACAATAATTTTTAGGTTAACTGACAGAATACAGCATTTAACAATTTGAAGGGTGAAAACTAGATTCATCTGGATGATGTCTGGTTTTCATCCCCATTTATTAAAAAAGTGAGTAAGCCAGTGTTCCAGAATGTTGAGTGTATCTAGTGACAGAATAAGTAACTGCATTTTCATGTTTATCATACCATTATACAGAGTACAAGGTAAAGAATCATGACTGACAAAAAACTCATTTTTGTAAATTCAGTCTTTATCTGGTAGTCATTCTCAGCTCTTCAATTTGCTTCTCTTGATAGTGGCCATAGAACCCCATTAAACATAGAAATAAACCCCTGACATAGAAATCTTTTGCCACCATCCCTCTAGTTAGTGACCGCATAACCCCTTCCACTGACCTGGCACTCAAAGCCCCTACCCTACCACCACTTCTGTCGTGCAACAGCAATTCTTCTTATTACAAAAAAAAAAAGAATAAATTAATCTAAATCCGATCTGACACGTTTACAAAATAAATCAGAAAATGAAATTCTGTGTTCAGGTATAGAAGAACTTTCATCAGGATTGCAAATAGTATTTGCAGTTCTGTAGAATCTGTTTCATCCATGTGCAACTGTTTACAAATTAAACACCCATGTAGAAAATTATGGTTTGGAGGAAATTCACAAATTTCAAATTTTCTAGGACAGGACATTATAAAATTTTGTTACGCTTTTGTGTGTTTTGAAGTGTTTTTATGTAATGTAATTTTTTTGTGTAGATTTATTGATGTATATGGGTAATATATTATGTATTTTTTTTTTTTTCATTTCCATACTAGTACAATGAATGAAACATACCTTAACAATAAACATAATTTTGTTAAGAATTTCATACAAATATTTTTATAATACCCGTGTTTGATAATAAAAAAATAAAAAGTCTTCTTCATAAAAAGTGACTTTTTGTTCAAAAGAAATATATTTTCATAGAAATTTTTTTTGTAAAAAAAATTCCTTATTAAAATATTTCAGGCAAAATGTATAGTTTCTAATAGAGAAATTACAACAAATTATTTTTAAATCTGTTATTGCAAAAGGTTAAATTTTGAATTGAGTGAAGGCCTTGAAATTTGTTTCTCTAATATAAACTTGATGTTAGTTGACATTTCTGACAATTTTTTGACATAATCACCGCTGCCATTTTGTGACGTCACAACCAGCTTTCAGAAACAACCAGCCTTCTGTACTGTACTTGATCTAATTAATTAATTAGAATGACTTGCTAAATGGAAGATTAAGGTTAAAGAAGATGAAGGCTAAGTCTATGCACATTACATTTGCAGTGAGAAGGGATAACTGTCCGCAAGTCCAATTTAATGGCGATTTCATGCTTACAGTGTGCAATATCTAGGGCTGCATCTGGATCATTGTCTGACACTAAGGATTCATATTAGGGAGAAATGATGCAGCTTAAAATTAAGTTCAGGGGATATATTGGTTGCTAGGCAGGGGATCACAACAATCATTATCTAATAAACAATTGCTGTACTCAGCAGTTCTGAAACCGACTTGGACCTGCAAAATCCAACTATGGGGCATGGTAAGTGAAAGTTACATTGAAGTTCTGCTGTGATTCCAGAAAAAACAATTGAGAATTATAACAGAAGCATCGTGGTTTGCGAAAAACACTGAAATACATGGTTATCTGGGATTGCCAACCAACCATTCGAAAGGAGATACAATGATTCGGTTCAAAATACAAAATGAAACTGAACAACATATGAACTGGCTCATGATTAACCTTCTAGATAATAGTGACCCGACATTAGGCCTAAAGCGACTGCATATATTAGATCAGTAAGTTCTCTGAGATTTCAGGTGAACCAGCAACCTAGTAAGTTATGCATCATCAAAATTCTTCATTTCATTTTTGCCACATACTTTTGTTGATTCTTTTTGTTTACTTCACTGTTCTTGGTTTAACTATTTTTGATTTTTTATGTGACTGATAAGATTACTTTGTTTTCTTTGTTTTTTATGTTCTGATCTTGATGAATGTTCTTTGGACTCATAATATGTACTTATTTATGTATACTGTATAAGATTTGCATACATAGGCTTACATGTACAGTTTTTTTTTAGTGATTTTAATGGAAACCCCTCTCTACCATGTCTTTTTATTTTATTCAACTTTACTTATGATTCCATAAAATTGGAACCGGTTATAAATTAAAAACTTAAGCAAAAAAAATTCAGATTTTGTAAGTTCGTTCGAATTTATAAACATCATTAGATTTAAGGCCAACCGTCAATGAAGCAATACTGTTTAACTCCTACAAACAAAGTACACCATTATCGTGTAAATCTAAATTTTAAGCATTTAACTTTTTCTTCATGAACTTAAAATAAAAAATACACCGATATCGAATTAAATACAAATCAAACTTACAACTTTTTTCAATTATGTGCAAATTTCAACTTAAATTGTAACAAATGAAACACTATTCAAAATTGTTTCTTGTAATTTAGTAAACCGAACATTCAATTTTCAGTTAATGTTTAATGTTTAATTTTCAATAATGTTTAATTTACTTTTGTAACGTGGTATTTTGAAGTCGGTTTTAATAATAATAATAATAACAGATTATTTTATGTAAAATTTCTTCATCTTTTTTAAACCATTAAGTTAATTCCGCAAAAACTGCATGAGTATATACTTTCTTAAAAACCTGCTTCAACAACAGAGTACTTACTGTTATGCCTGTTAATCTGGTATAGATTAAAATTTAGTTGATTTGTAGATCCAGTTGTAGGCCAGCAGCTACTCTATTGATAAAACTATGTATATCAGGCACGGCGTACTATACTAAAACTATATTTAACTTTGTTATGTTCACTGAACCTTTGCATTAAATCAAAGACATATACAATATTCTGTAAGCTCCATATTATCTTCTCCAAGCATCAAGGAGAATTTTGAGCGATGAATCTTATTTTTAACATGAATAATAGTTAACATTTTCAGATGCTATTGATAAAAAATAATACATATATCATAAAATTATTCTTGAACACATTTATAACTTATATAATCAATATAATTAAAGAAATTTATTAAACAAATCATGGTAGATGAATCGGTAAAATTTAAATTTAAATTCAAATTTACACATATTATGCTACTAATTAAATATTAATTGAGATTACAATGGAAAAAAAATAATTTCCATATTTTTCACAGCTATTAGAAAGTGATAAAGCTGTAAGCACTGATTTAATGAAGGTAATTCAATGATAATTTAATATCCCTGAGTTACTGGAGTACAAGAGGAACAGCAAAAAGTATAATACTAGATGATTGAGAAGGGAAAAATTGTAAATTACTTGCTAACTCAAAAAAATGAAAGAGGATTAGGCTTCTAAAATTTTACAATGTGAATAAACAAGTAATTGTGAACATTCTATTTAATAATAATAACAGAAGAAGGAACATGTGGGTATATGAAGCTATCAGATAGGTTATGTAATGATAAGGCAAAGATTTTGAAACCAAATTATGAACTGCAAATCATATTCAGGAATAGGCATTGATTCTGACCATAGCTTTTGATGATGCTGAACACAAAAGCTGGAATACAGACAGGCTTAAATAGGGTTGAAAATATAACGAGATATAGATTTATTTTCTACAATGAAAGAGAATTAAAAACAGATGGATGAATTTAAAAAAGGATATAATTAATGCATTAAGAAATGAAATTTCTTGCTAGATAGATTACAAACTAAGTGTAATAGAAGATCTATTAGATAATAAGCAACAAAGTCACTTAAATGGCAGTAAGTAGATAATCTGTGCAAAAATCAGGTAGCAACCATAAATCAAATTATGATGAACACAGAAAATTATTAAAAATATACGAAGTGCAATTAATAGGAAGAATAAATAATTAAAGGAAGAAGAGATGAAGGTTGAAAAAAATAAAGGTGAGTTCTGATTCAGAAAGGAGTGTGACAAGGATTTAGTCTATCCTACTAGTTTTACAATTAGAAATAATACTGGAATTGGTGGAAAAATTTTATAACAAACTGTACAAGAAGAAGAAGAAGTTAAAATGTTAAGTTTTGCTGGTAACGTTATTTTTTGGCAGAAACTATAGTTGTTTAAGAAGATATATTATTTATAATTAATATTAAAGTAATTTATATTGACGATAGAAAAGGTAAAGAAGGTTGTTAATAAGGGCCAGTTATTAAGATAGGAGATCACAATACACCAGCAGTATATCTAAATTACTGTTATTTAGGTAGAAAATTTACAAAGAATGATTGAAGTAATGCAGATAACAGTAATATAAATAATACAATATGTAACACAAAATTCCACAACAAGGTAAGTTTTATTGCAAAAAATAAATTGCTAGTATCTATTACAAATCTAAGAATTAGAAAGAAACTGTAAAAAAAATAGTGTGGAATATGGTAATCCCATGTAGGTAACAGGAAAAAATAAAAGAAACTCATTTGAAATGTTGTGCTGTAGAAAGATTTTGAAAATTAGGTGAGGTGGGTTGATAAAATTCAAATTGAATAGATAGATAAAGCTTACGATAACAAGACAAAAGAGATATATGTAGCAGAATCTCATAAGATGTACTAGGATGGTGAGTTCAACTCACCAATTCAATTAATTTGGTAGGCTGAGAGGGTTAAAATATAGAAGGTAAAAATTATAGAGCTAAAGAAAAATTAAAATATGTAAAGTAGATAATTAATTGAGGATGAAGACTATAGTAAACATTGAGATTAAAAGAAAAAAAATCATATTACAGAATAATATTAAACTAGTCAACAGATTGATGACTCCAAAGAAAGAATTTTAATTATTTGTTTATTTAATGGCCAAATGGTTATTATGATGACTATGAAAAATTTATGAACTCTCACTGGTAATTAAAACAAGGACCATAGGAGAAGAATTCAGAATGCTTATTATCATTCCAGCTTCAAGAAATATTGTAATAAAACATTTATTTTGAATATAAATCTTTCTATATTACAAAATCTTAGAAGACTGATGTTTATAGAAAACATGATAGCATACATTTTTTTTTGATAAATAATTTGTAGAAACCATGTAGTCTACAAATAAATAAAAAGGAAAAGATAAAAGATGAGCAGACTAGAAATGGTAGTAATGAGAATACATGAACTAATATGATACATTGGCTATATCACCTCAAATGGTAGATTATGAAATTAATATTTCTAATTTTGTTATAACTGTACATAAGAAATCATCTGCATAGTGTATTCAATTCAGTGTAAGTGACATTCTTTTTGAAAAAAATATTGTCATAGAATGATTTAACAATACAATATGCATTGGTAAGTGAAACAGTACATTTTATGTAATTAACTCATTCTATCAAGGGATATATTTCATTTTTAAACATGAACTGAACAAATGTCAATAGCCATTAATCCCATGTGATGTGTAGTGAATTTGCTAAGTCACCAAGTTTTAATTGAGCAAATACAGTTTAGTAATAGCAAAAATTACTTAGTTTATTCTATTGAAACCTGTTTACTGTAAAGAAAAAAGATTACCCAATAATAAATTGAAAACTATTAATATGATTCTATTTTATAAAATATCAGTATAATTTTTTTTAATATTATATGTAAATTTTACTATATACATTTTCTGAAGCTTTTTATTAACTCCACTAATAATGTTTCCAAATTAAAGAAAATTTTTGATGAAAAGACTTATACCAATTTATTAAATTATTAAAACAGTTTAAAATCTTACTAGGACATATTTTTATTAAAACTTGACATTTTACCAAACAAAAGCTGGAATAAACAAATCCACCATAAAACCATGAGTTTTTCTGTAACGTATCATGGAAACATTTACAGTATGACTTGAGCAAACAGTGTTTTGATTTTCATAATAATTTACAAAATACTTTACCACCAATGGACTATCGGCTATATTCAGTCAGTATATACTATTTATCAGTGGGTGCCTCTAATATAGTCCTTTGACCGACAAATTACAAATCAATGAATCTCTATGGTTATTTTAGTTTTAGTTGCAAAAAGGGTAACTGCATTTTAACTGAATTTATAATCTTATACAATTAAAATTAACTTATTTAATTAGAATTATCAATTATTTTATGCTTTTATAATGATTTAAAAATATAATGTACAATAAAAATTTATTCAATAAAATTAAATTCTTTCACATCTTTAATATTAGAAATAATATCCTTGTAGATAATGGAATTGCTGAATTTTTCACATGATCTTCGACATCTTTGAAATTCCTAAAACTGCTGATATGTATGAACAGGTGTTTGTTAAAAGTGCATACCAAAAGGTAGAACAGAGCTAAAAAGACCTCTCACAGGAGAAGAAAAGTTCCATTACTTGCTTCTTAATTTTAAAAATTAAAAAACAATATAAGGGAGAACTTACTTAAATATTTTGTATATATATATATATATATATAGCAATATATAGGACAATATATAGCAAAATATATATATATATATATATGTGTGTGTGTGTGTGTGTGTGTGTGTGCGTGTGTGTGTGTGTGTGTGTGTGTATGTGTGTGTGAATATATGGTTTTTAGATATTTAACTTAAGAGTATTGGCAAGCCCACTTCTAGTGAATATCTCTTTTTTTGTAGTCGTAAATTGGAAAAATTTGCAATCATTGTTCAATGTGCTTTTAACCTCCTTTGAAGGTCGAATTTCGAAATATCATCTAGAAATTACTGTTTAGATATTCACATGAAGATGACATACACCAAATAACAAGCTGATAACTACATTTGTTACAGAGAAATTAAAAAAAAATAGACACGTGTAAAAAAATTGTTAAATCATTTTAACTTCAAATTTTTAAAAAAATCTAGAATTAGTTTATAAATATTCACATAAAGATTACACATACCGAAATTTAAGTTAATATTTTTATTTGTTACAGAGCAGTTAAAAAAAATTGTAAATTTATTTTACTTCATTTTACCCTTTAAACTCGGAAGAACATATATACAAATTTTCATCAAAATAAACTTCAGCAGTTTATGCTGGACTTTATTATGAAATCATTCACGACATGTTTTATAAATATATTAAAAATATTTTTAATTTATTTTAAATACCAATTATGAACGACAATTTTATTGTAGAAATTTAATTAACAGTCATATTCTATCTAATATGAAGCTAACGGCTCCACCAGTTTACATAAATCTTAAAAAATGTAAATTAAATAAATAATATTTTTGTAAAATTGAAAAATTATCAAGTAGTGAATAGATTTGACTAATTTCACTCTGTTAGTCCCGACAAGCTTTAAAAATGGCTGTCAGTATGACCCGTTTTATATTTCGAAACGTCATACAAACAGTAATATTCTAGACATAAATCTTTTTGTAGTCCTACGTATTAAAATTGAATTCTTTCAATCTGTAGCAAAGACAAAATAAAAAAAATATATATATAACACAATTCTCCTTGGCTGCGTACAAGACGGTAAAAAAACGGGTAAGCTTTCTACTTACATTTATGTGATATGGTTAATTCGTATACAACATGCAATTAGAGGAAGATTAATTATATATATATTCATAAAAATGAATGAAAAAACGTAAATGACATTACCATCCACCGGGCACGGATATGGTTAACGTTTAATAAAATACTTCTACTCAAACAAATCACATTTTTATGATCAAACACCAAAAACTATGAATTTTACAAAGCAAAGAATCCAACAAGGTTCAGAAGTTTCTCTGAAACTTCTGAACGTCAAGAATTCTGTTTCTCAAATTTATTGGATATAATTTCTAATATTTGGTGAATGTTATCTTAATTTCAAAAGTTGAAAAAGAAAACAAAGGTATTTTATTAATATCACTGATAAACATAATTTTTGTTTCCAAACATGTGATACATGATTTTATCTTGGTTTTTTGATGCTGAAAACCAATATGAACTCAGAAGTTTTCTACCAACCACCATTTTTAAAAAATTTTTAAATTTTAATTAACGGATTTTTTTTCATTTTTCAATGTATAGTTCCAACTTATTTGTTAGCTCATTTTTTATTGCTTAACTTAGTTAGCATAATTTGTAAACTATAAATAAACAAAACTAGACAAAGAATTAAATCATATCATAGTCATATTATGACAGCATATCTAATACTGAAGAGTGGCCTTCATGAACAAGATTTATCATGTCTGTGCAGATCAAAACTTGATAGCTGAAAACACAGCTTTGTTGTTTGTATTAAGCACTGGATTTAGGAATGAATTAATTTTGTTCAGTCTTATTGCTGTCTTACGTTATTAACAGTGCAGTATCATAATGCCTCGAAATTGTGTAAATGATATGGATGCCTTTTGTTATGTATGTGGTGAGTTTACCATAAAATCAAATGGAAAAAACATTACAATGATTAAAAACCATACCATTTGTACTTTCAGTGCAAAATTTGTGAACAGAATATGATATATATATATTTAAGAGGATGGCTGAAAGATACAAGGAAGACTTTGCCATTTAGTGTACCTATGGTTTGGCGTGAACCAAAGGATCATGTAACCGAGTGTTACTTTTGTTTAACAAGTTTGTCTAGAATTTCTAAAACATCTAAACATACTGTAAAATATCCTTCATTGCAATCTGTAGTCAGGCCTGTACCTCACAGTGAAATTATTCCAGTTCCTGAGCCACCTGCTAATGCTGGTAATGTTTCGAAAACAGCGATGAAGAATCAGGAATTACTGAAGAAGAACACAATGATTTTGATTTATCTTCCATAAGCCACATCTTTTATCACAAAGTTAATTAAATGATTTGGTTAGGGATTTAAATTTATCAAAAAATCAAGCTGAACTGTTAGGATCACGACTGCAAAAGTTTGGACTTTACTTAAAAAAAAAAAATAAAAATTTCGGCCTTTCGAAGCCGACAAAAGAACATTCTCAGTACTTCATTGATGAAAATAATTTTGTTTATTGCACAAATATTGATGAGCTTACGTTGCACTTAGGACAGTTAATAAACCTGAGGATTGGCGCCTTTTCATAGATTCGTCCAAATATAGTTTAAAAGTGGTTCTACTACACAACTGTAACAATTATTCTTTGACACAAATCGTTTATGGTATTAATTTGAAAGAGACATACGATGTGATGAAAGACGTTCTTGAAAAAATAAATGATAAAAAACATAACTGAAACATGAAAAAATAGTTTTGCCCCCTCAGAAAAATTTTGTAAAAGCAATGAACAAGAACTGTCTCAGATTTTTGTACATCAGGCAGAAATTTCCGAATGTAAGTGAGGGAAAAATTAAAGAAGGAATATTTGTTGGTCCTCATATAAGAGAGTTGGTCAAAGATGACGTTGATCAGTTAAAGACGTTGCAAACATTTTCTCGGCAAACAAAATTCCGACAATTACCACGATACTGTTAATCAACTTCTTACTTCATACGGAGCTACGGGATATAATATGTCTTTGAAAATGCATTTCCTCCACTCACATCTGGATTTTTTCCCGGGCAACCTCGGAGACGTAACTGACAAACACGATGAATGTTTCCACCAAGACATTTTGATGATGGAAAGCCGCTATAAAGGGAAATTACTAACAAGGGATTACTAACATGCTAGCCGATTACTGTTGGACATTAATCCGGGATGGGCCTGAAGCTATTTATAAAATAAAAGCATCAGCGAAATCATCAAGTCCAAGCAAAATTATAAATTTTACAGAATTTAACTATATTTCTGTTAATTTTTTTTTTTGAAGCGTAATTTATTTTAAACTAAGGGTGAAGAAAAATTGTATTTACAGATATGTAATGTACGCAAAAAAGCAATTCAAGAAATAGTATCACAGTTAGAGAAACATTATAAATGTTATTTTTGCCTATCCGTGTATTTAATAGTAATATCACCGATTACAAGATATTTTAACTCAAAAAAGGAATCGATAACTTTTTAAACATAATATAAAAATAAGATTTTTGTTGTAAATATTCCTTGACTTATAATTTTCATTTCAATTTAAGAAGAAATTCCTGTTACATGAATCAAGACAAGATGAAAACTTTTTTGAATCAGTGAGTTCTGTTGAAAGTACGGAACTAAGCGAACCAAAAAAGTTAGTTACAAGCAGTCAGATCCATTTTATGTAGTATAAAAATACATACACTCCTACTACATGAAAGTAGATGCTATTTTTGCATTTTAATCTCGCCCACAGTAAAATCCGTTTGATAAACTAATCGCAAGAACAGTACATTTTACAACAGTAAGATGCTTTTTTAATTTGATAATATTGATAACAGGTTTACTAATATTAATTAATATTTCATTAGGCAACATATGCATGCATACATTATAAGGTGTCCCATATAAAACGCAACAAATCAATCACTCATCCATGAAATTTCAAAAGTCAAGCTTACTTCCCTACTCGTTACTGAAATGGACTCGTCCAACATCTGAACATCGCGGCGACGCAGTAGAACACTACCAATAGTAACAACAATGCAATCATAACGTTCAGTGTCTTGCTAGAGACAAGATGGTGTTTTCGCTAGATGAACGTGTTTTCTATGTTCAGTCGTACTTCAGTACGAAATCAGAGGTTGCAGTGCAAGATTTGTTTCGCCATAAGTACCCAGATAAATCAGCTCCTAACAAAACATCAGTATTAAGGTTAGTTGCAAAATTTAGAAAGACCGGTTCTGTTAATAATAACAAGGAACACAAAAGATCTGCGTCAGTGGTGAATACAGATACAGTCTCTGAAATTAAAGACCGATTACTCGCCTCGCCAAATAAATCGATCAGACGTTTGTCTGCTGAAATTAATTTGTCTAAATCAACTGTTCATCGGGCGACCAAACAATTACAATTACGACTTTATTGCATTCAAACGGTTCATCAACTTCTTGAGCCCGACAAAGAAAACGGCTACAATATTGTCAATGGTTCCGTCGATTTCTGCGTGAGGGAATTAATGTTATGGATTCGTTATTTTTCACAGATGAAGCACGGTTTCATTTGGATGGCTACGTAAACAGCCAAAACAGTAGAATTTGGAGTGCTGAAAATCCCCACGTTTATCACGAAAAACAATTACACCCGCAGAAGTTGGGCGTGTGGTGCGCGATATCGCGGAAGAAAATAATCGGTCCTATTTTTTTCGAGTACACCATTAATGTAGAACGATATCAGGATATTGTATTTCAGTTCATTGCACTCTTGGAAGAGGAAGACAGAAGCTGGCTACAACATGATGACGGTGCGACATCGCACTACGCAGGTTCAACTTTTGATTTCGTCGAGGAATTCTTTGGTAATCGTGTTATCGGTCGAGGCTTGTGGCCACCAAGATCTCTAGATTTGACTGCGGCGGATTTTTTTCTATGGAGTTACCTCAAAGAAAAAGCCTACAGCAACGAACCACGAACACTTAAACAATTGAAAGTCAATATTGAACAAGCTGTATTAAATATCCAGCCACAAACTTTGAAAAAAGTTGCAAGAAACGCTGTAAAAAGAATTGAAGCTTGTATTCAAGAAGATGGCGGCCACTTCCAAGATTTACTCTAAATGTAAGGTAATGGATGGTAATAATAAAAATTACATTTACATTTACACATGCCTTTTTATTATTTCAATACCTACCAATATAAGGTTGGGTTGCGTTTTATATTGGACACACTGTATTACTATTATTGTTATAGTATACAGTCATATTATCTTTAGTGTATAAATAATAATGTCTGTTGTATCTATTTTGGTTCTTATATTTGCTAAAAAGCTTACACAGCTGAACAAAATGTAAAAGCTACTTTTACTGTTATTAATTGAAACTTAAGGTTGCGTAGCCGAAAATTTATAGTTTATTTAATCATAGTAATTTTAGTAATATTTAATAGCGATTTATAACTTTATTAATGTTAATTAAAAACTTTATTAACTTAATTTATAATCTTTATTATGTGATAATAGAGAAGCAAATTACACAGCTAAATTTTGTGTCGTTGATTAAATCACGTTCTATAAGAGATAGCTACATGATTCCGGAAAATAACATTTAAAAAGAATAATAAATTTTATTCTTGTAATCATTTATAAAAATTTGGCAAATTGTTCATGAGCTGTATGGGATTTAATAGAAATGTTATTGTACCATGAATTTTATAAATATGTAAGTGATTTATCTTTGGATAGCAAATACATTAAGTAAATAGGAAAATAATTGCTAAGATGCATTTTAATATTCCATATTTTATATTATCTATAACCCGTATTTATTTTTGTGTTCCGTACAAAACAAAAGCAAAAATCTGTAAGAGAAACAACCTTTGTTTCAATTGATTTATTAAAATTTATGTCTATTATCTACATTTATTTGTTCTTTAGTACTTGCTCGGAACTGCGACGTAACATATTAAACGAAACTTAAAAAATTAAATTATTTCAACTATACGTAGCATGCTTGAAATCTCGGTAATGAATAATTCTTATTCTCTATATTTAGAGTGAATAACATATATATATTATGTAATAACTGGACATATTTTACTTAAAAATATTATTTTTATCAATTTCTTGGGATAACCAAACAACTACACAAACTTATAAATTAGATATAATAGATATAACTGAAACGTAGTTAATTTAAATTTTAAGTTTGTGTAGTTGATTGGTCAACCCAAGAGATTAATAAGGATAATATTTTTAAATAAAAAATATGTCTTATTATATTTAATTCTATCCAATCAAGGGGAAAATAAACTTAAATAGATTACATTTAAGTTAATATTTATATATACACATATATAATGCAAATAAATATAGGATAAAAAATTAAACCTGCTGCCCTTTTTGTAAAATCTTTTTTTAATTTACGGCTCAGAATGAGCTTTAAGAAAAATTTTCAAGCGATGAAAATGAAAGATTAAAGCAAATAGAATTTTAATTAACTTGCACAATATCTTTTGTAAAATTTCTAACGGTAGCTCCTTCTTCCATCTTGTTTGAAAAATATTTTATGGTTTATACTCTGTGAATGAATTTCAGTAAAATATTTTAGAAGGACAAGAATTAAAGTAAATAAAATTTGAAACAATTTACTTACAATTTTTTTTAATCGGGAATTTTAGCTTAATATTCACTCTAAGCTTAACGTTCACTTCCGGGTCCTCTCGTTTGATGCCCAAATGAATAGCGGTTAATTTAGCTTGCACTATTATATAATAAGAAAAACCAAAGTAGTTAAATGATTTGATTTATTTATTCTCCTGTTCGTTGAACGGGTTAAAATTTCAACGGATCTACATTATACGTCGTTTATATGTTGATGAAAGTAAAACTTTTGTTAACCTTCGAATTAAAACGAAATATGACTGATGGTTCTTGCAGAAGTATAATACGAAACATAAAGTATAAATTAAAAAATTAATAAAAATAAAGCAAAAGACACAAATAGAAATATTTATATCAAAAACAGGCTTACTGCCAGGGAAGGCGGCTTTTAGAGATATATAATATAATCTAAAAATAAACTAAGATAAATCAAAATTTTTATGAGAACAGTTTTAAAAAGTATCATTGTAAAAACTTTAAAAAGAAGAGTTGAGTATAAAATATTTCTTAGGTTGAACAAGTTGTAAAATATAAAGAAATCAGAAGTGTTAGTAAAAATATTTTCATATAAAAATTACCACAGCATGATTTATATAATATAATGACAAGTTTTCATTTTAGATAAGCCATATTAAAGATAAAAGTTATCCGGATACAGTAGATCACTTTGGCTCAACTGATCGTCACTACTCGTTTAGATATTGACCCGTCTCGTTGGGTTGGTTACAAAAGGCCGTAACACATCTTATAGCCCTAGCGCTTCCTTATCCATTTTTCAACGTCGAACTTCTTTGGATCAGTTCTCCATCTATCATACCCGTACTAAGATCGGATCTCTTCCTCTCTCACACAGCTATCGTTTACTCCTCCTATCAACGTCTTCCTCTTAATCTCATCCTCTTTTAATCGACAGTAATAAAATATCGATAGTCTTTATCTCACTTCTTTAAAGAAAAAAGTAATAACTAGAAGAAAAATGTAATTACGATTTCTTAGTTCGTACAATCGCGTTTGTACATACTATTCCAGTACAAACACTAAAGTGAATTATTTATCTATTAATAAATTTTTGATTAGCACGCTAAATGTTCTTTGCTTAACAATATTTTCTAATCAATTATAAATCGTAAAAATCTTCTGCCACCAACCTTCTCGTTAGTGACCGCAAAACCCCATTCCACTGACCTAACATAGAAATCTCCTGCCACCACCCAAAAAGAGAAAATTGACAAAAATAGTATGATCTTACCAAAAACAGTCCAAACAGAAGGCAATAGGCGGATAGTATAACTATATTATTTTAAGAAAACAGTTTTCTTTCTGCTTTCTATTGTTCCACAAGTGAGCTTTTTGTGTGTTTTTTTATATTTTATCATTATATTTTTTTTTAAATTCCGTTATATGATGAAGATTACTTAACGTTCGAAATGCGCATTTAGTTTTTTATTTTTAAATTCTTACGATCCTCGTTGAATATTCTTATGTATTTTATTTCAATAATGATTTAATACAACACATTCTACTTAGTGGTGTTACATAGTCCAATGTAAACTAAATTTGATATCTAAATGTCCTCTGCTTTAAAAAATAGTATTTAAATAAAAATTTACACAGACAGGGAAAATTCATTCTACATATATTACAGAGAGTACGGATAAAATGGATCGTTGAAGGAGTACTTACAACTGGACTGGGAGAAGGTTTCTGAGGTAGGTGTAATAAATTGTACATAAAAGATCAAAGCTTTTTCGCCATAAATCTCGGGCCATTTTTACGCAAAATGTTGAAAGCAATTTGTATAAAGTAAAAAGGGATGTTGATATCATTCCTGTATCTCTTCTTCAATTACTGGAAATGGTAGTTAAAGCGCGCTTTAAAAAACATAGTAAGATTTTAAGTTTTCATTGCTAATATACATACATCTTAAATTTAATTTGGGGACCATGTAGAATTTGTCATATTATTTTTAATTCTTTTATAACGTCAGTTAACTGTACTGAGACGAGCCAAAATCTTAATCCAAAATTTAAAAATTATTGTAATTTTATAAAAAAAAAAATACAGAAAAATTATTATTTAATAAAATAAGATTCTCTTATTGCATTTTTATGAATTATTTTTAAAATATTACGAATAATTAAAGCTTTTATTTTAATATTATCCAATTTAGAATAAAATTTCATTCCGTTCGGAATAAAACATTGTACTTTAGAAATTGCGAAACTGCACATATTTACACCTTGATTATATATTATAATCTTTTTTCAAATCGATAATTTTTAGTGCTTTTAACGAAATACATTTATCTTATAGACCAGTAACTTATAATATCTGTTTTAATTTTACACATAAGTATAACATGTAAAACAACTCATACAACGAATATTAGTCAGAATTCCTTTCACTGAAGGTAAAGTTGTTCATTATACCATTAGTACCTATGATAAATAGAATAATAGTGTTGTTTGTATGGCAAGAATATTCATTTTGAAAGACTTAGCAAGCTAATATATATCTGTACATTAGGATAAGTGAAGAAGGCAACAGAAAATTCCTTCACTTTTTGCTCACTCTAATATATCTTATATGTAACACTTTTTTTTTTTTTTTTGTCATGCCTGTGCTGTTTTTGGGACTGAATGGTGTCTTATATCAGATACTTGCAACCTTTCAGTTGTGATGCCTAGGTATATATGGATTAATGATATGCAATTTGTAACTGGAATACAACTACCCCAGTTACTTCATTATTTATGAAGTAACTGGAATTTATTGAACAAAAAGGAAAAAATCTGTTTAAACAGTAAAAAAATAACAAAACATAGAGAATGATTACAAATGGAAGAATATGAAAAAAATCTAATAAAACTATATTTTGTGTAACGTTCAGTTTAAATAGTATTACAACAGATTTATATACAATAGCTGTCTCAGATTTCACTTGAAGTCTTTTTCTCATTGCAATATGATATTCCCATTTTTTAAAGTTACCGTTTCGTGTTGAGCAAGGGTCACTCACCATCAGTGCAACATAACGAATAAAAATGCTTGAAATAAAATGATAATTAATAGTTGTAAATGCAGTAAAATTTTATATTACTGCGTTTAACAAAAAACATAAATAATTCATTGGTACCTTATTTCATTCGAGGATAAAAATTCAGCTACTAAATGTGACTCAAATAAGCATTTAATAAACATAAAGAAGACTAAATCAAAATTATTCAACAAAGCAGCTAAAAGGAACCATGTGATTAATCAAATCTGCTCGAGAATATTGAGTTTTTTCTTTGTAAGAGTTCCTACATTAGAGCTTAAGAATTCTCCAATTAAACGTTTAATGATACAGTTTAGTTTGAAACGACCCAATCTCATTTCTGTAAAGATTATGAAAACTGCCTGCAATAAATAAACAAAAAGAATAGCCAAAAGGAAAAGAACCAAATATTCAACTTTCCTTAAAACTATAATTGTTTTTTAGAATTTACAATATAGAACATAGGAAAGAAAAGAGAAATACAAAAAAAGAGACAATACAAAAAAATAACAAAATGTTCAAGGAATATACGAATTCTTATCAAAATTTATTTAGTATCAGATTTATTGGAAGAAAGCAATTTAAAGGAATAATAATGCATAATCCTAATTTAACTCGTAAAATAAAACATTTTTTTTACACAAGTAGGATAAGTAGCGCATGTAGATTTTTTCTGTATTGATCAGAGCAGCCGCTGTCACCCGAGAAAGAAAACCGTTCAAGGGAAAATAAAAGCTTACAACTTTAAGTACTACAATTAAAATTGTCATTTTGTTAACGAATTCAAAATCATGCAATAATATACTTAATTTCTATTTATATGTAGATTAATTTTTTTTTTAAATTCGACTGAAACAGACAATTTTCCGTTTTTTTCTCGTCAACAATAACTATAAATTGGAAGCAGATTCTTACTCAGATTACAATTCAAGAGCCTTTTCGAAAAAATGACAAGTCTCTTAAATAATTGTACGGTTATTTCTCTCATTAACCGCATGTGAGATAACATTTGATATATTTTCTTATATGAAATGGTTAGTTGTTTCAAAAAACAAAATAAGTTCATCCAGTCAAAAATTTAAACACAGATCACCAATAGAAGAAACGTAAAAAAATTACGTATATAAAATTTACAGAATTTTTTATTATTATCATTATTATTATTCCTTTAAATTTTATAAATCTTGATCTGGAAAATCTGGATCGTTAATAAACCATTTGAAACTATTGGAAAATAATTGTAATTCTTTCTTTTAGATAAAACAGTTTTAATTTTTTAGTGTCTTATAAATTGTTAACTAAAAATTGATTGGTAGCATAATTTGGGATTTATTAGAAAAAACCCAAACTTCAGTATTCCCATAAATAAATAAATTAATCCTTATGTGCATAAAAATCTGGAAATAAAAGAAAATGTTCTGCATTCCCATAGTTTTAATACAAAAATTATGATTTTAATTTTAACAAAAATATCATATGACTAAGAAAGATAATTGAATACACAGTCAGGAATGTAGACCCCGTACTTTGATGGTTTGCGAAAATTTTAATTTTTATAAAATGTTTTTACTTCCTTGTACGAAGTAAAGGAAGTATTGTGATCGCGAAAAATTTAGATTTTCAGATTTCAAAGGAAATGTCCATTTTGACCACCCCTGAATCCATTTTAATTAGCTTCGTCGTGACATCTGTACGTACGTATGTATCTCACGTAACTCAAAAACAATTAATTGTAGGATAGTGAAATTTTGGATTTAGGTCTGCTGTTGTAACATCAAGATGTGGATCTTCCTTTTTGATCGCAATCGACTGAACCAAACGTGTTCAAAAAAAGCCTAAAATCCAAACAAATTTGTATTTTGAATTTTTTCTTAACTGCAGTAATAAGCCCTCATTGAGAGCTTTTCAACTATATATCATAAATGGTACTTATTTTCATTGCTTCCAGAGTTATAGCAAAATGAAATTTTAATTAATATTTGTATCTTAGAACAGAAAGGCACATCGGTTTCAATTAGACTTCATCTCCTTTCTTTTTACTTTTTTTAAATTTAAATCTATTGATTTATTAATAATTATTAACCTCTGATTGAAAAAAATTACGATAAATAATTCAATAAGAGCAATAAAAAAAATATGAAAAAGTATCTTAAGTTAGTTAACGACAGCAAAGTGAATTTTAATGAATATGTTTATAAACTACGTATCAGATACTAAAAATAAAAGAATCCAATTCAGTTTACCTTATTATGACATATCCTAAAATTTACTGCATTAATACAAAAACTGAAACACACATATTAGCCACAAACAAACACAAAATTTACTACATCATTAGTCTAGTTCTTAACGCACGTTAAACAGTAACAACAACCAAACATAACATACTGAATAGCCGAACGTAGCTCGTCTAGATGTAGTTACGTGCCTGTCCATACAGGTCCGCGTAAACAACAACCGCTGCGCTAGCTAGAAGTATATTTAACTCAAACTGCGCACATCTTTAAAAGCATGACTAACCATTTAATATTTGAATGTTTTGACTGTTAAATGCTGATGCAAGAAAGATTATAATTATTAAAGTTGTGCATACTTTCTAGCTAATATAAAATTAATTATATAATACACATTAAACAAAATATGTTAAACATATTAAATAATGAAACAAACAAAAAGGAAATCTGGCGTTGTTAAAAAATGATTCTTCGAATTAATCTTTATGTATATATGCAAATCATATTACAGCTTTTTTACAAAAAGTTTACTAATATTACATTTCCCAACTTTTTTGTGTTAATCTACCCAATTTAATTTCAATTTTAAAATTTATATTAAAACACTGATTTATTTTCTTTTCTTTTTCAATTATTTATGAATATTTCTTATTTATTAAATATAATAAAGATCAATTAATTTTTAGAAATAATACGATTTATCTGTTTTTCTAATTCTATAACTCCCTTATTAAAACTTTAATTTTTATAAATTTTTATCTAAATAATATCTTGGTGAATAGCTATATTAAAGGGGGAAATATGAAGACCGTGTCAAAAATAGGATATCAGGTTTTTTGCAAATCTTTACGCTTTAGAGTCCAACAACAGTAGTACGTCTAAAATAAATATATATATAAATATATATATATATATATATATATATACGTATGTAAGTGTGGTCGCACTGCTTTTGGCCTTACATCTCAAGATTGACCGAACCGATTTTGTACAAATTTGACTCAAATATTTCTATATGAAGCATTGATCATATTATATTTTTTCAAAATTCGTTGAAGTGGTGGGTGGGGGAATTACGCGAGAAAATTTTCGATTTTCTTCAGAGGAATTTTAGAGAAAACTTCATTAAAGAAAGTTTTTTACCCGCAATGCATACATAAATAATCAAATTTTTTTACAAAAAACCAACCCCCCACTTTTTAAAATTTAAACATGTTTTTTGTTCTTTTGTTCTATCCTCCTTTCGTTTAAATATTTTTCAAACATTTCTTGAAAGTTTGTACTTCATACTCGTATATAGAGACAACAAAAATGTCTGCATTTTTTTAATTTTTTTGTTTTTAATCTCCGGAATTAAAATCCAGAAAATCTTTTGGAAAGTTTATTTTTCATTATTTTAGCTTCTATTTAAGGAGCTGTTAGATTTAGAGAAAACTTTACAAAAGCAAATCTGTTAAACTTAATCTAGAATGAACTTTTTTTAATTTTTTTAAAACTTATTCCCCACCTCTAAAAAATTAATTTTGCCTCTTAACTCTTTTAAAGAAGCTTTGGCACCTGCATTATATTTAGACCCAAAATGAGAAGTACTTTTCCCGTTACCTTCAAAAAATTATACTTTATTTTTTCAATATTTTTAGACAATTCTCTTTTAAATTATTTTTTTCTTCACTTCATTATAAATAAGTTTATCTTAAATTTTCTCAACAGAAGAAGGAAGCCCCTAATATATTTTTTTCGAGATTTGGGAGTATTGATGCTTAAATTTTATTTTGGTAATCCATGAGTTGACTGGCGCATAGCTGAGAAAGTCATGCAATACTTTGCCAGCGTATTTTTATTTTTTGTCTTTGGTGATTTGACTGTTTAATGCAGCTTTCCAAAATTTCATATCTAGTGCCAGTCGTTCTATTTCGGTATACTCACTACAGCCTACACACCGGACAATTTGTTTTCATATTCCAAACATTGCCTGTCTACACAATTTTTCCCATCTGCCTGTCCCTCCAACACCAATCTGCCGCAATACCTCTCATTTATCACTTTATCCAACCATCTTATTTTAACATTCTCCTATAGCTCCACATTTCAAAAGCCTTTAATATTTCCTTCTCAGGTACTCCGAACGTCCTAGTTTCACTTCCATATAAAGCTATGTTCGAAATATATACTTTCAAAAATGTTTTTCTGTTGTTTAGATTAATCTTTGATGTAAGCAAATTATATTTCTGACTGAAATCTCGTTTCGCTTTTGCTATTCGGCATTTTACATCGCTCCTGCTTCGTCCATCTTTAGTAATTCTACTTCCCAAATACCAAACTTTTTCTACCTCCATAATCTTTTCTTCATCTATTTTTATATTCAGTGGTCCATCTACTTTATTTCTACTACATTTCATTACGTTCGTTTTGTTCTTGTTTATTTTCATGATGTAGTTCTTGGTAGGACTTCATCAATGCCATTCATTCTTTCTTCTAAATAGTTTTTACTTTCAGCTTTGAATACTATATCATTTTTATTTAAAATTCAAATAAGCCAATCATATAAAGAAAAACTAAGGAGAAATATTTCCTAAAGAAAACTCTTTTATGGTGGGTCAGCTAAGCCTCCTTAGAATTTAGAAGTAATGTATACTTATCGCTAAGTTTTCAATTAATTTTTTTGTTTGGTTTCAGATAAAATTTTTTTAACGTGTAAATATTGTACTAATTAAAATAATTATTTAAAAATATATATATATATGATTATATATCAGAATTTTTATAGATAATAATTCATTTGTACATTTTACATTTGTACATTAATTTTACATTTTTGAAATCTGAAAAATATTACACACATATCATAAAGATGATTATAATAAATTCATTGTGATCTTGAAAATATGAATTTCTATTAGAATGTATAAAAACAAAAATGTAAAATATTTTTGGACTTCCTTGTACGAAGAAAAGGAAGTAATAAGTTTATGTTGGTAATAACTATGTATATTATATCTGATTATTTATTAATTGAAAATTATAATTTAGAATCGTATTATTTTTGGATTTTCTTAGCAAAATCTTGTAAACTTTTATATTTTTTTTTTTTTTGTAATCATTTTATTATTTTAATTCAAATAATTTTTTTTTAAATATTTGTATTTACTTAAAAAAAAAATGTTTTCATAATACTTACATAGTGTTTCAAAATACTTACTAACTTTCAAATTTATATTTAATAAAAATATCAGTAACTTTCAAATGACATAGTTTCTTTTGTTATGGGGAAGTGATTCAAGTCGTAGAAGAGGTATAGTACATAACTCGACTTGTAACACACTTTACGTACCGTGAAAATACGTAACTTTTTTACTTGTTCGTAATCTGGTTCATAAAAATATTACGTAATATAGTTCATACAAATATTACGTAATATATTATTCTAGATCAGTATTACGTGAGTTGCTGATTAACAAAAGCTTCAGATTTCTGGTCTGTCGTATAAATAAACATTAATAATAATTAAACTATTCCATTCAGTGAACTTCTGTATACTGGTTAAATAAAGTTTAACCAGTACAAATTTAAATGAAGTGCAGCAAAAAAGGTATATATGTAATTTAATAGGCGTACAAGGAAGTCATGTTGTGTCCACATCAGATTTTTTATTTTATGTTTTTAATCACCGCAGGGAACCGAAGAGGAATTTGGCACTTCCCTCCTTGTACCGGCCGATGATTGATGCGCTAGCATCATCCTTTGCTGTATGCTACAGCAAAGGATAGTTGGTGTACTGGAAGAGCAGGGCGGGCTCTCCGCGAATAAGTATGGATTTCGCCGAGATCAGTCCGCCCTCGATGCTGAGGCTGCTGTCTGCTACTTGGCGGGAAGAGCCTTGAGGAGAGGTCACATTCAGGTCTTATTTGAATAGATTCGAGCTCAATCAATCTGAAAATTTTCCGGAGTGCGAGGTGGAAGAGACCCCAACATGTTATCTTTTCGTGTCCGCGATTCGCCATAGGGCGTAGAGAGATGCTCGGCAACCTGAGACGTGAGTACATGTTTCGCCCTGAAGATACCCTACGAGTCCTATTAAAAGTTGAGGCACAGTGGAAAGATTCGTCACGACGGTCATGAGGAAGCTCCAATTATATGAGTAGTCCCGCAGAGAATTGCGCCGTAGGTCGTGGGGTCGGTCAGGTCCTCGGCTGAGTGCCTAAGGGACCCCCCGTACGTGTGGGGGTTGCCTGGTGTGATGAGGCCGGGGACACCGCTCGTGCGTCTGATGGTGGCTACTGGTAAGTGGTGTGACTATTTAAGACTTCTGTCTTTACGGCTGTGTAGGTGTGTAACGCGTTGGTGTTGTGGATGTTAGTAGCTTGTCCTGTTTTCTGCAGGTTCTTGTGTGTTGTTGTTGTCGGTGTATGTATTTGACTTGCTGTATGTGTTGCTTCCAGTATTGTTGTTTGTGTGTAGTGTGACATTGTTGGTTTGTTATAACCGTGTGTGTGGGCGCCCTTCTTCTGATGAAATATTTTTATAAGCAGTCCTAGGAAGGGGCAGCGAGGGGTGGAGGTTTAGTTGGTAGTACACAGATATATGTACGCCCTTTTTTATAAATGGCGGAACCTGTTAGCGAGCCCGACACTGCTTAGGCACCCGTAAATGGGGTCCCTCCACCTCTTAAAAAAAAGAAGTAACCGGAGGGAGTTGCAGCCAGTCGAGTTGCAAATACAGTAACAGTGGCTGTGATGGTTGAGCAGCCGTGCCATACACCGTCGCACCCCTTCAAAAATTGAAATTAAAAAATCCGAAAATGGTTGGTTTACAACCATTGTTCAAAATGTTTTATATTTCTTTATCCCTTTTGAAATCCCTAGTTTAAGATTAATATTGCTTTTAGAATTTTTTGGAACTCGGCTACTTTTTGAATTTTTAGGTAACAAATAAAGATATCAACTTGATTTTTCGTGTGTATAATATTCATGTAAATATCTAAAAACTAATTCTTAGATATTCCGAAATTCAAACTTAAAAAGGGTGAAAATAGGTAAAAAAACTTGAACAATAATTGAAATGTTTCCCATTTCCGACTTTACTAAACGAGATGTTCACTAGACTGGGGCCTAAAAATATTCTTCAGGTAAATATTTGAAATCCATTTTTGAGGTTTTTAATTTAACTTTTTTAAGGATTGCGAAGGTGCGGCGCGGCAATCTAACCAATTCTACCATTGCCATTGCCATTGTTACTGTGTGTGCTACGCAACTGGTTTCACCTGCCTTCGGGTACTTGGCTAAAAACCAAAGTAAAAAAAAAAAAGAAAAAAAATAACTTTTCGTAAACGAAGCACGATCACCTTCTAGTGTTTATCGGGTAATGCTATGAACCAGGAAAACATATTTTTACCCATACAAAGTACGGATAACCACTTATAACTAATATTTTTAAGATGGGGGCCGACTGTTTTGAAACCTGCATTCATGGATTACTTAAGTTTTGATCCTGTACTGACCAAACTGCTGTTTTGAAGAAATTACAATACACTGATATTTTTGTAAATTGGACAGGCTGTAATTTTTATTTATCATTATTATTTTTACAATCATGACTTTAATGAACACAGCTGGGTTCCTATGGCTAGATGAAAAGGGCGACCAAAACGAGTCATGACCGGCTAAATATCTCCTGATTGCGATGGAAAACGCAAGTAACCATATATTGCAGGCAAAACCGCGACAGAAATGCTGGTATATAGTGAAATATCAAATCAAAGTGATTTTTTACTGAAAAATTAACAACATAAATAAATTTTATTGTTACTCCATTTCATCTTGAAATTTCAAAAGTCCTTTCTTAGAACGCAATTACGTTGTAAGAAGAACATGTATACAAATTTTCATCAATTTATCTCAGTATTTTTTGTTGGGGTCGATTATGAATCACTCACACATGTTTTTTTACATATATAGTCGTAGACATAGTATAAATCTACAATATATGCAAATTTATGTTATGAAAATAAATAATTCTTTTGAAAATAAAAATATTGCCTACTTCAACTCCTCCCTTAAATTAATACAGAATTTTTTTATTATTGTTTTCTAAGATAAAATTTGAATGGAAAAAAGTTAATTCCTTCTATAAATAAAAAAATTACGTTTAAATATATAAGATGATAAAATACAACCCGTATATTAATAAAGGAAAACATGATATATTGGAATATTGTTGTCAATTTACATGTAATGACTGTATAATGAAAGTAGGTGACTGACTAATTGATGAGCAAAATCGTTGTACAAAACGAAAACAGTTTTACCACATAACATTTCATTAATCATTTTGGCTCGCGTGGATAACAATTCATTTTATCTTTTCTGATTTTCCCTTTAAGCCTTCATTATTATTTAATAAGTATAATATACTGCTTTTAGATTTTCGTCATCCTACTAACTATTTAAAATTTTACATGAGAAGTAAAGAAAATATTTACTTCTCTCGTATGCAAAATTACACAAAACTATTATTAAAATAAAAACCTCCTGTTCCTCATAGGTAAAGATATAACGTACCTACTATTAAATAATTATTTTTCAATGAACGAACAGTTCCTTATTGAAATCGTATGTATGTATGGAAAAATATTTTTTCTCGGATTTTGATTTTGATTTCTGATTCGAATTAAGCATCTTTAGAGGATTAAAAAATACACAAATGGCTGCGAACGGAATCAGGTTCACTTCAAAATGGCCGCCAAAATTGATATTTTGTAATAGTCATTACGCATTAACGGTTTAAGCTATAAAGTTGGTTTAAACGCACTAATGTAGGTTTAATAAAATACGTAAAATATATAAATATACATTTTGTAAATCAATTATAAGACCCCAAAATTGCAGAAAAACTAAGTTTTTAATAATTTAAAAACTATATATGCCATAAAACCACCAAACACGAGATAAACAGATTATATTAACTTAGCGTAAGCAGAAATTAAGATAATAACAAAGTTATTATCTCAACTTCTCTCAATATTTGAGAGAAGAGTAATGTAATAACATTACATTTCTCGAAAGAGTAGTCGTTCGAGAAAGCCTTATTAGGCCATTCATTGATACTTGAAAACTTCTAATTGAAATCTCATTTTACGTTACGGATTACGAATTTATGCATAATCTATTCCTGACTATTATCAAATAAAAATTATTAGGGTATTACACATTCCTAATGTGTACGTTGCAATCTGTTCAACTAATGAACAATAAGCAACTACCCCGCATGGTCCAATGAGATGAGGATGGTATGTATAACATGACGGAGATGTATATTTAGATGAGATGTATAAACTTAGAACTACCGTTCCTGAGTTGTGGGTTAATTGATCCCTAACCAGCAAAGTGCACCGTATCTACTGACTAGTATTCAAATCCATATAAAAGCAACTAACTTTTACTAGGATTCGAACCTTAGAACCTTCGACTGGAAAATAACTGTTACACGAGTTATTTTGCGACGACGAGTTTACCACTAGACCAGTCCGGTGGACTAATCCACTTTTAACCAAAGAAAAATAAACGAAATATATCCTTTTTTTACTTCACTGAACGAAATAAAGGAAGTATATATATAATATATTATATATATAATACATTACTATTGCTATATATATATATATATATATATATATATATGGGTGTGTGTGTGTGTGTGTGTGTGTGTGTGTATGTGTGTATGTGTGTATATATTCCCTCCAACCAGTTTTCCAGCTGCTGCCGCGCCTGAAAATGTGAGTGTGAGCGCGCGCGTGTGTGTGTGCATAGGCAAATACAATTAGGGCTACCATCTTGTGCCAAGCCTGATGTAGCTGTTATGTATGTGTAAATGTACTGGTAAACATGTAGTTTTGAATAGGGTCAGGTCGACCACTCCTGAGACGCGTGGTTAATTGAATTTCAACCACCAAAAACACTATCTACAGTTTAATATGAAAATCCATAAAAAAGCAACTGTCTTTACAAGAACTTGGACTTTAGAACTCAAAAATCAACCAATTTTGCGACGATGAGTTTAACCATTAGACACTAGACTAACCCGATGAGTTATAAATAAATTGAGAATTGAATATTCCCATTGCCTTCTTCATTAAGTCAAATACATTGTGACACATCAGTCAGTATACCAAGCCAGGTAAAATGCAGATTATACTCAGTCATACAAATGATTTGTTAGGTATTTATTCTGTTTATCATTGACTGTAAAATTATTATCACATCAACATCATGAATCTCAGAAAGAGTAAATATGACTAATGTTATTTGAACGTCAAATGCTTTATTTGCTTCGCAATCTTAACAATGACTGTGAAAATAAAAAAAATAATAAAAATATAAATTTATATTAAAAAATTGCATTTGTTCTTAGCAATTAATAAAACGCCGCAACAAAAAAAAAAGATAAAGAATGATGGAATTAACACGATTAATGCAAAAGATTAATTTATCTGTAGGTAACTGTATTGCAGACATGGAAAACCTTTCATAATGTCACTTACTACATTTAACTTGCGATTACAAACTTTAGCCCCTTTACCAACTTTATATAAAGGCCTTATATACAGTTAGTAGCCAACTCAAATGCTTACTCTCAGTTAAAGTTTCAAAAGTTCTTCCTTTTTGTTTACCTTGTAACAAGAAGGCTCTACAAGCGGATATTCTGTCAACTCTAAAGATTTTCTTTTATATTAACATTTCCTTTTAAAAAAGTTTTAAATTAACTTATGACAGTTTTAAAATAAAATACAAGAGAAAAACAACGCAAAAAATTTCAGTTTTTTTTTTTATTCATATGTATTTTTATACGATCTCGGGGTGTTTTTCTCATTCAGTTTAACTAGTTGATGAAATTAGTGAACAAAAAACACTTCTTGGAATAAATGGAACTGTGCCCAAAAATGATTGTTAAACACCAGTTAAACCTTTTTTTTTTTTTTTTTTTACACCAGTTAAACCTTCTTTCTTTACTGTTTAGCCTCCGGTAACTACCGTTTAGATAATTCTTCAGAGGATGATATGTATGAGTGTAAATGAAGTGTAGTCTTGTACATTCTCAGTTCGACCATTCCTGAGATGTGTGGTTAATTGAAACCCAACCACCAAAGAACACCGGCGGTATCCACGATCTAGTATTCAAATCCGTGTAAAAATAACTGGCTTTACTAGGACTTGAACGCTGGAACTCTCGACTTCCAAATCAGCTGATTTGGGAAGACGCGTTCACCACTAGACCAACCCGGTGGGTCACACCAGTTAAACCTAAAACTCCCTTTCGGCACGCCGGAAGGCGGAAATGGATTTCACCGAAATGGATTACTTCAAATTTACTCAATACAACAATGGTTGCAGGTAAAAAAAAAGTTCCACATGTTAAGCATACGACAAGCTCCATCTTCTTACAATTCCAGTAATATTTTGGTCATCCCTTACCGTAAGTTTTAGGCAATGTTTAGAGGACTAACGACCACTTTAAACCGATTTGATACTGTGTACCTATTAAGGGAGGAATGATATTTATTGTCTTCGAAACTCCATTTTTTCCACCCCCTGGGCCAATGTTGATGATATCAAAAAACTTTACTTAGGTAAGTTTTAGGCCCTTATCCAAAGAATAGCAGGAACTTTCAACGATTCATATTTTACTTATTTTGGGTCGCTATATATCATGTATCAATTTGAAAGTTATTGGCGCATAATTACGGCAGCTATCGTGTCCACATGAAAGTGATATATATATATATATATATATATATAAATAAACGTTTGAACTGACGGTGTTTTTGAGGTCTCGGGGATGTGAAACACGAAGATATGTCGAAATTTTCCGAAGTCGAATCATGGTACCCATTACAATAAGTAGCTTTTTTATGAAATCTACCTAAAAGAAATTTATGCGATAAGCTATAGATATATTAGTTTGTTTAAAACCTGTAAGATAAAAGCATAGATATATTAGTTTGTTTAAAACCTGTAAGATAAAAGCTAATTAACAGTACTTTTTTCATTAGACAATTATAGCGATGCTGTATGGTTTTTATAGATGATAGCATTTTTAATATTTAATAATATTTAAACCTGTAATAAATCGTTTTAGTATGTAATCCAATAAAATATATTCGATCTGCGTTATTTATGGTTTCTTAGTGTGCTTTTATCATATGATTTTTATGTTATAAGTGTAAAATATGCTTTTGATATATATAATATATAAAATAAATCCGGATATTTAGATTTTGTTTCTTTAAGATGATTTGCAAAATGTTACTCTTGTTACTGTATGTAATACCTGTATGTGTCATACTTGTGTGTAAATAAGCGTCCATTTCTGTCATATTTAGTAGAATTATTTCAGTTGAATTTGTAGACTCGTAGGTTATTATGTTAGCTTACGTTTTTTTAACAAATAAATAAATATATTTTATGATCGGTACATATTAATACATATAAGGTATATATTAATTCACGTTAGGAATAGATAAGTACGCTACTCCACGAATAAACGAATTTAATGCTGTAGTGCTTATCTAAATGAAATAATTACGATAAAAAAATAAAATCAGTTAAAAGTGGTAAAAGATTAGATTAATTGTTAAAAATAATAAATACATAAAATAAAAAATACTAAATAAATCAAATAATTAGAAAATAAGTATATAATAATGTATTTATTAATTTTATTTTTTTGATTAATTCAAAAGTCTCCAGATATTCCACGCTTCTCTCTGGATTCAAGGCATGTAGGAAGTCATGTCTCTTGTTTGTGGCGTGTGAGTGAGGTCTAGTCTTGTATAAACCCAGGCCGACTATACCTGAGACGTGTGGTTAATTGAAACCCAACCACCAAAGATCACCGATATCCTCAATCTAGTATTCAAATCCGAATAAAAGCAACTAACTTTATTAAGATTTGATTTATTAAGAATCTGAAAATTCTCGACTTCTAAATCAGCTAATTTACGACGTGGAGCTTTACCACTAGATAAACTTGGTGGATCAGTATTATATATTAAAGCATAACAAGAGTATAATAATTGGCAATTATGAAATTGTTTTGAAAGTACAAATTACGCAACCTTTTTTCTTGATATGCTGAATGAATTTTCTTGATATGGTCTCTTGAATGAATGCTGATGTGAGGTAGAGAGTTTTATATATGCATATATATCATCGCACAAAGACAACCATAACATGCAAATTTCACACGTAGCACGTAAAAACTACGATTTAAACACACTAAATAACATGTAATTTACGAGTATGTACCCACAAAATTTGACAATAGCACCTTAAACGGACATATTTTATTATCTTTTTAAGACGGCTCCATTAACAATATGCATTCCAAAAAAAAAATTGATTGCTAATTAGCTCCAAAAGGCCTTATAGAAGAAGAAATTTAATTTTTTCATAGTAAATCCTTTAATATTTAACAATTTTAATATTAATCACGTTTCTCCATGTCATTCAATAAAAAAAACATTATTAAAATTCTGCAAAGCGTTTTTGACTTATACCTTCAAAAATATAATATATTCCTAAGATATTTTAGTATTTACTTAATAGGTTTTAATGATAGACCGAACCGTATTTATAAATTTTTTTTTTTACTTTGGCCATAAAATTTTCAATAAATACTATTATTATTTTTAGTGGCAGTAACCACTTCTATTTTTTACTACAGGGTGTTAACTTTGAATCCTAAACCCCTCAATATCTCTCATAGTTATAAAAAACAAACGACAGGTGGCTGTTTCTTTTTACAAACTCCATAAGCTGTTAAAAAAGTTTAATAGGACTTACTGAAAAAACCTTTTCAAAAATTCTTTACAATACTTCTTACTTATTTTTCGATGCTTATAAACAACTGTAATCGTTTGGGAAAGAATAATGCAAATTATTATACACTTAATGCAATTAATCCTAAAATAAAGGAATTTTTTCTCATCAAAGTTTGTAATAAATCCTAAGAAAAAGTTTTATAATACACCTTGCATATTAACATTACATAAATTATAAACCTAGCCCACCGGATTGATCTAGTGGTGAACTCGACATCGCAAATCAGCTGATTTTGAAGTCAAGAGTTCTGAGGTTCAAATCCTAGCAAAGGCAGTTACTTTTATACGCATTTGAATACTAGATTATAGATACCGGTGTTCTTAGGTGGTTGGGTTTCAATTAACCACACATCTCAGGAATGGTTGACCTGAGACTACACAAGATTATTCGCCGCTCGATCAGGATATTGAGAGAATAACAATAGAAAATGTTTATATAATTGCAATTTATTGGTTTAAAAACATAATTAAAACAAGACAAATTAATAGTAATGACAATGGTGATAATAATAAACGACAATAATAAAACGATTAATGAAAAATAATAAATAAACGATAATTAATAATAGTAATCACAACCACAATAATAATTAGAATAATGACAATAATGGCAACAGTAATCAATAATAATATTGCATGTCAATAACAAACAAATAATTATAAATAAAAATAAACAGAGATTACATACAAAACCGAATTTAGAGTAATCGTCCAGATTTATTCACAGGTAGATAAATTATGAGAATCAGAATTCAGTCCCATTGACAAAAGATATAGCATGACCCGCTAGTCCTCACACTTTTAACCACTACTCTTGTATTAAAACCACAGTACAACAGATAAGACAAGTATAACAGCAAATACCTTTACTGTTCACAAATAAAACTACCCCAACAGTTTATGACTGAAATTTAGTACATTATCTCTTTCACTTGTAATCTTAAAGTAACTCACCGATGGTAGTAAACCAGTAAACAATGCGGACTGTCCAGCAGAACACAGAAGATTAGCGAAGACCTCAAGAAGTGAGGTGAAGGATACCCGACTGGAAATCAAAGGGAGGACAGACAGACATCCCTCTGCAGAACTGGCGTTCATTTGCGTGCATGGGTGGGCGACAGTGATGATGCACGGGGACTCTAAACACGCTGAACTCGATGGTACCTTCTGGGGCTGACTAATTCTTAAATGCGGTTTCCGGCTCCGGGAGGGGAAGGTGGCTGGTGAGGTGGAGGTTTAGTCGGTAGGGCGCAGGCTACATACGCCGTAACATCTGCGAAACCTGTTAGCGAGCCCGACACTTTGTCCGTAAATGGAATTAGACTACACCCCTAACTAAGGAAAAAAATAAATAAAAAAAAGCGAGATAAACTAAGTTTTTCAGATAAGCTTTTTTTTTTTTTGTCAGGCTCTAAAATTTATAAACGGTGAATAAATTTTAAAAATAAAATGTTTTAGGTTAATACTTATCTAAATTATAAAAAAGTTAATTATTATTAATTAAGAAGTAAAAGACAATTAAGAGTAAAACTTTAGATATTGTCAAAATTCATTGTCCTTGTTTAATATCTCGCAGTAGTATTTATGAAAGAAAAATAATAAAACACACCTTTCATCAAAATTTAAGTATTTCATACAAAAGAAAAAAAAATGTATCAGACTATTCTGTATGATGGGAGCATTCATAGCAGTTCAGTTATCTACTGAACATTTAATATATTACTACAAGCCAAGTCAAGGTATGAAATCTGTGCACAAGAAGGTGCCCAACCGTAGCAGTGTTCTCGGGAAAACCGGGAGAATCGTTTAGGGAATTTATAGCTGTCTCCGAGCAATATCTCTTTCACTTTACTGCTTTCTCTAGAGACTTCACATAGAAGCAAAAGCTTGAAAATGGTTAAGTCACTTGTAATTTATTTTTTTTAATTTCTATTATTATTTTTTTATACAATATATTTTCAAGAGAGGAAACAAATTGACTTTTTTTTATTAGATTAAATAAAATGTTTTCAGTTCTACATTATATTTTGTTTTATTAATAGACTGTACTATATATCTATTTAAAAACTTCTAAACGTGAGATTAAATTAAGTGAAAAAGAACATAAAGCATATCGTAAATCAAAAAGAAAAAAAATATAAAAGACTAAGCTACATACAAAGATCATCCATGAATCACGAAAATGAACTGATTTTTCTTCGTTCATTTATTCTCTTATGTTATTCAAGTTATTATGAATGCCTTAAAGAAAATAAATTTAATATTGTCAATTATTTTATCAGCAAATGGTATTATTATATAACTAACAGTTAGAATTTTGAAGAAAAGTCCCAGAATTTCATTATCATTACAGGATGTTTTTATTTTTTTAAATCTCATTTTCTACTTACGAATTGATTATAAACCCTTCTTTCATTAGAATTATAATGAAAATATATATTTTCTCTTCATTGCTTTCTAATTTTATGTAATATTCAAATCTGAGCCATTTATTGATAATAAAAAAAAAAAACTACTACATATAAATAATGATAATAATTTAAATACAGATATTATTTTATTTATTTCGAAAAGTCAATTACGATCAATCTCATGTTACCAATATTAAACGGCTGCTCTGATTATCAAGTTACTCCGATTCATTGTTAACCGTGAAAATTTAATTCATAAACAACAAAATCGTAAAAAGAAAAACGCTGTATGATTGTTCTTAATTTTTTTTTTTTAATTAGAAAAGCTGATTGCTCATTTGTATTGAAATTAGAATAATTAAAAATAAATATATAAATTAACATTTAAAAAAATATTACCAATCAGTAAAAATTAAAAATAAATTTTAAAAAAAAACGAACATGTATTTCTATCGATGTAGTATTTTTAAAGAATTATAAAACACAGCTTTATATAAGGTTCATAAGTATTGATTTTTATTCTCTTGCATTTTTAAAAATATATCCCGTGTATTAATGACTTTTTCATTTACAATTTTTTTCTGTTATGAAAGAGCGAGTATCAACTGTGGTTATTGACCCAGTGGAAATTATTAGCGTATGAAAAGATGCCATGCCTGACAGGAATTCGAATCCGGGGCATCGAACCGGGGACCTCCACACGTAATACCTACTAAGCAATGGAGGTCGGCTTATTTACAATTAATTTAATGATTCTTCTGAATTTACTGATAATGATAATTTCCAATTCAATGACTGAAATATGTGTTAGTTTCTTAATTTTTATTACTTCCTTGTACAGGCGTGGCCAACAGTTTTTGCCTCCGGGCCGAACTGCAAAGAAAACGTCTTTTACGGGCCGAACGAAATATTGAAATTAAAAATTGTTAAATACAAAAACCATTCACTTAAGTAACAAAAAATGTATTGTGAAATTTATTGTACTTTTAATTAGATTCATTAAAGAAAAAGTTTATTCACGAATATAAGTTGAACTGAAGATTACTAAATATTTCTTGGCAAGTTTTTTTTTAAATTTTCGTATTTTCCATTATTCGATTGCTTGTAAAAAAAGCTAATACTGAAAAATTGTTCGCGGGCCGTATGTTGGCCATGCCTATCCTTGTACGAAGTAAAGGAAGTATTGTAATTGCAAAATATTTCGGTTTTCAGATTTCAACTGCAATATCCATTTTGACAACCCCTGAATCCATTTAGCTTAGTTTCGGCGTGCCGTCTCTATGTACTTACGTATGTATGTATGTACGTACGTACATATGCATCTCGCATAACCCAAAAACGATTAACCGTAGGAAGTTGAAATTTTGGATTTAGGAATGTTGTAACATCTAGTTGTGCACCTCCCTTTTTGATTACAATCGACTAACGAAAGTGTCCAAAAAAGCGCCCAAAATCCAAAGAAATTGGATTTCTTACTGCAGTAATAAGCTCTAATTGAGAGCTTTTCAACGATATATCATAAACATACAGGAAAGTTCAAGAAAGTTTTGTGGATCATAAATTAAAATCTAATAATGTGTTAAACAAAGATGGTACACCGATTTATAATACGAAAGGAAATGTCGATAGGTGGGTGGAATAAAATGAAGAGTTAAACGGAGGAAATGAATTAGAAAATGGTGTTATAGAGGAAGCAGAGGAAGTCGAAGAGGATGAAAAAGGAGAAACAATACTGAGATCTGAATTTAAGAGAGCATTAAAAGATTTGAATGGCAGAAAGGCTCCTGAAATAGACGGAATACCTGCAGAATTACTGCGCAATGCAGGTGAGGAAGCGGTAGAGAGATTATACAAACTGGTGTGTAATGTTTACGAAAAAGGAGAAATTCTGTCAGACTTCAAAAAGAGTGTGATAGTCATGATACCAAAAAAAGCAGGAGCAGATAAATGTAAATACAGAACAGTTAGCTTAACTAGTCATGCATTAAAAATCTTAACTAAAATTCTGTACAGAAGGATTGAGAGACGAGTGGAAGAAGTGTTAGGAGAAGACCAATTTGTTTTCAGGAAAAGTGTAGGGACAAGGGAAGCAATTTTAGTCCTCAAGATTAATAGTAGAGGGAAGATTAAAGAAAAGCAAACCAACATACTTGGAATTTATATATCTATAAAAGGCATTCGATAACGTAAACTGGAATAAAATGTTCAGCTTTTTAAAAATATTAGGGTTCAAGTACAGAGATAAAAGAACAATTGATAATATTTAGAGGAACCAACCAGAAACAGTAATAATTGAAGAACATAAAAAAGAAGCCGTTATAAAAAAGGGAGTTCGACAAGGATATTCAATATTTTCCGGTACTTTTTAATCTTTATAGAACTAGCAGTTAATGATATTAAATAACAATTTAGATCCGGAATAACAGTACAAGGTGAAAAGTTAAAGATGCTACGATTTGCTGATGATATAGTAATTCTAGCTGAGAGTAAAAAAGATTTAGAAAAAACAATGAACGGCATGGATGAAGTCCTACGCAAGAACTACTGCATGAAAATAAACAAGAACAAAACGAAAGTAATGAAATGTAGTAGAAATAATGTAGATGAACCACTGAATATAAAAATAGGAAATGAAAAGATTACGGAAGTAAAAGAATTTTGTTATTTGGGAAGTAGAATTACTAAAGATGGACGAAGCAAGAGCGATATAAATTGCCGAATAGCACAGGCAAAATGAGCCTTCAGTAAGAAATATAATTTGTTTACATCAAAAATTAATTTAAAGATCAGGAAGAGATTTTTGAAAGTATGCGTTTGGAGCGTAGCTTTATATGGAAGTGAAACTTGGACGATCGGAGTACCTGAGAAGAAAAACTTGGAGGCTTTTGAAATGTGGTGTTATAGGAAAATGTTAAAAATCAAGTGGGTGGATAAAGTGATAAATGAAAAGGTGTTGCGGCAAATTGATGAAGAAAGAAGTATTTTGAAAAATATGGTTAACAGAAGGGACAGACTTAAGCCACATATTAAGGCATCCTGGAATAGTCACTTTAAGATTGGAGGGGCAGATAGAAGGGAAAAATTGTGCAGCAGGCAACATTTGGAATATGTAAACCAAATTTTTAGGGATGTAGGATGTAGGTGGTATATGGAAATGAAACGACTGGCACTAGACAGAGAATCTTGGAGAGCTGCATCAAACCAGTCAAATGACTAAAGATAAAAAAAATCATAAGTGGTACTTATTTTCATAGGTTCCAGAGTTATAGCCAAATGAAATTTTAATTAATGAAATATTTTTATCTTAGAAGGGAAAGACACATCAGTTCGAAACATACTTCATCTACTTTTTCTTAATTTTTATATATTGATTTATTAATAATTATTATCCTTTGATTGTAAAAAATTTTTTACGACACGTAATAATTCAATAATAATAAAAAGAAATAGGAAAAAATATCAGAAGTTATTAAAGAATCACAATTTTATGTACTTTTCATTTAAAAAAAAAAAAATGTGTATATGTAATTTAACAGGCGTTATAGGAAGTTATGTGGTGCCCATATCAGATTTTTTATTATTCTAGGACGTTTATTTCTGCGTAATTTTATTCAATAATGTTTTATTACAGTTCATTCTTCGGAATTCTAGAACTTTTCTTACCCTTAATAAAAATGTAATCATCGTTGCTTCCACAATGGTAATTAAAAAAAGAAAGAATGTTTTAATCAAGCACTATTTTTTTAAACTAAGATACAGCTACAGCACAGATTTATTGATCGGGTACATAATCATAAATAAAAGTGCTTATAAGTCTTATACATATAGCATGATTCAGTAAAATTGGCCAATTTAAAGAGGCTGTAAATAATTAACCATGGTTTTAAAAAAATATTATTGGTACCAAATGAAATTATAGTAAGGAGCTTTTCTTTTTAATTAATTGAAAATTATGGAGTTCAGATGACCTCCATCTCGTTGCGAGCATTTGATAAGTCCTGTATCGAAACTATTAATCACCCTTTGAATGTCCAATACAATTTGAAGAAATTTCTTCCAAATAATTTTTTTAAGTACCAATTGATCGTGATTGAGATTTCCGAAAGCATTTATCTTTAAGTACTCCTACAGAAAGAAATTCAATGCATTCAAATCGATAATATGGTTGACCAGAAGATATTCTCGTTCCGAAAGATAACATGATCGGAAAACTGCGACTATGTGAATTTTTATCGATATCCTGGTAGCTTCCATTCAGTCGAGAATATATGTTTTTGATAACTGGTTGACAAGCAAGTTCGGGAAGCTTAGCAAGATGTTTGGATACCGCTCAGAAGTCAGACTTACTGTTTTTTCGTTTCTTGTCTGAAAAACAAAGTTTTGAATACCCAAAAAGATTAAATCATAACACTTACGTTAGGTTAAAAAAGTAAAATATTAATGCAGAGTTTGAATCTGAAAGAAATTGTGATTTTTTTCTTGCTTTAAGATAAGTTTTAGAGTGAATGAAGTATGTTGAATTATTTTCTGTTGAATTAACAAAAAATGTATGCATAAACAGAATATATAAATTACGTTAATAATAAATTGAATAGAACGAATACAGTCGGGTCTGATAGTGTCTATGGAATTAGGGATCGGTCAAGAAAGGATATTTTTGTACGCAAATAATAGTTAGAATATAAACTCTGTATGCATTTTGTTCAGCCTGGCACACTGATATTCAATAGTATGTTCGGCTTAGTGAAAATTAATTTACAATGGGAAACCACTTCACTTCTCGCCATCCCTCGTATATATTGGATGTAATATTTTTAATCTGGACCTAAATTTGATAATTATGTCAAGATAATAATTAAGTTTAATAATTTATTATCAAACCTCACCGTAGTCCCGATGAGGGAACCCCTCACCAGGACTACGGTCTTACATTCCCTCCCCCAGAGGCGCTGCGAAGGAGTCCCCGTCCAATCACTGATGGTGGACGCCAGAGCCTTCCACCCCTTCCGGACGAAGCTGTCCCCCCGCAGACACCCATCAGCACTGAGAAGGCGCGGCATCTTCATGTCGTAAATGAAGCCTTGCATTCCCTACCTCCGGGTGTATGTCTATCCAACCGACAGGAAGAACACCGAGCCTCTCGCTGATAGTGCTTCTATAGTGACCGGCCTCACCACAGGTGAAACAGTGGCCACTACGATCTGGCCCTGCGGCCTGGCTTTCAGCAGCGACCATAAAGTTTGTCAAATGAACGTCTCATAACCATACAAGCCATTCTCCGAAACGGGTACGTCCATCAGCCAATAATTTATCTGCAAGAATGAGCGGCACAGCAACAGTGACTCGGTTTCTCTGCGTCTTTCCATCAGTCGCTTATTGATTGGATGGATATTCCGCAATATCCATTTCCGCCGCACTATCGGTCCCGCTGCTATCCGAGGGGACCTCATTCACCAAAACCGAAAAGTACCAAAATCCCCTCCAACCTGTGGGGAAGCGCCCCCGGATCAATCTGGCTCGGTCATAGTCCAACAACAAGAAAAAATCTAAAATGAAACAAAACTAATCAACGAATTTAAACAAAGTGAATAAATTAAAACAGCTGTGTAATCAAGCAAACAGTCCTTGGTTACCGTAAGCAAACATCAGAAAATAAAATGTAAAACAAACAAAAACGAAACAAAACGACTAACAGTATAACATAAAACAACAAAATTAACACAAAAAAGGAAAAAACAACTAAATTATAACACTAAACCGGAAGGAAAGCTGCATAAATACGGAGCGGAAAAAAAACACGTCCGAACGCATGGAGAGCTTACATAATCTCCCAAATAAGTACCCCTTAAAAGGTTAAATAATAAATGCTTAAATAAATAAATGCTTCTGATTACATTTCCGAGCTACGAAAATAAATAAATAACACTAACATTTAAAATTTCTGTTATCTGCGTAGGTAGTCTTAGAAGGAGGATATTACTATTGTTTTTTTTGTTTTTTTTTTTCAAACAATGTACAATATAATTACGTAATATGAAAAGAAATTTTTTCTTAATAACATAGGTTATATTTTTATACACCTTTGTAATTTTTGTTATTGTTTTAGTTTTGATAAATGGTGGCAGTGAAATTAGTAATTGAACTGGGACATGATAGACGTACACATTGAATATTGACGTTATTTCATTAATTTTCAATTTTGTTTTATAAAATAAAAACAAAAATTAATTGAAAAAACCTTCCATACAAGTGAAATAATGTTGTAATAAGAATGAAATTTTTGGATAATACATTTTTTTTGTAAGAGATTGTAAGAATAAAATAATAAATATTAAGTTTTTTTTTAAATTAATTTTTTAATGATGTATATAATACTGCGAATAACTAGTAACATACTTAAGGAAGTTAGTTAGTTATTAGTTATTTAGCGTAGATTGATGATTTAAGGGAATGAGAAAATGAAAAATGCGTTTTATAATTGTTATATGGCTGTTTCGAATGCAAATATTTTAAACATATATTTTATTTACTTTTAATAAATCACCACTAAAACGAAAAATAATTTCCATGTTGATCTTCGAAGTGTTTCCAAAATAAAATAATTAACATTACAAAGACGTATCGGAGAATTTATAAAAATAAGGAAATTTTCTTAATTTCCAGTTATTGACAATTATACACAACACTTATTGATAACTTTAATGGGCGATTTAGTGAAAAGGGCAATTTTGGAATCTTTATTGAACAACTAATACAGAATTGGTGAAACGGCGACCACCACTAGAAACTACCTGATCTAATATACAGCGATAATACAGATACGTAATAGTGAAGCCTACGCTATAAAAGCGTATTATAAAATTCTGGATCATCAAATTTGAAGAAACGCCTAAGAAACACAACGGGCGGGAAAGAATAATGAGCATGCTTATTTCATATTGAGAAAACGAAAGAAGCAAAAAGTCCTTGCAGATCAGCTCATCTCCACTCTTTAACACTCAGACTTTCACTCACTGCAGGGGATTTTACGCCAAAATATACATACTACCCTTATAAAATCCAAGTTGATTATGCTATGAAGGAAGATGATCATGCAAGGCTGTTGTTTATGATGTTATATTGTCAAAAAGTACTGCGCTTGATAACTGAAATCGAAGGGCTCTTTAACAAGTTTCAGATGAGGGATGAGTCTTAATTTCACCTTTCTGGCTTCGTAAACACAAAATTTCCGTATAGTCCAAGTACAGCTCAAACACACAATGTTTGAAAAACCTCTCCACAGTGTTAAGATGATAATGTGATCTATTTTGTTAAGTAATCTAACTTTACGTTACAACTGACTTAATATTATTTAATACGACTCTTTATTGTATAACATAATTTATCTCGTATTATTTTTTTTTATTTTTTACCTATAAGAAAATGATTAATTCACAATAGTGAATTCAAAATTAAAAATTAAATTTTTTGTTTGTGTGCTACAACGTTTAACTTTGATAATATACGAAAAACTGTAAGGTCAATTTTACATATCTTCAGGAAGGTTTGTATAAGATATCAGAATACCAGTTTCAATTTATCCAACCGTCTGAAATCCGGATTTTGTCAAACTTTTTACAATTTCTCTTTTCTATCTTTATACAATTAAAAAATCAATAGTTTTGTATTATTTCTAATTTTATTATTACTGTCTCTTTTCTGCTAGTTGAAGTTTTAGCTGGCTTTTACCTGCAAATTTTCAATGTTTACCGCTTAACTTTTCGTTAAGTACACATCCAGCAATAAGAAAGTTCATCCCATAATTGTTTTTGTATACCCGATATATTTAAAGTACGTATATTATTTTGTAATATAGACGGCTCCTTTTTCAATAAGGTTAAATATTTTTTCATTACAAAAGAATCAAAAATGAGTATTTATTACGTATTCATCTGACGGCATTGCTAAATTATTAAAATAAAGTCATTAAAAAAAGTGTAAATACAATCCAAAAAAATTACAATGAAATTTTAAACCGTACGGTAAGAGTCTCGTAGATATAGTTTCTTCCGCTCAAAAAACAAAATTTCTGTAATATAAATAAAACAGTTTTTAACAAAAAGATACTGATATCAAAAAAGGTAAGGCACTACATTTCTATTATGAAAATCTGTTATTAATTTAGAATTTTCTTTAAAAAAAGTACATGTTAAATATATGTAATAGACAATACATACGAGCATACAATAATAGATAATAAACAATTGTAATTATCTATTATTATATAATAATAGGGTTCCATATAATAACCAAAAAAAGAAAAATTTGTTACAAAACTCTTACCGGCCCGATTTCATTCTTCAAACAACGAAATCATAAGAATTTCTGTAAATGAGGTATGTATTACATATAAATGAAATCGGGCCGGTAAGAATTTTGTAACAATTTTTTTCTTCTTTTTGCTTATTATATGGAACGCTTAAAAACTGTTTTATATATTGTCTATTAAATAACATTACAAAAATTAATAAAATGACATATTCGAATCCCGCGGTTCATCAAATGAAAGAACAAACGTTGTCTAACAAAATTTGATGTATTTTTTGAAAGTATTCTTTATTATTAACCTAAGAGAACTGAAATTTTATGTTTGACGCTTATTTTTTCCCCCATTTTCATTTCACTGTTAGGTTAGGTCATGTTTAGATCTGTAAACGTCGTGTTTAGAACTTTGTCGCCTCTTACGGACGAAGTTCTAACGAATTCCGTGATTAATAAAATTAACTTATAAAAAAACATGTACCTAGTTATTATTTAATAACTTTATAAAAATTTAATTTCATAACAAACCTTAAAATGTTTACACCTACTTCATGTGCCCGGGATATAAATTAGCAATAAATTGTATCACACTGTAATAAAAAAAGATTAAATTAATAAAGAACAAAGCAGTGTTTTAAAAGTTGATTAATTACCGGGATGACAGTTTTAATTTTCAAGTTATTGTGAAAAAAACATCAAGTAGTAATAATAATAATAGTTAAAATACAGTATTATAATTAATATATTGTATTGAGTGGTATGAAACGCAATTAATAAATAAACATTAAAAACTCGTTTTACTAAAATAAAAAAAAAAATGGAAAAAAGATTATAAAACATAGTTTTAAAGATTTAACTAACATTATTTATAAAATGTAATAAAGTGCAATTTATGAAAATAAAGAGAGAAAAAAGTAGTAATTCTTTGTAAAAGTAAGTTTCTTCTTCACTTGACAGCTTGACTCATTAATAAATAACAACAATTTTACCGTTATGATAATTGTAAAAGAAAAGGAAAGAAAATATCTTTTAAAAAAAACTTATATTCGTTGAAAAAAAAAAGACTGAGAAAAATTATATTTTAAAACATTCAGTTTGCTTTAATTCTCTAATTTTAAAGCAAGATGTAATGACAAATACAAAAACTTTTAACGAAATGAAATCAGAACTTTCATCAAAGTTTCTTCGTTTATCTTTTGAAAAGGCAAAACCGTACTTACTTTAGCATACAGAATGCTTTGTATTAAAACATTCCAGTTTGAAATCTCCTTTCACTAAAATTAAAATTATAATTAAAAACACAATTCATTCTTTCCATATAAAACTATTTAATTGTTCTGGTAAAAGATTATTGTAGATTTTATTTTTTTATTATTATTATGAGTACTATTAAAATTACTATGATAATTGTAATTATCACTGTTATTATTGAAATAATAATAATAAAAACAAACATTAAGGAGATTATTAACGTAATAAACCTCTTAATATATTTATGTTTTGTTCCTTATATGACTGTTAAATCAAAGACTAGAAGTTTCTGTTTTTAACTAAGCAAATATTTTATGAAATAAACATCACATTTAGAAATTTTAAAATTACAACGTAACAATCATTTACTATAATTACTCGGAGCTCGTAGGTACGGAAGTGAAACGTTTATTTTTTTAGTAAAATAATAAATGGGCGACGTTTTAGAGTAGTCGAGAAAAATGTACGTAAATAAATTTTTTATTAACTTTTTCCACTGTAAGGAAATGAATCTGACTTGATTAAAAAAATACATTTAGTCAATTTATGACCGAAATAGAATAGAGAAATTTGTAAAATATTTTTATTAGTTTTATTTACCTAAATTATTTTGTATTAGTCAAATTAAGCCCAAAATATCCTTAATTTAGAACCTACCTCAAAAAGCTTAATTTCAAAGAATAAGCTGAATACTGTTAATTTTTAATTTTAAGCTTGTTTATTCGAAGCCAGTTTTAAAAATATTGTTTGAATTTATTTTATTTAAAAATATTTTAGTCTCATTTCTATTTAAAATACGAATAAATCTATAAAATACCACCCTAAAAATAAAGAGTTATCAAAACTTGTAAAAGGCAATAAATGCTGCTTTAAAAAAATAATAAATGAATACAAAGAAAAGAAGTTAAGTAAATACTACTGAGCGAGAGCTCCAGCTGTTCGGAATATAGGAATATGCATTATTCTTTAACCTCAAGTTACAAATTAATTTTCTTGAAGTTTTGTATAAATACAAAGTTATATTACACACACACACACACATACACACGCGCGCGCGCACACATACATTTATATATATATATATATATATATATATAAGAAAACATGATTCTGGCAAAATTATTTCCATTTATTTAATTTCCATAAAAACATTACTAATAAACAAATAAAAAACATGTAAAACGGTGTTTATAACAAAAATGTTTACTAAAACCTGTACTGCCGTTTAAGACAATCTATTTGAAGGCTACAAGTTAAAAAATTGTATAGCAGTCAAAATTCTCGAATTAGGCTGATCACCACCTATTGACGTAATCTTCATCCCGTTTTATACACTTTTATACACCAAATTTTATACACATTTCCTGAGTTTATGAAATTCAGACTTCTTTAACTTCTCTCATAGCTCTTTTATAAATATTTAAAATAAAGATTTCTTCAAATCATTTAAGTTTCCGTGTAATATTTAATTTAAAAGTTAAATTAATTTCTCCTGGAAATACTTACTACAGGCCAGGCAAAAGTATTCTTCTACAAAATAAATACAAGAATTTTTAAAATCGGTGTATTTGGTTAATCAAGTTTTAAATATGTATACAGCTATTTAAAATTATCAACTAATTATGCCTTATGTTAATAAAATATACATTTAAACTTAAGTTTTGTTTATGCTTTTACTTTAATTACATTACAATTATAATGTGATACATTGTATTAATGTAATTATTACGTAATGTAATTATACTTAATTTATATATTGTAATAATTGGG